>NW_024544152.1:2063750-2695000 GCF_018167655.1 Microtus oregoni | reverse complement strand
AATCTTTCTAAATAGCAAAAACCAGATTACTATACTGTGGATTTTAATTTATATATTTGATATTTTTAGATACTGGATTTTGATCTAAATAATTCCTGAACTTGAAAGTGAATGTTTAAGCTTTCAAAATTGTCACATATTACATAGATTTACATTAAAAGACAAAACAGATATATTCATATAAATGTTTATTTTCAAAATATTAAGTAAATGCACATCACTTGAAAAAGTAGAAAAATGAAATTGATATTACTAATTATTTCTCTACTTTGTTATTTTGTCACTTATATTATAAAACATTTAGTTAAGTAAGTAATAAGTTTCATTCACAAAATAAAATAGTAATTCTTACAGAAAGATCACACACACACACTCACACACACACACACACATATGGCATACCCTGCCAGCCCTTACATGGCTTTATTGAGAGGAGATTTTTAGTGATCCCACATAAAATCTTGAGTTTTTATCTGGAAATTTTTTGTGTTTGTTTTTCAAACAGCCTTTATAGCAAAAAGTAAACTGACGGGGGAAATTTATTAGCATTTTGTTTTCTAGGTAACAGGGTGAATGGACTTAGTCACACCTACCTCTGCCTGCTCTGTCATATAGGCCATTTCAATGTACCCAGATTTATTGACCTGGTCACATAAAGGCTATTGGCTGAAGGAGCAGAATGTGCTCCCACAGCACTTAAACAAAGATATGAAAAATTAAATATATTGAAAAGAAACAATAATGTTTTTATGGATAGCTTGATTTTATGCTATTAGAAAATATCTGCTAATTATGAACTATTTCCTTTAACTTTAAAATGCCTTTAGAATGTTTGTAAAATGCAAAGTTAGCAGACAAAATCCATTTACATAATTTATATTACACGAAATACATTGGAGAAATCTATATTCAAAAGAGTGAAAAAGTACAGGTATGTACTTTAAGTGATTACAGAAAATAATCTAATTTTAACTATGTCCATAAAAGCATAGATGAGATCTAAATAAACAGCTAAGAACTTGAAAAAGCTAAGAAGTGTATTAGACATGAATGTTTGAAAACAAGAGACTATTTAATTCTTAGTTCCATACATTGTGATAATGATGACTCTATAAAATTAGATTTAATTATCCAAATAGTAACATTTTCTGTAGTGCCCATCGTAATTATAGATATGAATCCATAAAGTACAACTATGTTCTGGTTGATTACCTGAATACCTGACCACACTGAATGTAGAAAATAAATACCATTCTTTTGCTAGTTTTTGTTTTGTTTTGTTTTTCTTTTTGTTTTTTTTTTCAAAACAGGGTTTCTCTATGTAGCTTTGGTGACTGTCTTGGAACAAGCTCTTGTAGACCAGGCTGATCTCAAACTTACAGCAATCCACCTGCCTCTGAGTCCAGAATGCTGGGATTAAATATATATGTTACCACTGCTTGGCTTTGTCAAATATTTTGATTCATGCTGTGGTGTATCTCCCACTGTGAGTTGTTTACTTTTTACCCTACTCAAATGCTTCTCCATCATTGTAAAAGGAGGAAATGTATACATTAGGAGAAGATAATTCACATGTTATATAGAGGTATACCTGAACTCATGAGAAAGTATATATATTGAAAATGATTTGTTTCCAAGTATATTTGGTGATGGTGACGAGATGACTCTGGGTATGTCTTTTATATGAGAAGTCATATAACCATTGGGATAAAGGTAAAATGTAACACATAGGTGATAACCCATGTACAATATTAAATTTGAAAATAAATGGTCATTCTTTTTATTTAGTTTTTTTTAATATTTTTTATTTAAAAAAATTAAAAAAAAAACTTCTTTATTTATTTGTATATGCCAGAGTGGGAATATGCCAAATTTATGGCGGTGACAACAAAGTCAGAAAAGAGCATTGAATTCCTGGGAGCTGCAGTTCGAATGGTTCTAAATTGCCTGATGTGGGCACTGAAAATTGGACCTGTATTGTCAGGAAGAGCAGCAGCCTTTATTAATTTATAAGCCATCATCCAATCTTTGATATTTTCTGTTTAATTTTTGCTTAATATTTCTGAAATTCATATAAGAATACAATGTATTTAGACCACATTACCCCCTGGTTCCTGATTCCCACTCTTCCTGAACATCTCTTAAACAGCTTTCCAATGTCACTTATTTCATTTTTGTTTTGATAATCTACTGAGTCCAATTAGTGATTTCATTACGTGACATTCTTCTCCAAACTCAATAATTTTCCCTCCTAATGTGGACAATTCCTGTTTATGACAGCACAACTGTATATGTCATTCTTTCATTCTCAGGAAAGCTTTGATTGAAATAAACCAAGCAAAACATTCTTTTTGCTGTTTTGGAAATTTCTATCTTCTAGGGATGGTGGCATAAATAGAAATGAAAGATATTGATGATTTAATTACTTCTCTACCCCTTAATTATAATATTTTTGGTATATGAAAACAAAAGATTTTAGATATAATGTTATAGCTATGTTTTGTTAAAAGATAAGATTTATGATTATATTTTACCATGAGAGGTAGATATAATGAATATTTTCACAGTAGAAACAACTGTTCAATGAACCAAGTAGTTTTTAGGAAACAGGTTGATTTAATTTTTAATATTTAATTGATTAAAGTGATAATTTATTTAATTTTATTGCATAGAATGTTGTGCACTATTTTATGCTATTAAATTAATTTGTTATAATTGTTGATAAATGTTTATTGATATCACAAAATTAATTGGCAAATATTATTTTCTCTATTTTCAAAATTATAGGTATCATGTTTTCATTTATTAATGAAGAGATGTGAAATTTTTAAGAAAAGAATGGATATTTTTGCTCACTCAATTTACATTTATATTATTTTGTGAGGAGTCATAAATTCCAGTAGATATAGTATTTATGGGTTTGGGTCGGTTGGTGTGTTGCTGTTGTTTTTGTTGTTAGTGACTCTAGGGTAAATTATATCCCCTCTTTCTGTCACTGATGCTGTAATATGGTGCTTACTTAATTGTTTATTGAACAATTATTGCTTATAAATATAATATTTATTGACACAGGTCATATGCAGTAGAAAATTAGAAAACAAGGATAGAATACATTGAGGAGGTGTTAAAAAAGAAGTAGAGTGGAGCAAGCTTAAAAAATAACATTGAGGATGTTTGAGTCATAAAAAGCATAATTTTAAGCAAACATCACACAGCACACACACAAGCATGCACACACATGTATGCACATTTTCAGAGACTCCCTTTCTATTTCTTGGTCAGGGATAATTAAAGAGTCTTGTCAAACAACTGCTTGACTGTCTACCAAAAGTTGAAAGTAAGTCTCTATTGCATAACACATTACATGCTTTGGATATAGTATTTCAAGGAATTAATCTGGATCTAACCTGAAAGACTCCCTCTTGCAGACTAGTTTTCATAGCATCAGAAGTTGCTATGAAAGATTTCAAGTGAAGAAAACAATCAGCAATTAGTCCTACCCAGTATTGATGTCAATGAACAGCAATTACCAATGTGACATGATAATCCTGAGGGTACAACGCTGGCACACATACCTTGCTGGTAGCCAACAGCTGTATAATTGAAATTAAGGCCTGTTAAAAAGAAGAGAAATCATGTCTTGTGCTGGAAATACACAGGTAGCTCATGGAGCATAGAGGAGAATGTAGTACTGTCACTCTGTTAAACACACTTAATTTCTAATTGTATTCTAAATATTTACCCAATAATAGACAAATAAGAGTTGATCTCACCTCTCTTTATGAATCATGTATAAATGACCGCAGAAAACTACAATTGCTCAATATGCAGAATGAATCATTAATTATGGGATACTGGACTACAAGTGATAAAAGACCTGAACCTCAGGTCTCAGAAAAATTTTCAATAAAGGCATCAAAAAGATGATAAGAAACAAAAATGGTGAGTTGCTGAGGAATCCCATCAGGACGGGTGAGTGTGTGCTACCCAGGGGGGGACTGTCCCGGAAGAGAGCACAAACCCCCTCCCCCAGCTCCTTCTGCAGGGCTGTCTTTCTTTTGCACGACCCAGCACCCCCAGCACCCCTCCCCAACCCTGCCCTGCTGTATGCTAGGACCAGTGCTCAACTACAGTCTTAAGCTCCTAAACTAAGGCGACCCACCCAGAGCGGTGAGTGCCTGCCAGCTGGGCAGGCCTCAGGGTCCCCTGAAAGGGTGCTGGGCACCTTCAGCTCCAGCGCCAGGCTTCCTGCGCGCTCCTGGATTACACCCCCCCCAACTTGCTCCATTCATCCTGTTGGCCCTGGATCATTGGGCTACCGGCGGCCCTGTTTAGTTGCTGAGGAATACCATCAGGACGGTTGCAGAGGAATCCCATCTGGACCGGAACGGTTCCTACTTCTACACTGAAGAGATATACCCTGAGAGTCAATCACAGCAAAGACTGGACCAAGAGACCAGGCCTCTCCTGGCTCCATTTGAAGGAAGAGATGGGAAGGCGCCAATACAAGAATTCCTCCAACAATCTGAAAGGCAACATGACACCACCAGAAACCAGGGATCCCGAAATAAGAAGAATTGTACACCGTACTCCTGAAGAAATAGAAGAAATCGACTCAAAAGTGAACTATATGAAAATAATAGAGGACCTTAAACAGGAGGTGAAAAACTGCCATAAACAGTTAGAGATTACAAACAAAAAGGTAGAGGAAATGAATAAATCGCTCAAAGACACGCAAGAAAACCAAGAGAAACAAGAAAAAGCAATAAAACAGGTTAGGGAAGCGGTTCAAGACATGAAGAATGAAATGGAAGCAATGAAGAAAGCACAAACCGAGGGAAGAATGGAGATGGAAAATCTGGGTAAACGAACAGGAATGACAGAAACAAGTACTAACAACAGATTACAAGAGATAGAAGAGAGAATATCAGACACTGAAGATACCATAGAAAAAATAAACACACTGATCAAAGAAAACAGCAAAACCAACAAATTCTCATCACAAAACGTTCAGGAAATTTGGGACACAATAAAAAGACCAAACCTAAGAATAATTGGAGTAGAAGAAGGAGAAGAAGTGCAGCTCAACGGTACAGAAAATATACTTAATAAAATTATAGAAGAAAACATTCCCAACCTGAAGAAAGATGTACCTATGAAGGTTCAAGAAGCATACAGAACACCAAATAGGCTGGATCAAAAAAAAAACATCCCCTATCCCCTCGCCATATAATAATCAAAACACAAAATACACAGAATAAAGAAAGAATATTAAGAGCCGCAAAGGAAAAAGGCCAAGTTACTTATAAAGGTAAACCTATCAGACTTACACCTGACTTCTCTATGGAAACCATGAAAGCCAGGAGGTCCTGGATAGATGTACTGCAAAAACTAAGAGATCATGGATGCAAGCCCAGACTACTATATCCAGCCAAGCTTTCGTTCACTATAAATGGAGAAAACAAAATTTTCCAGGATTAAAACAAATTTAAACAATACGTAGCCACAAATCCAGCCTTACGGAAAATAATAGAAGGAAAATCACTAACCAAGGAGTCCAACAATGACCACAATAACTCAGACATCTAGAGACCCTTCACCAACACAACTCAAAGAAGGGAAACACACAAACTCTACGAATAAAAAAAATGACCGGAGTTAACAACCACTGGTCATTAATATCACTTAATATCAATGGGCTCAACTCACCTATAAAAAGGCACAGGCTAAGAGATTAGATACGAAAACAGGATCTAACATTCTGCTGTCTACAAGAAACACACCTCAACCTCAAATACAGACACTACCTTAGAGTAAAGGGTTGGGAAAAGCTTTTCCAGTCAAATGGACCAACGAAAAAATCAGGTGTGGCTATAATAATATCTAACAAAATTGATTTCCACCGTCCTCTTTTGGCGCCTGGCATCACCCAGCCCAGCCTATCTGGGCGCTGGGTCCGAGTACTCGGGGCTCCCGGGCGGGCAGCAGTTCCTTTGTTTCTGTGGCCTGCCTGCACCAAGCAGGGTAGGTGCTTTGTTTGCGAGCTGCCCTACCAGCACTGAGGCCTGATCTCTGGGCGCCAGAGAGCCAACATTGGGGAGAGACAGCGTTTGTTAGGCAAGGAGACCTGATCCGGTATTAGAAGATCCATGGGGAGCATTTGGAAGAAGAGATGGGCCGACCTCAAGGCAAGAATTCGCCCAACAAGCTGAAAAGCAACATGAAGCTACCAGAAACAAGCGACCTCACAACGGGAGGACAAGAACCCCTTAATCAAGAGGAAGGAGAAAAGATTGACTTCATGAAAGTGATTGACACCCTTAAACAGCATGTAAAAAACGCCCTTATAGAAATGGATGAGAAATATAACAGAAAGTTTGAAGAATTGAATAAATCAGTGAATGATACCATAGAAAACCACGGACAAACAATCAAACAGATAATGGAAACAGTTCAAGACCTGAAAACTGAAATGGAGGCAAAGAAGAAAACACAAACAGAGGGCCGGCTGGACATGGAAAATCTAGGTAAACCAATAGAGACTACAGAATCAAGTATAACCAGCAGAATACAAGAGATAGAAGAAAGACTCTCGGATTCTGAAGATACCATAGAGAAAATAAACACACTGATCAAAGAAAACAGCAAGTCCAACAAACTCTCATCACAAAACATTCAGGAAATCTGGGACACAATAAAAAGATCAAACCTAAGAATAATAGGAGTAGAAGAAGGAGAAGTGCAGCTCAAAGGTCCAGAAAATATATTTAATAAAATTATAGAAGAAAACTTTCCCAACATAAAGAAAGATATACCTTTGAAGATTCAAGAAGCATACAGAACACAGAATAGACTGGATCAAAAAAAAAAAACATCCCCTCGCCATTTAATAATCAAAACACAAAACATACAGAATTAAGAAAGAATATAAAGAACTGCAAAGGAAAAAGTTCAAGTAACTTATAAAGGTAAACCTATCAGATTTACACCTGACTTCTTTATGGAAACTATGAAAGCCAGAAGGTCCTGGATAGATATACTACAGAAACTAAGAGACCATGGATACAAGCCCAGACTACTATACCCAGCCAAGCTTTCATTCACTATAAATGGAGAAAACAAAATTTTCCCGGATAAAAACAAATTTAAACAATACATAGCCACAAATCCAGCCTTACAGAAAGTAATAGAAGGAAAATCACTAACCAAGGAGTCCAACAATGACCACAAAAACTCAGACATCTAGAGACCCTTCACCAACACAAATCAAAGAAGGAAAACACACAAACTCTAAGACTAAAAAAATGACCGGAGTTAACATCCACTGGTCATTAATATCCCTTAATGTCAATGGACTCAACTCACCTATTAAAAGGCACAGGCTAAGAGATTGGATACGAAAACAGGATCCAACATTCTGCTGTTTACAAGAAACACACCTCAACCACAAAGACAGGCACCTACTCAGAGTAAAGGGCTGGGAAAAGGCCTATCAAGCAAATGGACCTAAAAAACAGGCAGGTGTGGCCATACTAATCTCTAACAAAGTTGACTTTAAACTTAAATCAATCAGAAGAGATGGAGAGGGGCATTTTATACTCATAGCAGTAACAGTTCATCAGGATGAAGTCTCAATCCTGAACATCTATGCCCCTAATTTAAAAGCACCCACGTACATAAAAGAAACATTGCTAAAACTCAAGGCAGGCATCAAACTGCATACACTAATAGTAGGAGACTTCAACACTCCTCTCTCACCAATGGACAGGTCAATCAGACAGAAACCTAACAGAGAAATAAGAGAATTAATGGAGGTAATGAAGCAAATGGACTTAACAGACATCTATAGATTATTCCACCCGAAGAGGAAAGAATAACCCTTCTTCTCTGCAGCTCATGGAACCTTCTCGAAAATTGACCACATACTCGGTAACAAAGCTAACTTACACAGTTACAAAAAAATATTAGTAACCACCTGTGTCTTATCAGATCACCATGGATTAAAGTTAGAATTCAACAACAATCCTACCCCCAGAAAGCCTACAAACTCATGGAAACTGAACAGTCAACTTCTGAACCATACCTGGATTAAGGAAGAAATAAAGAAAGAAATTAAAGTCTTCCATGAATTTAATGAAAATAAAGAAACAACATACTCGAACTTATGGGACACTATGAAAGCAGTGCTAAGAGGAAAGTTCATCGCACTAAGTGCCCACTTAAAGAAAACAGAGAAAGCACATATTGAAGACTTAACAGCCCACCTGAAAGCTCTAGAAAAAAAAGAAGCAGACTCACCTAGGAGGAGTAGAAGATTGGAAATAATCAAACTGAGGGCTGAAATCAACAAAATAGAAACACAGAAAACAATCCAAAGAATCAATGAAACAAAAAGCTGGTTCCTGGAGAAAATCAACAAGATTGATAAACCCCTATCCAACTAATCAAACGGCAGAGAGAGAATACGCAAATTAATAAGATCAGAAATGAAAAGGGGGACATAACCACAGACACAGAGGAAATTCAGAGAATCATCAGATCATATTACAAAAGCCTGTATAACACAAAACTGAAAAATGTAAAAGAAATGGACACTTTTTTAGATAAATACCATATACCAAAGTTACACCAGGATCAGGTGAACAATCTAAACAGACCTGTTGCTCACGAAGAATTAGAAGCTGTTATCAAAAACCTCC
Source organism: Microtus oregoni (assembly GCF_018167655.1). NCBI lineage: Eukaryota > Metazoa > Chordata > Mammalia > Rodentia > Cricetidae > Microtus > Microtus oregoni. Next base: position 2,686,301 of record NW_024544152.1, on the reverse strand, counting down.
CTACCAAAAAAAGCCCAGGACCAGATGGTTTCAATGCCGAATTTTACCAGAACTTCAAAGAAGAGCTAATACCCATACTCCTTAATGTATTCCACAATGTAGAAACAGAAGGGTCATTACCTAATTCCTTTTATGAAGCTACAGTTACTCTGATACCAAAACCACAAAAAGACTCAACCAGGAAAGAGAACTACAGGCCAATCTCACTCATGAATATCGACGCAAAAATCCTCAACAAAATACTGGCAAATCGAATCCAAGAACACATCCGAAAAATTATCCATTATGATCAAGTAGGCTTCATTCCTGAGATGCAGGGCTGGTTCAACATACGAAAATCTATCAATGTAATCCAGCATATAAATAAACTGAAAGAAAAAAACCATATGATCATTTCATTAGATGCTGAAAAAGCATTTGACAAAATTCAACATCCATTTATGTTAAAAGTCTTGGAGAGATTAGGGATACAAGGGTCATACCTAAATATAATAAAAGCTATATACAGCAAGCCGACAGCTAACATCAAATTAAACGGAGAGAAACTCAAAGCCATCCCACTTAACTCAGGAACACGACAAGGCTGTCCACTCTCCCCATACCTCTTCAATATAGTGCTTGAAGTTCTAGCAATAGCAATAAGACAACATAATGGAATCAAGGGGATTCGAATTGGAAAGGAAGAAGTTAAACTTTCGTTATTTGCAGATGATATGATAGTGTACATAAGCGACCCCAAAAACTCCACCAAAGAACACCTACAGCTGATAAACAGCTTTAGTAATGTGGCAGGATACAAGATCAACTCCAAAAAATCAGTCGCCCTCTTATACACAAAGGATATGGAAGCAGAGAGGGAAATCAGAGAAGCTTCACCATTCACAATAGCCAAAAACAGCATAAAATATCTTGGGGTACATCTAACCAAGGAAGTGAAAGATCTATTTGACAAGAACTTTAAGGCATTGAAGAAAGAAATTGAAGAGGATACCAAAAAATGGATGGATCTACATTGCTCTTGGATTGGGAGGATCAACATAGTAAAAATGGCAATTCTACCTAAGGCAATTTATAGATTCAATGCAATCCCCATCAAGATCCCATCAAAATTCTTCACAGATCTGGAGAGGACAATAATCAACTTTATATGGAAAAACAAAAAACCCAGGATAGCCAAAACAATCCTATACAATAAAGGATCTTCTGGAGGCATTACCATCCCTGACTTCAATCTCTATTACAGAGCTACAGTAATGAAAACAGTGTGGTACTGGCATAAAAACAGAGAAGTCGACCAATGGAATCATATAGAAGACCCGGATTTTAACCCACAAACCTATGAACACCTCATTTTTGAGAAAGGAGCTAAAAGTATACAATGGAAGAAAGAAAGCATCTTCAACAAATGGTGCTGGAACAACTGGATGTCAACCTGTAGAAGAATGAAAATAGACCCACATCTTTCACCGTGCACAAAACTCAAGTCCAAATGGATTAAAGACCTCAATATCAGCCCGAACACACTGAAAAGGATAGAAGAGAAAGTGGGAAATACCCTACAACAGATGGGCACAGGAGATCGCTTCCTATGTATAACCCCAGAAGCACAGACATTAAGAGCAACCTTGAATAAATGGGACCTACTAAAACTGAGAAGCTTCTGCAAAGCAAAGGACACTGTCACTAAGACACAAAGGCAACCTACTGACTGGGAGAAGATCTTCACCAACCCTGCAACAGACTATGGTCTGATCTCCAAAATATATAGTGAACTCAAGAAACTAGACTTTAAAATGCTAATTAACCCAATTAAAAAATGGGGCACTGATCTGAACAGAGAATTCTCAACAGAAGAAGTTCAAATGGCCAAAAGACACTTGAGGTCATGCTCAACTTCCTTAGCAATCAGGGAAATGCAAATCAAAACAACTTTGAGATATCATCTTACACCTGTGAGAATGGCTAAAGTCAAAACCACCAACAATAACCTTTGCTGGAGAGGTTGTGGAGGAAGGGGTACCCTCATCCATTGCTGGTGGGAATGCAATCTTGTGCAACCACTCTGGAAAGCAGTGTGGCGGTTTCTCAGGAAATTCGGGATCAACCTACCACTGGACCCAGCAATACCACTCTTGGGAATAGACCCAGGAAATGCCCTATCATATGAAAAAAGCATTTGTTCAACTATCTTTATAGCAGTATTATTTGTAATAGCCAGAACCTGGAAACAACCTAGATGCCCTTCAATGGTAGAACAGATGAAGAAAGTATGGAATATCTACACATTAGAGTACTACTCAGCGGTAAAAAACAATGACTTCTCGAATTTTGTATGCAAATGGATGGAAATAGAAAACACTATCCTGAGTGAGGTATCCCAGACCCAAAAAGATGAACATGGGATGTACTCACTCATAATTGGTTTCTAGCCATAAATAAGGGTCACGGAGTCTACAATTGGTGAATCTAAAGAAGCTAAGTAAGAAGGGGAACCCAAGGAAAAACATATAGTTTTCCTCTTGGCTAAGGGAAGTAGACAAAATTGCCGGGGAGAAAATTGGGATCTTGGGGTGGGGTGGGTTGGGGGTAAGGGGAGATGGGGAGAGAAAAGTTAGAAGGGAAGGAGGTCGGGCCTTGGGAAAGCAGGAGGATTGGGATAAAGGAAGGTTGGACAGGGCAGCACGGAACCACAATTCTTAGTTAAGGGAGGCACTTTAGGGTTGGTAAGAGACCTGACACTAGAGGGGCTCCCAGGTGCCCAAGCTGAGGTCCCCAGTTAGTTCCTTGGGCAGTTGAGAATAGGGAACCTGAAATGACCCTATCCTTGAGCAATACTGACGAATATCTTGCATGTCATCATAGAACCTTCATCTGGTGATGGATGGAGATAGAGACAGAGACCCACACTGGAGCACTGGACTGAGCTCCCAAAGTCCCAATGAGGAGCAGAAGGAGGGAGAACATGAGCAAAGAAGTCGGGACCACGAGGGATGCACCCACCCACTGAGACAGTGGAGCTGATCTATTGAGAGCTCACCAAGACCAGCTGGACTGTGACTGAAAAAGCATGGGATAAAACTGGACTCTCTGAACATGGCGAACTATGAGGGCTGATGAGACGCAAAGGACAATGGCACGGGGGTTTGATCCTACGTAATGTGAGGGCTTTGTGGGAGCCCAGCCAGTTTGGATGTTCACCTTCCTAGATGTGGACGGAGGTGGGAGGTCCTAGGTCTTACCACAGGGCAGGGAACCCTGACTGCTCTTTGGACTGGAGAGGGAGGGGGAAGGAGTGGGGGGAGGGGGAGAAGGGTGGGAGGAGGGGGCGTAGGGGGGAGGAGGGGGAGGGAAATGGGAGGCTGGGAGGAGGTGGAAACTTGTTCTTTTTTTCTCCTTTTCTCAATAAAAAAAAAAAACAAAAATGGTAAGGAGGGCTTCTCTAAGATTGTCTCCTAGAAATGGAAGGAAAGCTACAACCATGATACAACATAATAGCTGTCTAAATAAGACAAAGACAAGGGCACTACCAATAGACATCATAATAATGGATTCTGGGGGAGGGAGATTTAGTTTTTTTCTTTTTTCATTAAAAACATTTGAACTTTATATACTAGCCCCAGTTCCCCCTTCCTCACTGTCTTCCACCCCTCCCCCCACTTTCTGTTTTGGATGTGTAGATCTATTTGAGGAATATTGGTACTAGTTCTTATTCTGAAATTCTTGTGGAATTCTGCACTGAAATTACCTGGTTCTGGTTCTGTTGGTGGGGGAGATTTGTGTGACTTTTGATGATTGCTTCTATTTCCTGAGGGATTATAAGTCTTTTAAGTTCTTTATCTGATCTTGATTTAATTTTGGTATATGATGTCTATTCTGGAAATTGTCTACTTCCTTTACAATTTCCAATTTGTGTAGTATAGATTTTTGAAGTGTGACCTAATGATTCTCTGGACTTCCTCTGTGTCTGGTTTTATATCTCCCTTTCTATTTCTATTTTTATTAATCTGGACATTTTCTCTCTGCCTTTTGATTTGTTTGGATAGGGTTTATCTATTTTGTTCATGTTTTCAAAGAACCAGCTCTTTGTTTCATTGCTTCTTTGTATTGTTCTCTTTGTCTCTATTTATTGATTTCAGTTGTCAATTTGATTATTTCCTTACATCTACTCCTGTGTGAATTTGTTTTATTTTGTTATAAAGCTTTCAGGTGTGTTATTAAGTTGCTAGTGTGCTTTCTCCAAGTTTTTTTGTAGGCATTTAGTGCTATGAACTTTTCTCTTAGCATTGCTTTCATAGTGTGCCATAAATTTGGGTATGTTTTATTTTCATTTTCATTGAATTCTAGGAAGTCTTTAATTTCTTTATTTCTCCTTGACCCAGTGATGATTCAGTTGAGCACTGTTTAATTCCAATTATGTTTCAGGCTTTCTGCAATTAATAGTAATGTTTAATTGTAACTTTAAGCCATGGTGATCCTGTAAGATATACAGAGTTATTCCATTTTTTAAAAATATCTTTTGAGGTTTGCTTTGTTTCTGAGTATGTGGTCAATCATAGAAAAGGTTATGCATGGAGTTGAGTAGAAGGTATATTCTTTTGTACTGGGTAGATTGTTTTAAAGATATCTGTTAAGTCCATTTGAAACATAAAATTTGTTAGTTCCCTTATTTCTCTTAACTTTTCTATCTGGCTGACCAGTTCGTTGGTGAGAGTAGGATGTTGAAGACTCCCACTATTTGTGTGTGGGTTTTGATGTGTTATTTTAAGATTTAGTCACAATTCTTTTAGAAATGTGTGTGTTCTTGTTTTTGGGGCACAGATGTTCAGAAGAGAGACTTCATCTGGAGGTATTTCATCTATGGTGAATATGGAATGTCCTTCTCAATCTCTTTGGATTAATTTTAGTTTGAAGTCTATTTTGTTAGATATTAGGATAGCTATACCAGCTTGTGATTTAGACCCAGCTTTTTGGAAAATATTTTCCCAACCCTTCTCTGAGGTAATGTCTGTCTTTGAGTTTGAGGTGCCTTTCTTGAATGCAACAAAATGATGGATCCTGTTCTCAAACCCATTATGTTAGCTTTCATCCTTTTTAAGGCAACTTTACTCCATTGATATTAGAAGATATTAATAACCAGTGATAGCTAAATTTTGTTGTTTGTGGTGGTAAAGTTTGTTTCTCTACTTTGAGGTTTGTTTGTGTGAGATTATCTATTTTCTGTGTTTTTATGAGTTCGGCTAACTTCCTTGGGTTGGAGTTTTCCTTCTAGTACTTTCTATAGGGCTGGATTTGTAGAGAGGTATTGTTTAAATCTTGTTTTGTCATGTAATATCTTGGTTTCTCTATCTATGACGATTGAAAGCTTTGCTGAGTATAGTAGTCTGCACTTGTATCCATGGTCTCATAGTGTCTGGCTTTCAGAAAATTCATTGAGAAGTCAGGTGTAATTCTGAAAGTTCTGCCTTTATATGTTATTTGGCCCTTTTTATTTTCTGGTCTCAATGTTCTTTCTTTATTCTCTATGTTTAGTATTTTGATTATTATATGTCAATGGTACTTTTATTATGCAGTATATATGGTGTTCTCTAACCTTCTTGTACCTTCATGGACATATCCTTCTTTAGATTAGGAAAGCTTTCTTCTTTGATTTTATTGAAAATATTTCCTACTCCTTTAAAGTATAATTCCTCTCGTTCTTCTATTCCTATTTTTCTCAGGTTTGATCTTAATATGGTATCCCAAATTTTCTGGATGGTACATGTTAAGAATGTGTTGATTTTTCCATTTACTTTGATGTATCTATTTCCTCTATTGTATCCTCAATGTCTGAGTATCTCTTTTCCATCTTTAACATGTTGTTGTTTATATTTGCATCTGTAGTTCCTGTTCATTTACTCATATTTTCCATTTCCAGAATTTCCGTGGTTTGCGTTTTCTTTGTTGTCATTACTTCAATTTCCAAGTCTTGAACTTTTTCTTTAACTTGTTTTATTTTTTTTCTCTTCTGTTTCTTTACTTCTTTAAGGAATGTATTGATTTCTTCTAATTTTTGGCTTGCCTTTTTCTCCATTTATTTAAAGTAATTTTTCATTTCCTCTTGACGTGCCTCTATCATCTACATAAGGTATTTTTAAAGTAATTTTCTTCTGTTCTACCTAAGTTGGGATGTTAAAATCTTTTTGATGTAGAACCTCTGGTTTTTTGTGCTGTCAAGCTGCTCTTTATGATGTTAAAGATATTGTTACTCTGTTGTCTACTGATTTCTTTCTTGAAAAATTGCAGGTGTGGCCTATGGCTCTGAAGGTCACTCTTCCTCCAGATACTCCTGAGGCCTGTTGCTCCAGAAATTGCAGATATATCAGGGGATGTTCAGGGTGTATGGGAATGATGCTGATGCCTGGAAACTGGAGGGAATAGAAAGTGAAGATTTGGCACATAAGTGCCCTGGGGTTTATGACTGAGAGAGCAGGGTTGTCCAGCTGGTAGATACAATATCGCCAAGTTCTCCATGGTTTTATGGGGCCTGTGGCTCTGTTGGTCACAGATACAATTCAGTTTTCTTTAAGGATGTGATTCTTGATAGGTTTTTGGCTGTACACCCTGAAATATATGGATAACACAAATTTGAGTTGGTGGTATATTAAATTTAAAAAAGATAGCATAAAGCATGCAGGAAATAAGGAAGTGAGGAGAGTTCAGAGAGGAGTTGCCAGTGAATATGTCTGAAATATATTATATGAAATTATTTAAGAATTAATTAAAATATCTGTGAAAACTTAAAATTATGGTATCATTAGAGTTAATGATGTCATGATCATTCAATAATTAGACAACATGAAAAAGTTTCAAAAATATACAATAAGCTATTTGTTGCATCCCTTCCATGTTGCATAAAGATATGAAGACCCATAGTGTATACAGTGAAGAAATTAATTGAAATGAGTTCGTAATGCATTTTCTATTTTACTTATCATAATAAAAATTTTATTTCCTTTTGACCTTAGAAATATGGAGGTTCTGGAGACAATGCCCTGGTGATGACCCTGTCCTATTCAAGAGGTAAAGAATTGGCAAAGGAAGGAGTGATCCAAGCCATGGTGTTGTGGAAAATCTTGCAGCCTGATTAACTAGCCTTCAGAATGCTTCTTTCCTTTTGAAAATTCAGTAAATATGAATAGATTCATATTGTTCCAGAGCATAGATAACATCACTTTTTTTCTGGACTTGTGTTTAACTTTTCTCTTGCATATCTGGGGCCATAAGCTTAGTATTTTTTTAACAATCATTATTCCTCAAGTTTAGTCATTATTTACAAACAGAGTCATCTTTTAAAACAACTATACCCATCAACCTAGTAATCTAATTTTTAAGCATTTAGAGGAACATGATAGCTTGCTCTCAGGCTGGTAACTCTTATGTCTTCAAGAAAAATAGACAGAACAGAAATCCCCAAGTCAGCCTGATGCATATTGACATGTCCAAAGCAGTGTATTATTAACACTTAATGGTCACAGTGTCTGTAAAATCATTAGGCCAAAGCTATTACAGCTATATTTAATTTCTGGAATAATAAAATGTTCATGTTTTATTTATTTATTTATTGTATTTATTTTCTTTATATGTCTTATCCCGGTATTGTGTTCCTTAATCATATGATGCCACAGTCAGTCTGCATGACTCTTATAATATAAGAAGGCCCGGACACCTCATTCTTTTATCACTTTCTACACCTTTCTTTGTCTACCAATATAAGTCCCTATATAAGGCAGACATAACTCTGGATAATCTAACTGTATTGCTCTATTTGCATGTAACTGCCTGAGCTTCGTAGTAGGAAGATGTTTGTAATCTAATCTGTGGCCAACTCCTCTAGCTCATGAAATCCTGTTGACCATTTTAAGTTTACTTTGTTTTGATTATCTTATTTTGAGTAAGTACAAAGGCAGATGTTTCAAGAATATATCAGAACCTCATGAAGATATCTCTGGTATTTTTATTTGTGCCAAAACCTCCGTGGCATAAGAAAGAACTTCAAGTATATAAGGACATCTCCCTAAAAGTGGTAGAGATAGTATGCTCACGACTTTCTTGGTAAAAATTAGGAGCAGTACTACTGAGCATAGGCATAAATGATTCTTTAAAAATTTCCAATCAATCCAATATTTCCAAATTATAGATATATTAAAAGTCCCCAAGCATGTAAAATGTAGAGATCAAAACCAAAGTAGCATGGTGGCCATCAAGTGGCTCAATTTTGAAAGATCTTTGTTAAGAAATTGTGGCTTTATGCCTTTTCATTCCCATCACATATGGATACACACCATACAGGGGCTGAACTGGGCCAGCCATTAAAGTACAGAGACTCAAATATAAAATAATTTATACACACAAATTGCAATGAGAAAATATATTGTAGAAACCTAAACAAAATAGGAAAGAGAAAAGTAAATATTTAAAATGTCAAAACAAGAAAGAAGAACCCTTCCTTTGACCTTTGAATTTTTTCTTTTATTTTTGTCTATCTGAGAAGCTCATTAATATTTGCTAGTTAAAAATGCCACAAAGAATCACAATTTTATGTTTACTATAGATACATAAAGTATTCATATGCATATACACATTTATATAGTTTTATGAAATTATTCTGTTTAGGATGATAATGATCCCCTTAAGAGCCATAGAATATATAACAAAATCACCAGTATTAGGTAGAAGAAATTTTCACTGACAAATTGTTGATAGATGGAGTACAAGAGACACCATAAAGAACATAGTCTATTGATGCTACCCAGAATGGCTTGTGAGAGGTTGAAGATAAGTCTGGATTGTTGAACACATCACATAATTTTGACTCACTGTTCAGTGCAAATGAATGAGATCTAACATGAGGCTCTTCCCCAATGACTAGTTTTCATAGATTCTGAAGCTGCTATGCAAGCTGCAATTGACAAGAAGCAAGCAATAGACTAACCAAATATGACATCTATGAACCACAAAAGATCAGGATGGTAATATAGATCTAAAAGAGCAGCGTTGGTATTTTGATGGGGATTACATTGAATCCCTTTGCAAGATATTTTATTACACTGTGTAAAAATACATCAATTAGATCGGTTCAGTAAAAAAAATTGAATGGTTAATAGGTAGGCTTTTCGAGTCAGAGAGGAGAGTGGGAAGAAGAAAGTAGAGACACCAGGAGACACAGGAAGCATGTAATATAAGTTATGAGAAAACAATCCATGAACCACCTGTAGCACATAAGTTAAAATTACTGGATCCATTTAAGTTATAGGAACTAGTTTAAAAGAAGTCCCTGCTATTGGTCAAACAATCATAATTAAATATAAATCCCCTTGTCATGTTTTTAGAGGAGACTTGTGGGACAGAGAATTACTTGCTACAAATCTATACATTGCTTTTGGTAGGAAGAACATTTTACTGTTAATTTGACCCATTCATGAGAATGGGAAATCTTCTTAAACTTTTTTCTTCAAAGACTTAAAGATATCACATAGAAATCGTTCACTTGTTTGGTTTTAATTACCCCAAGATATTTTAAATCATTTGAGATTATTATGAGTGGTTTGGTTTGTCTGAATTCTTCCCCTCTATGCTTTTTATGTGTATATTAAAGGGAAACTAATGTGGAAACACTTTCAGGCAATAGCCTTAAGGGTACCTGCCCACTGGGGCATGGTCACTTGTATTATAAACAGAAAGTCAAATCTAGTGTGTCCTCTTTCTTGGCTGCTGGATTCAGTTCCTTTTCCCTGCTTGTGCAGAAGGCTGTGATCTGTGAGTCTACTCCTAAGTAAAGATCCCTTTATTATACTCAATTCCAAGCTAATGTGGGACTGCTTTATAGTATCCATCTACATCTGGCACCTCCTTGTTCCTGACTCCATACCTGCCAAGACCAGCCCAAAATGTCTGAGGCCCAAAGGTACATGGACCAGAAGGTCTCCCACCCTTGCCTCTCTGGCTAAATTTTATCTATTCAGTGGAATAAACCCCACCATATTGGAGCTACAGTGTGGTGATTTTGTAATTTCATGGACTCACACCATTTTCTCTGCCATTCAGTCATCTGGTGACTTGCCTAGCTTCTGGTTTATGTTCCCTGCTAGTATGCTCTGGGTTCTTTGATATTATGGAAAACAAAAACAACCAAACAAACACAAAAAAGCGACTCACTAGATGTATTGATTTAATTGCTCTTAATTAGTCAAGCAAAACTCCAATGTGGAACTGAATGGGACTGTTCATGCTGCTGCAAATCACATATCTCTACACTGTGACTGCTAATGCAACACTTGCTTGTCAATAAAAAATATTATACTTGCAACAATATACTAAAATTTCATAAAGAAGATAAGTCATTTAATTAATAAATAAATCAATAAATTTGAAAGCTATATAATTGCAGACTGTAGCATAAGGTCCTGCTTGTTGGGGTTTCTGTCCTGCCCAGTTCCCAAAGCCATTTAGCCCCAAGGATCACACTGAAGTCTATATTAGATATAAACTGATTGCCCCATTAGCTCAGGCTTCGTATTAGCTCTTATAACATATACCAGCCCATTATTCTAGTATATGTTAGCCACATGACTCGGTACCTTTTTCAGCAGGGCAGGTCACATTCTGCTTCTTTGGTGTCTGGACAGTACTGCAGGAAGAGCTTCCTTCTTTTCAGAATACTCTTGTGCTCATTGCACAGCCTGTACTTCCTGTCTGGTTGTCCCACCTATATGTCCTGCGTTGGCACTCCAACATGGTAGACTGACTACATGTGAAGCCTGGGAAAGCTTGAAGAGGAATTCTAGTCACAAATATAGAAATTAGCACAGCTGGTGGCATGCTGTAACTCCATTGGGAGAGAGTCTCCTGACTCAGAAGGTGTACAAAACAAAAAAGAGTTGCATGATTTTGAGACACAGCTTCCTGGGCTGTGCTGCCAGTACAAATTCCAGCTAGTAAGCATTTCAATGACATTTGTGGGCCTGGGTATTTCTGTGCCCACTCTGGTGAGGGAGGAAAGTGTCTGAGATTATGTCTGTGGCTCAGCTCTTCCTGCCTGGGCAGATGGCAGGTTCAGGCTTGGGCAGGCAGGAAAACATGGTAGCCACCATACACAGAGATGTGTCCAGGCTGTGCAGCGCTCTGAGTGGCAGAATTGGCTGTAATTCAGATAAAACATGTTTATGTTCTGCACGCTCATTCTCAGAGTTAAAGTGCTGAGTGTGTCTCCTATCTGGTGGCCCCAGAGCTAGCAGAATGGTATGTCCACAATTTTAAAATTGGAGAGAGGTGGAGCCAACATCCAGAGCAGGTACAACCACACTGCTTAGCATTTTAAAAGCTCTTCAAGACAGTAGAGAATTACAAACAATGTAATAGGAGAGATTCAGATATAAGCGACTTCTAAATGGGTCACAATGTTGTATAAATGTATGCAGGTTTGAAAGAGAAAAGATAAAAGAGCATAGAGAGTAATAAAATAAAGTTGATGCTTTAAAAAAGGTAAAGTTTAGCCGGGCGATGGTGGCACACGCCTTTAATCCCAGCACTCGGGAGGCAGAGGTAGGCGGATCTCTGTGAGTTCGAGACCAGCCTGGTCTACAGAGCTAGTTCCAGGACAGGCTCCAAAGCCACAGAGAAACCCTGTCTCGAAAAACCAAAAAAAAAAAAAGGTAAAGTTTTTAAAGTGACAGAGTACAGATAGTCATGGATTAAAAGAAGTAAAGAAATATAAGCCACATAAAAATGGAAATTTCTCAGAGAGTCTGTATTATGTATATTATTATGTTTTCTTTAAATATTTACTGTGAAGGAGCTAGGTACAGAGAGACATCTCATTGTTTGGGCTGCTAAGCTAAACCAGCATGGATATTATGAAAGTATTATGACTTCAGATTTGTGGTCTAAGGATATGATGCTTTGGAAAAAAAGGTTCTTTTATTTTCACAGAGGATGAGACCCTGTGGATTCCTTCTTGACCATTATGGTATGATAGACCAGGCCTTCTTGAAAGGTTGCTTTCATTGGTTAATAAATAAATAAACTGCTTGGCCTGATAGGGCAGAATTTAGGTAGGCAGAGGACACAGAACTGAATTCTGGGAGCAAGAAAGCAGAGAGTCAGAGAAAGCCACCATGGAGCTGCCAGGTCAGATATGCTGAACCTTTCCCGGTAAGCCTTAACATATAGATTATTAAAAATGGGTTAAATCAAGATGTGAGAGTTAGCCAATAAGAGGATAGAGATAATGGGTCAAGCGTAATTTAATTAATACAATTTCTGTGTGATTGTTTTGGGTGTAAGCTAGTCAGGTGGGACAGGACAAAGGACCTGCTCTCCTTTCAACAGCAGACAATATCACCATCCAGGAATTTAATAACCTTTTTTGCTTATACTATGGATGGTATTCTGCAGCGGTTTTTCTGACACATCCATTTTTTTTTAACAGTTTGGGGACTTTTTTTTATTGAAAGAAAAAAAAAGGAAATTCCCACCTCCTCCCAGCCTCCCATCCCCCCCCTTTTCACTCTTCTCCTCCTCCCCCCACTCCTCTCCCCCTCCATCTCCAGTCCAAAGAGAAATCAGGGTCCCCTGCCCTGTGGAAAGTCCAAGGTCCTCCCCCCTCCATTCCAGTCTAGGAAGGTGAACATCCATACTGGCTAGGCTCGCACAAAGCCAGAACATAAAGTAGGATCAAAACCCAGTGCCATTGTCTTTGGCTTCTCATCAGCCCTCATTGTCCGCCATGTTCAAAGAGTCCGGTTTTATCCCATGCTTTTTCAGTCACAGTTCAGCTGGCCTTGGTGAGCTCCCAATAGATCAGCCCCACTGTCTCAGTGGGGGGTGCACCCCTCGTGGAGCCATCTTAGGGTTGGCAAGAGACTTGAACCTAGAGGGGCTCCCAGGTGCCCAGGGAGATGTTCCCAGTTAGCTCCTTGGGCAGCTGAGGATAGGGAACCTGAAATGACCCTATCCTATAACCATACTGATGAATATCTTGCATATCACCATAGAACCTTCATCTGGTGATGGATGGAGATAGAGACAGAGACCCACACTGGAGCACCAGACTGAGCTCCCAAGGTCCCAATGAAGAGCAGAAGGAGGGAGAACATGAGCAAGGAAGTCATGACATCCATTTATTTGATATTAGGACTTAGCTTTGCCTTTCACATTATATCCTAAAAAAAATGGTTTGATAACAGAGCCAAGAATCAGATACTTTTAAAAATAATAGTGTTTCACAGACTAAAAATGAACAACTGAAAATATTAATACCATGAAAAATCAAAGATTAGCTGAAAACATTAATTTGTCTGACAAAATTGAATCCATTTCAATGGGTGCTGAGAAATTATCTAATAAAATCAATGCTGTTGAATTTGACAATCAAAATCTGTTAAAGTAATGATAAGTTACCGGATAGAGTATCTCTCAAGGAAGACAATCTGCATACCATCCAAATAATATCCAAGGAGGACATGTTATCCTTAATGGAAAATTTTCATATTTTGAAATCATATTTGCAGAATGAGGACTAGAGGTTATTTGAGTAAATTAAATTATTAGAAATATTCACAGGTCAAAAGATTTAAGCTTTATCAGACAGTGGTAAAAAATAGGAAATGATTGAGGAAATTATTGGAGCTGGTGAACAGGCTTTAGCATTTCTGGCTTTTGAAAATTACATTTTAGAATGCAAAAATGTACTTGGAACTTTAAAGGGTAGGTAAGCATCAATGGATGAATAGATCCTGCATACAATGAACATTGAGACATTTGACTAGAACACTGAGGCTTGGGTTGAAGAAACAATTTACAAAGGTGTGAGGAGATATCAAAATGACAAATGTTTTAATTCTGGTAGAATAGGACAACTGAGAAGAGATTGGTAAACAAGGCATCCCTGGAAATAATGTCCCCTCTAGAAATGATAAAAATAAAATGTCTCAATCTTCTAGATTAGGTAGAAGATGTGGTAATGGTCAACATTGGAACAATGAATATAGATGTAAAAAAGGAAACAAGGCAACATGATACTATCAGGAAACTCCATGGGGGGGGGGACCTCTTACAGGCCCCTACCTCAAACATGGTCCAGTCATTCCCAATCAGTTTGGAGAACATGTATCACGAGGAAATTAAAAAAAATATCCAGTGCCTGCTGGAAAAAAAAAAACAACAACATACTTTTCAGATGATGGAACAAACCTGAAAGATAAATTAATGAATCAAAAATTCCAATAGAAAATAGGAAACACATAATTTGGCAGACTTCTATGAATGATCAAAGACCAAAACTAAGAGTGAGTATAAATAATAATGTATGAAAGGGCTTACTGAACACAAGTATGGATATGACTATCATTTTCAAGAATCTCGACATCCAAATTGCCTTTTCAAGGGGCAGATGTTCAATTCCTATGAATTTAAACCATAGCTCAAGTGAACCAATTATAAAAAGGGTTGAACTCATAGGGACAGAAGGAAAGAGAGGAAGGCTGAGGCTGTATGAGGCTAATACAGTAGTAAATTTATGGGGTTGTGACATGCTGCAGCACTGGAATATGATGATTAACATTCCTGCAGTCTCAGAAAATCAAAGGTCTCCAGCCATTCAGTTTGTGCACGAACACAAAACAATTAGCAAACCTTCAGAGGTACCAATGGCCCTACCTTTAAAATAATTAACTAAGAAACCAATATGGGTTAACAATGGACTTTAACAGAAGAGAAACTTCAGGCATTAGAACAGCTGCTACAGGGGCAAGTAAGTGCTCACCATATTGAAGAATCAACTAGCCCTTGGGATTTTCCTGCATTTGTTGTTAAAAAAATCAGGAAAATGAAGAATGGTATCAAATCTAAGTGCAGTTAACAAGTTAATCTAACCTATGGGCCCTATACAATCTGGAACTTCTTTGCCTTCCCTATCGCCTAAAGGAAGGCCCCTTATACTTATTGATTTAATATATTGTTTCTTCACTATAACCTTACAAGAAAAGCACAGAGAAAAAATTGCTTTCATAGTGCCTACTTATATAATTCTCAACCAACTAGGAAAGGTCAATGAACCATCCTCCCACAGGGAATGCTCAATATCCCTACACTGTGCCAATATTTTGTAAGTCAGCCATTGGAAATAATATGAAAACAATTCCCTAGATCTATAATTTACCATTACATAGGTGACATTTTACTATCTGATTCAAATTCAGATATATTAGAAAGAATTTTTGAAGAAGTAAAAAAAGTTTTTACTAAATGGGGATTATAAATTTACCCTGAAAAACAAAAGAGGAGATTCTATCAGTTACCTAGGTTATAAAATAGGTTTAAAAAAATTACAACACATAAAGTACAAATTAGAAGAGACCGATTGTGAACCCTTAATGACTTTCAAAGTTTCCTAGGAGACATTTCCTATCAATGATCCATTATTGGGATAATACCTGATATGATAATAATTCATTCAAACAAACCTGAAATAGTGACAAACACCTAGTCTCAGGGAATTAACAGGTGAAGCTGAGAAACAATCAACTTTGGTTGAAGAGAAATTACAGACGGCACGTGTGGATCACTTGGATTCAAATCTTAATTGCATTCAATTCATATTGCCTTATACAAATTCTTCTGAAGGAATTTTAATGCAGAAGGAAGATACTTTCTCAAAAGGACGTTTTTACCTATAACGAAAAAACAATTATGTGGAAAAGGTCTCTGAATTAATTATAATAGAAAAATTGAGACTGCATCAACTAAATGGAATAGACCCAGCAGAGATTATAGTGCCCTTTACTACTCATGAAATTAAAAAAAAATCTGGAAAGGGAATGAACCTGGCAAATAGCTAGCACTATTTTTTTTAAGAGAGATTAATACCAATTATCCAAAAAGAGAATTAACTTCATAAAGAAAACTACTTGGGTCCTTCCCTGTATTGTACGTGACACAACAATAACTGAAGCCTGTACTTTCTATACTGAGTCAAATAAATCAAGAGGGGCAGGTTAATTAAGTAAGATTTAAGTAAAGTGGAAAAACACCCTAATGCTTCTATTCAAAAGGCAGAAATATATGCTATTCTCATGGTACTAAGGAATTTTGAAAGAATCTTTCAATACAGTTACTGATTTACAATATGCAGAAAGAGTTGCTTTTCATTTTTAAACTGCATAATTTATACCAGATGATACAGAATTGACTTTATTGTTCATTCAGATTCAAGATATATTTAGGAATATGCGTGGTCCCACATACATAACACACATCACATCCCATTAGGGTCTGCCGGGTCCTGTGCCAGGTCCTGTGGCTATGAAGATTATAATTAGATGTTCCTTTTGTTCTTTCTATAATGAAACACTGCTATGCACATGGAGTATCCTAAAGGGTATGCTAAGGAATTAAATCTGGCAGATGGATGTGTTACACTTTGCAGATTTTGGAGAATTAAAATATGTGTACTACACCATTGATATTTATTCAGGCTTATAATGGTCAACTGCTTTGAGTTAAGAAAAGGCTAATTCGGCAATCACACATTTATTAAGATCTATGGAGATCATAGATATACCTGCATAAATGAAGACAGACAATGCTACAGCATATGTCTCTGAGAAATGAAACAGGTGTTTGCTTATTATAATATAAAGCATATTACAGGTATATCAAGCAATTCTACAGGTCAGGCAGTTACTGAAAGATCAAACTGAACTATAAAGAATATATTACACAAACATAAAGGGAATGAAAATACCCCCAGAAATACATTCCACAATGCCTTATTAACTTTGGATTTTCTTAATGCTAATGAGAAATGAACAACAGGAGTAGAGAAACAATGGATAATAGAAAAAATTATGAATGAAATCATTCAGTGTATTTCAATGAGGGTTGACCTCACAATGGAAACCAGAAGATGTGCTATGTTGGGAAAGGGGTTTTGCTCTTGTTTCTACAGGAGATACCTGTACGGATACCATCAAATTTAATAAAGAGTTGGTTTGAAAAAAAGAAACCTCTTGAGAAAAAGAAATGACAGCTCATCCACAGAGGAGACAATCATACAGGTGATGAGAAAATCTCATAAGAGTTTGGGAAGGTTTCTGTTCTTGTCTGTGCAGGAAAATTCTCACCTTCAAAATATCAAGAGACCTTGGATATCTAGATGCCTAAAGGAGAAAAGATACTATGTAGAAAAGATCACCAAGTGAAGAGAAATCTGACTTATAAGGACAGGTCAACTGCAGGGTAAAATTTCATTACCTGAATATAATTAAAGCTGGCTTTGGAGCTGGATAATGGCTATCTTTATTAAATTAAAGCATTTTGCTAAAAGAAAAATTCAGAGTTTCTGACTCATGATAGGAGCCGTCTTGTATGGAACAGAAAGAAGAAAGAATTTAGGAAAAATTTTACTTTTCTCCATACCTATTTTTGTCTCTGTCATACCATTTGTTGAATATATGTTTATATAAATAATCTTTAAGTTTTCCACAAAGAACAATAGATTTTCCTGTAGTAATCTTTGAAGTTTCCAGGAAGAAGACAGGACCCCACAACAATGATTCCATCTTCTTAATATGATGTCATGATGCTGATTAGTGTTATTTTAAGATCAATTTTGGGTACCATCTACTCAAAATGATTCGAACTTGATTAAATAAAATGGTGTACCTTCCTATAATGTTCTAGCCAGAATTTCAAATAAGAATTTCAGAAAAACCTTACCAATGACTCAGAGACTTGTTGCAATTATACAAGACAGTAATTTTAAAATGTAGCCATCATTTTATTATTAGAGAATCCTATACAAAAAAGACAGCAGCCCTATGACAGCTGGAAGCAATTCTAGAAGACGATGTCCCCTCTACAAATAAAGTTTGTACTCAGGGTCAGGGACATCAATTAAGGGTTGATCGTAATTGACATGTGATTCAGTTTCGGGGTGTGAATTATGTAGACTCAGGGATCTTCTTTGAAAAAGAAAAGGTAAATTGGATAGAATAATGGATTAGTGTGATCTTATTCACAATAATAATAATAGTGAGTAATATAGTGAATACTTGTGAACTATTATTTATAGGCAATTTATATTGGTATGGTACCTATATATTGACATAACTTTAAATTATATCTGTTATATCAAATATACTCCTATTTATCTTTATAATATTTGTACACCAATGCAAAGTTATTTTTCTTATTATATTCATTCATGCTTTTATTTCCCCTTAAGATATTTTGTATATTGATACAAATTTAGGAAATATTTATCATATTGCACTATATATTTCTACCTCTAATCAAATACTTATACATTGTTTACATTTTGAGGTTATTGTCCTCATTTGCTACACAGTTGTTTTAAGATTCTTTAATATTCAAATATGAAGTCTTAGTCTTTAAGATATATAGGTATTAAGAATTATAGGTCAGTAGTCATCCATGTTTGTCATACTTATAGTTAGACTAATAAGGTTCTTTAGACACATACAGATTGTATTCTTCATGTATAGGTAGGTAATCTTCAACCAATTCAAAGAGCTGTAGAATAACTAAGGTTTTTTTTTTGTTTTGTTTTGTTTTGTTTTGTTTGACCCGAGACATGATTTCTCCTGGCAGAATCAATGTATTCCTGAGAGTATGTTGGGCACTGAAGACACTCCACTTGGAGGTTTTTTTTTGTTTGTTTGTTTTTGGCAAAACTGATCTTTGAACAAGGAACTGCCCATGCTTTGAACATTGACAAATGCATGGTGTCTAGACAGGACAAACAGGATATTAGAAAAACAACTGCAAATCTTGCCAAGACACTGTAAGATGATTTTGAAAATTTGGTTGAATTTTTAAATGGTCTGTCAGTTACTCTAAGCCTTAGCCAAAGTTGGCTGCTCCAACATTGCAAATGAGACTTTGGTTAATTGCCCAGGTGGTCAGTTTTCTCTGTCATTTATTGCACATTAATTTTTCTTTCTTTAAATTATTTATTTTAAAATGCATTATAAATACATTCTGCTGGGATCAAATTTGTTCAATTTGTTAGGGTTGGCAAGATACTTGAAACTAGAATGGCTCCCAGGTGCCCAGGGCGATGTTTCCAGTTAGTTCCTTGGGCAGCTGAGGATAGAGAACCTGAAATGACGCTATCCTATAGCCATACTGATGAATATCTTGCATATCACCATAGAACCTTCATCTGGTGATGGATGGAGATAGAGACAGAGACCCACACTGGAGCACTGGCCTGTGCTCCCAACGTCCCAATGAGGAGCAGAAGAAGGGAGAACATGAGCAAGGAAGTTAGGACCGTGAGGGGTGCAGCCACCCACGGAGACAGTGGGGCTGATCTATTGGGAGCTCACCAAGGCCAGCTGGACTATGACTGAAAAAGCATGGGATCAAACCGGACTCTCTGAACATGGCGGAAAATGAGGCCTGATGAGAAGCCGGGGACAATGGCACTGGGTTTTGATCCTACTTCATGTTCTGGATTTGTGGGAGCCTAGCCAATTTGGATGTTCACCTTCCTAGACCTGGATGGAGGGGGTAGGATCTTGGACTTTCCATAGGACAGGGAACCCTGACTGCTCTTTGGACTGGAGAGGGAGGGGGAGAGGAGTGGGGGGGGGAGACGGGCGGGAGGAGGGGGAGGGAAATGGGAGGCTGGGAGGATGCGGAAATTTTTTTTTTCAATAAAGAAAAAAAAGTTTTTTTGTAAGGAATGAAGGGTTTTATTGTTAATACATTCCTGTTTTATGTGGTGAGCCCTCTGAAACACACACACACACAACTCAGAGCTAAGAATACTTTTATTGTTTCTTTTTTACTTTCTTTTTATTTGTTCAATGAGTCTTGCAAATCATGTATCTTTAACTCATTTATCTCCAGCCCCTCAATCTGACCTTGTAACCACTCCACTAAATAAAACGAAATTTAAGACCAAGAAAGAAAAAGAAAAAAAACTAATAAAAATCTCTTCACAATGTGACAAAGTGTGTCATGTAGTATACCCCTTTGTTGATATAAATTTACTTGTGAGTTTTCATTGCAAAGAGATTTCATTGGTCTAGTACTAAGACTCTGATATCTACTACAATATCAATATTAGGCCCTCACTACTGCTCTTCTTGGATATTCTATTGTCACCCTGTGTTGTAGCAGCTTTGAGTCTGTGAGTAAGGTCCCTTCACATAATCCAGAAGATCATAGATAGTGTGGGTCTTGGGGCAGGTCAACTCATAGCCCTGATTTTGGGCCTGGACAGTTGCAGGGTTGGTCACCTCACCAATGATTCCTGTCCTCACAATCAAGATGAGCATTTTAGCACTGGCTGGTTAATTCACCCTTAGCATCAAGAAGCCAGCGCAGAGGTCAAATCTGCTGCCTTCATGCTTTCAAGTTCCTTACACTGCAAGTATTAGTGCCAGCTCCCCTATATTGCCCAGGATAGGTAGAGAGGCCAATCTCCCTAGCCTTGTAGTTGCTCAGGGGAAAGACTGTTCTCCCTCTCCCGTGTACATAGGTTCAAACTCTCTCCTTGTATAAGACATCGATGGGGTAATAGGGAGTTTATCTCTCATCTTCCAATGCCACCATATGTTAGAAGAGTAATAGGGACAACCAAGCCCATTCACAACTTTGGAGCTAGTCACCCACACCTTTGATAGCAATGCCAGTTTGCCTGTGATGCCTAGGCAAGAAGCAGTGTTAGTTTTCTCGAGTGATGCACGTGGAGAATGTCAACTCTGTCATCTCCTGCACATTGATAGGGGCAAGGGGAAAGAGAGGGCATCTCTCTCGCATCCACACCACCACATGACAGATGTGTAGTTGGATAACTCTTCCAAACATAAAGCTTCAGGCCTGAAAAACTCACACATCTGCCAATAGAGCTGATTCTATTGTGTTGCCCAGGTGAGGTGCAGGGCCTGCTCACCCTAGTGTGGGAGCTCATGCGGGGCAGGAACATCTCTCCTGCTCTTGCAACCTCAGAAACAGTTCGCCCACCTTCCCCAGACATTTATGGGTGCCAGGGGACATTTCTGCCTCCTACCTATGCCACCACAAGACAGATGAGTAATGGGAACAACTGCCTCTTGCTCACTATTTTTGAGCTGATTCACCCACACCTCATCAAGTAGGTTTGGTTCCATTGTGTTGTTCAGATAAGGCACAAGGCTTGCTCTTCTTAGTGTGGCTACTGGTGGGGGACCATGTACAGCTGTTTTGTTTTTGTGATGCAGGTAAGAGAACTGGCATCTATCTCATGCCTGTGCCACCATACAGCAGATGAGGTGTGGAGCTAGGTCTCCCTTGCTCACCACTTCAGGACAGGCTCACCCACACCACCACCAAAAGGGTTGACTTTATGTTATTGTCCCGAAGAATTAAAGGTCCACTCTCCTGAGTGTTGCAGCTGTTTAGAGGCAGAGACAGCTCTCCTACTCTTATGAACTCACAGCCAGTTCTCTTACCTAAGTCACTTATTGAATGGCAGGAGAGAGAAGACATCTTTTCTTGCCAACAGTTTTTATTTCTTTTTGACTTCAGGAAGATGACTTTCCAGGTTACAGACTTTTATGGTGGTAGGATTTTCTTATTCTCAAACATTAAACATTTTACTCATTCACTTTTTGTTTATATAGTTTCAGAATGAACACAAGCAAATATCAACACTTACTCTGGAGCTACAATTTTCAAAGAGAGCACTGGCATCTATAAACATAATTATATGTAATTTATCCTTGTAAATGAAACAGTGAAATTCAATGAATTCAAGGTTGATATTTTCAAACATGCTATTTTAGTAATTGGACAAGTTTGCAACATAATTAGCCAGGAACAAAGAAATTCTATATATTGATTCTTATGTATTACAAAAATAACTTAAGCCTTTTGTGTATATCTAAATGTAAAATGCAAAACTATACAATTTTCAAAGGAAAATGTGGGGAAATTATACAAAATTTGACTTTGGCAATGACTACTGGATGCAATACCAAAAGCAAAATCATTAATAGAATGAACAAATCCAAATTACTGTGAAAGGAATGAAAATATTTATAGGAAATTATAAGAGAAATGTCTCATAAATTAAAACTTTAAATGTATGTATTTATAAATATATATATGGAAACATATATATATATATATGTGAAACTATCAATATCTCCAAATATCTCATAAGAAAATATATACCATATGTATATATGAATAGAAATTGAAGACACAAAATGATGATAATCTTCGTATTTCTTTATAAAACTATAAATTATTCAAATAAATATGTAATATATAACTAATAGAAAAGGAAATACCAAAATAATGGCACTAATACAATCTGACAATTATGGAACATTACATGAATTCTGATGTTTTGCTACTAACAATGCAAATTCACTCCTAAAGTATATTACAAAACAAAATTTACTGAATTACATAACAATCTGATCACTAATATTTGTTCTAATGATATAAACAAGTATATATGGAGAAGATGATGCCCCACTTAAATGTTTATTGTTGATATGAGCATGGTCAATCCCTCAGATCCATTTTAATTAAAAGATATTATCTAGGTCAGGCTCAAAGGAATGACAAAACCTACACCTGATCTGAGTACAAATGTTGATAATGTATTGAAAATATTGCTCATATCTTCCTTTTCTTGGATAATTGCAACCTAAGACTGCTCCTCTAGAAAGACTAAAAAGCTACCTCCTCGTTAAGCGGTGTAAAAAAAACCAAGTTGTATTGTATCTCTTAATGTCAGAAATAACACTTATAAACACTCACCTACATGCCTATCTCAACTTGAGCTGGAAAAGAACAACAACAATGGACATGCCAAAGTGGACAAAGTGGGTGGGGAAAAGATCGTATGTCTCAGCCCTACACAAGGAACTAGAGACAACTGAGCAAAGCTGGAAGAAGGAGAGGAAGTCTTCCCCAGGGAAGAACCTAAAATCTTGCTGCAAGATTTTAGATGCCAGGTTGTCAGACCGGAAAACACACAAGTTATATGCTATATACTCAGCACACACACACACACACACAAATACACACAAAAAACACATGCACACATGCACACAGGCATAGCGTGTATACTCCTTACAGTTGTATGACAATATCTAAATACATATATTTGCAATGAATTTGAAAGAGAGGCAATGCATTTGAAAGAGAGAAGGCTGGTTTATATTGGAGGGTTTGAGAAAAAAAGGAAAGAAGGGGAGAAATATGATTATATTATAATCTCAAAAGCAAAACAAAATCCATGGTGTTGTTCTTAATTCTGCAGGTTAGACGGTAGAGACGTTACGCGAGGAAAAAGACACAGACATGCAGCGGTCCCACGTGGGTGCACTTTAATGGGGAAGGGATAACAAACAGGTAGGGGGCATGCAGACACGGTAGGAAAGGTGGGGAGGAAAAAGGGAAGAGAGAGAGAGAGAGAAAGAGAGAGAGAGAGAGAGGGGCTCGTGGCAGCCCCTGCTTTTTAACGGGGAATGCAAAAGCTTCTGGGAAATGTGTCCCACGCTTGCGTGCGCTGGAGTCCAGGGCAATGCTGGGAGTTGTAGTGTTGCAAGAGAACAACACATGGATCTGTAGATAATGGGCCCTAAGACAAAACTACTCCTATTACTATAAGAAATGAGCACATTGTTCAATTGTTCCCTTAGTATTTATCTCTATATCAGTAAATTATAACCTAACTCAGCACCTGTCAGAGGAGCTTCTTTTTGAAGAAGATTGAAAAAGTAACAGAGATGCAGACTATGAATGTGGTATTATTCAAACCTCAAAGTTACATCAATACCACACTCCTTGTTCCTAGGACTTTGAGAATCTCAAGAATGTGGAAATGGAATAATGCTGAGAGATAGAGGTGGTGGATAAGTATAGTGCAACATTATTTCTGAGCAATAGTTATACCTGCCATCTATAACTGCATGCTTAAGACCTTTGGAAAATCAGATCTGACAAAATTCCAGCACGTATGTAGGAAAGGATTAAAACATTGTGCTGCTCACCTACATGAATTTCTAGTCACAAATTCTGCCTTGTGGGAGGACAATAACTTTTTTGTAGCAACTTGACCTGGGATATAAGGAAATAAGTATGTCACAAGAGATGGTCCTAAACCTCTGCATATACTGAAGCACTAAGTGGACTCAATGGGTTTCACAAAAGTAGCACATGAAATTGGCAGGAAAGTGTAGTAGTGATGGTAGGAATTTGAAGGGCACAAATGGAATATGGATTTAATTAAAGCATATGTGAAATTCTCAAACAAAAAAAAGGAAAACTTATTTACAAACAATTGGTATATGATTACAAGCTGGAGGGATGGCTCAGTCATCAAAGGCTAGACACACTACCAAAGATATAAGAGTTCAGAGAGGGAATATGATTACATTGAATAATTTTGAAATTAAGTTTTATTTTTGAAAATGTTATTCATAAATGATAACATTTTAAACTGACATGATAAATTTTATTTGCACATGCTTTTTTATTTAAGTGTTGATAAATAACATTCTATTTTGCTGAAATTTATACTATTTCTCTACAATTTCTGCATAACATCTTTCTTGTGCCTTTCTTTTCTGGACGCAAACTATGTATACCTATATAAATACATAGTTTTTTTTTAATTATTACTTAGTATAATAATATTATTATTATTACTTAGTATAGTAAAAATATATTATACACATTTTGCATTATATTCATTGTTAAATTTCAATGTGTTTTCTCATTTTCTAAAATAAGGTATTGATGTTATTTTACCAATGTTACCAATAACATCCATTTTGCCAGTCACAATTAATGAATTTTAGTCTTATTTGATAGCTCAATAACTGAGGCAAGACAATAGCAAAAACACATGTTAACAAGGCAAACTCAAAATGAAAAAGCAAAATTGGCCAAAAAAATTTGGTCCTGGCAGTGGACCAAAACAATGGTACCTAATGACATG
Organism: Microtus oregoni; assembly: GCF_018167655.1. Lineage (NCBI taxonomy): Eukaryota > Metazoa > Chordata > Mammalia > Rodentia > Cricetidae > Microtus > Microtus oregoni. Next base: position 2,661,292 of record NW_024544152.1, on the reverse strand, counting down.
CACTCCTAGATAATCACAACATGTTAGCTGTGACCACCATTTTCAAAAGAATCAACTAGAAGTGTTACTGCAAAAGTTTAATTTTCCTAACCCTATAAAATTCCTGACCCTTTTACAATAAAGAGCTTCTGCATTAGAATCTCTTCAAGACTATGTCATTGTCTCTGGCCACAGGAAATGGGAATTGTACAACAAGCAGCAGCAAAATGTCCACAACAAATGTCACCCACAATGGACCTTATTCTTTTGCTCGCTTTTTGAGTCCTTCTTACCTTTTTTTGAGGCATTTTTCTTTCTTGTTTGCTTCTCCTACTGCTGTCCCTGTTCTGACTTTCTGCAAGCATCTTGAGTTTGCCCCCTTCTGCTTTTTCTGTTGAGTTGACCCCTATTCTAATTTTCTAAGCCCTTGGTGAGGTGGGGTTTTCTTTCCTACTACTATATTTCCTTTTCTTTTTTTATATATTTTTTATATTATTATTAAAAATTTCTGCTTCTTCCCCACCTCCCATTTCTCTCCCCTTTCCCCCACTCCCCTCTCCCTCCCTCTCCAGTCCAAAGAGCAGTCAGGGTTCCCTGGCCTGTGGGAAGTCCAAGGTCCTCCCACCTCCATCCAGGTCCAGGAAGGTGCGCATCTAAACAGACTAGGCTCCCTCAAAGCCATTACATGCAGTAGGATCAAAACCCAGTGCCATTGTCCTTGGATTCCCAGTCAGCCCTCATTGTCCACCATGTTCAGAGAGTCCGGTTTGATCCCATGCTTTTTCAATTCCAGAGGAGCTGGCCTTGGTGAGCTCCCTTTAGATCAGCCCCACTGTCTCAGTGGGTGGGCGCACCCCTCGCAATCCTGACTTCCTTGCTCATGTTCTCCCTCCTTCTGTTCCTCATTTGGACCTTGGGAGCTCAGTCTGGTGCTCCAATGTGGGTCTCTGTCTCTATCTCCATCCATCGCCAGATGAAGCTTCTATGGTGATATGCAAGATATTCATCAGTATGGCTATATGATAGGGCCATTTCAGGGTCCTTCTCCTCAGTTGCCCAAGGACCTAGCTGGGGATATCTCCATGGATACCTGGGAACCCCTCTAGAGTCAAGTCTCTTGCCAACCCTAAAATGGCTCCCTTAATTAAGATATCTTCTTCCCTGCTACCATATCCACCCTTCCCTATCCCAACCATTCCATTCACCCAGGGTCTCCCCATCCTCCCCTCCTCACTTTTCTCTCCCCATCTCCCCTTACCCCCACTTCTTTTCTTAACCCTGCTTATTTTCCTGGTTAGGAATTCTTAGTGATGAATCAGTTTGTCCTAGTACATCCACATAAGGGCTGAGCACCCAGAAGGTAGAACCAATAAAGGATACTCCAACAGGTCATTTTTGCCCAGAGACACTGTGTGATCATATGGCCATGGCTTAATAAACCACAGAAGTCTTCCACTATAAGAAGCACACTTGTTCTGTGAACACTACTTTCCCTTCAGTCCTTATGGCAGCAGACTCCCTTGTGGCCTGAGAGCAACTGATGACTTTTTCCCAGGTCTACTCTGGGATTGTCTGAAGGCTCTTTGTTGTAGGAGGCTGCTTGTTTTTTCCCAGCTGCTAATCCTGAAATAATCACACAAAAACCATATTATTTGCAATACTGTTTGGCTAATAGCTTAAGTGTATTTCTTGCTAGCTCTTGCAACTAGAATTAACCCTTCTCCATTATTTTAAATTTTACCAAAATGCTCATGGCCTACTGACAAGGTTCCAGCTGACAGCTTCCATCTGTCTATGGTGGAGGCTACATGGCTTCTCTTGACTCTGCCTTCTTTCTCCTATCATTTAGTTTAGTTTTCCTCACCTAGCTCTACTCTTTTGCCATATCTCAGGCAAAGAAAATTTCTTTATTAACAAATGATATTCACAGCATATGTAGGGGAATCCCACATTACCTGCTTTTTTTCTGTTTAAATAAGAAGGAAGGTTTTCACTTTAACATAGAAAGATTACATGTAACAAAACAGGTATCAAGCAAGAATTACAGTTACAATATTTATATATACTTAATCTTTTATCATAACTAAGAAAAACTATAACTATCTATTCTTCAACTCTATCAAAGTTTTCAGAAGAATATAATATTGCCTAAGTAAACAGAACGTGTAATGTAAATAACTTCCAAAACTCTACAATTGACAGAGGCATCTTTCTACATGGACAGTCACCTAAAGTTTTTCTGCATTGTTGGGGCATCCGTCTTCAGCCTACAGACCCATAGTATCCAGCACACTTATCCATGAAGCAGAAAATTTGAAGATTTGTTCTGTCTTGTAATGGCAAAGTCCATCAGTTGCTTTTTTCTGTGTCCTGCAGAATGTCTGGCAGACTCTTTCACGTATCATTAACCCCGAAAGACAATCTCACCTTTAGGCAAGTTCAGCAGTCATTTCTTTGTGAGTCCTGAATTTCCACTTCACACAGCATACAAACAAATAATTCAGGCAATAGCAGTTTTATGCCCTAGTGGCTAGTAAACTCCATAAGGAAACTCTTTGGCGCCCATCTTCCTCTTGAAGTAGCTTGGTGCTCTCAGGAGAAGATGTGTCTCACTGTCATGAAAAGTTCTAAGTTCTAAAAACATGTTAAATGTCATATTATGAAGGTCTCTGAAAGATTTGAAGAATGCCTATCTAATGGAAATATATCTCTATATATCTAGGAAACATAACTTACATGACTGCAAGATGGACTATTATAGATGATTACCTATTAACCTATATTTCTTACATTACATTTTTAGATGTGCTGCACACACATTACCTTAATCAAGAGCAGAAATACACATATAACAAAATTGACCTTAAATTTGTATCAATAAACCAAGATCCATACCAATGCAAATCTCTATAGAATATTCCTCTTTCAATGTAAACAAGCATTTGTAAACAATATTTGGGAATTTTGGCATAGCTCTCTCCAAACTACTTCCTGCTGTATATTGGGAGAAGTGTTTTGGGGAATGTTCATGTCGACCTTTTCAGGGATCTTGGTTCATAAAATCTCATTAGTCTGGAAGAAATCCATAGGGTCTCATCTCTGTGGAAACAAAGAACTTCTTTTCCAAAGCAACATATCCTTAGACCCATATTTTGAAATAAGGTACCTTTAAGATATATATGTTGGTTTAGCTTAACAGCCAATACAATGAAATTTCTCTATGTACTTAGCTCCTTCACAGTCAAAAAAAAAACCAAATAAAACATAATAGGCATAACACAAACTATCTTTGTATATTCCATCTTTATGTGGCTTAAGTTTTCTTACTCTATTACATTTTTTCTACATGTTTAACATTAATTTTATGATCTTTATTCCTTTAACCTATTACAACAGCTCATTTCCTTTATGGGGAGTCGTGACCACTCTTCAGAGTGTCACATCCTCTCCTAGTCTCTCTTCTCAACTAATCCAGTTATGTGACCACCTATTAAAGGCCATTAGGGTAGTAGCTGGCCTCTTAATTCACAGAAAGGCTTTGGCAATTCTACTGTGGTTGAATCCCCTTTCCCTTCTAGGATTAGAATGTGCTCCTCAAATGGAAGCACTGAAGTTGGCAAAAGTTCTGTGAGTCTCATGCAAGGACTGCTGCCCTTGATCTTGCCCTCCATTTTTACCTCTACCTTGGCTCCCACCCATAATATGCAAAGCCTGGAGCAGAAGCAGCATTTTCTTGAAGCTTTACTGAGCTACTTTTGCAGGACTTTGAAGTTGAGGAGGCCCAGGCCTTGAGCACTCTCCCCAACTTTCTTGTCTCCATTGAGTCCTGGTGTGGAGATTATATCACCACATGACTTTTATCTTGACAGGTGCACAATGGGTGGGCCCCTGGCTGTTTTGGGCTCATCACTATTTTCTGAGGATGTAGCTGCCCCCCTTCCCTCCTCAGATGCTTCCTCCTCTACAACTTTCTCAAAGCCCAAGCTCAAAAATTATTTCCCCTCCATTTAGTGAGATGCTCAGTCACAGATTCTGTATGAAGCTTCCTGCAGTGATGAGAGATCATTGAGGCTTCTGGCCCTCTGGATATCATATCCCCCCTCCAGTCCTGGGTAGAAACAACAACTGCAACTCCTCTGATATTGTTGAGACAGGTTGTATCAGATTGGCTAGTGATGCCACATTTTTTGGAAAGAGATGGACTCACCTTTTTGAGAGGATGAGACTGATTTGTGAGCGGGAACCTTGAAAGACCTAGCAGGAATGGTACATAGAAAAGAGTGTTCAGTTTTGTGCAGTCTGAAGAAGCTGGTCCTGACCCAGTAGGAGTGGGTCATGGAGAAAGGGAGGCTGAACTGAATTCAGGGAGTGGAGGGAAGCCTCAGTGGCAGAAGTTTTGACTGTTGCTCCAAAGTGAAGGAGGAGGAGGAAAAAGTCACTTGGTATTCTTCATACCACACAAAGCATCCTGGCCCCGATTCAGCATTCCCTGTTCTATTATCACTGATATCCACATAGACGTGCCCCAAGAGGTGCCTGACAGGGAGAACACATTTTTGATTTAGGTAGATGTCCCTTCAGAGCACATTCTGGATACAACTGATGCTCTTCATGTAAAGGCCTAGGTGTATGACATCCAGAAGGGCCTAAGCCCAGGACTCTATTATTATTCCCCATTCCATTACCTTTTCTCTGGATCCTGGGACCTTTTTTCTCACAAAGGATAACACAGACAGCCATACATTGCCCCACCTGAATCATTCAGAGAGTCTGTCCAGCCAAGATATTCTGCTAGGACCCAGCGAGAGTTAAGAATGCCTGTTGCATGGAGTTTATAGTGGCCTTTTTGACCAGCCATCAGCATCCTCCCCTACTTCTGTCTCAATTGCTGTATCCCACATTGACTAAATGTAAGTGCTTCCTCTGGAATTGCCCCCCACATTCCCACTGAGAAAGGACCCCCAGCAGGGATAATTTATTCCTCCCAAATCTCTTACCCTCCTGGTGATATTTCACAGGCAGCCACTGGGTTATGCCTCTTCCAAGGGAGTCAGAAGGCCTGAGGGGTATTTGCCCCTCTCCAGATACCCTGGGTTCCAAGACTTAAGACTGCCCAGTTAGAGATGGAAGGAGGCACTGGATCCCATGTTGTCTTCCTCATATGTTACAGTGAGATATTTTGAATGTGTCCTCACTGAATGAGGGTGGTCAGTGCTGGGTCCAACATCTATGATTCCAGTACATTTTCTATATGCTTGAGCACTTATGAGTACATCCCATCTCTGTGGAGTCTGGGTGCCCCAGTGATGATGTCCTTGTCAGCTATGTACCCTCCTAGCAGCAGCAGAGCCAGGAGCAGGCTGGGAGTCATGCAGAGGTATACAAGGGTGACTGATGCTACCCTGATTGTCCTTATTTTGAGCAAGTACTCAGGCAATGGGCCATATAACTTCAAACCCATTATGATTGGTATTCTATGTTAAGGCTGTTCTTGACCTCACAGTTTTTCTACAATGGCACTCTGATTATGATAATGCATCAGAGACTCAAGCATGTACAAATGTGCAATTTGGGCTTAATATTACTCTGGACATGCTTACTGGCCGTGCATAAATACACTGCTCATATCTCACATTCCACGATTGGACTATATGCCTGTTTCCGAAAAGTGTCCAACCTAGGCTTCAAGACCCTCAAACTTTGTATGTCCCAGGACAGTGTATGCTATTTTCACAACCATGTCCAACAATCAGTTGAACCATTTCCCAAATTTTTGACCCATGTCACCAATGCTCTAGAAAAGTATGTCCCATCTGGCCTTACCAAGGATATCCTTATTAAACAGCTAACCTGGTAGAGGTCCAACACTGTCCCAATAATGCCATTGCACTTGTTAGAAATGAAAATATTCATAAGTAGGTCTTAGCTGCCCATGATATTGACACACAGAGTGAACTCATTTACATACTTTACAGCTTCCTTCAATGCCTTGGTTAATGCCGAATTTGACAAGAATGATAATTCTGCCCCACCAGACCGTACTTGCTGGAAATGTGGACACTCTGATCACTTACATAGGGTTTGTCCAAAGGATCATCCAAAGGGCTGTCATTGGACACAAGACTGTAGGAAAGCCCAACGGGTTCTGATATGATGGCATAAAGGCTTCATACTCCTGATTTATGAAGGTAAATGGTTTACCTTGGTTTACAATTGTTAAGGTGAACTGGTTCTTATATACTAGGTAGATTGCTTTGATATAAGAAGCAATGTAGTTATAATTTAAAAAAGATGGATTACCCCAATACTTTTGTTCTCTCTGCTGAGGTTGCTGGAACAGCAATAAAACCAACCTTAGTAGAGATTTTGGTGTCTTTTCGAGATAGATTGTGTAGGGTTAAGTCAGCCCCTTTAGGGGGCGGGGTTTGCCTCTGGCGTATGCCTGCCAATAAATGGGCGCATGGAGAGGCGGCTTGGCCCTTTTTTCCTCCCTACCTCCTGTACTACGCTGGAACTTTGGTCCTGTAAGTTTAACATTAAAGTGGTAAATATTCTTTGATAGCTGCATTGCATTTATTTTGCGTGGATACAAGATTGAAAGCATTGTGGAACACCTTTAGGTCCTTTTCCAGAGCCAAGGTGACAACAGGGAATTTGTGTTCTTTATCCTGTAATATGCTGGGCCAGCATCCCAGGGCAGTCTATGAAAATATGCCATTTGCTGTCCTTCAGATCAGTCAGCAGCCACTTGTGGTTCTTGGTTTACTATCTGTTCCAGGAGTTACAATTATAGATATAAACTGCAGAGACATTGTCATAAGTAAAACCAGGAAAAACAACAAACCACTTAGAGAATAAGTATGTTTTAAAACAATTGCTAGGTCTGGTATAAGCACAATGAATAATCATTTTCTTCCAGACAGATGATGTATGTCCTCCCCCTTTAAAATTAAAGATAAATAATTATTACAGACCATCAAAAATTGTCATTCCCCAAGCTGTTATAGCCTTTACAGATGTCAATAAACATAGTTTGGGGTTAATAATAATGGGAGTCAATCATAAGGAAATAGCCTATACCCAACAAAATCCTGTATGAGTACAACTAGGAGAACTACTGGCAGTCCAGGATTGGAAATGACCCAATCATAACCCATAAATATTTCATCAGATAGCCTCTATGCCACAAAAGTATGCAAAATACTACCTTTTTGTAAAATTAAGGCTCAAAAGAATCCCATCTGCAAAACCATGGAAACTATTTAATACTTATTATAGTCCAGACGACAACCCTGGCACATATCCCATATCTGACTGCATATGGGGCAGCCAGGAATGCTTAGCAACAGGCAGCCACAGAGTAGATCACCTAATTTTGACTATAATAGTTTCCTTGCCTTTGCTGGAACAGATTAAACTTCTCCATCAGCAATTTCATTTGTCGCCTAAAAATTTACACAAACTCAATTTACCCTTGCCCAGCTGTAACATTTAATCAGAACTTATGGAACTTACCTCAACACAAGTCAAACCATTTGATTTGTCTACCAAGTTTTTTTGGCCAAGTTTGGAATCACATAAAATACCTGCTATATCCTCCTAAACTTATTACATGGTACCTTACTGGAGGGGTAGTGGTGGCTCTAATATTTATGCTTAAGTTTCTCCTACACCTAAGATCCTGACAACAGCAAGTAAAAAATACAACACTCCAGGTGTTAATAGCTGTGGAGCATGCTGGACAAAAACCTCCAAAGAAGGTGGTTCTTGCCTGGCTGATGCAAATACAGTAGGCCATTTAAAGCCCTAGTTCTCTTAAATATCTTCCCTTGCTTTTGACTTCTTAGGACCTTCTGTGGACTCAATCCTTTGAGGACTGGTAGTCAAAGATGCATAATACCTGTCTGGCAGGCCAGCCTAAGACAGGCACATCCCAAAATGCTGGGAGGGTCCCTGAGGAGGGGTTATAAAAATTCATGACTTCCACTAGGTCACTCAATAAAATAAAATAAAAAGAGTCAGATGAGGCAGAGAAATAATATAAGCAAGCACATGCAAACTCAAAATGAATAAGTAAATTGGCCAAAACTACCTCTCAGTGGATTAATAGCATGGTAACTAGTAATGCATACTCTACCCCTAGGGAAGCACAACACATGAGCTGCAACTGCCAGTTTCAAAATGACCATATGTTAACAGAGGTTTCTGTCCTGTCTGGTCCCTCAGTCATTCAGTCCCCCTCCCAAACACACACACACACACACACACACACACACACACACACGTCTTCATTAGTAATAAACTGGTTGGTCTAGTAGTTCAGGGTTCTTATTAACTTTTGCATCTTAAATTAACCCATCATTCTTGTCTGTGTTACCCATGTGATTTGGTACTTTTATCAGTGAGCTATTCTCATCTTGCTTTCTCTATACCTGGGTGATGTCTACAGACTGAAACTTTATTCTTTCCAGAATTCTCCTGTTCTAGTTTCCCAACCTATACTTTCTGTCTGGCTACAGCCCAAATGTTTTATTAAAATACAAGTCTCTAATTACAGGGTACAAGGTCATTATCACACAGCACCCCCCCCTTTTTTTTCAAAACATGGACTCAGAATCTAATCTCCTTTGTTTAGCTTTTTTTCCAGACCATTAGCCATACCAACTTGTAACCATCACAGTAAAAGAAAAACATCCATATTCCATTTTTGGGAATGTTGGTGTAGTTTTCTAGGCTACTACCTGCAGATTGGTGGCACTGATTATCTTATGGGGACCTAAAGAAAATTGAAAATTAAGGTCAAGTCATGACTGGAATATTCTGTGAAGCTTCATAATCTCAGCCATCAGTTTTGAGGCTGTTCTGAATGTAGAACTCAGACATCTGGGCCATCTGCTCCTAACAGAGATTTCTAAGGGAGTCTTCTTTGGTCAAACATGATTTTTCCTAACCCAGAATGAATCCACAGCTTTTCATTTCCTGTGGAAACAAAAGCAAGACCTCTTCTCCAAAGTAACATGTCTTTTGACTTATATTTTAAAGTCAAGGCATTTTCAAAATATATATGTTAGATTAATTCAACAGCATTTATACTCAAATGTCTTTTAGCAGCTGTTGCAACTTCCTCATCTGTCAAGCAATTCAAAGACAACACAATAACATACAGTACCCAGACTCTCTGTGTATTTTACATCTTTATGTGACATTATTTTAAACTGTTTCTTTTTATTTTTAATTTCTATTTTTTTGAGACAAAGCTTCTCTGTGTATCTTTGGCTGTCCTGGAACTCACTCTGTAAGCCAGGCTGTCCTTGAATTCACAGAGATCTGCCTGCTTCTACCTACCAAGTGCTGGGATTAAAGGTGTGTGCAACCACTTCTAACCACTCTCTTCTTTTTTAAGGACCTTATCCTTTTTCTTTTCTCTCCCAAGTCTACATATATTTTTAAACACAATATGACCTGTTCAGAGATTTTCTTCATTTGCACCTATCTTTACTGTATATCTTTATTTTTTTGACCACATCAGTCTTCAATTTGCTAAATAATAAGTCTGGGATTAAATCTGTGACTTTAGCTGGGTGGTGGTGGCACACACCTTTAATCCCAGCACTTGGGAGCCAGAGGCAGGCAGATCTCTGTGAGTTCGAGACCAGCCTAGTCTACAACAGCTAGTTCCGGGACAGGCTCCAAAACCACAGAGAGACCCTGTCTCGAAAAAAGCAAAAAGAAAAAAATCTGTGACTTTGATGACTGGATCTACCCCATTTCTTAAATTTCTGAGAGTCTAGCTTTATTACAGAGGTACTGGCAGGAGCATGTTTATTGCCACAGCTCGATGAAGTTTCATGGTCCCTGCCAACACCAAGAAGCATGTTGTCAGCTATTTATAAATGACAACAAGCCAACAACAAATAAACTTTCGAACAATTATTAACTTTATCATCATTTTAAAACTCTTTTGTTTGTATTTTTCTTTATTGGGTATCAAACCATAGCCTTGTTAAATGAGGCAAGCTCACCACATTGAGCTTTACCCCTAACCTCATAGAAGTCCTTATATTTATTTGATTGGTTTACATATACCTTGAAAACCCCATACATTATATGATATACATATACATGAACACACAAGACAGCACACACATGCACATAAACAAACTTATATTGCATTATATTCTGGTTACTTCCTACCTCCACTAACTTTTCCTTTTCTTGCAACACAATATTTTTCTGTGGTTTGATTATGTTTTTCCCAGAGAATTTAACTATGACATCTATATGACCATGAGTTTCACACTATCTAGAAAAAACATGGTTAGTTTTTCAATGGATACACAATTATGTACTACAAATTGTTTATCCCAGATTCTCCTAACTATAAATAGTTTAATAGTGAGTAGTTCGAAATTATAAGTCTCTTATTTATTAGTAGATGACTATTTCCAGGGCCTTACTTGTGGGAATACAGTGCAGGTAGGTTCAGTTTTTGTGAGTTCATAATTGCTATGAATATGACCTGCTTTGAAGATGACCCTCTTTCTTCTGGTTGAGAAGATGTGGGATAAAGGTAACATTCCTACATTGCTGATGGGAGTACAAACTTCTATGGCCACTTTGGAAATCAGTATGTTGAATTCACAGAAAATTATGAAACAATCTACCCCAAGACACAGTAACGATGCTTTTGGTTGTATACCCAACAGATACTATCATACCACAAGGACATGTATTTGACTGTGTTTATAACAGCATTATTCATAAGTATCTGAATACAACCTAGATGGATCTCCACCAAAGAATGGATAAAGAGCCCAACTCAGCCTGCTTCAGGGCTAGGAGTCTGAGGACTGAGTGATGAGTGCTCTTGCCACAGGGGTTTCTTTGTTCCACATGACCCTGCCTCTGCCAAGCCCACCCTTTTGTCTGCAAGGTTATTGGCCAGCAAGAGGACCTGCTCCTGTACTGAGGAGGTCCATCCAGTGGGGTAGTTGTATGCCTGCTCAGTCTGCAGGACACCAGAGAAATGGAGTACAGCCCCCCTGTAATTCCCTAAATGTTTCTGGACATTCAGTGGGGCATCTTCCCAGCTACTGGCTTTCACTATTTACCCCACCCCATCTTGCTAAGAAGCACTCCATCCCATCTGCGAGGTCCTCAGATCCACCACCACAGCCTGCTTCAGAGTGTAGGGGATCTGAGAGCCAATTACAGTGCTGAGGGCACCTAAGAAAGGGCAGGCAAAGAAAAAAAAAACTCAAGTACACTGTCAGCCACAGCAAAGATTGGACCAAGATGCTAAGACTCTCCTGACTGCATTTGAAGGAAGAAATGGGCAGGTACCAGTGCAAGAATTCCTCCAACAACCTGAAAAGCAACATGAGAACACCAGAATCCAGCAAACATGCACTAGGAAGACTTGAACATCCTAATCCAGAAGAAGTAGAAGAAATTGAGTTTAAATGTAACATGATAAAAGTGATAGAGACCCTTAAATGGGATTTGAAAAACTCCCTTCTCGAAATGGAAGAGAAGACAAACAAAAATTAGAAGAAATTAATAAATCCCTCAAAGATACCCAAGAAAACAAAGAAAAAGCAATCAAACAGGTAAAGGAAACAGTTCAAGACTTGAAAACTGAAATGGAGGTAATGAAGAAAACATAAACTGAGGGATGGCTGGATATGGAAAATCTGGGTAAATGAACTGGAACTACAGAGACAAGTATAACCAAGAGAATAGAATAGACAGAAGAAAAAATCTCAGACACTGAATATACTATAAAGGAAATAAGCTCATTGATAAAAGAAAACAACAAATCTAACAAATTTGTAATACAAAACTTCAAGGAACTCTGGGATGCCATGAAAAGACCAAACCTGAGAATAATAGGGTATAAGAAGGAGAAGAATTACAGCTAAAGGGCACAGAAAATATATTCAACAAAATTTTAGAAGAAAACTTTCCCAACCTAAAGATGGATATTCCTATGAAGGTACAAAAAGCATACAGAACACCAAATAGACAGGACCAAAAAATTTGCCATATAATAATCAAAACACAAAACATACAGAAAAAAGAATATTAAGAGCTTCAAAGGAAAAAGGTCAAGTAACATATAAAGGTAACCCTATTAGAATTAAACCTGATTTCTCAATGGAAACAATGAAAGCCAGAATGTCTTGAATATATGGGCTGCAGACACTAAGAGACCTTGGAAGCAAGCCCAGACTACTATGTCCGGCCAAGCTTTCTTTCACCTTCTACGTAGGAAAAAAAAAGATATTCCAGGACAAAAACAGATTTAAATAATACGTAGCCATGAACCCAGACTTACAGAAAGTACTAGAAGGAAAACCAGAATCCATGGACGCCAACAACACCCATAATAACACAGGAATCAGACAACCCTCCATGAGCACAACTCAAAGAAGGGAAACACACAAACACTACCACCAAAAAAAAAAATAACCAAAGTTAACAAGCACTGGTCATTAATATAACTTAATATGAATGGACTCAATTCACCTATAAAAAGGCACAGGTTAAGAGAATGGATATGAAAACAGGATCCAACATTCTGCTCTTTATAAGAAACACATCTCATCCACAAAGATAGATATTACCTCAGAGTAAAGAGTTGGCAAAAGGGTTTTCAATCAAATGGACCGAAGAAATAAGTGGGAGTGGCTATTCTAATACCTAACTAAATTGACTTCAAACTAAAATCAATCAGAAGAGACAGAGATGGACACATAATACTCATCCCTGGAACAATTCATCAGGACGAAGTCTCAATCCTGAATATCTATGCCCCTAATAAAAAAGTACACACATATGTAAAAGAAACATTACTATAACTCAAAGCACACATCAAACACCACACACTAATAGTAGGACATTTCAACACTCCTCTCTCACCAATGGACTGATCAACCAGACAGAAACATAACAGAGAAATAAGAGAATTAATAGAGGTAATGAATCAAATGGACTTAGCAGACATCTATAGAACATTCCACCCAAAGAAGAAAGAATATACCTTCTTCTCAGCATCTCATGGAAACTTCTCAAAAATTGGTCGCATACTCAGTAACAAAGCAAACATCCACAGAGACACAAAAAAATTGGTGTCTTATCGGAACACTGCGGAGTAAAGTTAGAATTTAACAACAATTCTAACCCCAGAAAGCCTACAAAAGCATGGAAACTGAACAGTAAACTACTGAACCACACCTGGGTCAAGGAAGAGATAAATAAATTAAAGTCTTCCTTGAATTCAATGAAAATGAAGACACAACATACCCAAAACTATGGGACACAATGAAAGCAGTGCTAAGAGGAAAGTTCATAGCACTAAGTGCCCATATAAAGAAAATGGAGAAAGCTCACATTTGGAGACTTAACAGCACACCTGAAAGCTCTAGGAAAAAAAGAAGCAGACTCACCCAGGAGGAATAGAAGACTGGAAATAATCAAACTGAGGGCTGAAATAAAGAAAATAGAAACACATAAAACAATCCAAACAATCAATGAAATAAAGAGCTGGTTCTTTGAGAAAATCAACAAGATTGACAAACCCCTATCCAAACTTATCAAAACGCAGAGAGAGAACATGCAAATCAATAAGATCAGAAATGAAAAGTGGGGCATACAGACCATGAGGAAATACAAAGAATTATTAGGTCTTACTACAAAACCCTGTATGCCACAAAATTAGAAAATGTAAAAGAAATGAACATTTTTTTTTTTAGATAAGTACCATATACCAAAATTAAATCCAGACCAAGTGAATAGTTTAAACAGACTTGTAATTCGCGAGGAATTAGAAGCTGTCATCAAAAACCTACCGACGAAAAAAAGCCCAGGACCAAACGCTTTTAGTGCAGAATTTTACCAGAACTTCCATGAAGAGTTAATACCTATACTCCTTAAATTGTTGCACTTAATAAAAACAGAAGAGTCATTGCCCAACACTTTTTATGATGCTACAGTTACCCTGATACCAAAACCACACAACGATTCAACCAAGAGAGAAAATTACACACCAAAATCACTCATGAATGTCAATGCAAAAATTCTCAATAAAATACTGGTAAGATGAATCATTATCTATTATGATCAAGTAGGCTTCATTCCAGAATTGCCGGGCTGGTTTAACATACAAAAATGTATCAATGTAATCCATCATATAAATAAACTGAAAGAAAAAAAGATATGATCATCTCATTAGATGATGAAAAAGCATTTGTGAAAATTCAACACCCCTTTATGATAAAGGTCTTGGAGAGATTAGGGATACAAGGATCATACCTAAATATTATAAAAGCAATTCACAGCAAGCTTTCAGCTAACATCAAACTAAATGGAGAGAAACTCAAAGCCATTCCACTAAAATCAGGAACAAGACAAGGCTGTCCACTCTCTCCATATCTCTTCAACATAGTGCTTGAAGTGCTAGCAATAGCAATAAGACAACATAAGGAGATCAAGGGGATTCAAAGTAGAAAGGAAGGAGTCAAACTTTCATTATTTGCAGATGATAAGATAGTGTACATAAGTGACCCCCAAAACTCTACCAAATAACTCCTACAAATGATAAATAATTTCAGTGATGTGGCAAGATAGAAGATCAACTCAAAAAAATCAGTATACACTGATACTCTCCTATACACAAAGGATAAAGAAGCAGAAAGAGAAATCAGAGAAAGTTAACCTTTCACAATAGCCACAAATAACATAAAGTATTTTGATGTAACACTAACCAAGGAAGTGAAAGATCTATTTGTCAAGAACTTTAAGGCTTTAAAAAAAGAAATTAAAGAGGACACCAGAAAATGGAAGGATCTACCAAGCACTTGGATTGCTAAGATCAACATAGTAAAAATGGCAATTCTAACAAAGGGAGCCTATAGATTCAATGTAATCCCCATCAAAATCCCAACAAAATCCTTCACAGACCTTGAGAGAACAATAACCAACATTATATTGTAGTAATAGGAGTGTTGGGTGCCGTTCTGTTGTATTAGGAGCGGCGGGGCTGTGTCACCAGCACTCCGGCCACCTGGCTATCTTGTGCCCCGAAATAACAACACACAAACTGTATTCCATTAAACACTGCTTAGCCCATTTCTGTCTAGCCTCTTCTATGCTAATTCTCACATATTAATTTAGCCCATTTCGAATCATCTGTGTTGCACCCCAAGGTGCGCTTACCAGGAAGATTCTAGCCTACGTCCATCCTGGGTCGGAGCTGAATCACGTCTGCCCGGGAGAGCGGAGCATGGTGTCTCTCTGAGGCATCTGCCCCCGAGAGGAGAGCTATGGAGTCTGAGCTCACTTCCTCTTCCTCCCAGCATTCTGTTCTGTTTACTCCTCCAACCTATATTTTAACCTATGAGGGCCAGCCAAGCAGTTTCTTTATTGCTTAACCAATGAAATCAACAGATTGATATATGACACTCCCACATCACTTCCCCTTTTTCTGTTTAAACAAAAAAAAAGAAGGCTTTAACTTTAACATAGCAAAGTTACATATAACAAAACAATTATCAAGCAAGAATTACAGTTGCAATATTTATATCTATTTCATCTTTTATCATAACAATAGAAAACAATAACTATAACTATATATCTATTCTTCAACTCCATAAAAGACTCCAGAAGAATATAATATTACATAAACAAACAAAAAGTAAGCAATTTTCAAAACTCTATAAATGACAGAGACATCTCGCTGCCTGGACAGTCACCCAAAGTTCCTCTGTACCGCTGGGGCATCCATCTTCTGCCTACAGGCCCATGGTATCCAGAGATATTTCCATGAAGCAAGACATTTCAAAGTCAGTTCAGTCACTATCTGTTTTATCCTGAAGAATGTCTTACAGAATCTTTCATGAATCAGGAACCCCGAAAGATCATCTCACCTTTAGGCAAGTTCCATAGTCCTCTCTCTGTGGGTTCTCTGTGTCCAGTTAATGCAATAGTCCAGGCAAGAGCAGTTTCTTGCCCAAATGGCTATCAAACTCCATAAGGATCCTCTTCAATGCCCATCTTCTTCTTGAAGTAGATTGGTGCTGCCAGGAGCAGAGTGTCTCATTGTCATGAAAAGTCCTAAGTTATTAAAACATTAAATGCCATATTCTGCAGTCTTTGAAAGATATGAAAAATATCTATCTAACTGAAATGTATCTCTATATATCTAGAAAATCTAACTAACATGACTACAAGCTTGACTATTACTGATGATTATCCATTAACCTATATTTCTCAATTATACATTACATTTTTAATGAACTACACAATCACAATACCTTAATCAATAGCAGAAATATGTACATACATATAACAAAATTGACCTTAAATCTCTATCAATAAAGCAAAATCTATACTCATACAAATTATTCATATCTATATCATATCCCCCTTTAAATGTGAAAGAACGTTTATAAACCATTTTTGGGAACATGGGCACAGTTTTTTCTCTCCAAACTGCTTCATGCTGAATGGGGGTGTCGTTAATTAGGTCTTTCATGGTATAACCTGTGTGCTAGTTTCATCTCAGTTGGCAGTTGAGTGAAGCAATTTTCTGAAGATGTTCACAGCAACCCTTCAGGAGGGTGAGGTCCATCATACCATATCGGAATAGAAGAAATGAACAGGGTCTCATCCTCTGTGAAAACAAAATAAGAAACTCCTGTCCAAAGCATCATGTCCTTAGATCCAAATTTCAAAGCCAAGGCATTTTCAAAATATCTATGTTGGATTAGTTCAGCAGCATTTAAAAATAAATATCTTTTAGCAGCTGTTGTTCTTTCCTCAGCATTCAAATAATTCAAAGAGAGCATAATAGCATACAGTATCAAGATTCTCTGTGTATTTTCCATCTTTATGCATTTTATTTTAACCTCTATTTTGTTCATTTTTATTTTTTGCTTTTTGAGACAGGTTCTCTGTATCTTTGACCTGGAATAACTCTGTAGACCAGGC
This sequence comes from Microtus oregoni, assembly GCF_018167655.1. Taxonomy (NCBI): domain Eukaryota; kingdom Metazoa; phylum Chordata; class Mammalia; order Rodentia; family Cricetidae; genus Microtus; species Microtus oregoni. The sequence goes on along the minus strand of NW_024544152.1, from coordinate 2,644,324 downwards.
TGTCCTTGAACTCTCAGAAATCCACCTGTCTCTGCTTCCCAGGCATTGGGATTAAAGGCATATGCTACTACACCTTGAACTCACAGAGATCTATTTGTCTCTGCCTTCTAGGCACTGGGATTAAAGGTGTGTACTATCACACACAACTACTCTCTTTCTTCCTTTTTGTTTGTTACTTTAAGAACTTCAACTTTTAGCCTGCATATATATTTTTTTTTGGTTTTTTCGAGACAGGGTTTCTCTGTAGCTTTGGAACCTGTCCTGGAACTAGCTCTTGTAGACCAGGCTGGTCTCGAACTCACAGAGATCCGCCTGCCTCTGCCTCCCGAGTGCTGGGATTAAAGGCATGCGCCAACACCGCCCGGCTGCCTGCATATATTTTTAACACACTATAAACCATTTAGAAATTTTCATTGTCTTTGAATCTCTCTTTATTATATATCTCTCTTTTTCTGAACTCATGAGTCTTCAATATACTAAGCAATATCAGTAGGACTAAAGCTGTGGCTTTGCCAGCTAGATGTAGCACATTCCTTAGCTTTCTGCCATTCCAACCTTGTGGCTGAGGTACTGGCCAGAGCAGCATTCAGTGCAACAAGTCTACAGTGTTTCAATGTCCCTGCCAGCAAGTGAGCTTCAGCAGCCTGTACTTGCAAACCGCACGACCTGCCTGTGTAAAAGAGTCAGAGTTTGCCCTAGCAGGACAGCCCAGAAAGCTGGCATGTTTAAACAGAGCAGCTTTTTTCCTGCTATGACTGAAAACCAAAAAGCATGCATTCAGCTTTTCGTCAACACCATTTAAGCGTTTCGTGGCAGGACCTCTTAATGAGCTGCAGAGTTTTGCAGCTAAAGCTGAGTCAGGAAGCCTCTCTTAGATGAGAGTGCTTGCTTGCCTCTAGCAAGCAGAGCAGACCCGAGAAATTGCTGCTGTAGTAGTAGGAAAGGAGGGGCTGCTTCCCGCCACCCATCTGCCCACGTGGCTTATGCCCCAAAATAATTACATGGAAACTGTATTCTTTTAAACAATGCTTGACCCATTAGTTCCAGTTTCTTATTGGCTAGCTCTTACATATCGATCTAACCCATTTCTATTAATCTGTGTAGCCCACGAGCTGGCTTACCAGGAATTATCTTAACCTGCATCTGCCTGGAGTAGGAGAATCATGGCGACTCACTGATTCAGCTTCTTTCTCCCAGCCTTCTGTTCTGTTTACTCCACCCACCTATGTTGTAACCTATGAGGACCAGCCAAGCAGTTTCTTTATTGCTTAACCAATGAAATCAACAGATTGATATATGACACTCCCACATTACTTTCCCTTTTTCTGTTTAAACAAAAAAAGGAAGGCTTTAACTTTACCATTGCAAAATTACATATAACAAAAGTTATCAAGCAAGAATTACAGTTACAATATTTATATCTATTTTATCTTTTATCATAACTAAGGAAAACTATAACTATCCATTCTTCAACTCCATCAAAGACTCCAGAAGGATATAATAATACCTAAGTAAACAAGAAGTCTAGAACTCTATAAATGATAGAGACATCTCACTGCCTGGACAGTCACCCAAAGTTCCTCTGTACCATTGGGGCATCCATCTTCAGCCTTCAGGCCCATAGTATCCAGCAGACATTTTCATCAAGCAGGAAATTCCAAAGACAGTTCAGTCACTATCTGCTGTATCCTGCAGAATGTCTCGCAGACTCTTTCATGAGTCAGGAACCCCGAAAGACCATCTCACCTTTAGGCAAGTTCAGCAGTCCTCTCTCTGTGGGTTCTTTGTGTCCAGTTTATGCATCAGTCCAGGCAAGAGCAGTTTCTTGCCAAATGGCTATCAAGCTCCATAAGAATCCTCTTCGATGCCCATCTTCCTCTCGAAGTATATTGGTGCTGCCAGGAGCAGACCTGTCTCATTGTCATGAAAAACCCTTAGTTATTAAAATATTTTAATTGCCATATTCTGTAGCCTTTGAGAGATATGAAGAATGCCTATCTGAAATATATCTCTATATATCTAGAAAATCTAAGTAACATGACTACAAACTTGACTATTATTTATGATTATCCATCAACAACCTATATTTCCTAATTATACATTACATTTTAAAAATGAACTACACAATCACAATACCTTAATCAAGTTCAGAAATACATATGCATATAACAAAATTGACTATAAAATCCATACCGAAGCAAATTATTTATATCTATATCATATCCCTCTTTAAATGTAAATGAACATTTATAAACAATATTTTGGGAACATGGGTGCAGTTTTTTTTCTCTCAAAACTGCTTCCTGCTGAATGGGGACGCTGTTAATCAGATCATTTAGGGTGTAACCTATGTGCCAGGTTTATCTCAGTTTGCAGTTGAGTGTAGTAATTTTTTGAGGGTGTTCACAAAAACTTTTAGGGAGGTCGTGGTCTATCATACCATATTGCGATACAATCAATCCACAGGGTCTGGTCCTCTGTGAAAACAAAAGAAGACCTGCTCCAAAGCATCATATACTTAGACCCAAATTTTGAAATCGTAATACACTTTTATCCATTCTGGTTTAGCTTGGCAACCATGTAATGAAATGTCTCTCTGTACTTAGCTCCTTCACAGTCAAAAGTTTTAAAGAAAACACAATGTACATAATCCAGACTCTCTGTGAATTTTCCATTTTTACGTGGCTTATTTTTCTTTATTTCTTTTAATCTCTTAACTATCTCTACTCTCTTTAAAGACTTTACCTTTTTTTTAACCATTAACTTTATTCTCTATATTCTTTTTCTTCTCTCTCCCAAGCCTACGTACATTCATCCAACAGTGTCTGAATCTGTTTTATTGTGAATCTGTAATTTTTTTTTTACTATCCAGGCTCATTTCTTTAAATGTTAAGCAGTTCTTAAAAACTTAAGTTGCACCATGTAGGGGTAATACGGTACTGCCTGTTTACTACCAAGTCTAAGCCTTAACTGCACTGTTATTATGGTAATTATAGTAGTTCCTGCCTGAGGTCAGCACAGTTCAGCATGGAGCAGCCACTCCTGCCTCAGATCCATTTGGTGCCCCTGAGCTGAGCACAGTTCCAGGCACACAGCAAGTCCACATTGGTGCTGGAGTCAGCGGTTTAATTCTGAGACTGAGCGTGCAGCACAGAAACTCTTTTTATTCAAGTTACAACCAAATCTGACACACAGAACACTGTGCAGTCTGAAAACACGTCTCTGAATATCGGCAGGAATCTTCCATGCTCTTCCGCCAGAGTGCTGAGCCATCAGCAGGGTCTCAGAGCATTCTCCTCCGATCCCAAGCTGGAACACAAACATCCAGTCTCATAAAAGCAGTTGAAATGCTTTAAAGCCAGAGTTTTCCTGGCAGCACAGTCCCAGGAAGCTGCGCTTTAAAATGAGACAGCGTTTTTTCTGCTGCTGTTGCCAAATCAGGAAATCTCTCTATAGCACCAACAAACAGCAAAAATCTGTGTTAAACTCTGTTTTTTATTAGTTTAAATTTAAGCTCTCTCAGGTTTTTAAGTGGATTTAGTCCATCACGTCTGGGCACCACTCTGTAGTAGTAGGAGCGGCGGGCTGTGTCCCGCCACCCGGCTAGCTTTACCCGAAATAATTACATGGAAACTGTATTCTTTTAAACACTGCTTGGCCCATTTCTATCTAGCCTCTTCTAGGCTAGCTCTCGCACCTGGACTAGCCCATTGCTAATAATCTGCTGTAGCCCACGAGCTGGCTTACCAGGAATGATCTTAACCTGCGTCTGCCTGGAGTGGGAGAATCATGGCAACTCACTGCCTCAGCTTCTTTCTCCCAGCCTTCTGTTCTGTTTACTCCACCCACCAATGTTTTAACCTATGAGGGCCAGCCAAGCAGTTTCTTTATTGCTTAACCAATGAAATCAACAGATTGATATATGACACTCCCACATCATGCTGCTATCAAGAAAACATGCTTTACTCTTTCCCAAGCTTTTTCAGGCTTTCTGTGGATTCATTTGTCCAAACATCTGGACGCTATTTGTAGTAATAGGAGCATTGGGTGCCATTCTGTTGTATTAGGAGTGGCGGGGCTGTGTCACCAGCACCCTGGCCACCTGGCTATCTTGTGCCCCGAAATAACAACACACAAACTGTATTCTATTAAACACTGCTTAGCCCATTTCTATCTAGCCTCTTCTATGCTATTTCTCACATATTAATTTAGCCCATTTCTAATTATCTTTGTTGCACCGCAAGGTGCGTTTACCAGGAAGATTCTAGCCTACGTCCATCCTGGGTCAGAGCTGAATCGCGTTTGCCCGGGAGAGCAGAGCATGGAGTCTCTCTGAGGCATCTGCCCCCGAAAGGAGAACTGGCGAGTCTGAGCTCACTTCCTCTTTCTCCCAGCATTCTGTTCTGTTTCCTGCTCCCACCTATGTTTTAACCTATGAGGGCCAGCCAAGCAGTTTCTTTATTGCTTAACCAATGAAATCAACAGATTGATATACAACACTCCCACATCATTATATGAAAAAAACAAAAACACAGAATAGCCAAAAATCATACACAATAAAGGTACTTCCAGAAGCATTGGCATCCCTAACTTCAAACTCTATTACAGAGCTACAGTAATTAAAAGAGCTTGGTATTGGCATAAAAACAGACATTGACCAATGGAATCGAATCAAAGACCCAGATATTAATCTACAAACCTATGAACACCTGATTTTTGACAAAAGAGCTAAAATTATACAATGGAAGAAAGAAAGCATCTTCAACAAATAGTGCTGGTATAACTGGATGTCAACCTGCAGAAGTATGAAAATAGATCCATATCTATCACCATGCACAAAACTCAAGTCCAAATTGATTAAAGACCTCATTAGAAATCTGACCACACTGAACCTGATTGAAGAGAAAGTGGAAAGTATTCTGCAATACATGGGCAAAGAGACCACTTCTTGCGTATAACCCCAGTAGCACAGAAAATAAGTGCAAAAAAGAATAAATGGGACCTGCTGAAACTGAGAAGCTCCTATAAAGCAAAGGAAACTGTCATTACAACAAAAAGGCAACCTACTGAATGGGAGAAGATCTTCAACAACCCCACATCAGACAAACCTCTGATCTCCAAAATATATAAAGAACTCAAGAAACTAGATATTAAAATCCTAAATAACCCAAATAAAAAAATGGGGTAATGAGCTGAACAGAGAATTCTCAACAGAAGTTCAAATGGCCAAAAGATATTTAAGGTCATGTTCAACTTCCTTAGCAATCAGGGAAATACAAATCAAAATATCTTTGAGATGCCATCTTACAACTGTCAGAATGGCTGAAATCAAAAACATCAATGATATCCTATGCTGGAGAGGATGTGGAGTAAAAGGAACAGTCATCCTTTTCTGGTGGAAATACAAACTTGTACAACCACTTTGGAAATCAGTGTGGCGGTTTCTCAGGAAATTGGGAGTCAAACTACCTTAGGATCAAGCGATACCACTCTTGGGAATATACTCAAGAGATGCCCAATCATACTACAAAAGCATTTGTTCAACTATGTTCATAGCAGTGTTATTTTTAATAGCTAGATCCTGGAAACAACCTAGATGCCCCTCATTAGAAGAATGGATAAAGAAAGTGTGGCACATATACACATTAGATTACTTCTCAGCAGTAAAAAACAATGATATCATGAATTTTGCATGCGAATCAATGGAAATGAAAAATACTATCCTGAGTGAGATAACTCAGACCCAAAAGGATGAATATGGTTTCTACTCACTTATTAATGGAGTCTAGCCATAAACAAAGGACATTGTCCCTATAGTTCACGATCCTAGAGAAGCCAAATAATAAGATGAACCCAAAGAAAAAAAATACATAGATAATCTTGGAAATTGGAAGCAGAAAAATTCACCAGCAAAAAGTTTGGACCATGAGGGGGGGGGCGAGAGTGGAGGAAAGGGAGAGGAGGAGAGAGAAGGGAGAAGGGAAGGATTGGGGAGAGATTGGGGGAGTCGTATGGTTGAGATGGAGGAAGGGTAGATATAGGAGCAGGGAAGAAGATATCATAATTAAGGGAGCCATTTTAGAGTGGGCAAGAGACTTGGCTCTAGAGGGGATCCCAGGTGTTCACGGGGATGTCCCCAGCTAGGTCCTTGGGCAGCAGAAGAAAAGGTGCCTGAATTGGTCTTGTCACATAGTCACACTGATGAGTATCTCGAATATCGCCATAGAACCTTCAGAGACCCACATCGGAGCGCTGGACTGACCTCCCAAGGTCCAGTTGAAAAGCAGAAGGAGGGAGAAAATGAGCAAGGAAGTCAGGACAGCGAGGGGTTGGTCCATCCACTGAGATAGTGTGCCTGATCTAATGGGAGCTCAACAAAGGCAGCTGGACTGGGTCTGATTGAGCATGTGATCAAACCGGACTTTCTGAATGTGGTTGACAAAGGGGGCTGACTGAGAAGCCATTGATAATGGCACTGGGATTTGTTTATACTGCATGTACTGGCTTTTGGGGATCCTAGTCTGTTTGGATGCACACCTTCCTAGGCCTGGATGGAGGGAGGAGGGCCTTGGACTTCTCACAGAAAAGAGTACCCTGCCCTCTCTTAGGAATGGAGGGGGAGGGAGGTGGGTAAGTGGGGGAGTGGGAAGGAAATGAGTGGAAGTGGAAATTTTGAATTGTATTATTTATAAAGCAGTAAAAAAAAGAATGGATAAAGAAAATGTGGCACATTTACACAATGGAGTACTATTCGGCAGTAAAAATAATGACAACTTGAAATTTGCAGGTGAATGAATGGATCAAAAAAAAAAAAACACAAACACACACATTGAGTGAGAGAACCCAGACCCAGAAAAACAAACATAATATCTAGATACAAATAAGTGGCTTCTTGACATAAAGCAAAGAAAAACCAGCCTACAATCCACAATCCCAAAGAACCTAGAAAACAAAGAGGACCCTAAGAGAAACATACAGGGATCTAAATAGGAAGGAGAAAAAGACAAGATTGCATGAGTAAACTGGAAACATGGTGGTCATGGGAGAGGGTAGAAAGAGAGAGGAAGGAAGGGAGGGAAGCAGAGAAAAATGTATAATGCAAAAAATGATAATAATTGATAGAAAAGAAGAAGTCTCTCTCTTTATCTTGAGGATTTATTATCATTTCCCAACTATACTTTGCTGTAATGCTGCCTGAGCCTTAAGGGTGTAGTGTAAATGCTTTACTTAGGGCTAAATACATAACCAGCAAATTTCACATCAACAACTCTTAGCAATAACCTCTCTAAACAAGTAGATGCTTCTTTGATTAAGACTGAGATGTAACTCTTGTCAGTAGTTATTAACATAGATATACATAAGTTATATAAATTTTAAAATAATTTAGAACACATTGTTATAGTTCTCCTGCCTTTATACTCTTTTGTTATTCTGCTACAATATTTTTTTCCAAACTGTCTTCTACTCTATTTCTAAATGTTAGATTCTCAATTCTCAGGACATTCCTCTCTTAAAATTTGTTAAACTGTTATATGACAATGAAGATTCTCTCAACCTCATCTATTCATTTTCTTATATTTTTATTGAAAAGTAACCATATTAATTTGTGTCTTCTATGTATCAACTTCCCCTATGCATAGATTTTAAGCAGGCACCCTCACACTGTATTTATTCAGTGGATTGATGAAACCTTGGGCATTTTGCATGGGTGAAAGGCACTTTCCTGATTGAGAACTATTCCCCGTGAATACTGAGCATTGCCATATGTAATTCACTATACTAAGTGCTTGTCATGGACCATTATTTTACAGGTGCTTATAGTTGAGCATTACCTTTATTTACCATATATGAAAATTAAATATTCTCCAAAGCATTTATTTTATAGTTTGATAACAAGCATTGTAATCTACTGATTTATTATTAACATACATCTTTACATAGTTTTGAAATATACCATTTCTTAGTATATATTTTAAAAGTTTCAGTATCCAAAATGCATGAATAGATAAACCCCTAATTTGAGAATCAATTACAGCATAACTGTTTACGGTCATAGTGCCTTGTGTTTTCTAAACTGATAGACTGCTCGTGTCACTTTGAATGTTAATATGAAAATAAAACAAGTCATATTTTGTACAGAATAACATCCAATGTGCATGTTGTCTGTGATTGATGTTCTCTGCATGGGTAACTTCTACTTCTTTTTGACATAATTATTGAGAATCAATTGAGTCTCAATTTTCTCTTTGTATCTTTTCTCTTACATAAGCTGTATTTCCACACAATACACCCCAACCTTCTATCTTACTTTAAAATGTTCATATAAATCAATGTATGCTCTAATTTGCTTGTTAATTTTTTGTTTCCTTTTATTATGTGTAGTTGTGTATGCCTGTGTGTGAGTAAATACCTGTAAGTGCATGTGTCTTCATAAGTCAGAGACACCATATTGTAACGGTGTAAATGAATGCAGACAGATTGTAAAAATATATACAGCTTTAATGGGGAAATGGACTTACAGAACCACCGTTCCTGCAGAGACCAGGAAAGCAGAAGATGCGGCTGGGAGCATGTTCACCAGATTTATAGGTAAACATTAGCCCTAGGCGAACACACCCCCTAAGGGGCTGGACTTATCCCTACATCTCCCCGTTTTGTCTAAATAAGACAGAACTAAACCAAATGCAACTATGCACAATAATAACAAATAATAAATATAACAAACAATATTGAGAACAAAAGTTTTGCTAAACATTCAATCTCAAGGAGTCTAAATAATGTAGAGAGTAACTACAATTATATAATCTTCAACTCCGTCAAAGATCTGAGAAGGGAATAGATATTACTTAAGAAACGAGATATATCCAAAATCTGCAATAATTGACAGAGATAACTGACTACCTGGGCAATCACCCAGAGTCTCGTTTGCAATATTGAATCAACCAACTTTGGCTAAGGCCTAACATAACTGACATACAATTATTAAAGGCAAGGAACTTTCTTAGAACTATCTTACCCTGTCTTGGCAGGATAAGATAATCCTGTTTCATTGTCAGAAGTTGAGGTATGGGCTTTTCTTAACCCAAAGGCCAGTTCTGCCAAGAAGACAAGCTCCCAGTGGAGTGTCTTTGGTGCTCAATGTTCTCTCAGGAGTAGAGTGGCATTGCCAGGAGTAATTGTGTCTCATTGGCACAGAATTCTATGTTAGATTAAAGTCCATTTTCTACAGCTCTTCTCAGAGGCTGAAGTTTATACTATCTATACTAAATATAATCTCTATGTATCTAAAAGACCTGATTAACCTAAAAATAAATATGACAAACATATAATTCTCAATACCTACCTAACTTGAAGACTAAAAGAATAAACAACTGTGCAATATATGAAGACAATGATCTTCAATTGTGAACAATGTCATTATATATCAAATGTAAACAATGTCATTATATAAATAGTTTCAGAGGTAGAAATGTACATTGTAATATGCTAGATGTATCAATACAATATAGGCAAAGATATAAGCATACTCTTATACAAAAATAGAGGTAGGAACACTCACATTCAATATTCAATATATCAATATACAAGAAACAATACCAAAACAATTTTCTAAAAACAGTAATTCACAAATACCAATCATCCCATCAAATCAGTTAATCTCCCCCTTTTTTTAAAAAATACCCCTAATTCCATAAAATATATCCCCATCCCCTCAACCCTAAACCAACGACTAAAAGATGTCCCTAACCCTGAGGTCAAACTCTGTTGGGAGAGGGGATGTCATGCTCTAAAATTGCTTCTAGCTGACATGGGGGCAACGTTCTTCTTAGGGGCTCCTGTGAAAGAAAATGATGGTAAAATTCCCAAATTAACCTTTGACCTAAGAAAATTATAACTAGTTTCTGAGTGTTTTGAGAAGGCCCAGCAGAGTGTTGTCTAAAATGTGCACCATTCAAAATTGTTTCGTGCAGTTGGTACCAAAAACAGGTTTAGCCGGGCGGTGGTGGCGCACGCCTTTAATCCTAGCACTCTGGAGGCAGAGGCAGGCGGATCTCTGTGAGTTCGAGACCAGCCTGGTCTACAGAGCTAGTTCCAGGACAGGCTCCAAAGCCACAGAGAAAATCTGTCTCGAAAAACCAAAAAAAAAAAAAAAAAAAAAAAAAAAACAGGTTTAATTTTAGCGCTTAAAAAATATTCATGACGTCATAAAAAGCAGATTGAGTTGATGTCATGGGGCCCCATCTTCATCCTGGAAACTTTAAAAATTACTGTAGGGAAAGTTGTTGTTTGTTATGGGAAATTTAAACATTAACAACAAGGACATATACTGACATATATAGAAAGACACAGATAAGAGGAAAAGCAAAGAAAGTTTATCAAGTACATAATTATTCTTATTCTGTCCCATTTCATGGCTCCTGACCTGAGACAGAAACTCTGAAATATCTCTTATGAACAGGCTTGAGATTGAAGAGGGAATGAGCCATAGTCCACCTCCAAAACCAGCTCTACATATTTATAAAGAAACGTTTAATAATATATATATAATATATTATATATAATATATTATATATTAATATTATATTATATTATATATTATAATATATAATATATTATAATATTATATTATATATTATTATATAATATATAATATATATTATTATATAATATATATTATATATATAATATTATATATATTATATATATACACATATATAATTAATACTTACAAAATGTGTCCATCCATCAGTAATTAAATATTCATGGTCCTTTAATTTCTTTGAAGATAAGTATATTCCTGTGGAGATAAGAAAAGAACCCTGCCCCCAATCTATCTGTATTTCTTACCATCAATATGCTCGCCATCCTTGTGAATGAATTGTTATTATCTTTTCCAAGTGGCTTCTCTTCTTCAAACTGAACCTTTATTAATTTTGATGGTATCCACAATTTTTCCTCACCTGTGGAGATAAGAGCAAAACCCCTTCCCCAACGCAGCACATATCCTGGCTTCCATTGTGAGGTCAGCATTTCCTTGAAATAAACTGGTTGATTTAGTTCAGTAGGCTTTTCCATTATCCAGTGTCTTTCTGCAGCTGTTGTTCCCTTCTAATTAGTGTTGAGAAAATTCAAGGTTAACAAAGCATTATGTAACCTATTTCTGGGGGTGTTCTCCACTCTTTCTGTTTGCTCAACATATCCTTTATAGTTCAATTTGATCTTTCTATGACTGCTTGACCTGTAGGATTGTATGGTATACATGTAACATGCTTGATATTGTAATAATCACAAAACCATTTCATTTTCCTAGAGACATAAGCAGGACCATTATCCATCTTTATTTGTGTATACCCATGATAGCCATGACTTCTAATAAATGAGTGATTACCGAATAAGCTTTTTCTGAACTTAAAGCAGTTGCCCACTGAAAGCCTGAATAAGTGTCAATGGTGTGATGAACATATTTTAATTTGCCAAATTCTGCAAAGTGGAACACATCCACCTGCCAGATTTCATTCCTTTGGGTGCCCTTTGGATTAGCCCCTACAGGCAGTGGTGTTTTCTCCGTTTGTAATATCTTTTAATATTATTCTCAGAAATATAGGCTCTGTAAGTTGCCTACAAGATGTACTGGAACAAAGGAACATAGAACATCTGGGAGTGTCTAACCAAAGACTATTAAAACTTGAGACCAACATCTAAACGTCTGAAGGGCCTGGCCAGATGCTTTGCAGACACTAAGAGACCACAGATACCAATTCAGAAATCTATAACTAGCAAAACTTTCAGTCACCATATATGGAATATATAAGATATTTTATGATAAAATCAAATGTAAAAAAATATTTTTCTTTACCAAAAGTAATAAAATTCCAGAGATAGATACTGGGGTTTGAAAATGACCAGGACCATGAAAATATACCAATTATAACTACAAGTTCAACTGTAATAGTTGACTAATTGGTAACCTGAATTTCCTTATTATCTTAAATAATTAATAATAATAAATTTCAAGGTATAGAATTTTGATTACATTGTTAAATGAGTTGCCTAGGTACAATACCTTAAACAAAATTAGAAATATATGTACAATATGTTCTAAGAAAAATAATCTCAACTTTGTATCAATATGCAAAAATTCAAGCCCTTTTAAAATATTTAAAACTAGCCATAACTCTTTTGGTTTAATAGTACAATCAATAATCTACTTTTTAGTCCTATTTATATATCCCCCTTATTTTGTTTCAGAGTAGATTTGATAAACTACCCTTTTATTATATCATACATATATTCTCAATTTTTATTCTATTCAAAAGAAGGAATTTGAATCTAATCTCTTTTGCTAAACTTAACTCATGAACATGACCAATAACAACTATTAACCAAGTCGTTTAAAAAATGATAAATATTTATAACCCATTAAATAACATAAAAAAACACCCACCCCACCTCCTGGAAATGTGGGCACTTTATTCTTAAATTTACATCCTTTTGTTTTGGGACAATGGCATCTTTAGGGTGTCCTGAAAATAAAAATTCAGATTAATTGTAAAATCCTGGGAAAAGTAGCTGTATCATTTCTTGTTCATTCTTCGTGTAATTAGAAAGTGCATGACTTGTCCCAAGGTCCAACTTGAATAGTCTGTGAGGCTAGATGATCTCAGTTAGCCATAATTGTTAGCTTAAAATTGTTCAGAGCAGATTATAGTCCAAAGCCTATCTTAAATGTTTTTCAGCTTAGTGATGTTATCATAATCCTGGAGGAATTGGGGACCCCATCCTCCATCTGGAGACTTCAAATATCACTCTTAGACTTGCTCATGTTTCACTACAGAAAACTGATGGAAACTCAAATCAGAAATCAGGAGCAGAAAGGTATATAAGGCCTTTTTCGAGAATTAGTACTCTCTATGACCATTAATATAATGATAAAATTTTAAAATGCACACACACACACACACACACACACACACACACACACACACGAATATTCTGACATGAGACAGAGGGTTTGGATTTTAGTTTAACAATCATGCTTGAGATTAAAGAAGCAAAGAGTTGATCTTTAACTGAAATGTGACTACAAAAATACCATTTGATTTGTAGTATATTTCTATAATAAATGGAAACAAACATTTGGTAAGATTTATAAAATATTATCCTGTTGAAAATGTGATATACCAGTAGTCCAATTTACTCTTTTCTTGGAACATTTTTTTTCTGGATGATTTGACAGTTTTCTTTAGTTGTCTTCTTTGGGCAGTGGTGTTTGGATTTCTTAACTATATGCCTTTATTCGCTTAAAAAGACAGAAATAACACCCTTTCCTAACCCTAATTTTGGGAAAATTGTCTTTTCACAAATAATGCCTAATCAAATGAAAGGCATTGTTTAGCTATATAAGTGAGTTTCAATTAAATAGCCATGTTGTTTAATGAACTATCATCTCTACTAATTAAGAGGTGTCTCTTATTCAAATTGAATCTTTGTCAATTTTCATGGTGTCCATAGATTTTCTTCTTCTGTAGAAACAAAAGTAAAACCCCTTCACAAACGTAACATGTCCTAGTTTCCATTTTGAGGTCAGTAAATTAATTCTGCAGTTTTTTTCATCTATGCAATGTCTCTCCACAGCTATTGTTCTTTTCTCATAAGCAATTTGAAAATTCAAAGTTAATAAAGCATTATACAATCTACTTCTGGGGGTTTTTATCATCTCTTTCTGTTTCTTTAATATATCGCCTAGAGTTTAATTTAATTTTTCTATAAGTGCCTTTCCTGTATGACTGTGTAGTATATCTGGAATATGTTTTATATTGTAATAATCAAAAAGGTTTTATCTTCTTAGAGACATATGCTGGAGTGTTGTCTGTCTTTATTTGTGCATGTGTGCCCATGATAACCAAAGCATCTAGGAAATGTATAATTACTAAATTAGACATTTAAGAACTCAAAACATGTGCCCATTGAAAAAATGAATAGATTAAAATTGTGTGGTGTACATATTTTATTTTTCCAAATTCAACAAAGTGGGACATATCCATCTGCCAGATTTCATTCCTTTGAGTACCCTTTGGGTTACTTCCTGCAGGTAGTGGTATTTGATTGTATAAAGAACAAGTAGGAAATCTTATAATTTCCTTGACTTTTTGGCATGTGACGGAAAAGACCTATTTTATTTTTTCTTTTAGTTTTTCAGGACAAAGTTTCTCTGTAACTTTGGAGCCTGCAGCATATTTTCAATCAATAATCAATCAATTTCAGCATTACCATGTACTAGAGGACCTGGCAGACATGTATAGGATCAGATGTGATATATATATATATGACAAAGCCTATTCCTGATTATATCTTGAACCTGAAAAATAATAGTCAATTCTGTATCATCTGGCATAAATTCACTGATTTCATTATGCAAAAACTCTTTCCTGAATATTTTGAATTGGTATCTATATTGAGAGGTTCTTTGAAATCCCTTAGTACCACAGGAATAGCAAACAATTCTTACTTTTGGACAAAAGCATAAGTACTTTGTTCCACTTTACTTAAATTTTCTGATTTGTAACTTGTCTTTCCTGATTTATTTGCATTAATTTATAAAATATAGGGGCTCCAGTTATTTATACATCCCATACAATGAGAGCAATGAGCCAATTAGTTTTTGTTTAAGATGAATTCTCTCACATTTGGAATAGTTGTTTTTAATCTCTCCCAGAACTACTGCTACAAGATCTTTGCTAAGGTTAATTTTCTTTGTATAATTTTCAATTTCATCATTAGTAAAAGGTAATGTACGTCATCTCTTTGCTTATCAGTTCTGACAAGTTCTTCAATGGTTTCAAATCTATGTATCACTGCCTTTTTTAGAGTCTGATTTTCTTGACCTGTGAATATTTCAAATGATTTAATCAAATAAATAAATTTCTGTTTCTCATTATGTAAATATGATTCCAAGTCTTTAAGTTTTTCCATTAATCATATTTTCTTATCCTTACAGTTTATTTGGATGCCATGTATAATACCATCCAGGAGTGAAGTAATAATGGCGGCGGGGCTGCGTCCCCAACACCCCAGCCGCCTGCCCGTCTAGCTTACGCCCCGAAATAATTACACGGATACTGTATTCTTTTAAACACCGCTTGGGCCATTTCTATCTAACCTCTTCTAGGCTAATTCTCACATATTAATTTAGCCCATTTCTAATCATCTGTGTTGCGCCCCTAGGTGCACTTACCGGGAAGATTGTAGCCTATGTCCATCCTGGGTCGGAGCTTCTTAGCGTGTGTCTGCCCAGGAGCCAGGAGCATGGCGTCTCTCTCAGGCGTCTGCTCCCTAGAGGAGAGCTGTCAAGTCTCTGAGCTCACTTCCTCTTCCTCCCAGCATTTTGTTCTGTTTACTCCTCCCACCTATCCTCTAACCAATAAAATGGGCCAGGGCAGTTCCTTTATTAGCCAATGACCTTCCTCCATCACAGGAGGGATTTTTTATCTGGTAAGTTGTCTGCTTGTCATAACTTTTGAACAGATTTTGATTGTCAATTTCAACAGGATGAATCCATTCAGATAATCTCTCAGTACCATTTTGTAAGGTTTCATGATCTTTGACATGGAATGAATTTTGCCATTCAAATTATGATTATCATCTTCAAAGGTATGAATCTTTTCAACCAACTTCTCATTGTAAACAACTTCTAGTCTGTAAAATCTGTATCATTTCTACAAAGCTTCTCCTTCTTGACTCTATTATCAAACCATTTCTTTAAAGATATAATATGCAATATCAAATTAATAGCAGCTATGGTTAAAAAATGAATGTATATATCCTATATAGGTCCTATACCTTTTTCTAGAATTCCCTACAGATTAAAAAATAAAAGGTTTTTAAATTCCTGGATGGTGATATTCTTTGCAATTATTAAATGACTTACCTCCATTAAAATCCTGATTCAGATGGGAATTTTAAGGCATAATAAAAATGTGGGTCATCCGTTGTCACAGTTATACCACCAAGGCAGTCCACAGATGCTGGAGCTCAAGTTTTACTTGTTCCTATGTCGATAGACTGTTGGTTTTCTAAGCAGAACTCAAAATGAAAGAGAAACAGATTTTTGCTAAAGAGATCTGTCAGGGCAGCCCTGCAGTGGGTACACATGCAATGGGAGCCATGGAAAACTGCATTAGCTGGTTAGGAGCCACACATGGGGTTGATAGAAAGCCATGGGAACCACGGAAGCCACATGAAGCTGCAGGTGGACACTGGAAACCGTGCAGGTGCTACACTGGATGGCAGCAAGCCTCCAGTGCCACGGGAAGCCACAGGCATACATGCAGTGCCAGAGAAGAGTTGGGAGTCGTAGTTTTTCTTCCAAACACAGATGGCCAGGTTTGGGTCCAGCTCTTTCCTGTGCATGTGAGTAAAATACCTAAGGAAAGTGGATTTTTGGGGCATTTGAACATTGGGCACCAAATGTGGCAAGGTTAAGGAAAAACCCAGAGACCGAAGGTCAGAAAAGTGAAACAGCCAGCTGATGGCTCTTACCTCTACTTTTTGCTTGGATATGGATGGATACTGTTTAAGTTTTCCACAGTGCACAGTAAATTTTCCTACAATAATCTCTCAAGTCTCCAAGAAGAAGATGGCACTCTATAACAATGATTTCATTGCGTTTCTATGATGCCATTCAGTTGATAGGACCACTTAAAGATAAGCTTTGGATTACAAACTTCTCAAAATAATTTCAAGGTGGCTAGATGAGATGAGTCAGCCTAACAGAGTACTCTAGCCAGTATTTGAGACAAGACCTGCACTTTTCTATTATGCACAGACTGTACAGAAAATGATAGAGCTACCTCTCCCAGGACTTGACAATAAACCAATTTTTTCTTTTCAGGATCACCTAAAGATACTGTCACCCTCAGACATCAAGAGCTAAATTTAAGAATATGAAACCCACATTCCCAAGAAGTAGGTGGGTGGTTTTTGATTGTTCAATGGAATATTAGTCATATTTTAGGGGTGTTGGTTGCAAGGTATTATTGATAATGGTCAAGAAAAAGATAATCAAAGGAAATTAGATTCAAGGTTCTTTTTTTGAAAAGAAAAAAGGGGGTTCAGATATGATAGGATAGAAGGGTAGATTATTGAATCTACTCTGAAAGAAAAAAGGGACTATATATGCACACATGTGTGTGATAAAATATCAAGATAGATTATTGAATCTAATTTGAGAAAGCAGCTACTAGATTTAAAAGTTTTTAATTTGATTGGACTTTTGTATATTGTATAACATTTTTTATATAGATGCAAATTTGTGATTAATTTTGTTAACACATACTGTACATTTGTTTCTAATCTTGTTCACAGTATTGAACATATACATCTCATTTAACAATGTAATGCAAATTTCTAATCTTTGAAAGTTATTACCAACTGTTGCAGATAATAAGGAAGTGATGGTTAGTAATTAGTCAGTTATAATAATCGAACTGATGCAGAAAGCATCTTATTCTAGAAATTAGATATAAGACTTCGGACTCATCAAGTTAGGATAGATAGGGCATATTTTCTCTGAATTTGTCAAATGCAAATGGACAAGATATTGTTGATGTATTTATTGTCTGCATATATTTTATATAGTCACTGTACTTATTGTATATAGATTTTCTTATATTAGTTATAGCCTTTTTTATTTTAGATGAAAATGGGACATTTAGTGATACTTCATATGCATGTTAATAAACAAAGATTTCCTGGAGATCAGAGAGAAAAATAGCCACTCTGGACAACCTTACAAATCATGCTGTGTTAACACGCAATTGTAATCACAGGAGCCCACTATTTTGTGGTACTGGTACACGTTTTTTAATCCCAGCACTAGAATGAAATGTAGGTTGTGAGGAGAGATCTCTAAAGCTCAGTCTCATTCTGAGGATTCCTGGAGGCTGTATCACCATTCTGACTGAGGTAGATGTAAGAACCAATGGATGGATGTTTTGCTTTTCTGAACTTTATATTGAATCCCAACATTTGTCTCTGAGTTTTTATTAATTATGCTACAACTATAAGAAACCATCATTTAGGCAGCGAGGAAAACAAAGAAATTGCAGATTGTAGAGAGCCCATTGAATGAATCACCTTATTAACAGCTCTTAAATTTGTTACCCTTCTAGGTTTTACAGAATTTTTTAACAACAAATACAGGAGAATTAGAAGTACTGGTCAATTATTTCATATGCTGAGTATTTAGTCACTCCTGTAACAGCTCTTCAAAGTCTGAAGTTTCTCTGTTATTAAAGGCCATTGAGAATCCCATACAGGTTCATCTGTCAATTATTTTAAAGGAAGGGCTGTTGATGCCTTTGGAATATCATGAGCTGTTGTGCCCTGATATAGGCAGTCCTTCTATATATGTACTGCTTTTTTTATTGGTCAATGAACAGAGAATCTGTCTTAGACCTGGCAGGACAGAATAGGGGTAGATGGGTAAAATTAAACTAAATGGAAGGAGAAAGAAGGTGAGGTCAGAGAGAAGCCATTTAGACCCACCAAAGGCAGATGCCAGACAGAACCTTGTCAGTAAGCCACAGACACATGGTGATACACAGGTTAATAGAAATGGGTTAAATTAAGATGTAAGAGCTAGCCAATAAGAAGCGAGAGCTATTTATTCAATGATGTCCTTAATGTCTGTGCTTCTGGGGATATACATAGGAAGTGATCTCCTGTGCCCATATGTTGTAGAGTACTTCCTAGTTTCTCTTCTATCAGGTTCAGTGTGTTCAGATTGATATTGAGGTGTTTAATCCATTTGGACTTGAGTTTTCTGCATGGTGATAGATATGGATCTATTTTCAGTCTTCTACAGGATGACAACCAGTTCTGCCAGCACCATTTGTTGAAGATGCTCTCTTTCTTCCATTGAATACTTTTAGCTCCTTTATCAAAAATCAGGTGTTCATAGGTTTGTGGGTTAAAATCCGGGTCTTCTACTCAATTCCATTGATCGACTTCTCTGTTTTTATGCCAATACCAAGCTGTTTCAATACTGAAGCTCTGTAATAGAGTTTGAAATCAGGGAAGGTAATGCCTCCAGAAGTTCCTTTATTGTATAAGATTGTTTTGGCTATCCTGAAACTGAGAAGCTTCTGTAAAGCAAAGGACACTGTCACTAAGACAAAAAGGCAACCCACTGACTGGAAGAAGATCTTCACCAACCCCGAAACAGACAAAGGTCTGATCTCCAAAATATATAGAGAACTCAAGAAACTAGACTTTAAAATGCTAATTAACCCAATTAAGAAATGGGGCACTGAACTGTACAGAGAATTCTCAAATGAAGAAATTCAAATGGCCAAAAGACACTCAAGGTCATGCTCAACCTCCTTGGTGATCAGGGAAATGAAAATTAAAACAACTTTGAGATACCAGTCAGAATGGCTAAAATCAAAAACATGAATGATAGCCTTTGCTGGGGAGGTTGTGAAGTAAGGGGTACACTCATCCATTGGTGGTAGGAATGCAAACTTGTGCAACCACTTTGGAAATCAGTGTGGCAATTTCTCAGGAAATTCGGGATCAACCTACCCCAAGACCCAGTAATACCACTCTTGGGAATATACCCAAGAGATGCCCTATCATATGACAAAAGCATTTGTTCAACTATGTTCATAGCAGCATTATTTGTAATAGCCAGAACTTGGAAACAACCTAGATGTCCTTCAATGGAAGAATGGATGAAGAAAGTATGGAATATATACATATCAGAGTACTACTCAACGGTAAAAAAAAAATGACATCTTGAATTTTGCATGCAAATGGATGGAAATAGAAAACACTATCCTGAGTGAGGTAACCCAGACCCAAAAAGATGAACATAGGATGTACTCACTCATAATTGGATTCTAGCCATAAATAAAGGTCATTGAGCCTATAATTTGTGATCCTAAAAAAGCTAAAGAAGAAGGTGAACCTAAAGATAAACATATAGTCATCCGCCTGGATATGGGAAGTAGACAAGATTACCAGGCAAAAACTGGGAAGTTAGGGGTGATGTGGGATGGCGGTAAGGGGAAATGGGGTGAGAAACGTGAGAAGGGGAGGGTGGGGAAGCTTGGGGGAATGGGATAGTTGGGAGAACGAAAGGGTGAATATGGGAGCAGAGAAGTATATATCCTAATTAAGGGAGCCATCTTAGGGTTGGCAAGAGAGTTGACTCTAGAGGGGCTCGCAGTTGTCCAGGGAGATGTCCCCAGCTAGTACCTTGGGTAACTGAGGAGAGGGAACCTGAAATGACCCTATCCTATAGCCATACTGATGAATATCTTGCATATCACCTTAGAACCTTCATCTGGCAATGGATCGATATAGAGACAGAGACCCACACTCGAGCACAGGACTTAGCTCCCAAGATCCAAATGAGGAGCAGAAGGAGGGAGAACATGAGCAAGGAAGTCAGGACTGCGAGGGGTGCACCCAGCCACTGTGACAGTGGAGCTGATCTATTAGAGCTCACCAAGGCCAGCTGGACTGGGACTGAATAAGCATGGGATGAAACTGGACTCTCTGAACATGGTGGACAATGAAGGCTGATGAGAAGCCAAGTACAATGGTACTAGGTTTCGTTCCAACTGCATGAATTGGCTTTTTGGGAGCCTAGCCTGTTTAGATGCTCACCTTCCTGGACATGGATAGAAGTGGGAGAACCTTGGACTTAACACAGGGCAGGCAATCTGGACTGCTCTTCAGTCTTGAGAGGGGGAATGGAGTGGGGGGAGGGCAAGAAGAGTGTGAAGAAGGGGAGGGGAGTGGGGGGAGGGGGAGAGGAGTGGGAGGAGGTGCAGGGAAATGGGAAACAGGGAGGAGGTGGACATTTTTTTCAACAACAAACAAACAAACAAATAAATAAATAAATAAATAAGAAGAAGCTAGAGCTAATAGGCCAAGCATTGATTCAAGTAATGTACATTCTGTGTGGCTATTTTAGGGCTGAGCAGCTGGGAACATACAAGTGGCCACCTAGAACAGTGCAGTGTTCATGTATAACCTTAATGTTCATGTTCAGTGATTGTTCTTTATAATACTTTCTGATATTTTTCCCAGAAACAAATGCTAATTTATGTTTTGTTTCTAAGATTTGGGGAATGTTATTCTGAGTATTCTCTTGCTGTAACAAATCATGTCCCAAGAAATCTATTGCTATGTTAGCCACATATAGCTTTATTTTTCTCTCTGCCTTTCTAACCCTACAAATTTGATACATGTTGTACTCTGTTTTACCTGAGTTGAAGTTCTGTTTCCTAAATTCTGAATACTTACCACCTAAAATGTCCAATTTGGATGCAAAGACTTTCGTGAAATTATTGTTTCATCTCTACCTGTGTCTACCAGACCTTCAGTGACAATACCATTTATTGATATTTTTCAATTATGGTCTTTATTCATTTATACAATCTACCAAAATACTTACCTTATGGTTTCTCCTAAATTTTTAACCTCTCTTCTATATCAGTTCCATCATAAAGAACACTATTATTTCTTACAAAAAGCATTAAGTTTTTTAATTGCTATGGGAAGAAGTTTTCTCTTTTATGACAAGAAACAATTAACCCAGATTTGGCATAGGAGGCTGTGAGAGGCCCCTCTAGAAGTTTTCTGCCAACAAAGGGTTATCTTGAATATTTCTTGTTTATCTACATTTATTAGTCCAATGTCTTCTTTGCCCCATCTTATGCATAATCCAAAAGGGAGGGTTATTCTGTTTGGATTATGCTTAGAAAAAACATTGTTTCTGGCTATGCCCTATTTACAATCCCTTTTAAAACAGTTGATGTTGTTTACCACAATCATAACTATTTGCATGTTGATTTTTCCTCAAACCTCTGGAAATTACCTCTTGTATCCAAGCATCATCATGTTCACAAGATTCAATATTGATTCTATCTCAGATCCATCCCTCCATTGGTGCTTCTCTTCCCTTTATAGACCTAATTATCCTTTACAAGGAGAATTAGCATTTTCAAAACCAAGAAATTCAATTATTATTTTTCTAGCTTCTGAATTTGGTATCATTCTGTTTATTGCCAAAGTCAATCTTTCAAAGTTGTGAAGCTCTGAACAACTGTAGTGACTCAATTATCTTTCCTACTTTTTAATTCTGTTCCAAGCATTCAATGCTGCTTCATGGCTTAAAGCCAAGGCATGGTCATCATATAAAGATTGCCTTTCTAGTAGCATAATCTCCTTTTCCAAGAATTTGATCTTGGGAGATTTCCTTATCAGTAGATTTACTCCATTATTCAATGACCTTAGCCTCTTCTCTGGAGCAGGTACTCCACTGCAAGTTTGGGACAGCTTCTAAAACAGCTTTAAACAATCTATCCAGTCTTTAGGAATAATTTTATTATAAACTGATCACAAGTTTATCATTTGCTTCAAAAAAAGGTGAAGGCATGTCATATCAGAATAGTACTTTCTTGAATCTCCTTAAATCCATCATTTCCACAGGAGTCAATTTTACTCTTTCAGAACTTTGTGGATATCTATCATTTGGCAATTGTTTCATTGTTTCTGTAAGGCTCCTGGATATATTAAGATTGGTTGCTTGAAAAGCTTATTCTGTTCCTCTCTAACCTAATATGCAATGTTGAAATGGATTTTTTCATTAAATTCCTTTGTCTGGATCTGAATATCTGTATCATCTGTTTTATTAAGTTTTTGTAAGGTTTGTATCTTGGCAGTCAAACCAAACATTTTAAGAGATAAACCAAGAATTAATAAAAAATTAAACCAGTAAGTATTATCCAAATGATAATTAATAGGATGTCAGTCCCACATACATTGATTATTACTTTATTTAGTTGTTCCACTTTTAAACCATGCATTACACAGCAATACAGAGACCTAACTTTCCCTGTTGTAATCATGTTTTTCATTTTTTTAAAGTGGTGAAAAGCTCCCCCTTTTAACTAATTCTACCCTTAAGAATTTCTATTTTTTTCACAAAATCTGCCACTGATGAAGATGAAATTTGAGGCTTATTGTTTCTGCATAGAACAGTAAAAGTCTAACAGGATTTCAAAGCATCTACCTAATTCAGCAGCAGGTCAATACAAGGGTTCAGTAAAAGCCAACCAGTAGAGAAGAAAAGAAAACCTAGTTGGTTCAGTAATGAAATTGGTCACATGTATATCTAGCCTATGGTGCTGGCTGCAAAGCAATGAGAAAATGGCTTTTTCATAAATTTGTACCCCAACAGTTGAGCGACAGACAGATATATCATGACTAATAAAAGTCAAAGACCGATAGTATGGTTCAAGCAGAAGATCAAAGCAGTCAAAAAATAGTCAAGAAACTTTTTACCTCTACCAAAGCTCAGACAAAACAAAAAGGTGATCCTATCCTCAAAGTGTATGCAGACTGCAGTACTCTCTACAAAACCTTAGACTGCAATGAGGTCAAGTCTCCTCCTGCCTTATATATCTGTCACCACCCAGCCATAACACTCTTGTCTCCATTGTCCTAGTACTGGGATTAAAGGAAAGTGACTCCTGAGTGGTAGGAGCACCTTTGTATGAGTTCTATTTCACTTTTTAGATAGATTCAATCTCATGTATGCCAGTGTGGCCTTGAATCCTGAGATTAAAGATTTGTGCCACCATTTCCTGGGCTCTTGTGACTTATCTTTTTCACTCTTGTCTCCAGGTAAGCTTTATTTATTAATCTGCAAATAAAACATCACTATATCTATCCATAAACCTAATCCTTAAGAACAGTCTAAAAGGAATACCTCAATACAAGTAGCTTAACTACATCCATGAGAACAAAAGCAATAGATAACCTCACACCAAGGTAATATCTCAGTTCTAAACATCTAAGCCTCAAGATCAAGAGCACCCATATTTGTGAAAGAAATATAATTAAAGCTTAAATCACACATCAAGCTACACACATTAATAGTGAAAGACGTTAAGCCCCATTGTTATCATTAGACAGGTCACTGGCAGAAACTAAACAGAAATAGTGGAACTAAAATATGATATGACTCAAAAGGACCTTAAAGATATCTAGAAAACATTTCAAATCAAAACAACTCTGAGATTCCATCTTATACCTATAAGACTGGCCAAGTTCAAAAACACTGATGACAACTTACGCTGGAGAGGTTGTGGGGAAAAGGGAACACTTCTACATTCCTGGTGGGAATGCAAGCTGGAAAAGCCCCTTTGGATGTAAGTGTGGTGATTTCTCAGAAAATTAGGAAACAGCCTTCCTCAAGACCCAGTAATACTACTTTGGGGTATATATCCAAAGGATGCTCAATCGTGCTACAAGAACAGTTGCTCAACTGTTTATAGCAGAATTGTTTGTCATAGCCAGAACCTGGAAACAACCGAAATGCCCCTTGACCGAAAAATGGATAAGAAAAATGTGGTACATTTACACAATGGAGTACTACACAGTAGAAAATAATAATGACATCTTGAATATTGCAGGCAAATGGATGGAGCTAAAAAACATTATTTTGAGTGAAGTAATCCAGACAAAGAAAGACAATTGTCTCATGTACTCACTCATAGGTGGTTTTTAAACAAAAAGCAAAGAAAACCAGCCTATAAACCACAATCCCAGAGAACTTATACAATAATGAGTTGTATACATAAGCAACCCTAAAAACTCTACCAGGGAACTCGTACATCTAATAAACATCTTTTTTTTCACAATTTTTTTTAAAAAAATGGTTTTTTATTGAGCTCTACATTTTTCTCTGCTTTTTTCCCTACCTCTCCTCTCCCCTTCAACCCTCTCCCAAGTTCCCCATGCTCCCAATTTGCTAAGGAGATCTTGTCTTTTTCTACCACCCATATAGATTATACATACCTATGTATATTTCTCTTAGGGTCCTCATTGTTGTCTATGTTCTCTGGGATTGTAATTTGTGGGCTGGTTTTCTTTGTTTTATGTTTAAAAACCACTTATGAGTGAATAAACATCTTTAATGAAGTGGCTGTATTCCAGATTAACTCAAAAATTTATTCAAAATTAAGATTAATTCAAAATTAAAATTAACTCAAAATATTAATCACAAATGGGGTAAGACAGAAACATTGAAAATATCAACCTTCACAATAGTCACTAATAATATAAAATATCTTGGAGTAACTCTAAATTAAGTGAGAGAGAAATATGATAAGATTATCAAATCTTTGATGGAAGAAATTGGAGATGGTATCAGAAAATGGAAAATCACCAATGATAATGTATAGGTATGATTATTATAGTAAACATGGCCATCTTACCAAAAGCAATCAACAGATTTAGTGAAATTCCAATTAACTTTGCAACATAATTCTCTATAGACCTTGAAGGAATAGTACTCAAATTCATATGGGAAAAGCAAAAACCCCAGATAGCCAATCAATCTTGTACAATCAACAAACTTTAAGAGGTATCACAATCTTTGATTTTAAGCTCTATTACAGAGCTATAGTAATAAAAAAAAACCAGCATTGTATTTCCATAAGACCAAATGGGTAGATCAATGAAACAAAACTGGAGACCCAGATGTAAATCAATGCACCTATGAACAAATGAATTTTGACAAAGATATCAAAATTATACAATGAAAAAAGAGCATCTCTAACAAAATGTATTGGCATATATGCATGCCCTTATGTAGAAGAATGCAGATAGATTCTGCATAAAATTCAAGTTCAAGTGAATAAAAGACCTCAATATAAATCCAGTTACAGTGATACTGATAGATGAGAAAGTGGGAAATAGCCTTGAATACACTGGCACAGAAGACATATTTTGAATAGAATACCAAACAAATAGCAGAGACACAAAGAATGACAGTTAATAAATGGAACCTGTTGAAACTGCAAAGCTTCTGCAAATCAAATGATATCTGCAGCCTAAAGAATGGGAAAAGATCTTCACCAACACCATATCCAAAAGCGGGCTGATTCCCAATATGTGTGCATGTATATATGTGTATATATACATACGTGTTGTTATATCTATGCATATATATATATATATATATATGAAATTAAACATAAAACAGATAATCCAATTAAAAATGGGCTACAGATCTTAACAGATTTTCAACATAAAAATCTCAAATGGCCACGGAAAACGTAAAGACTTGTTGAACCTCCTTAGCCATCAGGGATATGCAAATCAAACTAACTCTGAGATTCTATGTTACATATGTCATAGTGGCTAAGAGCAAAAATACAAATGAGCAGATCATATTGGCAAGGATATCCAGCAAGGGAACACTCTTTCATTGCTGATGGGAGTGCAAAATTCTACAGTCATTTTGAAAATCAATATGACAGTTTCTCAGAAAATTGGGAATCAATATAGCCTGTCTCAGCTACACCACTCTTTTGTATACACCTAAAGGATGCTCAATCATACAACCAAGACCATTGATCAATTAAATTCATTGAGGATTTATTTAAAGTACCTAGAACCTTGTAACAACCGAGATGTCCCTCAATTGAAAACCAGATAAAGAAAATACAGTCTGTTTATGCAATGGAATATTACTTAGCTGCTAAAAGCAATGACATCTGGAAATTTGGACGCAAATCGGTACAGCTAGAAAAAAATATCCTAAAGGAGTTAACCCAGACCCAGAAAGACAAACATGATAGATATTCACTTAAGTAGATATTAGCTGTAAAGAAAAGAATAATCATGTTATAATCTATGAACACAGATGGGATAGGTAACAAAAAGTGTTCAAGGAGCAGGGACCCTCAGCTCTTCTTGGAAAAAAAAAACCCAACAGATCTCATGGGTGACCTGGGAGAGTGTAAGGATAGGAACAAGAAGGATTATATTGAGGGTGAATGGAGGTAGGAAGTACAGAAAGAGATGACTTGAAAGTGGGGCAATTCAGTGTCAGATGAAAGGAATACTCTTAGGAATCCATAAGGATGACCCCAACTAAGACTCCTAGCAATAGGGGATACATAGCCTGAACTTTCTATCTCCTGTGACCTGGCAAGTCTTCCAGTGGAGGAATTGGGATACCAGCCTACTTCACATAACTTTCTATTAAGAGTCTGCCCTGACTATGGAATGGGTTGGTGTAAGCAGGGTGTAGAGATTTTGGGAAGGACCAACCGATGACTGGTCCAGTGTAAGAACCATTCTACGATAATGGGTCAAACACTGACACTGCCTGGAGTGCCAGGTCTCAGAGGCTGGATGGCCCAGAGAACTAGGATAGAAACAAGCATTATTGAAGAAAAATATGTCAACATACTGATGCCTAACAACATTCTACTATACTCAGAGCTGGTGCCTATCTTAATTATCTTCAGAATTGCTTTATCCAGTTAATGGTGAAAACAGATACAATGTTGTAGAACCAAACAATAGGATGAACTCTGGGGATTCTCCAAAAGAGAGGAAGGACGAATTGTGTGATACAGTTATACAGGATTTAAAATAAATAAATACCTTTAATAAAAAAATGAATGTGTTTTAAAAGGATTTGAGTCCATTTGGATTTGTAATATTGTAATAATTTTGAGTGATGCAGAAACTGAAGCCTGAAGTCACTGAAAGTATTGAAGACTATCCAGAAGCTATGATTATTAATTCTTCTAACACACACACACACACACACACACACACACACACACGAGCCCCATGCAGCTATCACTACTCTTTCAAAAATTATGTGACTTTTATAACAATGTTGAAATAAGGGCAAACTTAACAATTTGAGCTAGTGAATGGTCCTAAGAATAAAAACAATGTTTTATATATATATATATATATATATATATATATATATATATATATATGTGTGTGTGTGTGTGTGTGTGTGTGTATATATATATATATATATATATCACAATTTTATCAACATACCCTGTACTAATTTTTATTTTTCAACTACTAACCTTAATGGCAATGCATTGAAACATCTCTTGTTACTTCAATTTTATAGTGCTATTTTTGTGTGAAATAGCTAATGAGAGTTATTATAGGGATTTATTTTTTATACCTTTTCTAATTTATCAATTGTTGTCTATAAGACATGCCATGCTAAAATGTACTTAGCAAAAGTCCATAATCTAGTGCATAAAATAAAGAATAAAATGCTATCTTTAAAATATGGTTTGTGATTTTAGGTAGACCTATTTAAGACGATAGGAAAAATGCCTAGGGTGTGGGATCGAGTAATTTAGGGGTTATCCAAGTCTGTTTTAACTGCAACCATAGAACTGAAAACATTGTTGCTAAGTCTCTAGAAAGTGGAAAATGTGTCCCATTGAATATGATCTGTTTTCTCTATTGGTATATTAAAATAAATGTTTTTATCAAATATAAATTATTCCTTATTGTTATGATTTGAGAAAATTATGCAAGGCTGACTGGGAAGTTTCTTAATATATACATTTTTACCTAGTTTCTTTAGGAAGAATATAGTCAATATCATTGTGAAGATAATCTAATAATAAATACAGAAATACAGATACATTATAAAAATTATGTGTCAATATTGATATAAACCAGATACATGAAATAGTTAAATTTTCTCTCTTCATACAATTCATAACATTTCTCTTATTTCCCTTTATTTCCTTATGATGTAAAATGTCTCTTCATTTCTCTTTTTGCTATAGTTTACTTTGACTATTTCCTATCAAATACAAAAATTTTGTATTCTTAAGCCCAAATAGTCACTTGATGCTTATCAATTTTTGAGTCTAGACATCTCCCTAATTTGATAACTATTTTCGAGTGACTTGGCTCTAAATTTGTTTGTGTTTAAAGGTATTATTCTTTTATATAATAATGAATTATTAAAATTATCCAAGTGTTTTTCTAAATATAATTTACTCTATAAAGGACAATCTTAAGTCTCTGTCATATTTTCATACTTCCCATTCAATTTTGTCATATAGCTTTGTTACTTTTGTTTTACAAAGTCATAATTTTCTTCCTGCCAAAGACTCCACAATAATTGTCCATTATCCTAATGTGAGACTATGCAAACATAACGCAAAGAGTTCTTTGCTGGATGATATCCAAGAGACTTAAGCCATCATCCTACAGTGATGATTGTAGATGTTCTGATTTTTGATGAAAGATAAAAGAAACAACGGGCTATAGTTAGCTGCAAATCCCAATATTCCTGCTTATCCATCTAATTATTCTAGAAATCTCAGCCTGAAAAAAAAACATACCCCATAGATATGCATTTGACCAATTTACCAAGAGAAAGCTTTTAATTTGAAATCATATTTTCATCTGTTTAAAGGGGAGGTAAAAGCTGCTTTTTGGTTCTAATTAACTTTAATGTGTTTTGCTTTTGCTTTTCCCACCAGTTGTATTTAAGCTGCTGCATCAGTTTATATTCTTCTCTAATATACAGATTTGTGGAATATAGATAGAGATCTGTATAAAGACCTTTAAAGATCAAATTCATTCAAAATTTACTCTTCAGAGAAATCAGAAAAAAATATTAAATTGCTTTCAATGATGAGAAGTGAATATTGCAATGAAGCCTAATTTATAATTACTTGTTCAAAGGTCATTTTAATCTTATGTCCTCAGTGGCTCATACAAAACAATACAGCAATATTTATAGGAGGGACAAAGTGCACTACAGGTTTTGATAATGGATCCATTGGTAAAAATTATCATTCTCAGAGACAAATATTTTTCCACACATATATTCAAATATAGATACTTTAATTAATTTGAACTTATTTTAGTTGCAGTTTTTATTTTTCTGCTATACTAAAGAGTTAAATATCTATTTTCTTTGATTTATTTTAGTTATAAAATGATGAATTTTCTAATAAATATAAACCAATACTATGTTGTATTGATTAATTTCAGTTAAATTTTTCATATTTTGTAGATTCTTGATAAATTAAAAACTGTTGTTATAATTTGAAAAAAGATCATATCACTATGTATGTACTTTCTACCTAAAATAAGCCAATTAATCTCAAATAAATAATGGACAAGGTTTTAAAACTAAATAAATTGACAGGTATGTAGTTTGAAAAAGCCAGAATCATTATTTCTTTTGTTGTTGTTTATTTTATTTTTTTTAGGTGTTGCAAAAAAAAATTTCCATTTCCCTCCCCCTCCTTGCACACATCGCCCCCTCACCCTACTCCCCGCCCTCTCTCCCCCTCTCCCCCCCACTCCATTCCCCCTCCCTCTAGAGAATGAAGAGCAGTCCAGATTCCCTGCCCTGCGGGAAGTCCAAGGTCCTCCCACTTCTATCCAGGACCAGGAAGGTGAGCATCCAAACAAGCTAGGCTCCCACAAAGCCAGTTCATGTATTAGGATCGAAGCCTGGTGTCATTGTCCTTGGCTTCTCATCAGCCTTCATTGTCCGCCACATTCAGAAAGTCCGGTTTCATCCCATGCTTATTCATTAAGTCCCAGTCCCGCTGGCCTTAGTGAGCTCCCAATAGATCAGTTCCACTGTCACAGTGAGTGGGTGCACCCCTCGCGGTCCTGACTTCCTTGCTCATGATCTCCCTCCTTCTGCTGCTCATTTGGATCTTAAGAGCTCAGTCCGGTGCTCCAATTTGGGTCTGTCTCTATCTCGATCCATCACCAGATGAAGGTTCTATGGTGATATGCAAGATATTCATCAGTATGGCTATAGGATAGGGTCATTTCAGGTTCCCTCTCCTCAGTTGCTCAAGGTACTAGCTGGGGACATCTCCCTGGACACCTGCGAGCCCCTCTAGAGTCCAGTCTCTTGCCAACCCTAAGATGGCTTCCTTAATTAGGCTATATATTTCTCTGCTCCCGTGTCCACCCTTCCTTTATCCCAACCATCCCATTCCCTCAAGCTCCCCCATCCTCCCCTTCTCATGTTTCTCACCCCATTTCCCCTTAGCCCCATGCCACCTCATCCCCAAGTTCCCAGGTTTTGCCCTGCAATCTTGTCCACTTCCCATATCCAGGCGGATGACTATATGTTTTTCTTTGGGTTCACCTTCTTATTTAGCTTTTCTAGGATCACAATTATATGCTCAATGTCCTTTATTTATGGCTAGAAACCTTTATATACTCACAGGAGATCAAATAGAAAGTATCCAGAAGATATGTATTTAAATTTAAGTTCTGTATGCTTATTTGAATCATGGACACTTAAGTTAGTAAGAAAACATAGGACAAGAATCTTGAGAACCTTCTTATAATACCTAATAAAAATACACATAAAAAACCCCTTAATTACTGGTACTTTACAGAAAGCCTAAAGATCTCCTGGGGTTATTCATATAAAAGAAAATTGCCTTTAATAAATCAGATCACATACTTTAGATAATTAATCTTAGGATTTTTATAACATATTATATCAATTAGTATTTGAATTTGTTTAGCTCTAATATCTGGATAATTATATAGTTTGATAATTTATATTTGTCAACAAATACAAGGTTTTTAGATATCCCTGCATTCTACATAAATAAGATCTGTTTCTTTATATTTCCATTCACCAATAATTAATTCTAAATTGTTTAGCCACCTCGAATAAATCACTTTTTTATTTAACAACATTGAAATATTAAATATGGCTATAAAGGCTTTATTAATTTTTCCTTTTTAGTAAAGTGTTACACAACCTGTTAATCAGTGTGTGTAAATAATTTTCTGTGATCATTTATGGTTTGGAATGTTTTCTGTGAAAGTACTCTTAAATGTTCTGCTTAAATCATGACAGCAGTAGGAAATTTTAATGTGATCTGATTGCAAAAAAAAGTTTTTTTCTGTTTACTATGTGGAGACACTAGTAAAAATAGAAAAATGAAAATGTTTGTCTTCTTTAGGAACTAAATTGCCTACTTCTTGTACCCAGATAATCCTTTTTTTTCTAGAGAAATCAAAGAAACAACTCTTCTATGAGCAGTAACTCAGGAAAACAAAGGAATGGAGAATAGCATTGATAGGTATTCAGTGTATTACGGAAAGAAAGAAGTGATATGTAGTAGTAGGATGCATCTTTGTATCAATAGCTTAGAGGTAGAACACTTTTAAATCCTTATTATCTCCTGAAACTTGTATCTATGAAATCTGTAGAAGGGAAGGTGAAAATTAAGTCAATCAGATTGTACAACAACTTAAAAACTGTTTGCTAACAGGCGTACTCCACAAAGAATATGGAAAGAAAACTATAAAATTGTACATTATAATTCCTGATACTGATTTTGGGCTGCAAAAATACATTGTGTACCCTTCAATGCTATTTTCTACCCTTTTTAATTAAGTTCTCCCAGAAGAGTTTTTAATTATTCATTGCATTTCTACAGAGTAAAATGATTTTCTGGTAAAATATGGAGACATTCTAGTTCCTGAAACATGAACACTGGCCCCTACCGTGCAAAATGTTTTTAATGCAGTCACAAAAATGAATCAACTAAATTCTATTATAAATATGAAATTATATACTATAATTTTGATTCTACTATAAATTTTAAATTATCCTTTCATGATATCCTAAATTTTGAATATTGTATTGATGGCTGCACATTGGACAAAATTACCAAAAGCTATAGTATAAAAAGTTGGTTACTAATTTTCTTTTGGAAAATACACCTTTCAAGATATCGAGACATAAGTTCAAAAGTGTATCTGCTAGTCATTCTAAAAGAAGAAATAATGAGAATAAAGTTGTATGAAAGTTGTATATATATATATATATATATATATATATATATATATATTCTGTTATTTAAAATTATTATTCCATAGCAACCCAGAGACCACTCCAGCCAAGCAAATAGGTAAAATAACTTCAGATGTTCAATCTCCCTCTACGCATACAAATCCAATCCTCTAGTCTCAGTCGATCTCTGGATCAGAATACAGTGCTATCGATGCTCATACCTCCCTACTCCCATCTCCAGTGGATTACACAGATCTTCTCTTCCAACCTTCCTTCACAACACTTAATACAGTATTCTAGTCACCAACTACATCAGGCATTTCCTGGGAAGTCACATGGAAATCATATGCCATTCTTGTCAGCGAATCAGATACCCTTACTGCAGATCATCACATCTCTCTACTCCCCTACAAATGCAAACCAACAGTCTCATACCCAGTTCTGTAGCAGAAAGTTTGTTGCAACTTCCCCTTACTCTCTGCTTTGACCGCCACTGGGTCACACACATTTTCCACTTCAACCTTCCTTACCTTGATTTATCCATCTATACCAGCATCCAACATCAGCAGGAATTTCCTGGGAACCACCAGACCTAGAGGTAGTCTAAGTTCAAATCTTCCTTTTTTCCCACCTCTCTTCTAAATCAAATCCCATTACTTGACCCTCAACTCTGTAGCAGACAATCTGCTGTTGCTCCCCAATTTCCCTAACCCCACCTCAAATAGTTCAAAATTATACCCTCAAAATTTCTTCTGTGCCTATCCTGTTATTGCAATCCCCAACTCCTGTGGGTATTCCCTGGGAACCCATCAAATAAGCCTGCCAGTAAAGCAATTAGGCAAGTAAAGCAGGTATGTCAACTTCAGATCGTTATTCTTTCTTCTCCACTTCATATACATTCTTCCCTGTCTCATCTTCAGCTTTGCAGCAGACTGCCTCCCGTGGCATTGGTTCACTCTTTGCCCCATTCCCAGGGGCCTTAGCAAATCCTGGTGGAGCATCTGACCTTATATCCACTAGTGAACTCTCTCAGTTGTCCAACAGACGATCCTCATTTCTAAGTGTCAGCTCCTCAATACCTAGAAACACACTTTTTTCCCCAACAACCATAAGTGGCCACACTTACCAGGATCACAGAAGAATTCCTCACCACACAACACAGTCACAAAAACTATGCTAAGGATCTTAGCGGGCATAATAAAAAAGGAAAGAAAAACACCCATATAATAAAGACAAAACAGGAAAACATCATGTAAATTATTATCTTCTCAAACCCAGATTCCTATATGCCAGCGTAAAAACACAATCAACCAAAACCAGGACAGTATGTCACCTTTGGAGACCAGTAACCTTACCATAGTAGGCCCTGAGAGTAAGAACAGAGCTAAAGTAGAAGAAAACGAGCTTAAAATACTCTTCATATTATGAAAATGTGTCTTAAAAGAGTATTTAAATGAATCCTTTAAAAAATCTATATAATACAAACAGAAAGGGAAGAAAATTATTAAAACAGTAGAAGTTATGAAAGTAGAAATGGTCACTAAGGAAAACTAAAACTAAGTGAAATCTAGAAAGACAAATGTTAAATGCACAGGATCCACAGAGGCAAACTTCACCAACATTATGTAAAAGACAGGAGAATCTTATGCTTTAAAGTCAAGATAGAAGAATTAGATAGGATTTTTTTCTATGATTTTGTTAAAAAATATTTTTCTTGGGCTTTGAACTTGGTTTCTTCCCCCTCTTATTCTTAGACTCGATATTTTCACAGTTTCACAGATTTCCTGGATGATTTATTTCATGGCTGCTTTTGATTTAATATGTTTTTGACCATTTTATTCATTTTGTTATAGGATTTTTAAGCCACGAGATATTTATTATTCCATCTTGTATGTTCTGTTGATGAAATATGACTCTCTTGATCTCTTCACAAATTCACAAATATTTCTATTTCAGAATTTCCTTAGTTTCAGGTTTTTTATGGATTCTACTTCTATCTTAATGCCACAAATAGTTTTGTTTTATGTATTTCCTTATATTGATTGTATTTTCTGGATTTCTTTAAGGGATTTAATAATTTTCTTTTCAAATACCAGAATCATCTTCATATAGGCTATTTTAAGTCTTTGGATGTTTTCAGAGAAAGGAATACCATGAAGCAAGGTGGAAAAAGAAGAAAGAGGTATTTGAAATGAGTTGTGGGAGGAGTAAGAATACTGTGTGTGTGTGTCTGTTTCTCCTTTTCATAGGGAGGTCATAGATTAGGATTTGCTAGAGTCAGTAGGTAGAAGGATGGAGATCCAGTTAATAAATATAATTGCTGAGTATCACCAGAAGGAAATCTGACAATTCATCAGCAAAATAGTCTAATAATTAGATATGCAACCTAAAAGTAGAATACCTAAACTGGGCAAAATGTTGTCTTAGTTACTTATTTATTATTAATAGACTTAATAATAGCAGTAGAAAAATTCCAAAAGATTGATGTGAAAAATTCCATGGGAGACCAATTTCTAAATATAACCACAGCAGCACAGACACTGAGAAAAACAACTAATAAATGGAACCTCCGAAACCTGAGAAGCTTCTGTAAAGCAAAGGACATGGTCAACAAGACAAAACAACAGCTACAGAAGGGGAAAAGACCTTCACTAAACGCACATCAGATAGAGGTCTGATCTCCAAAATATACAAAGAACTCAAGAAATTGGTCATCAAAAGAACAAATAATCAAATAAAAAATAGAATGCAGACATAAACCAAGAACTCTCAACAGAGGATTCTCAAATGGCTGAAAGACACTTAAGGAAATGTTCAACATCCTTTTTCATCAGAGAAATGCAAAGCAAAAACAATTCTGAGATTACATTTTATACATGTAAGTATGGTCAAGATCGAAAACACTGATGACAACTTATGCTGGAGAAGTTGTGGGGAAAAGGGAACACTTCTGCTTTGCTGGTAGGAATGCAAGTTGGTATTTTAGTGGTTTTGTAATTGTTGTAGTAATTCATAGTTTTATAATTAGAGAATCTCCTTTTGAACCTACAATCACTCCAGCAAGCAATTTTTGTCTTGGTTTACTGTGTGAAGAATGTGTTACCTCTAATTTAGTCAAATTTAGTACAGTAAAATACCTGTTGGTTACCTGTAAAATACACTTCTCACTATTATATCATTATATCCAGTTGTGTGGTTCTCGACTTTACATCTAGATAGTACTGTTGATATCTTTTTATTTTTTTCAAAATCAGTTTACAGAGAACCATTA
Source organism: Microtus oregoni (assembly GCF_018167655.1). Lineage (NCBI taxonomy): Eukaryota > Metazoa > Chordata > Mammalia > Rodentia > Cricetidae > Microtus > Microtus oregoni. The sequence goes on along the minus strand of NW_024544152.1, from coordinate 2,608,385 downwards.
GATTTTATGAGTGCCAACCTTTATGAAGGAAACTTTAGTCACTATCAGCTAGATTTTTCCAAGTACTTTGAGGCAGAAGTATGCTTTGTCTTCAGCAAGATGCTTGTACTTTCATGTTTTGGTAAGGTATAAAGAGCAAATATACTGTCTTCTATCGGGGAAGACTTTGTACTACCCTGACAAAAATCTTAAATTAGGTATCTCAATTTCACATGAGATTTTTTAGGTAGTCTATAGCTCTTACAGGGAGCATTATCCAAACATGTAGGCCAACTACAATTTTATCTACATCTATAGGTGTGTGTATATATTGAACAAATTTAATAAAATGATAGATTTCTTTAAGCTTTTCCAAATACACTTACTGTTTTTTATGCCCCATCTTTCCCTTTCCCTCTGTACTACTCTTCTTCCTAGCTAAGTCTCCCATTTTGTTTTCGTTTTCCCCTTCAGATCACTGTAAACTGTTAACTCCATCCTTGAAGCTACCATACTCCAATTATGATCTCTTTCTACTACACTGGCTTCTCTGGATAGAGCAGGTACTAAAATCCAAAGTTTTCTATATAGAATTTTCAAATAAGGGACAGCATATAGCATTTGACCCTTCTGGGTCTGAGTTACTTTGTTTAATATGGTGAAGAAAATTTCTGATTTTAATTTCCTTCACAGAAGATTAGACTACCATTGGAAAATATAGCATGTTTACATTATTCATTTATGAGTGCATGGACATTTAGGTGTAGCCAGAGAATGCTTGCTCATTTCCCAGCTGCTCAGACATTAATAATAAAACAGAAACTATTTTAATTGCAAAATTGTTCGGACAATGACTCAGGCATATTTCTAGCAAGTTTCTATTAATCTGTGTGTCTCCACAAGGCTGTAGCTTTCCAGGAAAGGTTCTGGCTGGCATATTTCTCCTTTGGCAGCTAATGGCTTCTCTTTGATTTTATCTACTCTATATATTTGTTTTGATTACCCCCTGGCTTTACTCTGCTAAGCCCTTGAACCAAATATTCATTAACTAATTTCATTAACCAATAAGAGCAACACATTTACAGAAAGACACCCAATATAATCCTCCCTTTTTGTCTAAATAAAAAGGAAAATTTTAACTTTAATATAGTAAAATTACATATACAAAGCAGTTATCAGTTAAAAATTATAGTTACAATGCTTGTTGCATTTCATTGGGCAAATTAGGCAAAATATTTTATCATCTATCCTATCTTTGTGACTCTAAAGTTTTATATCCAATTTATCTTTTATCATAACTAAGGAGGGCTATAACTATCTGTCTTCAAATCTGAAAAGACACAAGAAGGCTGTAATATTATCTAAGTAAATAGGAAGTGCATTGTAATCAACTTCCAAAATTCTAGAATTGACAGAGATATCTTGCTGCCTGGACAGTCACTCAAAGTTCCTTTGTAATATTGGGGCCTCCATCTTCAGCCTACAGGCTCATAAATTCTGGCAGACTCTTCAATAAAGCAGGACATCTGAAGATCTGTTCTGGTATGTAATAACAATGTTCATCAGTTTCTTTCTTCTGTGTCTTGAAGAATGCCTGGCAGTTTCTTCTCTGAAGCAGAAACCCTGAAGTACCATTAGTCTTTTGCAAAGTTCAGCAGTCACTTTTCTTTGAATTTGCATATCCAGTTCATATAGTATACCATAAAACAGTCTAGATAAGAACAGTTTTGTGTCCAAATGGCTACCCTTGTCACATTAAAGGCAAATTTTATAATGAGTTTTTTAATGTCAACCATCTCTCTGAATCAATTTGTATGCCAGCTGCAGACATGTCTCACTGTCATGAAAAGTCCTAAGCTTTTAAAACATTTTAAAGTCCATATTCTGTATGTCTTTGAAAGATTTGAAGAATACCTATCCATCTGAAATATATCTCTGTATATATAGAAAATCTAACTAACATGACTAGAGTTTGACTATTATAGATGACTATTAATCTTTATTTCTTAATTATACTTTGCCTTTTTAAATGAGCTGCACAGACACAATACCTTAAACAGGAGCAGAAATACATATACACAGTATAACAAATCAACCTTAAATTGTATCAATAGACTAATATTCATACCAATGCAAATTATTCATTTCTATATCATATCTCCTTTATTTATTTTAGAAATTGACTGTGACCATTAATCAATTATAATAAACCCTTTTGAGGAGAAAATGTAATATAATATAATTATATATATATATTATAATATATATATATATATATATATATATATATATATATATATATATATATCCCAGGCTTTTTGTGTATATTTTACTTTTACATGGCTTATTTTTCTTTACTCCATTAATCTATAACTGTCTGTACTCTTTTATAATACTTTTACTAACACTTTAAAGACTTTGTTTTATTTATAAAACTATTTTTTTCTATAACTTTCTATACTCTTTTTCTACTCTCTCCCAGGCTTACATATATATTTTTAACAAACTTTGTCTTGCTTAGAGGTCTTTCTTTTTAGTCTGAATCTATCCTATTGTGTATCTGAAATCCTTTACTGATAAGGAGCTCTTTAAAATGGTATGTAGTATGGTTGCAGCAGCCCTGAATGCTGGATCCACCTCTCTTTGCCTTTCAATATGTCAGAGGTATGTTTACTGCCAACTGTAGGACAACTGAATGAGAACTGTGCTCACCACCTCAACTCAGGGAAGCATCATGTAGTCCATAAACACTTTTTGTCTGAGTAAAAGACAAATCTGCCATTCAGTGTGCTGCATGTCCTAGGAATATTTCCATGTATGGTAGCAGGAATCTGCCATGCTTTTTCTGACTTCAAATTCCTCGCAGACCTGATCCAGCTGTTTTCCCAGGAATTGGTGTTGAGTAGCAGGCAGGCTCTTAGTTACTTTCCTCCTAATGCTGAGTAGTCATATGAGCACCCAGACCTGACGTTTGTACTTGGACAAGTGGGTCAGCCAGAAATGTATGGGCACCCTGTTGTAAGCAGGAGCTGTTCATTTGTTCCCCGGATGCCCAGACACAAATAACAGAGAAACAATATTAATTATAACACTGTTTGGCCAATGATTCAGGCATATTTCTAGCTAGCTCTTACATCTTTAGTTACCCCATTTCTATTAATTTGTGTATTGCCACAAGGTTATGGCTTACAGGGTGAAGTTCTGGCTCTCATCTTTCTCTTTTGGGAGCTACATGGTGCCTCTTTGACTCCACCTACACTCTCTATCGATATCTCTGTTATGATTCCCTGCCTGGCTTTACCTGCTAAACCTTTGATCCAAATATCTTTATTCATTAACCAATAAGGGAAACACATATATAGAAGGACATTCCACATCATTTAGTTGATTCCTTTCCCTAGTTATATAACTACAATGACAATGAACATGCTGTATTATTTGGTTTAGCTATTGAGCTCCCTGGGTTTATGACAAGAAATGGTATACTTCGGGCTTATGATGGATCAATATCTGCTTTCTGTTTTCTAATGTAATATTGGTTCTTGTATTCATTTGATGCCTTAATTACGTTGACATATGTGTCCTCTAGTCCTATACTTTCCTGGGAATTTTATCATAAAAGCATGATGAATTTTGTCAAAAGCTTTTTGTGTGATTTTGAGATGATAATATAATTATTTTAAGTATACTTACAGAACTTCTGGTATTGCTATATTAATATGTTGAATCATCACTAATTTCCAAAATAAAACTATCTGATCCTAGTAGTTGAGCATGTTAATGTATGCCTGTATTAAATTCATAAATATTATGTTGAAGACTTTTTCATCTATGTTTACCAGGAACATTGGCTTGTATTTCTCATTGGTTATTGTGTATTTGCCTCTTCCTCCCAAATGCTGGGTTTCTGGGCATATGCCACTATATATAAGTCATTTTTTAAATTTTTCATGTCAAATTGTTACTTTTATAAGTGAACTTAATGATCCATACACTAGACTCATGTAATTTTTACTCTAAGGTAAATGCTTTTATTTATCATATGTGTACTCCTTTCTGCTGAAATAATTGGTTTTATTCAAACATAACTGCATGAAGAACAAGGAGAAGATAGGTTATGGAAATCTTTCAAATATAAATGAAATAAATGATAAATGTTAAATTAGCACGAATGATTGTTAGTTTTCGTAAAAGCTAATTAGGCTACTGATTTGAAAATTTGAAAATCACCAAATGTAAGTTTTTGTTTTATGATCATTATGCCTACTTTAAAATGCATTTAGTCTACAGATATATACAAAAATTGATCTTAGGCAGGACAAGGTAGTAATTCTAAATCAACATCTTTTAATTGAGGCAAATTTCAGGCCAATGTTTTAAACATATATGATTGTTTTATCATATGAAATTCCAATAGCACATGTGCAATAAAATGTTTAATCATGTTATGAAGACTGTTCTTTAATAATTCTAATTTAGTATTTCACATTATTTTATAAATAGTGAAGATGCCACTTATTAGCTTAAACATAAAGATTATTATCATCATTTTGAAACTATTTTATTACAGCTAATGTCAAAAGGATAATCTCAATATGTGAATACATCACTATAGCATGTTCATTCAGACAAAGTTTCCATGGATGTTTACAGAGAATACAATTAAATGTTCTTTTAGAAAAAAATTAGACACCTGAATCCATGGATATTCTCATTACTGGGGGAGCAAAACAATTTATTGCTTGAACTGAAGGAATTTTACATTTTTATTTTGCCAACGAGGAATAAAAACTAATACTTACATATAATAAAGGACAAAAATTTTCATGGAAGCATTCCAAAAACTCTTATTCATATCATATTGTTTAACATAGAAAATTCTCTTCATATTCGGAAAATAATCAGGTTAGAATGTACTTCCTCTAATAAGGAACATTTATTTTACAAACACAACATTGTAAACTTTTGCTGCTTGATATTTAATTGTGATTTATAACTAATTATACATTTTTTCCTCCATGGCATTAAGCCATGCATGTTATTTAGAAGCCTGTCTGTCTCAACTATTCTATCAGATATCAAGACATATTACATGCTTCAATATTTTATATATTTAGTTTACTCATGAATATGAGTGAATTTTAATTCAATTTAAAGAGTTCTATTGATTTTACATTATCAAAAATACAGTTATATGTATGTCTATGTGAGTATGTGCAACATATGAATGCAACAAATATTGAATACTTACTATGCAAAAAGAACATGATTAGCACAAAAGTTCATGATAATTTTTATTTCCTCCCTTAAAGTTAGGATGACTTGATACAAATAAATTCTAAAAATTAATACATTTATATTAATTTCATTTAGAAAGAAGAAATTTAAAAATCTGATAAGTATATTTTTTTTACTCCGAAAATGGTGTTATTAAACTTAAAACACTAACTCTTTAGGAATCTGACTTTAGCATTTGAAAATTTGGTGAGGATATGTCTTAACTAAGTATTCATAATGAAATATTTCAAGTAATGTCAAATATTTTCATAATATCAGTAGCAGGATATTTTGTTTATGCTGAGTGACAATATAATACACAGGTTAGAAGTGTCTGTGCAAGTAAAATCTTTGTATGATTAAAAATTCCAATCTTTGATGAAAGAAATTGAAGAATATATCAGAAAATGGAAACAACTTCCATGCTTGTGGATCAGTAAGATTAACATAGCAAAACTGTCTATCCTATGAACAGTCTACACATGCAATTCAATGCCCAACAATATTCTTCACTGAACTTGAAAATACGATTCTCAGCTTCATATGGAAAAAAAGGACATCTAAAATAATCCTATCAAACAAAAGAACTACTGGAGGTCTCTTCAGTCCTAATTTCAAGTTGTACTACAAAGCTATGGTAATAAAGCAGCAAGGTATTGACATAGAACAGAGTCATGTTGATCAATGGAAACGTATTGAAGACCTGGAAAAAGATTTACACACTTACAGACATATGATTTTTGATAAAACAAAAATCTTGAATAGTACACTGAAAAGAAAAGTACTGTCTTCAATAAATAGATCAGCTAAAACTGGATATCTACATGTAGATGAATCCAAATAAATCCATACTTAAAGTACTGTAAAAATCTAAATTTAAATGGATCAAAGACCTTAACAAATACAGGTACACCTAACTAGAAAAGCTTCTGTAGAACAAAAGACACCATAATCTGAAAAAAAAGTGGCTGCTTACAGGATGGAAAAGGTTTAAAATGCTCTGTATATGATAGAAGACCAATATCCAAAATAAATAAAAAATTAATAAAACTGGATATCAAAAACCCTAAAAATTCAATTAGAAAAGAGGATATATTGAGACAGAGAATTCTTGATAGAGGATTATCAAGTGGCTTAGAAAATCTTAAAGAGATGCTCAACTTCCTTTGTCATCAGGAAAATACAAATCAAAACTACTTCCAGATTTTATTTTACACCTATGAGAATTGCTAAAATCAAAAACACAAGTGACAGCTCATGCTTGAGATGATGTGAAATAAGAACACTTATACATTGCTGACAGAAGTGCATGTATATACAGCCAGAGTGTCAGATCCTCTAAGAGAATGGAATCAATCTAACTCAAGATGAATCTATAAAACTCTTGGGCACATACCCAAAGGATGCTTCCTCCTACCACAAGGACCCTTGCTAAACCATGTTTATTGCTGCTATCTTCATAATAGCTAGAAAATGGAAAGAACTCTCAAGTGAAGAATGGATAAAAGAAATGTTGTACATTTACACATTGAAATACAACCTAGCTGTTAAAAAATGACATCTTGAAATTTGGAGGCAAGTTGATAGAACTAGAAAAAAAAACATCTGAGTGAGTTAACTCAGATCCAGAAAGATAAATACAGTATACATTCATACATGTATATATTACCCGTTAAAAGGATGGCAAACCTTCAATCAATAGACCCAGGGAGGTGAGGCATAAAAGGAACTGGACAAGGACACATGTATCTCCCTGGGATGAGGAATAAAACAAATTGTATGGGTAGACTGGTGGTATTGGGCTGGCATGAGCTGAATACTTAGGGAGGGAAGGGGAAACAGGGTTGAAGAAGGGAATGCTGAGAGAGAAGAGAGACAATACAGAGTTGATGGGACATTTGTGGGGTGGTAGGGAAACCTAATTGTGTGGAATCTTTCAAAAATATATAAAGGCAATCCTAATGAAGTGTCAAAATCATTTGGGCAATAGAGATCCATGGGACATCCCTTGTTATCAAACCAAGCTTCCAGGTCCAGGACAGGTCACATCTAGTTGAGTTATTGGACAAAAGAGCCCTATGGAAATCCATAATGAACTCTGGCTTTAAGCAAGACAATAAGATTCTTAAAAAAAAAACACATAATACCAAGGACCCAATCCATTGCTGAGAGTAGCAGCAACACAACTCATTGAACCTGGTCAGATTGAATGGTGCCTAGATAGAACCTTCACCTGGATATTCTAGTGTCTTTATTACAGAAAGATACTATTCAGACTACCAAAAGAAAAACATAAATACAAACCCAGCCAGAAAAAAATGTCCTACAATCTGTTTTGCCTGAAATATATCACAGGGGGATGACAATAGAGAATTTCTGGGGTAACCAACACTTGTCCAATTTGGCCTAAGGCCCACTCCATGAGTTGAAATCCATACCTGCCATTGAACCAGAGACTAGAAAGCCCAATGACTAGGGTCATACCAAATACCACTTCTCTACAGGAAGTAAAGATAAAATGATGCCTAATTATATTCTACTATATTCATAGATAAGTGCCTTATTCATCCATATCACAGAATCTTCTTGTTATAGCAGATCAGAATAAATACAGAGAAACACAGTCAGGCATTAGGCAGATATATAGAGACCTTGGAACACACAGCTCTAAAATTTAGAATTTCATCAAATCCTTCCCCTGAGAGCACAGGGAACCCTGAAGGGAGAGGAGGCAGAAAGAATGTAAAAAAAAAAGAAAGAAAGAAGAAAATAAAAACAGAAGAGAAGGATGATACCAGAAGAATAAGGCCCTTTGAATCAACTTGGTATAACTCATATGAATTCAGAGACTGAAAGTATAAACATAAACTTACATGGTTCTGCACCAAGTGCCCTGCATATATAGCATTCAGTTTAATATTTTTGCATGCTCTTGAGTTTGTGGACAAGTGGGTCTCTGATCTTTGTGTCTTCACTAGGAGCTCTTATCCTTCTCTTACTTTGCTTTGTCCAAATTTATTGTGATTTTTTAAACGTTCTTATATTTTATTTTGCTACATTTAGTTCTTATCTCCAATAATTTTGTTTTGTTCTATTGAGAGACAGAAAGGCAATAGATGGGGAATATAAAGGAAGTGGATAGGAACTGGGAGGAATAAAGAAAGGTTAAATTGTAAGCCAGACTCATTGTTCTTATGAAAAAGAATTTATTTTTAATAAAAAGGGAAAAGATAAATGTTAAAAACTGAGAGTAAGTACTTAAATCCTGAATAAAAGTAGTATATTGTGTATTAAAAAAATTAAAAATAACTTTCATTAAAAAAGGAACTGGCTTGGAATCCTGATCTCAAATTTTAATTTAAAAAAACAATTAAATTATCTTAATATGGTGTCCTTAATTAAAACAATCTATGCCATGTTTTAAGTTTGTCATACATTTGTTTCTTATCATACATATCCACCTTACCTTGTAACAACTGGGTTATGTACATCATGACATTTTTATATAAATATGATAAAATTAAGGCATATGTTTCTAGACATTCTAATATTTAATTTGTCTATCTGGTTATCATAGACATTTCAACATTTCCTACTTTAACTCACTTCAAAATATGTTCATATCACATATTTCATTAATGATCTTCATAAATAACACATTATCTTCATCATTATTTTATATAATAGTATTTCACAACAAAGTTATATTCTTCACAAGTGAAAATACAGATTATCTTCAGTAGCACAGAATATTTATAAATTACCTTCTTTTCTCAAATTGCAAATATGGAGGGAAAATAAATGAGCAAAACTTAAAAGTAAATAGAATACTAACCTATAACTATATTAACGTAAGAGCTGATTAGATGTCTATAAAGAGTACAATGACAATGCTATATTTAAAGGAATAACAGATATGAGACAAGGTACTCCAACAACTTTCACTTATGAAAACATTGGTAGTTATGTAAAACAACATCTAGGCTTTCTTCCAGAGGTGTCTTAGAATAATTCTCTACATGTTGTTCTATGTATCTATTTTATTAGGTAGTTGTGGAAGTACTTAGCTCTTCATACTACTTACATGTGTACCTCAATGTTCAGATCTGTGATCTTGAGTTATTAATAATAGTATCCAAATTAAGATATCCCTCTAAAGCTTAGATTTTATTATATATAGTAAAAAAATACTTTATGTCAGTTTGATTAATAGCTTTTGTTTCCCTCAGATCATGATATATAGTAATAAAAATACATACAATTTTCTACATCAGATAATAATATATTAATTGAAATTTAGACTCTATTATAAAAATATGGCATGTGTTTAACACATAAAAATTTGGAAAATAGCAAACAGGTTACTTAAAGAATTAAGAGCTAAAATTTAATATTTGGAAATATTGTTAAATAGAGACAGCTAAATCATATATTTGCTATGTTGTTTATCAAATATTCTTCATTCAATTAAGTTATATTTAATAAGATAGTATATATTTACATTTTCACATTATTCTATATTCATCAAAGGCATATTTAGTAAGCTATTCCTATGAAAGTATATACCTTAAAACACTGAAAATTATCACTGTTCCCTTCTTCAAAATCTTGATTCTTCATTACTTTGTTGATACAGGAGTCACCACTGTGTGCTTTGATTACCATTAATGAATAAAGAAACTGCCTTGGCCTGTTGGTGGGCAGAACTTAGGTAGGCAGAGATAACGGGACTAAATGACACTGGGAGAAAAGGGGCAGAATCAGAGTGCTGCCAGAGGTAGACGTGCTGAAAATTTGCTGGGAAGCCACGAACTTGTGGTGATATACAGATTAATAGGAATAGATTAAATTAAGATGTAAGAGTTAGCCAATAAGAATATTCCTTTAAAAATTACCTCGTCCAATAAATAGCAGGAAGAATTTTGGAGAGAAATTACTATGCCCATATTCCCAGATATTGACTTTAAATTTTGTTTACATTTAAAGGGGAATATGCTATAGAGATTTGCATTGGTACGGATCTTGGTTTATTGATACAAATTTAAGGTCAGTTTTGATATATGTATATTTATGCCCTTGATTAAGGTATTGTGCTTGTATAGTTCATTTAAAAATGTAATGCATAATTAAGAAAAATAGGTTAATAGATAGTCATCTGTAATATTCAAGATTGCAGTTATGTTAGTTAGGCTTTCTAGATATATAGAGATATATTTCAGTTTGATAGGTATTCTTCAAATCTTTCAGAGACCTTCAGAATATGGCATTTAAATGTTTTAAAAATTTAGGACATTTCATGATAGTCAGACACACCTGTTCCTGGTAACACCAATCTGCTTCAAGAGGAAGATGGGCATTTAAGAGCCTCTTTATGGAGTTGGTTAGCCATTTGGGCAAGAAACTGCTCTTGCCTAGACTGCTTAGGGACCCACAGGAAAATGACTGCTGAACTTGCCTAAAGGTGAGATGGTTCTTTGGGGTTCCTGCTTCATGAAAGAGTCTGCGAGACATTCTGAAGTATGCAGAGGAAAGGGACTGAAATATCTTTAAAATTTCTTGCTTCATGGAAAAGTCTGATGAATACTATGAGCCTGTAGGCTGAAGATGGTTGCCCCAACAGTACAGAAGAACTTTGCATAACTGTCCAGGAAGCCAGATATCTGGGTCATTTTTAGAGTTTTGGAAGTTGCTTACAATGAACTTCCTGTTTACTTAGGTAATATTTTATACTTCTGGAGTCTTTGCTGGAGTTGAAGAATTTATAGTTGTGGTTTTCTGTAGTTATCATAAAAGATAAAGTAGATATAAATATTGTAACTATAATTCTTGTTTGAAACATGTTTTGTTTTATGTAATTTTACTATGTTAAATTTAAAATCTTCTTTATTATTTAAACAGAAAAGGGGAGATGATTTGGGAGTCCCCTCTGTGAGCTATGATTACCATTAATGAAAAAAAAAACCTATTTTTAAAAAAAAAAAAAACTTGGCCTGTTGATAGGGCAGAACTTAGGTAGGGAAGACTGGACTGGATGCTGGGAGAAGAAAGGGTGAAGTCAGAGAGATGCAATGGATCTGTCGCTAGAGATAGACCTTGTTGAAAGTTTTCTGGTAGGGCATGACCTCATGATGATATATAGTTAAATAGAAATGTGTTAAATTAAGATGTAAGAGTTAGCCAGTAAGATGCTAGAGTTAATGGATCAAGCAGTGATTTTAATAATGCAGTTTCTGTATGATTATTTTGGTTCTGGTTGGCAGGGAAAACAAGTAGCTCCTTGAAACATTTTGCGGATGTTTTAGCCATAACCTTCGCAAAATTACACAATATGGAGGAAGTTAATTATGTTTTGCCCTAGGGTTCTGTGTAATTAGAATGGTATAGTTCATGCTTTTTGTACATATATGTACTCATAATACAGACTACGTTTTTCATTTAACTTACTACATTCTTACAATTTGTAGCAATTGAAACATTGAGTGATTTGCATGTGATCCCATCAATAACATAGGATATGTACTTACTAACTAATTCTCACAACTTTGTTATTTTATACTGGAAGTTGGAGGGCTCTAACAGGCACAAACATGATACTGTTTGTTTTTACCTCTTTTTCATTTCTTTTAATTAATTGATTATTTATTTGATTTATTTATTTACTATTTTCTTGTGTGGGAGGTCCTTGTGTCTATGTGTTGTTTTATTAGTTAACGAATAAAGAAACTGCCTTGGCCTGATAAGGCAGAGCTTATATAGATGGAGAAGACTGGACTGAATGCTGGGAGGAAGAAGGGCAGAGTCAGGGGTGCCATGGATCCACTGCCAGAGGTAGGCATGTTAAAAATTTGATTGTAGGCCATGACCACATGGTGATATGCAGATTAATAGAAATGGGTTAAATTAAGATGTAAGAGTTATCCAATAAGAATTTAGAGCTCATGGGACAAGCCATGATTTAATTAATACAGTATCTTTGTGGTTATTTTGGTTCTCAGCCACCAGGACACACAAGCAGGCCTTCCCTATATTCCCTATAACAATTTTCTATTTATTTTTAGAAAGAAAACAAACTATTGTTTTTCATTTGGCATACCAATTCCAGTTTCCTCTCCCTCATCTCCTCCCATTCCCTCTACCCATCTTCCTACCACACCTCCCATCCACTCCTCAGAGAGGTAAGGCACATTGCTTTGGGCAAGGTTGAAGGTTCTTCTTACTATATCTAGGCTGAGCAAGGCATATAATCAAAGAGAATAGGTTCCAAAAAAAGTCAGTAAAGAAATAGGGATAAATCCTGGTGCCACCACCAGTTGCTGCTCAGTCTGCTCTAGCCATACAACTGTTACCCACATTCAAAGGTTCTAGTTTGGTTCTATGCTTCTTTCTTCCCAGTCTGGCTGGTGTTGGATTCCCATTTAAGGTTTAACTTATGTGTTAACATTCTCACTTCTTCCAATCTTCAATTGGACTATGTATTCCGATGGACTATGTAATCCTGTTCTATGCTTCTTTCTTCCCAGTCTGGCTGGTGTTGGATTCCCTTTTATGGTTTAACTTATTTGTTAACATTCTCACTTCTTCCAATCTTCAATTGGACTATGTATTCCGATGGGACTATGTAATCCTGTATTCCGATGCAAGACTCTACCTCTGTTCTGTAAGTTGCTGGATGAAGGTTCTATAGTCATATTTCAGATATTTATCAGTCTTTCGACAGGGCAAGGCCAGTTATGGCACTCTCTACTCTATTGCTTAGGGTCTTATCTGAAGTCATCCTTTTGGGTTTCTGGGAATTTTTCAATTCTGTATGGCTGCATTTGTGGATAGGTATTTTTTAAATCTGATTTTGTCATGGAATATCTTGTTTTCTCCATCAATGATGATTAAAATCTTTGCTGGGTATAGTAGTCTGGGTTTGCATCCATTGTCTGCTAGTTTCTGTAGCACATCTGCCCGGGACATCCAGGCTTTCCTGGATTCCATTGAGAACTAGGGTGTAATTCTCATAGGTCTATCTTTATATGTTACTTGAACTTTTTTTCTTTACAGCTCTTAATATTTTTTTCTTTATTCTGTATGTTTTGGATTTTGATTATTATATGGTGAGGGATTTTTTTTTGATCCAGTCTGTTTGGTATTCTGTAAGCTTCTTGTACTTTCATAGGGATAGCCTTCTTAAGATTAGCAAAGTTTTTTTTTTCTATGATTTTGTTGAATATATTTTCTTTGCCTTTGACCTGGAATTCTTTTTCTATCCCTATTATTCTTAGGTTTGGTCTTTTCATGACATCCCAGATTTCCTGGATGTTTGGGGTTAAGAATTTTTTTTTTTAATTCAGTGTTTCTTTGATGAATGAGTCCATTTCCTCTATAATATCTTTAACAACTCCTGGGATTCTCTCTCCCATCTCTTGTAGTCTGTTGGTTATGCTAGTCTCTTAAGTTCCTGTTTATTTACCCAGATTTTCCAGATCCAGAATTCCCTTGCTTTGTTTGTTTTTTCTTTATTGCCTCTATTTTAGATATGAAATCTTGACCTGCTTTCTTGACCTGTTTGATTGTTTGTTCTTCGTTTTTTTTTTTTTGAGTTCTTCTAAGAGTTTTAATAATTTCTTGATTTTTTTCTTTGTTTTTCCCCTTTATTTCTTTAAGGGAGTTTTTCATTTCCCCCTGAAAGGTCTTCATCATCTTCATAAAGTTACATTTAAAATCATTTTCTTCTGCTTCTATTGGGTTAGGATGAGCAAGTATTCCTGTTGTCTGGTGTTGCCATGTTACATTTTAGGTTGTTGACTGAAATCTTGCTTTTGTGCCTACACATCTCTTTATTCAATTGATGCTGGCAGTGTTTTTCTGCCTTGGTCCAATCCTTGCAGTTTTTGTATGTGCCTTGGGATCTGTCTTTGTCTGATAGATACTGTCAATGACTGTGTCTCAGAGATTTTCAAGCAGCCTGCCTGCAGAAAACTCACCCACTGGATAGAAGCTGAGAAGGTAGAGTAGGGGCCCAAAGTTTTGCCCCAGTATACAGGGCCTAGAGAGTTAGCTATCTTGCCAAGTAGCTGGGCACTCACCTCTTGGTCTTCTCTGTGTAATATCAGGCTGTGTTTCAGAGTTCCACTGAGGTTGCAGGGAGTGATAGGTGAGTTCATGTTTGGGATGTGATTTGTAGCTTGCAGGATCCAATGTTTGGGATAGTGGTAATGGAATAGCCCACTTGCAGGAAAATCTCCTGCTTGCTGGCTAGAGAAGCCAAGGCAGGTGGGGCTGGTGCCCAGGATTTGGACACAGTATGGAAGGCCTAAAGAGTGGGGTGTCCCACTGAGTGGCTGGTCACTCACTTCTTGATCCTCTCTGTGTAATAACAGGCTGTGTTTCAGGCTATTTTATTTCTTTTTTGACTCTCTTATTTGGCCACTTCCACTTTCCTGAGGTTGATTATCAAGGCTCAACTATCAGATTTCCATATTTGGCTGCAGTGACCAACATGTTGAATCATGACTAAAATGGAATTCCCCATTTTCTCCTTAAAGTCACTCCTGCTGCTTTACTGCTATTGTTTCTGTCTCATTGACACATAGCAGACTGTCTATCTTGATCAATATAGGGTCTTTTGTGCGGAAATTGGTATTTGGGAGTGGTATTAGCTTAATTGGGGGTCTAGAAGTAAATATCCCATGGTGCATGTGTCCTTTCATTTTGGTTCCATGACTTGAATTAACCTTTCAGCCTTTTCCTCACCTTCAGTTGCCTCTGCATACAGTATCTTCATTCAACAGCAGCTGATTGGTAAGTATGCTACCCCTCACTTTCTCCAAAGTCCTGCAGGTAATCGGGTGATGACCATTGACTGTCTAGCATCTATGCTCTGTTACATGGTATTGGGAAGATACCAACCAACCACAACATTCATTGTTTTTTCAACTTAGTTGGAAGGCTGGTAGGCAAATTCAGATCACTTAAGTTTGTTCGGTGGTTTTCCCTTCTTTTTTTTTTTTTTGTTCTGTCAATATCCAGTATCCATTATTCATTGTCCAAAAATGCTGTCAAAAGGCTCACATATATCTCCTCAGACTATTGTGTCTACCTGTTGGTGAGAGATCTTGGGTGAAGACCCTTCCCTTCAAAGACCGTATTAGCAAACACTAAATACTCTAGGGGATGCCCTTGGCTCTTGTCCTTGGGTTATCATCCACCATTACTGATGGAATCCACTCTATCCATCCCAAATGATTTACCTTTGGGGTGTCTTCTCCCAAATCTCAAATGGCTACAAATCACTCTACATCTCAAATATCTTAAACTCTTTCATTTCATTCAAGATTGTCTGAAATATTTCCTAGAAAACCAGTCTAAATGACTGCGAAAGGGCTTTCTTGATCCAAATATTCAAGATTTTACAAACTCTGTGAACACTAAGGAAAATAGAAAGCTTACTCTGCTCTTTCTTTACTCCAAGTGTTCTGTTTACCTCCTTTTTGCCTTCCCAGATTATCCTTATTCTTAAGGCTTCTAACTCACCTACCAATCCTTCTGCTCCTAAAATTGAAAGCCCATCCATTGATCCTGCTGATGAACGTTTTCATGTCCCTGTGCTCTTCCCTCTAGTCAATTGTATTCCCCAAACTCCCCCACATCAAAGAGGCTCCCTTCTTCTCTATCTCCCTTGATTTCACCAGAGACAGAAGAGTCAGCTTCCACAATCTCAAACCCTAATTCCTCCTTTCCCACCTCATCAATTCAAGTCGGGTCATCCTCAGAATCAAATTGCCCAGTGAGCCACTTTCCTTTTAGCTTTTGTAATGCTGGATTCTGTGAAAAATTGCCTACAGCCTTCTCCCCATGGCTATTCCTTAAAGAGCTTGCTAGAGTTCCTTCTTGTGTTTATGTCCCATTCTCCTTTAGTGTCTCTTTCTCTTTCCCATGTGGAAAAATGTTTGGATTCCTTTATCTTAGTCCCTACCACCTTGATGAAACTATTTCAACACCTAACGTACTCCACAATCCTACCATTCATGACCTCTATACAATTATTTCTAATAACTGTATCCCTGAGAATACAGATGTGTTTAGGAAAAGACTTGTAATAATGGACATAAAATACATCAAACAGATTGCTCCCACCAACTATATTTACGGCAGTCCCCAAAATTGATCCTCATTGGAATTACAAAGGCAAAAATGATTGTCTCCTCTTTGTCCTAAGGGGAACAGATCTTAAAACATTAAATTTCAAAAGTTCCAAGAGGTAATTCAAGACAACTCTGAAAATTCACCTCAACTCATCCTTTGCCTTACACAGATCTTGCTCCACCATACAAACCTAGAACTGGAAATCCCATATGGCCAACAGCTCCTTATGACCTAAATTTCTGCCCAATCTTTTACACATATAAAGGCCAAAATCAAAGGTCTAGATTGAGGCCAGCTTACACACCAAATCAAGGTTCTGGCAGTGGCATTTAACATCTTCCATAACCATGATGAGTGCAACCAAAAACATAAGTACTACTCTTCGATAAGCCCCTCCAACAATCTCCCAGTACTGGGATATCCTAAAAGAGGAAAACTTCTGGTCAGAAGGAATAGGCATGTTCTTGCTTCGAGTTAGGAAACAAATTTACTGGGCTTGTGTTTTTTTCAAATCCTCAAAGACCTCTTTGACTTTGTCCTAAGTTTCACTATGAGGGTCATTGAGAATCACAGTGTCCTCAGGGCACAACATTCCTGGAGTAATCCGACCTTTCTACATTACCTTTATTATTATTATTATTATTTATTAAAGATTTCTGTCTCTTCCCCGCCACCGCCTCCCATTTTCCTCCCCCTCCCCCAATCAATTCCCCCTCCCTCGTCAGGGTTCCCTGACCTGTGGGAAGTCCAAGGACTGCCCACCTCCATCCAGGTGTAAGTTGAGCATCCAAACTGCCTAGGCTCCCCCAAATCCAGTATGTGCAGTAGGATCAAAAACCCATTGCCATTGTTCTTGAGTTCTCAGTAGTCCTCATTGTCTGCTATGTTCAGTGAGTCCGAGTGGACAATGAGTTCTACACCCCTTTTAAACCTACTGTGCCTAGCAGCTGAGGATTGATGTGGCCTGGGCTGTACTATGGACCTCACTAAACTGACAACAATCACTCTCTGGGAGCTTTGAGTCTCAAATCTTGTGTTAGGTCTCCTTATTATGTTCCTTCTGGATATCAATATCACTCTTTTAGTCTTGATGAAATTCTGGAGTCCTGCTCATCCCTGTACCCCCTGAATAGTCAGGGGGAAGGGCTGGTTTTCCATACCTATTCAGATCTTATTCTATAACTAGTTCCTTCAAAGGCTTTTCCTTTTCTCACTCATCTTTCCCTTATACCCTCACATGCTTTTTCATTACTAGGGAGAGAGATTCTCTTCAAACATGGCATGAATTTTGTCTTTGACCCTGGCAACAGCTCCTAAGACACCTCTAAAACTCTTTACCCCTTTCTTCTGCCTCCATTTGTACTCTCTCTCTCCAAGGAATCATAAAATCTCTCCTGTCCTCTGCCTTCTTATTTTGTCAGTCCCACTTAATAGATTACTACTCTCCTTTTCTTGCTATAAATCATTTTCCACTTTATTACTTTCATTGACCCTCTGCCTGTATCTCCAAATGCCAACACCCCCTAACTGTAACCAGGCTCTGAAGCCTCAAACCTTTTATTTAATCTCTTTTATCCAAGCTGTTTCAACATTTCAACTCTTCACCATAAATTACCCCCATATTGGCCGTGAAAGACCAGAACTTTCTCATGGTTCTGGAATTTTTTTCCATTAATAATGCTGCCATTGCTCCACTGAATCCTGTGATTTCTATTCTTTATACTATCCTTATTATCTCTGGCTACACTACTCACTTCTTGGTCCTAGAATTTAAAGATGATTTTTTTCTTAATTCCATTAGATATCAATTATCAAGATCCACCTGCCTTCATATAAGCAGACTCTAATACTCAATAATCCCAACAATTGTCTTTCTCTAGTGATTTGTAGATAGCCCCCACCTCTTAAAGTAGGCCCTTGCCAAGCAGCTGGACTGCCTTTCCCCTTTTCCTCCTGTCAGCTTCAGTAGGAACATGTTCTCCTTTACAGTCCTTCATTTAATGACAGTCAATTTGACTGCCTCTCTCATCAATTTCCTAGCTCTAGAGAATACAAAACTCACTTTTCAAAGCTCCTCTCTCCCCTACCCCACCACAAGCCTAGGAATCTCTTTTACACCAACCAATAAACACCTCACTCAGAACCACCATGCTTACCTCTATTCCCTATCTCTACCTTCAACAAAATCTCAGTTGCTTTAATTTCTTTTATTAAGGTTGGCCCAACTTCCTCCATTCATGTCACTGGACTTTCACTTGCATGTCCTCAAACACTTCTAAATCTCCTCATGAGCCACTTTTTCTCATAAAAAAAAACAGTTCCTTAGACTTAAAAAAGTGTTCTCCTCTCTGCCCTGGAACTCTGTTCCCCAAATCTATACAGACCTTTACATCTCTACACTTCTGAAAACAAGGTTATAAACATGGGGTCTTCGAATACGTTTTTGGCCTTTCTTTGTCCTTGTTGCTTACCTCTCCAAAACTCTGAACAATACAATTCATGGCTGGCTGCTTCAAACCTTCTCTGTGAATCTAAAACATTAACTAAGGGAACTCCATTACAACATATCTTCCTCTCTCTCTCTCTCTCTCTCTCTCTCTCTCTCTCTCTTTAATTACAAAGGACTCCAATCCCTTCTGCTATCTCAATTATATATCACCAAACTTCTTTTACAAAAAATAACTCATAATTCTTATTTGTACCCCATTAACACATTTGAACTTATTCCCTTTGCATCAACATTCTTCAGATGCTCTTCACTCCTCCAATGAGAACCTTGAAGTTCTCCTCCCACATCGTTCCATATATAAGGGATTCTTCTATCTATTTCTGATTTTACTTTTTAAAGAAATGGCAGTTCCTTGCTCTGAGATGCTCACCATGTTTATGGGATATGCAGTAGTCTCTCAGTTGATGTCATCAGGCAGCTTCCATATGTCCACAAAAGACACATCAGCAGGCAGAATAGGTATCCCTAACCAGAGACATCCAAATTGTCCGAAATATGTGTCAACAGTGTACACAGACCCTAAATATGCTTATCCCATTCTCTTAACACACTTGGATATCGGGAAGGTAACAGTATTTATGAAGACAAAAGACAATTATATCACTAACTGTTCATATAGTCATAAATTCCTGAAGGTTTCTCTCTTACCCTCTCAAATTGGCTTTCTTCATTTTAAAGCACATCAGACTGTCCACTCCACTGTAGTAAATGTAATACCTGTGCTGACATAGGAGCTCTCAAGCTGCCCTTTGATCCCTTATAGCTCACCCTACTTCCCTCCAAGGTACACAACTGCATGACCCAGATAAAAACATACATAGCCCTCCTTCAACACATCATTCACTAATATTATCACATATTTTGCCCTAATACCAAATCCATTCTATCCTTTCTCCAAACCCACCTGACTCTCATTACAGTAGATAGGACCTTTGTACATAATATATCCTAAAACTACAATGTATAGAGGGTGCTAAATAGACCTCCAATATATAATCCCCTGTTTCCAACTCACCATACCCAGTGACTGTTTCCTGGCTGTGATTGGCAAAATGACTTAGGGCAATTGCCCATTATAAAATGTTATTAATATTTTTTAGTCTGAATTGACAAATACTCTTGCTGGATTGACTTATTCACAGTAATTATTCTTCTACTCTATTACATAGTGTCTTTCTTTGAACTGCTTACTTCCATAGAGTCCAGAATTCACCTCTCAGATTACCCAGGGCCTGAACTAAACTTTGTAAATGCCCTGGTATTTTCCCATCCCATATCCATAATTTTAATGTTTTCTCATAAGGTATAACACACCTGTAGAACCCTAAAAAATACTTAACAAATTTACTGTGAACCTTCTTTTCAATTGTATTAAATTTATCTCTCTAGCTAAAACCCATCAATCATTCTCCATTTGAATTTATGTTTGGGAGACCCCTTCTTTTTCTGGGACTATATCCCTTACCCATTCCATCTCTAATTAACTCCCCCCTCCTGCAGGAAATCCAATGGTTCATATGAACACATACTAACAGCTTACTTCTCAGGTCATTCACAAATCCTGCATTTTTTTTTCTGTGTAGACAGAAAAGATTCTCCTTGCAAGCCTTAAGAAACCACTTCTGCCTATGCAACTCAAATGGCAAGTAACCTATACTATGGTATTTATGACTGACTGAAGTTAGACTCTGGAAAATCTCAAATTGGGTACATCTGTCTCATTCAAAACCTTTTCAATCCCCCTCGCCTTCCTCATTCACTAACACTCTCTAAGACCCTCCTTTACTTTCTCATCCCTATGGTCCTTGTGCCCTTAATTACTTTTAAATCCCCATTGCCTCTATCTTTGAACAAGATGAATATTATGTCTTCTCATGCTTCTCTTCAACCTTAATATGTCAGATTATGTCTAGAAATTCAGGCCATGGAAATCTTAGAAGCCAAAAAAGGATTCTACCTGTGTTATCTGTAAAGCTTCCTGTCTCAAAACTGGGTGCAGTATTCCTGTAACAATTCTTATTCAGTCCTGCTCTATTTCATCGAAACACAATGAATGACCCTCCACCTGCTTAATCTTCCCAAAATTATGAGATCTTCCCAATTACAAAAGATGTCCCAATTGCATTTCCAAAATCTATTGGCCAAGTACTGGCATCACACAGTGGGCAGATGACACCAGACAGTCATTGGAATTCTGACTTCTCCAAACCACTATTGTCAACACACTCCAAATGTATAACCAAGACCAATGGGAAGATAGAAGGGACCCTTGGTTTCAAGGTGCATTGTATAATAGAAAGCATTTTAACCCATTTAAATCTTGGAAACTCATGACTACACTTAATAATCACTATCAATTGGTTCCCATAACTACATTGGTGATCCAGGTGCCTTTGGAGATCAAACACTCTGAGAAACTCCTACACACACAATTATAAGACTCAAACAAACTCAATTTGTCCCACTCACCTCCTCTCCAATTTACACTCTCATGGCAAGATCCTCACTTGGGTTGAAATCATCCGACAACCCCTTTTTTATTCTCAACTTCACTGATTCTTTAATGTCTGCTTTCTTTGTGACACTCTTCAATGTCTACCACTTATGTCTTATCAATCTTCCTGAGTAACTAGAAAGTTTGGTCTGAAAAGAGGAACAATGTTTTTCCATGATGTATTCATGAGCCAGAAACAGCTTGGCCTCCTGGAATCCTTAATATAAATTCTGGTTTTTCTCAACATTGCTATACAGGCATTGCTGGAAACAGCTTATTTAGCTTCAGTTACTGAAACCAATGATCTTACGTTATTTAATGGATCTAAGTATCAAGGTAAGTTTTCTGGTTTTTTTTTTTTTGAGGTCACAGCTGTTTATATTTGCTTAAACTGTGACTTTGAGATACTCTTTCCTCAGACCTTGCCAAGTTAAGCATGATACAGCAATGTACATTTCAAAACAGTTTTCTGAAAAGAACCATATACTAGGTAACTCAATGACAACACTGTTATTGATCATAAACATAATGAACTGTACTGAAGGGGAAGAGCAGACACCCTCACACGTGCGCTCTCTGCCTGTTACAAAGGTTGAGAGAGAATACTTTGGACACCTGACACCTATACGAACAACCTTATCTTTAATGTCTGCAACACTAGTAATATGTAATAGTCATGGACTTGGTCAAATAAAAAAGCAACTCCCACTAAAAATACTTGTATTCATCCTACAGATCTCAAGAGATAGGAGTGCTATTCAAAAGTGTCCACATGCACGTAGCGTCTGAAATATTCTTTCTATCCTGAAAGAGAAACTAGAAAAAAGACACGATTCCCTCAGAAAGCAATGACTCGATTCAGGATGTGACTTTATGTTAAAGCGCCATGCAAAACATGGAGATAAAGGAAGCGATTTCCATTTGCCGGTCACTATTTTAGCAACACAGCTTCGAGTGTTCTGTCCTCATTATATAACCCTTCGTCTGCTCCAGGAAGATAAGACAACAGTGCGACAAACGGGACAGGTGTTATGCTCCCAAAACCAGCGTTCGATGCAGGGGACATGGTACTCATGGGAGCAAGGTAGCTCACAAATTCTGTCGCCTTCTGTATATTGAGTCATGCAGACAGTGCATGTCTTCAATGCATCGTTTTCAGCAAAACTTCTCGTTGCCAAGTTATTAATCTGGACATTGGTGGGTCTTCTCATTAGGTGGTTGTCATTAAAGGGGTAAAGTTGGGTTGCTTCAACACCTCCTTGAAACATCTGTGAGATACTTTCTGAATATTCATCGATGGAAATGGGGCCAGGGTTGTAGCTGGGGATGGAAGCAGAGTTGTTACCACTCCATGCAAGCTCACCAAAAGGTGTTGTTCTCTGCCTGAACCTGGGTTGAATTGGAGGAGATGTAGTTTCCCTTGATCCAGTATTGAAGATTGAAAGAGTGGAAAAGCTGTGAGTACTCATAGAGGTTGACCCAGCTGCACGTTCAGAATGTGTAGAAGTGCCTAGAAAACCTCCAGGTTCACTTTCATAAGTGACCATGTTGTTTGGGATCTGAGACCTCGACAGAGTTCTGCTAGCTGCGCTATCTCTCTGCCGGTCTTCTGCCAGCAGAACTCTTCTGACTTGAAGGTCTCTGGTTGGAGGTCTTTGACCAGATCCTGCCGCTTCACCATTGGCATCTGTGTCTGAAGAGCTTGTCCCTTGAGCAGCAGAATTTCTTGACCCAGAAGCCACAAAACGACCTCTACCTAGCAACTCAGGGCTAGTTATCTGGTGAGGGGCTCTAGAACTTCCCTCGATCTCGTTTACCAAAGGCAGCTCAAAAGTCTGAGATGAGATGCTATGATGAGATCTTCGTGGAATTTCATTTGCTGGGGGCAGAGAAGAACTACTTCTTTCAGCTCTGGCTCTGGTTCTTCGCTGGTGTTCTGGTTTCCGGCTTCTTGCCCTCCTCCGACCTCTGGTGGATGGCACATCTGTTAATGCTTCAGCAGAACTGTGTTCTGACCTAGGTGTTCTGGCAGATGATGTCTCAGATGCTGTACTTTCCATTTGACTGAGGATACTGCGATCCATGTTTTCTAAACTAAGACGTGTAGCAGATGGTTCATTTTCATTCTCTGAAGTTTGGCTTCCATTATTACGGTTAACTTTGGTCTCTAAACTGAATCTGAAATCACGACTGTTTGGATTAGTGTGGCTCACTGCCCTCACGGACTGATTACCTCTCTGACCACTTCTTGTTGTATTGCCAGTCTGTCTGACAGAGCTAAGGCAATCTATTATGGAGTCACCATTGGACTTGTCATCTGAAGAGTCTCCGTTTTCTTCTGAGCTCTGCGGCGGCGGCGGAGGCAGAGGTGGCAGCACCGGCCACTGTTTAATTTGCTGAAGTCTTCTATAGAGCTCCTCCCCAGTACTTTGACCTGGGGTGCCTAGCAAATGGTTGTCTCTCAGAAGTCGAGAGTCTTCTCCGCTCAGATTATTGACAAATCCATAGAAAGCTTCTTCCCGATTCAAGCGATCCCCTTGCCTTCTGCGCTGTGCTTCAGATTGGTCATTTCCTTGATCGCTAGAATCTGAGTTTTCCATCTTGATGATCAAGTGGACGATTATCTGTCTGTTATGACATAGTACTGAAATCCAATCAACTGGACCTTCAGGTTTCTTCACTAGGCTTCGGTGGTCCGGCCTGGAGGGGACTGGCTGGGCTCTGCCGCCTCCTTTGCCCCAGAGGCTGCCTGAGCTCTGCCGCCTGCCTGCCTCCTGCACTCTAGCCCGCCTCAGAATGCCTGGGAGAGACATGCCTCTAGCCCAGCGCCTGCACATTCTGAGACGTAGCTCCAGCAACCATTATCTTCCCCATTGTTACCTAGCAGTGACAGAAATCCACTCAAGATGACTTTTCTTAAAGTCACCCCAAATTATCTATTGAATGTATTTCAGGTCCCCTTTCTCAGCTACTCCAGAGGACTCAAGAAGTCCTATTTAGAAAGCAGATGATTCAGCCAAAGCGTACCAGTTGGGCTTGGGGAAGAGTGACTGGTAGACCTACTCGTAGGACAAACCCAATCTTCTTGCAAGGCTGGCATCACGCTGGGAAATTTAGTGAGATAGTGACTGCTTCATGATACGTTGGCATCACACAGGATGTTCATTGTGCCCTTCCCCAATCACAGTGGCTAGGTGCCATCATGAGAAGGAACCAAGGGGTTGACCTTTGCTACTCTGGTGTCAAGAGAACAAGGATTAATTCAGGGAGCCTGAAGATACCCTGCTATAGCCCTCGATTGGGAGATAGATATAGGCACTATTACAGAGAAGGGGAAAGCAGATATGGACATGCTGATCCTGTCAGGTTGGCATCCGATTAGGGTGCTAAGGGGAATGGTGATTTCTAGACCAGCCCTCAAATGTAAGTGTAAGGAACTGTTACTGTCACCCGAGGTCGGCAGAAGTTTGACTTCTAGAGGTACCTTTCTGCCATGCATTTCACTACCGGCAGGATGGAAAACAGAAACTCAGACCCATTGGAACGCTTGTTTTCCATAGCCCCCTTCCTCCCACTGAGTGTTCACTGAGGGGTGACTTATGAAAACACAGAGCCTGAGCCTCCTGCTCAGATCTCAGTCCTCTCTTTGCTCCCCTTCCCCACTCTTCAAAGTGTTCAGGGGCCTCTCATCAACTTGGTAAGTAGGCAGAGCCCGAAACATAAACTCTGGAGAAGGTGGA
Organism: Microtus oregoni; assembly: GCF_018167655.1. Lineage (NCBI taxonomy): Eukaryota > Metazoa > Chordata > Mammalia > Rodentia > Cricetidae > Microtus > Microtus oregoni. The sequence continues at coordinate 2,583,253 of NW_024544152.1, read as the reverse complement.
ACATGGGAGCAGCTGCATAGCCCTAAGGCTTGGAAAGCAGAGTGTGTGTAGTAGATGTTGTTGCTATACAAAGAAGAGTCACTCCCAAAGAAGATGGACATGTTGAAGGTCTGACCCTTGGCTAGTCCAGGATCAGCAGTTTCATAAATGGTAGACAAGGCAAGAGAACTCTATTTAAACACACCACTCTGTGCTCCTAGCAGACTCCAATATTGGGAGACCCAGAAAGAAATCACACACTGATGTAGGTGGGTCTTCTATCTATCTGTTGCTTTCATTGGTTAATTAATAAAGAAAACTCCTTGGCCTGATAGGTCAGAACATTCAACGGGTCATGTCCTCATAAATTCACTGTGATCTTAACCACATATGGCCTCAGCCTTTCTCACTGTCCTCTGGCCCCGTGCATTCAACCCATCTCATGCTTTGTTTCACTAGATACAGGGTTCCAATTCCTAGGAATTGAACATCTGTCTCTTGAAGAGGTCAATTCGGATGCCAAGATTCTGAAGTAACAATAGTCATGTCTGCACCTGTGTTCAGTAATCCCTCAATTGCAATGCTATGTATAAGAACTCTTTAATTTGGTCTTTGTTAATTGGAGGAAGTTTGCCAACATATGCATTTCCTATTTCCTAATGGAGTTCTTTTTAATCCATCCTCCATGACTAGTCTATCATCCAGAACAGTATGGTTGTTTACAGCAGCCACTAGATTTTTAATTTTCTTGGTGGGATATTTTCTCTACAATGAATGGGAAAGACTCAAACATGTTTGACATGGAGACCTGCATGAGGCCCCCAAGGAGTTTCCCAATGGTACAAGATTGTTTTGTCCGTCTTTCTCAATCTACAATCATTGATCCAATGTTGGTTTTGCCACCTCATCTACATAATCCCGGAGATAGAGACCTTCTAATTTTGCCATCTCTAGGGGAGACATTATTTCTAGGAATTCCTTGCCTACAATTGCTTCTCAGGTATCTTATTTTACTACAATTAAAATACTTAGCATTTTGGTGTCTCCTCATGCCTTTGGAAATTGCTTTTCCTACCCAAACCTTAGTATTATAGTCAAATGTTTCAACATTCACTGTATGTAGGATCCATTTATTTTCTGGTGCTGATCTGATCATTAAAGGTCCAAGTACATTTTTGCCTTATTAGTTTGCATCTTCAAATGCCAAAGATTTAATAAGTAGTTATCTAGCTTCTGAATCTGTTACTGCTATTTGTACAGCCTTATTTAACCTTTCTTAAAAGTCATGAAAAGGGTCTCTCAGTCCCCTTTTATTCCGGGTATACTATCCAATTATTTTTCTTAGTTCTTGAATCCTGTCCCAAACATATAAGGCCGTTGTGTGACATAGGGACAAACTGTTTTCATCACATATATCCCAATCCTGTGGATCCTTTTAATAGCCCTCGCCAAGAATTTGCTTTTGGGAAGCTTCAAATTCTTTTGTTTTTCCCTATTGTTCTGAAATGTTTGCCTTTTTTGCCAATAGCATTTCCATAATTGCTTGGGTCTGTCTTCAAGAACTTCTGAGACTAATTGGAGTCAATTTTATGTGATATCCTTTTTGCTTGAAGTCCACCTTTTTTACCATTTCCCTAACAAATGAAGAATGCAAGGCATAGGATACTATTGCTTGCTTAATTTCCTGTAGAACATTCATACTTATAGGTTGCCATTTACATCCTTTGAAACCTTTTGTGCATTTGGTACTGGATGGCTTGTCAGGGGAGACTGCAGGATACCTAGCTAGACTCTTGGATGAGTCATCCCTGACTCTGACATATATTGTTATGTACTGTCCTTGTACCTTCTCTCCCTGCTCATCAGTAATGATAACTTTCTCCATTATTTCAAATGTTTTTACCACTGCTGTTTGTGAAGTCTGAATTTCTTTTCCTGTGTATAGTTTTAGTGCCTTCCTTGAGTAACTTAGCTTCTGGTCCTTCTTCTCCACATATGATTCCAAGGTATGTTTTTTTTTTTCCAGTAAAGATAACATCTCATCCTTGGACATTATTTGGATGGCGTGCAGATTGCCTTCCTGGAGAGATACCCTATTTGTTAATCTATCGCAATTTTTTAACCTATTTTGATTATTAAATTCAACAGTATGAATTCTTTCAGATAATTTCCCTTCGCCATTTGCCATAGATTAAAATTTGTCTCTAAAATTAATGTTATCATTTTCAAAGATATTATTTTTTTCAGCTTGCTCGTCATTATTCATCTGTAAAGACTGTATCATCTCTAAAATTGATTCATTCATGGCTCTGTTATCAAACTGTTTTATTAAGAATATAACAAGAAAAACAAAGCTAAATCCCAAAATAAAATTAATAAATGTATAAGAAAAATCACAGAATCAAATTGCCCACTGAGCCACTTTCCTTTTAGTTTTTGTAATGCTGGATTCTGTGAAAAATTGCCTACAGCTTTCTCCCCACGCCTATTCCTTAAAGAGGTTGCTAGAGTTCCTTCTTGTGTTTATGTCCCATTCTTCTTTAGTGTCTCTTTCTCTTTCCCATGTGGAAAAATGTCTGGTTTCCTTTATCTTAATCCCTACAACCTTGATGAAACTATTTCAATACCTAATGTAGTTCACAATCCGGTTACCATTCATGACCTCTATACAATTATTTCTAATAACTGTATCCCTGAGAATACAGATGTGTTTAGGAAAAGACTTGTAATAATGCACATAAAATACTTCAAACAGATTGCTCCCACCAACTATATTTACGGCAGTCCCCAAAATTGATCCTCATTGGAATTACAAAGGCAAAAATGATTGTCTCCTCTTTGTCCTAAGGGGAACAGACCTCAAAACATTAAATTTCAAAAGTTCCAAGAGGTAATTCAAGACAACTCTGAAAATTCACCTCAACTCATCCTTTGCCTTACACAGATCTTGCTCCACCATACAAACCTAGAACTGGAAATCCCATATGGCCAACAGCTCCTTATGACCTAAATTTCTGCCCAATCTTTTACACATATAAAGGCCAAAATCAAAGGTCTAGATTGAGGCCAGCTTACACACCAAATCAAGGTTCTGGCAGTGGCATTTAACATCTTCCATAACCATGATGAGTGCAAGCAAAAACATAAGTACTACTCTTCGATAAGCCCCTCCAACAACCTCCCAGTACTGGGATATCCTAAAAGAGGAAAACTTCTGGTCAGAAGGAATAGGCATGTTCTTGCTTCGAGTTAGGAAACAAATTTACTGGGCTTGTGTTTTTTTCAAATCCTCAAAGACCTCTTTGACTTTGTCCTAAGTTTCACTATGAGGGTCATTGAGAATCACAGTGTCCTCAGGGCACAACATTCCTGGAGTAATCCGACCTTTCTACATTACCTTTATTATTATTATTATTATTATTATTTATTAAAGATTTCTGTCTCTTCCCCGCCACCGCCTCCCATTTTCCTCCCCCTCCCCCAATCAATTCCCCCTCCCTCGTCAGGGTTCCCTGACCTGTGGGAAGTCCAAGGACTGCCCACCTCCATCCAGGTGTAAGTTGAGCATCCAAACTGCCTAGGCTCCCCCAAATCCAGTATGTGCAGTAGGATCAAAAACCCATTGCCATTGTTCTTGAGTTCTCAGTAGTCCTCATTGTCTGCTATGTTCAGTGAGTCCGAGTGGACAATGAGTTCTACACCCCTTTTAAACCTACTGTGCCTAGCAGCTGAGGATTGATGTGGCCTGGGCTGTACTATGGACCTCACTAAACTGACAACAATCACTCTCTGGGAGCTTTGAGTCTCAAATCTTGTGTTAGGTCTCCTTATTATGTTCCTTCTGGATATCAATATCACTCTTTTAGTCTTGATGAAATTCTGGAGTCCTGCTCATCCCTGTACCCCCTGAATAGTCAGGGGGAAGGGCTGGTTTTCCATACCTATTCAGATCTTATTCTATAACTAGTTCCTTCAAAGGCTTTTCCTTTTCTCACTCATCTTTCCCTTATACCCTCACATGCTTTTTCATTACTAGGGAGAGAGATTCTCTTCAAACATGGCATGAATTTTGTCTTTGACCCTGGCAACAGCTCCTAAGACACCTCTAAAACTCTTTACCCCTTTCTTCTGCCTCCATTTGTACTCTCTCTCTCCAAGGAATCATAAAATCTCTCCTGTCCTCTGCCTTCTTATTTTGTCAGTCCCACTTAATAGATTACTACTCTCCTTTTCTTGCTATAAATCATTTTCCACTTTATTACTTTCATTGACCCTCTGCCTGTATCTCCAAATGCCAACACCCCCTAACTGTAACCAGGCTCTGAAGCCTCAAACCTTTTATTTAATCTCTTTTATCCAAGCTGTTTCAACATTTCAACTCTTCACCATAAATTACCCCCATATTGGCCGTGAAAGACCAGAACTTTCTCATGGTTCTGGAATTTTTTCCATTAATAATGCTGCCATTGCTCCACTGAATCCTGTGATTTCTATTCTTTATACTATCCTTATTATCTCTGGCTACACTACTCACTTCTTGGTCCTAGAATTTAAAGATGATTTTTTTCTTAATTCCGTTAGATATCAATTATCAAGATCCACCTGCCTTCATATAAGCAGACTCTAATACTCAATAATCCCAACAATTGTCTTTCTCTAGTGATTTGTAGATAGCCCCCACCTCTTAAAGTAGGCCCTTGCCAAGCAGCTGGACTGCCTTTCCCCTTTTCCTCCTGTCAGCTTCAGTAGGAACATGTTCTCCTTTACAGTCCTTCATTTATTGACAGTCAATTTGACACTGCCTCTCTCATCAATTTCCTAGCTCTAGAGAATACAAAACTCACTTTTCAAAGCTCCTCTCTCCCCTACCCCACCACAAGCCTAGGAATCTCTTTTACACCAACCAATAAACACCTCACTCAGAACCACCATGCTTACCTCTATTCCCTATCTCTACCTTCAACAAAATCTCAGTTGCTTTTATTTTTTTATTAAGGTTGGCCCAACTTCCTCCATTCATGTCACTGGACTTTCACTTGCATGTCCTCAAACACTTCTAAATCTCCTCATGAGCCACTTTTTCTCATAAAAAAAAAAAACAGTTCCTTAGACTTAAAAAAGTGTTCTCCTCTCTGCCCTGGAACTCTGTTCCCCAAATCTATACAGACCTTTACATCTCTACACTTCTGAAAACAAGGTTATAAACATGGGGTCTTCGAATACGTTTTTGGCCTTTCTTTGTCCTTGTTGCTTACCTCTCCAAAACTCTGAACAATACAATTCATGGCTGGCTGCTTCAAACCTTCTCTGTGAATCTAAAACATTAACTAAGGGAACTCCATTACAACATATCTTCCTCTCTCTCTCTCTCTCTCTCTCTCTCTCTCTCTCTCTCCTTAATTACAAAGGACTCCAATCCCTTCTGCTATCTCAATTATATATCACCAAACTTCTTTTATAAAAAATAACTCATAATTCTTATTTGTACCCCATTAACACATTTGAACTTATTCCCTTTGCATCAACATTCTTCAGATGCTCTTCACTCCTCCAATGAGAACCTTGAAGTTCTCCTCCCACATCGTTCCATATATAAGGGATTCTTCTATCTATTTCTGATTTTACTTTTTAAAGAAATGGCAGTTCCTTGCTCTGAGATGCTCACCATGTTTATGGGATATGCAGTAGTCTCTCAGTTGATGTCATCAGGCAGCTTCCATATGTCCACAAAAGACACATCAGCAGGCAGAATAGGTATCCCTAACCAGAGACATCCAAATTGTCCGAAATATGTGTCAACAGTGTACACAGACCCTAAATATGCTTATCCCATTCTCTTAACACACTTGGATATCAGGAAGGTAACAGTATTTATGAAGACAAAAGACAATTATATCACTAACTGTTCATATAGTCATAAATTCCTGAAGGTTTCTCTCTTACCCTCTCAAATTGGCTTTCTTCATTTTAAAGCACATCAGACTGTCCACTCCACTGTAGTAAATGTAATACCTGTGCTGACATAGGAGCTCTCAAGCTGCCCTTTGATCCCTTATAGCTCACCCTACTTCCCTCCAAGGTACACAACTGCATGACCCAGATAAAAACATACATAGCCCTCCTTCGACACATCATTCACTAATATTATCACATATTTTGCCCTAATACCAAATCCATTCTATCCTTTCTCCAAACCCACCTGACTCTCATTACAGTAGATAGGACCTTTGTACATAATATATCCTAAAACTACAATGTATAGAGGGTGCTAAATAGACCTCCAATATATAATCCCCTGTTTCCAACTCACCATACCCAGTGACTGTTTCCTGGCTGTGATTGGCAAAATGACTTAGGGCAATTGCCCATTATAAAATGTTATTAATATTTTTTAGTCTGAATTGACAAATACTCTTGCTGGATTGACTTATTCACAGTAATTATTCTTCTACTCTATTACATAGTGTCTTTCTTTGAACTGCTTACTTCCATAGAGTCCAGAATTCACCTCTCAGATTACCCAGGGCCTGAACTAAACTTTGTAAATGCCCTGGTATTTTCCCATCCCATATCCATAATTTTAATGTTTTCTCATAAGGTATAACACACCTGTAGAACCCTAAAAAATACTTAACAAATTTACTGTGAACCTTCTTTTCAATTGTATTAAATTTATCTCTCTAGCTAAAACCCATCAATCATTCTCCATTTGAATTTATGTTTGGGAGACCCCTTCTTTTTCTGGGACTATATCCCTTACCCATTCCATCTCTAATTAACTCCCCCCTCCTGCAGGAAATCCAATGGTTCATATGAACACATACTAACAGCTTACTTCTCAGGTCATTCACAAATCCTGCATTTTTTTTTCTGTGTAGACAGAAAAGATTCTCCTTGCAAGCCTTAAGAAACCACTTCTGCCTATGCAACTCAAATGGCAAGTAACCTATACTATGGTATTTATGACTGACTGAAGTTAGACTCTGGAAAATCTCAAATTGGGTACATCTGTCTCATTCAAAACCTTTTCAATCCCCCTCGCCTTCCTCATTCACTAACACTCTCTAAGACCCTCCTTTACTTTCTCATCCCTATGGTCCTTGTGCCCTTAATTACTTTTAAATCCCCATTGCCTCTATCTTTGAACAAGATGAATATTATGTCTTCTCATGCTTCTCTTCAACCTTAATATGTCAGATTATGTCTAGAAATTCAGGCCATGGAAATCTTAGAAGCCAAAAAAGGATTCTACCTGTGTTATCTGTAAAGCTTCCTGTCTCAAAACTGGGTGCAGTATTCCTGTAACAATTCTTATTCAGTCCTGCTCTATTTCATCGAAACACAATGAATGACCCTCCACCTGCTTAATCTTCCCAAAATTATGAGATCTTCCCAATTACAAAAGATGTCCCAATTGCATTTCCAAAATCTATTGGCCAAGTACTGGCATCACACAGTGGGCAGATGACACCAGACAGTCATTGGAATTCTGACTTCTCCAAACCACTATTGTCAACACACTCCAAATGTATAACCAAGACCAATGGGAAGATAGAAGGGACCCTTGGTTTCAAGGTGCATTGTATAATAGAAAGCATTTTAACCCATTTAAATCTTGGAAACTCATGACTACACTTAATAATCACTATCAATTGGTTCCCATAACTACATTGGTGATCCAGGTGCCTTTGGAGATCAAACACTCTGAGAAACTCCTACACACACAATTATAAGACTCAAACAAACTCAATTTGTCCCACTCACCTCCTCTCCAATTTACACTCTCATGGCAAGATCCTCACTTGGGTTGAAATCATCCGACAACCCCTTTTTTATTCTCAACTTCACTGATTCTTTAATGTCTGCTTTCTTTGTGACACTCTTCAATGTCTACCACTTATGTCTTATCAATCTTCCTGAGTAACTAGAAAGTTTGGTCTGAAAAGAGGAACAATGTTTTTCCATGATGTATTCATGAGCCAGAAACAGCTTGGCCTCCTGGAATCCTTAATATAAATTCTGGTTTTTCTCAACATTGCTATACAGGCATTGCTGGAAACAGCTTATTTAGCTTCAGTTACTGAAACCAATGATCTTACGTTATTTAATGGATCTAAGTATCAAGGTAAGTTTTCTGGTTTTTTTTTTGAGGTCACAGCTGTTTATATTTGCTTAAACTGTGACTTTGAGATACTCTTTCCTCAGACCTTGCCAAGTTAAGCATGATACAGCAATGTACATTTCAAAACAGTTTTCTGAAAAGAACCATATACTAGGTAACTCAATGACAACACTGTTATTGATCATAAACATAATGAACTGTACTGAAGGGGAAGAGCAGACACCCTCACACGTGCGCTCTCTGCCTGTTACAAAGGTTGAGAGAGAATACTTTGGACACCTGACACCTATACGAACAACCTTATCTTTAATGTCTGCAACACTAGTAATATGTAATAGTCATGGACTTGGTCAAATAAAAAAGCAACTCCCACTAAAAATACTTGTATTCATCCTACAGATCTCAAGAGATAGGAGTGCTATTCAAAAGTGTCCACATGCACGTAGCGTCTGAAATATTCTTTCTATCCTGAAAGAGAAACTAGAAAAAAGACACGATTCCCTCAGAAAGCAATGACTCGATTCAGGATGTGACTTTATGTTAAAGCGCCATGCAAAACATGGAGATAAAGGAAGCGATTTCCATTTGCCGGTCACTATTTTAGCAACACAGCTTCGAGTGTTCTGTCCTCATTATATAACCCTTCGTCTGCTCCAGGAAGATAAGACAACAGTGCGACAAACGGGACAGGTGTTATGCTCCCAAAACCAGCGTTCGATGCAGGGGACATGGTACTCATGGGAGCAAGGTAGCTCACAAATTCTGTCGCCTTCTGTATATTGAGTCATGCAGACAGTGCATGTCTTCAATGCATCGTTTTCAGCAAAACTTCTCGTTGCCAAGTTATTAATCTGGACATTGGTGGGTCTTCTCATTAGGTGGTTGTCATTAAAGGGGTAAAGTTGGGTTGCTTCAACACCTCCTTGAAACATCTGTGAGATACTTTCTGAATATTCATCGATGGAAATGGGGCCAGGGTTGTAGCTGGGGATGGAAGCAGAGTTGTTACCACTCCATGCAAGCTCACCAAAAGGTGTTGTTCTCTGCCTGAACCTGGGTTGAATTGGAGGAGATGTAGTTTCCCTTGATCCAGTATTGAAGATTGAAAGAGTGGAAAAGCTGTGAGTACTCATAGAGGTTGACCCAGCTGCACGTTCAGAATGTGTAGAAGTGCCTAGAAAACCTCCAGGTTCACTTTCATAAGTGACCGTGTTGTTTGGGATCTGAGACCTCGACAGAGTTCTGCTAGCTGCGCTATCTCTCTGCCGGTCTTCTGCCAGCAGAACTCTTCTGACTTGAAGGTCTCTGGTTGGAGGTCTTTGACCAGATCCTGCCGCTTCACCATTGGCATCTGTGTCTGAAGAGCTTGTCCCTTGAGCAGCAGAATTTCTTGACCCAGAAGCCACAAAACGACCTCTACCTAGCAACTCAGGGCTAGTTATCTGGTGAGGGGCTCTAGAACTTCCCTCGATCTCGTTTACCAAAGGCAGCTCAAAAGTCTGAGATGAGATGCTATGATGAGATCTTCGTGGAATTTCATTTGCTGGGGGCAGAGAAGAACTACTTCTTTCAGCTCTGGCTCTGGTTCTTCGCTGGTGTTCTGGTTTCCGGCTTCTTGCCCTCCTCCGACCTCTGGTGGATGGCACATCTGTTAATGCTTCAGCAGAACTGTGTTCTGACCTAGGTGTTCTGGCAGATGATGTCTCAGATGCTGTACTTTCCATTTGACTGAGGATACTGCGATCCATGTTTTCTAAACTAAGACGTGTAGCAGATGGTTCATTTTCATTCTCTGAAGTTTGGCTTCCATTATTACGGTTAACTTTGGTCTCTAAACTGAATCTGAAATCACGACTGTTTGGATTAGTGTGGCTCACTGCCCTCACGGACTGATTACCTCTCTGACCACTTCTTGTTGTATTGCCAGTCTGTCTGACAGAGCTAAGGCAATCTATTATGGAGTCACCATTGGACTTGTCATCTGAAGAGTCTCCGTTTTCTTCTGAGCTCTGCGGCGGCGGCGGAGGCAGAGGTGGCAGCACCGGCCACTGTTTTTTGCTGAAGTCTTCTATAGAGCTCCTCCCCAGTACTTTGACCTGGGGTGCCTAGCAAATGGTTGTCTCTCAGAAGTCGAGAGTCTTCTCCGCTCAGATTATTGACAAATCCATAGAAAGCTTCTTCCCGATTCAAGCGATCCCCTTGCCTTCTGCGCTGTGCTTCAGATTGGTCATTTCCTTGATCGCTAGAATCTGAGTTTTCCATCTTGATGATCAAGTGGACGATTATCTGTCTGTTATGACATAGTACTGAAATCCAATCAACTGGACCTTCAGGTTTCTTCACTAGGCTTCGGTGGTCCGGCCTGGAGGGGACTGGCTGGGCTCTGCCGCCTCCTTTGCCCCAGAGGCTGCCTGAGCTCTGCCGCCTGCCTGCCTCCTGCACTCTAGCCCGCCTCAGAATGCCTGGGAGAGACATGCCTCTAGCCCAGCGCCTGCACATTCTGAGACGTAGCTCCAGCAACCATTATCTTCCCCATTGTTACCTAGCAGTGACAGAAATCCACTCAAGATGACTTTTCTTAAAGTCACCCCAAATTATCTATTGAATGTATTTCAGGTCCCCTTTCTCAGCTACTCCAGAGGACTCAAGAAGTCCTATTTAGAAAGCAGATGATTCAGACAAAGCGTACCAGGTGGGCTTGGGGAAGAGTGACTGGTAGACCTACTCGTAGGACAAACCCAATCTTCTTGCAAGGCTGGCATCACGCTGGGAAATTTAGTGAGATAGTGACTGCTTCATGATACGTTGGCATCACACAGGATGTTCATTGTGCCCTTCCCCAATCACAGTGGCTAGGTGCCATCATGAGAAGGAACCAAGGGGTTGACCTTTGCTACTCTGGTGTCAAGAGAACAAGGATTAATTCAGGGAGCCTGAAGATACCCTGCTATAGCCCTCGATTGGGAGATAGATATAGGCACTATTACAGAGAAGGGGAAAGCAGATATGGACATGCTGATGCTGTCAGGTTGGCATCCGATTAGGGTGCTAAGGGGAATGGTGATTTCTAGACCAGCCCTCAAATGTAAGTGTAAGGAACTGTTACTGTCACCCGAGGTCGGCAGAAGTTTGACTTCTAGAGGTACCTTTCTGCCATGCATTTCACTACCGGCAGGATGGAAAACAGAAACTCAGACCCATTGGAACGCTTGTTTTCCATAGCCCCCTTCCTCCCACTGAGTGTTCACTGAGGGGTGACTTATGAAAACACAGAGCCTGAGCCTCCTGCTCAGATCTCAGTCCTCTCTTTGCTCCCCTTCCCCACTCTTCAAAGTGTTCAGGGGCCTCTCATCAACTTGGTAAGTAGGCAGAGCCCGAAACATAAACTCTGGAGAAGGTGGAACATGGGAGCAGCTGCATAGCCCTAAGGCTTGGAAAGCAGAGTGTGTGTAGTAGATGTTGTTGCTATACAAAGAAGAGACACTCCCAAAGAAGATGGACATGTTGAAGGTCTGACCCTTGGCTAGTCCAGGATCAGCAGTTTCATAAATGGTAGACAAGGCAAGAGAACTCTATTTAAACACACCACTCTTTGCTCCTAGCAGACTCCAATATTGGGAGACCCAGAAAGAAATCACACACTGATGTAGGTGGGTCTTCTATCTATCTGTTGCTTTCATTGGTTAATTAATAAAGAAAACTCCTTGGCCTGATAGGTCAGAACATTCAACGGGTCATGTCCTCATAAATTCACTGTGATCTTAACCACATATGGCCTCAGCCTTTCTCACTGTCCTCTGGCCCCGTGCATTCAACCCATCTCATGCTTTGTTTCACTAGATACAGGGTTCCAATTCCTAGGAATTGAACATCTGTCTCTTGAAGAGGTCAATTCGGATGCCAAGATTCTGAAGTAACAATAGTCATGTCTGCACCTGTGTTCAGTAATCCCTCAATTGCAATGCTATGTATAAGAACTCTTTAATTTGGTCTTTGTTAATTGGAGGAAGTTTGCCAACATATGCATTTCCTATTTCCTAATGGAGTTCTTTTTAATCCATCCTCCATGACTAGTCTATCATCCAGAACAGTATGGTTGTTTACAGCAGCCACTAGATTTTTAATTTTCTTGGTGGGATATTTTCTCTACAATGAATGGGAAAGACTCAAACATGTTTGACATGGAGACCTGCATGAGGCCCCCAAGGAGTTTCCCAATGGTACAAGATTGTTTTGTCCGTCTTTCTCAATCTACAATCATTGATCCAATGTTGGTTTTGCCACCTCATCTACATAATCCCGGAGATAGAGACCTTCTAATTTTGCCATCTCTAGGGGAGACATTATTTCTAGGAATTCCTTGCCTACAATTGCTTCTCAGGTATCTTATTTTACTACAATTAAAATACTTAGCATTTTGGTGTCTCCTCATGCCTTTGGAAATTGCTTTTCCTACCCAAACCTTAGTATTATAGTCAAATGTTTCAACATTCACTGTATGTAGGATCCATTTATTTTCTGGTGCTGATCTGATCATTAAAGGTCCAAGTACATTTTTGCCTTATTAGTTTGCATCTTCAAATGCCAAAGATTTAATAAGTAGTTATCTAGCTTCTGAATCTGTTACTGCTATTTGTACAGCCTTATTTAACCTTTCTTAAAAGTCATGAAAAGGGTCTCTCAGTCCCCTTTTATTCCGGGTATACTATCCAATTATTTTTCTTAGTTCTTGAATCCTGTCCCAAACATATAAGGCCGTTGTGTGACATAGGGACAAACTGTTTTCATCACATATATCCCAATCCTGTGGATCCTTTTAATAGCCCTCGCCAAGAATTTGCTTTTGGGAAGCTTCAAATTCTTTTGTTTTTCCCTATTGTTCTGAAATGTTTGCCTTTTTTGCCAATAGCATTTCCATAATTGCTTGGGTCTGTCTTCAAGAACTTCTGAGACTAATTGGAGTCAATTTTATGTGATATCCTTTTTGCTTGAAGTCCACCTTTTTTACCATTTCCCTAACAAATGAAGAATGCAAGGCATAGGATACTATTGCTTGCTTAATTTCCTGTAGAACATTCATACTTATAGGTTGCCATTTACATCCTTTGAAACCTTTTGTGCATTTGGTACTGGATGGCTTGTCAGGGGAGACTGCAGGATACCTAGCTAGACTCTTGGATGAGTCATCCCTGACTCTGACATATATTGTTATGTACTGTCCTTGTACCTTCTCTCCCTGCTCATCAGTAATGATAACTTTCTCCATTATTTCAAATGTTTTTACCACTGCTGTTTGTGAAGTCTGAATTTCTTTTCCTGTGTATAGTTTTAGTGCCTTCCTTGAGTAACTTAGCTTCTGGTCCTTCTTCTCCACATATGATTCCAAGGTATGTTTTTTTTTTTCCAGTAAAGATAACATCTCATCCTTGGACATTATTTGGATGGCGTGCAGATTGCCTTCCTGGAGAGATACCCTATTTGTTAATCTATCACAATTTTTTAACCTATTTTGATTATTAAATTCAACAGTATGAATTTTTTCAGATAATTTCCCTTCGCCATTTGCCATAGATTAAAATTTGTCTCTAAAATTATTGTTATCATTTTCAAAGATATTAATTTTTTCAGCTTGCTCGTCATTATTCATCTGTAAGGACTGTATCATTTTTAAATTTATTCATTCTTGTCTCTGTTATCAAACAATTTTTAAGAGTATAATCTGAAAAAAAAACTAAATCCCAGAATAATATTAATGAATGTGTAAGAAAAATCACAGACACCTTGCAGAATACCATCCACAGTGTAAGCAAAATGGTTATTAGAGTCCTGAATGTTTATATTATCTATAATCATATAACTTTCAAATATATTAATTCAGTTACATTCCTTAAGAAATTTCATAAATTGTTGTAGCTGTAATAATTTTTATTTGCCAGCAGGTGTCACGGTTGTAGCTACCTGACTTAGTGCCATGACCAGTGGCAGCTTGAACATTCCCGCTTTGGTTCCTGCCTAAAAACTGATAAATAGGCTTTGCTTGGCAAGTTAATAGCAATTATTGAGTTGACCTGATTTTGGTATGGCCTAATTTATTAATATGCATTAAAACCAAATCTGGTTTTTCTCCACTACTTTTTTATTGCTCAGAAAGAAGATTTAAGGTATGTAGAAAGTACCCTGAAACCATATTTCTCTCATATGAGTGAAAAAAGACCTCTATTTCTCATTCATGGCAACTGATATGGTGTCACACATTTCAGTTCACCACATATGTAGATCTTTGTCTTTTTTCTTTCTTGTGATCACGAAAGCTACCAACTCATGTGAACCCTAGTTATTCAGCTAATCAAAATCTACAAACACTGGATTGATACAAAGATTCGAATTCATATGGACTTACTATTCTTGAGATAGATATTGAATCTGCCACAGTTGACATGGACTAGAATATAAAAATTCATTAGTCTAGGGCTATATATTTTCATTTAACAGTTGTTACATTCAGAGAACATCCAGTGGCATCCTTAAGGATGTGGTATCAGGACATATTTGGTGTCAGGTTTCAAGAAACCAAAACAAATTTCCAGGGCACACATTTTGGATTACTGCTCTGTCCTGCTCCAAATGGAATCTTACACCATACCATGAAACCTGAAGTAGGTACAATGCGTGTGAAGGAAGACTCTTGGTTATTTAAAGTAATGATAAACTGGATCATGACTGATTGTTACAGTGCCAAAGAAAATGATGAGGTAAACTTTCTATTATACTACTTTGGATGTAACATATGAATGGAAGCTCTTCAGAAGGAGGATTTTGCCAAATCTCAGAAAAATTTTGAAAAAATAAAATTTGCTCTAATAATTCCTCCTCATACAGTCCATCTATGTCAATAAACATATACAGATATATAGAAGGAACTGCACAACAGATAGATAGAAGACACTCCTACATCACAGATATGAAGATGTGCAAATGTTTCTATTATGTTGATATGTATAAATAATAAAAAATATATAAGAAAAAGGATATTGTGCTTTGTCACTGGTCTTTCTATAGTATATCCATCTGTCATTCTATCCATCCAGCAGTATCTATCTATCTATCTATCTATCTATCTATCTATCTATCTATCTTTTATCTCTATTCTCTCCCTCTTCCTTCACTTGATGTGGAGAGCTGTAGAAATCCATTATTACTTGTAGCTAACCTCATAGACGGGCTATACAACACAGAACTGTGGCCTCTAGGAAGTACCTGACAACACACAATGTATATGTAAATAAATGAGTTTAATAGTGGAAATACACAAACAATTACTCAGTATCATGAGAAAAAAATGTAAAAGAACAAACCCTAGTTTGATTTTTATCAAAAAGTGCATGAAAATGAATATTTTTTATTTTATGCTTTCTGTGATATACAAAATGAACTCCATAGGCTCTTAAAGGGGCAGCAATCTTAGGAAGTAGGGCCTTGCTCATGTAAGTTTTGTCTTGTTCGAGGAACTATGTCACAGGTGGTAGGCTTTATGATTTTAAATGTTCAAGCAAGGCCCAGTATTGTTTTCTTCCTTCTGGCTATCAACCCAGCTGTAGAATTCTCAGCTACCTCTCCAACACCATTCTGCCTACATGTCACCATGCTTCCTGCCATGGTGATAATGAACTAAACCTCTGAACTTTAAGACAGCCTGACTAAATTAATTTTCTTTATTACAGTTTCCATAGTCATGATGTTTCTTCAAAGGAATAGAAACCCCAACTGAAACAGAAGTTGGGACCAGCAGTGAGGTATTGGTTTGATAGGCCTGGCTATACTTTTGCTTGAAGGAAAATGGAAGAGGGGCTCTTCCAGTCGCAGGCACTTCGGGAGTCACTGATTACCATCCAGCCATGGCCAAGTCCAAGAACGACACCACACACAACCAGTCCCGGAAATAGCACAGAAACGGCATCAAGAAACCCGGTCACAAAGATAAGAATCTCTCAAGGGGGTTGACCCCAAGTTCCTGAGGAACATACGCTTTGCCGAGAAGCACAACAAGAAAGGCCTGAAGAAGATGCAGGCAAATAATGCAAAGGCCATGAGTGCACGTGTGTAGGCCATCAAGGCCCTGGTGAAGTCCCAGGTGGTGAAGCCCAAGGTGCCAAAGGCCCGAGCCGCAAACTCACCCGTCTGGCTTTAATTGCTCACCCCAAGCTTGGGAAGCAGATTAGAAGCTACATGGCCAGGGGTCTTAGGCTCCAAAAAACAAAGCCCAAGGTTCAAGCCAAGGCAGAGGCCTCTGCTGCAGCTCAGGCCCCCAAAGGTTCCCAGGCCCCTGTGAAGGCCCCATAAAAAAGGTCTCAGTCTGCCAATGTGAAGACAGGTGGACTGGTGTGAACACCTACACAGTATTTGCAGATGTTCAGGACCTTATGTTTTTTTTTTAAGATTTATTTATTAAGCATCCAATGTACTGCTGGCAAGGAAGGCACCAGGTCTCATTACAGATGGTTGTGAGCCACCATGTGGTTGCTGGGAATTAAACTCAGGACCTCTGGAAGAGCAGCCAGGGCTCTTACCCTCTGAACCATCTCTCCAGCCCACCTTATGCTGTTTTTACAAATAAACTTGAGGCAAGTTCTGTTAATAAAAAAAAAAAGAAAAAAAAATGGAACAGGGATTTGGATTAGAAAAGCAGTTGAACACTTTAATTGTGGCTTAATGATCCATATCTTCAGAGCATGGAATTAATTGGTTCTGAGGGTGATTTGAATAGTAGAAATCTAGCTCAAGATGTTTCAAAAGAGAAGGATATTAGTTTGTGTCTCAGAAGCCTATCTAACTTTTTAAGGAATAACTTGGCTGATTTCTATCCTTGCCCCACAAAAATCTGTATGAGGCTTAATTGAAGAATTACGCAATAACTGTTTTGGCAGAACACATTTCCAAATAACCTAGCTTTGAATGTGTTATGTAGCAATTAGTGAGCAGTCTTCTGCAGATATATAATGAAAAGGAACAAGCTAAGTAAGGAAAAACTTTAAAATGTGCAATTTTAGGAGAATAGGAAAGCCAGGATATGGTGAAGTTTTGTTAACAAGTTATCTTCAAGAGGTGGGACCAAGTTAGGTTGTGGCTTTCTTGGGACCTAGAGAGAAATGGGCACATGGCCCAGGTGCTCTCTCTGTGTTTCCCACACAGCACAGATGTGCTTGGACTTCTTGTTCCTATTTCAGAAGTTTTTACCTTATAATAAATAAAAAATATAATAGCTTTATCTTTTAGCTAGCCTTGTTATTTCCCAAATGAAGCTACTTCTACAGTTCAATTCTGAAGTGAGGCTCAGGTCTCCAGCAGCTGCAGCCAGCTCCCGTCAGGGTTCACGCCATTGATTTGTGAACAGAATTTCTGCTATCAGCCCTGAATAGCTGTTAGCCAGTGTCTTTCATATTGTGTCATTAAATATCTCAGAGAGCCTTGGCCACCCGTGACTGCATGTCTGGCTTCTGGGTCCAGTGCAGGACACAGGCTTCCTTGTTTTCTTGATTTCTTTGTGCTCTTCCACCTGCAGACCAGTGCACTTCCACAGAGTAAACAGTCTATAATTTACACTAAATAACTTTTTTTAAAAATGAGCATATCGTTAAGCATTAATGCTAAAAGCAGATTAAAACCAATCACACGGCTAAAAGTGTGCTTCAATACCTACTGGCAGGTAATGGTTATTGTAGCTACTTCAGCTCAAACTCAACCACAGGTAGGATTTATAATTTAAAATATAAATTATAAGTTTATAATTTAAAAGGTCAAGATTTTGCCATGTATGATGTTATTCAAGGTTTACATGATTCCCCACCTATATCCTACTATTTGATTCTGGGGATTAGCTTTGTCCTTCGTATTTTCTCCTTAAAAATATAGTTTGATAATAGGACCAAGAATGAGGCAGTTTTTGAAACGATCCAGTCTTTACATACTGATAATGGCCAACTAAAAAGGAAATTCAGCACTCTGGAGAAGGTTACCACCAATTTGACAAACAAAGGCCAGTCAATGACAGAGCATGCTGAAACATTGTCTGAGAAAATTTATACTGCTAAACATATTAATCAGAATTTGTCCAAGGGTTACAATAGATTGACTGATGAAATATCTCTCCAGGAAGGCAATATGCATGCTATGGTATGTATTCACTCATAAATTGATTCTAGCAATAAACAAAGGACATTGAGCTTATAATTCCTGATCCTACAGAAGCTAAATGAGAAGTTGAACCCAAAGATAAACATATAGTTATTTTCCTGAATATTGGAAGTGGACAAGATTGCCGGACAGGGGTTGGGAGCATGGAGTGGGGTTGGGATATGGGGAGATGGGGAGAGAGAAGGGAGAAGGGAAAAATGGGGAGAACTTGAGGAAATGGAATGGTTGGGATGGAGGAGGGGTGGATATGGGAACAAGGAAATAGATATCTTAATTAAGGGAGCCATTTTAGGGTTGGCAAGAGACTGGACTCTGGAGGGGTTCCCAGGTGTCCAAGGATATGTCCCCAGCTTGTTCCTTGGGCAGCAGAGAGGGTGCCTGAACCGGCCTTATATTATAGCCACACTGATGAATATGTTGCATATCACCATAGAAACTTCATCTGGCGATGTATGGAGATAGAGAAAGAGACCCACATTGGAGCACTGGACTGAGCTCTTAAGGTCCAAATGATGAGAAGTAGGAGGAAGAACATGAGCAATGAAGTCAGGACCGTGAGGGATGCGTCCTCCCACTGAGATGGTGAGACTGATCTAATGGGAGATCAACAAAACCAGTTGGACTGGAATTGATGGAGCATGTGATCAAACCAGACTCTCTGAATGTGGCTGATGGTGGAGGCTGACTGAGAAGCCAAGGACAATGGCACTCGGTTTTGATTCTACTTCATGGATGGACTTTGTGGGATCCTAGTCTATTTTGATGCTCACCTTCCTGGACCTGGGGGGAGTGGGGAGGACCTTGGACTTCCCATAGTGTAGGAAACCCTGATTGCTGCTTGGATTTGAGAGGGAGGGGGAGGGGAATCTCGGGGGAGGGGAGGGAAGTGGGAGGAGGGGAGGAGGTGGAAATTTTCAACAAAAAAATAAAAGAGAAGAAAAAAACTTATGTCCAAAGATGAGCCATTATCTTTACTGGACAGACTTTACACCTTGGAATCCTCAATGAGGGCCTTAAAACAACACACTGGACAAGAGATCCAGACTCTACAAAAGGCATTGGTAAATAGATTTAAAAAGATTAAAAAAATTTGATGAAGAGACATAAAAGGTACAAAGACAAAATTTAGTCTCATCAGTACATACGGAAATCTGGGATAGATTACTCAGAGTTTTACCTTCTTTTCCAGTGATATCATCATAAAGAGGATCTGGCACCAAATACCCTAAGGTAGTCAAAGAATATACATGGAAGCCTAGATGAATGACTGATCTACAGGAAATTAAACCAACAATGATATCTTATGAAATACATTCATCCTTCATTAGGGAAATGGTTAAATCATGGGCATCAAGCAACAAAGCAATGCCACAGACTGGATTCAGTTAATCTCAGCAGTCCTATACTTTGGACATCAGTTGCTTTGGAAGTGTTCCTAGAGAGAAGAAGTAAAAAATTTAGAGCAACAGGGAAAAGCAAAAAACTTGAGACTTCCCAAGTTCAAATTCTGGGCTAGAGACTTTACTCTGATCCTCAGGATCAGGAACTTTACAATGAACACAACTTGTCCCTATGTAGCACAGCAGCTTTAAGTTTTTGGGACAGGATGCAGGATCTAGGTAAAATCTGAATCATATATTAGAGTTAAACAGGGTCAGAGAGAACCCTTTAGTGAATTTTTCAAAGATTAACTTAGGCTCTACAGATAGGGATAACAGCCCCAGAAGCTAGACATGTACTAATTGAATCTTTGTCTTTTGAGAATGCCAATGTAGAATGCAAAAAGATCATTGTGACTCTACAGGTCAAATCAGCATCAATAGATAAATGGATCTTGCATATAATAAATGTTGAGACATTTGACTCTAGTATGAAAGCTTGGGTAGGAGAAACAATTTCCAATTGTATGAGGGGGCATCAAAATGCCAAATGTTTTATTTGTGATAGAATAGGACATCTAAAAATGGGTTGTAGACAAGGAATACCTAGTAATAATGTCTCTTCTGGGAATGTCAAAAATAGGAGGACTCAGCCTTCAGGTATATGTAGCAGGTGTGGCAAAGGTCAGCATTAGACCGATGTATGTAGGTCAACAAAAGACAGACAGGGCAACCCAATACCATTGGGAAGCTCCTTAGTGGGCCTCTCACAGGTCCCCATAATGAATGTGGTCCAATCATTCCCACTTACTGTGGAGAAGATGTCTCACCAGGAAAATTAAGATATCTAGTGTCTATTGTGAAACAACATACTGGAATGGATGATGGACTAGATGTGGAAGAAGAACCAAACACTCTAGTAGGATGTAGGAAATGTATATTCTGGAAGACTTCTATAGATGTTCGAAGACCAAAGCTAAGAGGATGTATAAATGGCATTTTTATTGAAGGCTTATTAGACATGGGTGTGGATGTAAGTATCATTACTCCAGAATCTTGGCATCTGAATTGACCTCTTTAAGAGGCAAATGTTCATTTCCTGGGAACTAGAACCTGACCTCATGTAAAGCAAAGCATGAGATGGGTTGAATTCAGATGGGCAAATGGGTAGACTGAGGCCATATACAGCCAGTGTTGCAGTGAATTTTGGGGTTGTGATCTATTGCATCAAGGAATACCCAGATTAACATTTGTGCAGTCCCCAAAAATTATGTTTCTGAGGAAAATATTAGAAGGTATTATAGATGATGGAACAAACCATTCAGGCTGTACAATAAAACAAAGCAATTGATAAACCTTCAGAGGTACCAAAAGCCCTACCTTTAAAATTGATATCTGTGAAACTAATATTGGCTAAGAAGTGGCCTTTAGCTGAGGAAATGTTGCAGGCTTTAGAACAGCTGGTACAAGAGAAACTAGATGCTGAACATATAGAAGAATCTACCAACCCTTGGAATTCCCCTGTATTTTTTGTTAAAAAGAAATCTGGAAAATGGAGAATGGTGACAGATCTTAGAGCTATCAACAAGGTTATTCAAACTATGGGTCCTCTACAATCTGGAATTCTTTTGTCTTATCTGTTACCAAAGCGATGGCCTCTCATAGTTATTGGTTTGAAAGACTTTCTTCACTATACTGTTACAAGAAAAGGATAGAGAAAAGTTTGCCTTTATAGTGCCTACTTCTAATAATTCTCAGCCTACTAGTAGATATCAGTGGAGTATCCTTCCACAGAGAATGCTCAATAGCCCCAACTTGTGCCAATACTTTGTCAGCCAGGCATTGGAAATAATACATAAGCAATTTTCTAAGTCTATAATCTACCATTATGTGGAAAAATATTTGTTATCTGATTCAAATACAGACACTTTAGAAAGGATGTTTGAAGAAGAAAAGAACATCTTGCCTTAATGTGGATTACAAATTAATCCTGAAAAGATTCAAAGAGGAGATTCTGTTAATTACTTAGGTTACTTAATAGGTTTACAGAATATTAGACCACAAAAGGCACAAATTAGGAGAGACTGGTTGCAGACTTGTAATGACATTCAAAAAATATTAGAAGACATTTCCAGCCTATGACTGGCTGTTAGGAAAACTCCTGATCTGATAATTCATTTAAACAAAACCTTAGATGGTGATAAAGCCTTAAATAGTCTCAGATAATTAACAGCTGAAACAAAAAAGGAATAGACAATTGTTGAGCAGATATTACAGAAGGCACATGTGGATAGGGTGAATCTAAATTTTAATAATATTCTACTCATATTGCCTTCCAGAATTTCTTCTACAGGAATTTTGATGCAGAGGGATAATATTATCTTAATCTGGATCTTTTTTGATTACATAAACCAAGTAAAAAATTAAAAACTTATATGAAAAAGTTTCTGAATTAATCATAAATGGTAAATTGAGACCTCATCAACTAGCAGGTATAGACCGAGCAGAGATTATAATGCCTTTTCCTGCCAAAGAAATACAAAAGTTATGGAAAGACAATGAACCCTGGCAAAGAGCTTACACTAATATTTTGGGAGAAATTAATAACAATTATCCCAAAACCAATAGACTTAGCCTTATAAAGAGAACTTCTTGGATTCTTTCTTAAATTGTATGTGATGCACCAATGCCTGGAGCCCATATATTTTATACTGATGCAAAAAAAATCAGGGAAGGCAGGTTACAAATCAGAAAAATTAAGTAAGGTGGAACAATCCCTTATAATTCTGCCCAAGTGGCAGAATTATATACGATTCTTTTGGTACTACAGGATTATAAAGAACCTCTCAATATAGTTACTGATTTGCAATATTAAGAAAGAGTCGTCTTGCATATTGAAACCACTGAATTTATATCAGATGATATGGAATTGACTTCATTATTCATCCAGGTGCAAGACATAATCAGGAATATGCTTTGTTCTATATATGTAATATACATCCAATCCCATACAGGTCAGCCAGGTCCTCTAGCACAAGGTACTGCAGAAATAGATCAATTACTGATTGGAAGTGTGTTGCAGGCTTCTGAATTTTATAAAAAAAATATGTCAATAGCAAAGGCTTAAAGTAAGAGTTTTTTATTACATGGCACCAAGATAAGGGGATTATAAAGAGATGTACTACTTGCTCTTTCTATAACCAAACACCCTTGTCTGCAGAGAGTAACGCTAAGGGTACTCAAATGAATGAAATCTGACAGATAGATGTGTTCCACTTTGTATAATTTGGTAAATTAAAATATATTTTAATATAGAGACATGTTTTCAGGTTTTCAATGGGCAACTGCCTTGAGCTCGGAAAAGGCTGATTTGGTAATCATGCATTCATTAGAAGTTATGGCCATCGTGGGAATTCCTGCACAAATAAAGACAGACAATAGTACAGCATATGTATCTAAGAAAGTGAAACTTTTTTGCTTATTATAATATAAAGCACATATTACAGGTATACCCAACAATCCTACAGGTCAGGAAGTTATAGAAAGGTCAAATCGTACTATAAAGAATATGCTGAAGAAACAGAAAGGGATGGAAAATAGCCCCGAAATATATTGCATCATACTTTATTAAACTTGAATTTTCTTAATGCTAATGAGAAAGGACAACAACAGCAGAGAGGCATTAGATAAAGGAAAAAACTTCTGAATTGAATCAACCACTATACTTCAAGGATGTGTTAAACTCACAATCTAAACAAGGAGATGTGCTACTTTTGGGGAAGTGTTTTCGCTCTTGTTTCCACAAGAGAAGAAAAAAAATATGGATACTATCAAAATTAATAAAGATTTGCTTTGAAAAGGAAAAACATCTTGAAAAAGAAAAATGACAGCTCATCCACAATGGTGACTAAATACAGGTAAGGAAACCTCATAAGTGTTGAGGCAGGGTTCTGCTATAATCTTTACAGGAAAATACACATCATCAAAAATTCAAGAGACCCTGGATGTTTGAATGCTAACAGAAGGAAAAAAAACTATCTACTAAGGATTATCTAGAAAACTAAATATGGATTATGAGGCTATTTAATGGTTACACACATATTTACACACAAATGTATATTTATTAATATATTCAGCTGGTTTTGCAGTTGAACAATTTCTCTGTACTTCTCTAAATCCAAGGTTGTTGTTAAAAGGTACATTCAGAGTTTCTGTCTCATGTCAGAAGCTATCTGGCATGGGACAGAAGGAAGACTTTAGAGAAAACTTTACTTTCTCCATCTCCATTTTGTTTATATTATATTCTTCATTGAATGTATGTATATATGAATGATGTTTTTGTTTTTCATGATAAACAATAGATTTTCCTACAGATCCTTTTCCTGCAGTAATCTTTGAATTTTCCAGAAAAAAGATGGAGCCCTATAGGCACACTTCACCTAGTTGAGATGACATGATGCTGACAGCACTACTATAAGACAGGATTTTGGGGTATCAGCTGTTGAAATGGTGAACCTTCTCATGATGTTCTGGTCAGAACTCCAAATAAGAACTTTGAATAAAAAAACATATTGACTGCTTGGAAATTGTTTGTAACTATACTAGACAGTGACTTTGAAAATGAATCATCACTTTACTCTTGCAGGATCCCATTAAGAGAACATCAACCCTATGAGAGCAGGAAGCAATTCTAGAGAATGATGCCTCCTATGCCAAAATCGTTTGTCCTTAGGGTTGGGAACACAGTTTAGGGGTTGTTGATTATTACTTATATTATATAGATGATTGGGGTAAAAACAATGTTTGCTCTCCAAAAAAGGGGATAATAATAGTGGGTAAAAGAGTGAATACTTGTGAGTTATTATTTATGAATAATTTACATTGGAATAGTTTTGACATAATAATACAAGTTTGAAATATATTTGTTATTTTTGTTTACATTATTTGCACACCTATGCACAGTTATTCTGTCAGATTGTATATATATATATATACATACATATATATGTGCATGCATATATATATATATATATATATATATTATATATGCATGTTTCTACCTCTGTTTAGTACATTTTGTATATTGGTATAACTTTTAGGATATATTTTCACTCAGTGTTATATATTACTCCTATCTCTGATCAAGATACTTACATATTGTTTATCCTCATTGTCCTCATTTGTTGCACATTTGTTTACAAATTATTTAATATTCTGACATGAAGTTTTAGTCTTTAAGTTATACAGGTATTAAATATTAAAAGTAATAGTTATTCATGTTTGTTGTACATACAGTCAGATAAACTAGGTTCTTTAGATACATAGAGATTGTATACTGTCTAGATAGGTAATCTTCAGCCACCTCAAGGATCTGTAGAACATGGCATTTAAATAACGTAGGGTTTTGTTGACTTGAGACATGATTGCTTCTGACAGCACCAATCTACTCCCGATAGAATGTTGAGCACTAAAAACACGCCACTCGGAGATGTTTTTTTCTTGGCACAATTGGCCTTTGGCTAAGGAATTGCCCATACCTCATCCTCTGACAAAGTACATGGAATCCAGAAATGGATAAGCAGGACACAAGGAAAAAGACTGTTAAATCTTGCCAAGACAGGGTTAGACAGTTCTAAGAAATTTCCTGCCTCTGAAAATGGTCTGTTAGATATGCTAGGCCTTATCCAAAGTAGGTTGCTTTAATGTTGCAAAATTAGACTTTGGGTGATTGCTCAGGTAGTTAATTATCTCTCTAATATATTGCTCTCTCTGGAGGCTTGATTGTACTTCCTGCCTGTTCAAGTAATATTATTTCCCTTCTCAAGCCTTCAATGGGGTTGAAGATTAGAGCGTTGTAGTTGCTGTACTCTTATGAGCTATCCAAGCCATTTGCTATACATGACTTAGATTCTTTGGGATAGGATGTTTATTAAAACATTTATCATTCATTCCTTGTTTAATATGTTTATGCTGGTTATAATTCTAATTATACTTGATATCTATTCCTAGTGTATATAGTTTTTTATTAGGCTTGGAACCCTCTTATTTAAACAGAAAGGGGATGTGCTGTAGGAGCACATTCTGTTCCTTCAGCCAATAGCTTGTATTTAATTATTTAGTTTTATTTTTACCAACATGTACTTTTGTGAATGTATTATGCCACATACATTTGGGTGCTCTTAGAAGGAATAAAAGGATGTGGGGTCTTCTGAAACTGGAGTTATGAACAGTTAGAAGGAGTGAATCACATTCTCTGTAAAAGTACTAATTTCTGCTATCCACTAAGTTATTAATCTAGATTTTAAGCTTTCACTTATTTCATTAAATATGTATGCCAGTATCATGTTAAATAATATTAGTGACAGACAATATTTTAAAAATATAGCATATCAGCATCAATGTTCTTTATAATTTTCTTTAAATGTTACTTATATTATTTTTCTTGAATTATATTTTCATTTGAACTATTATTAATTATCATTATTATATGTGTGTGCATCTATGTATATATATTTAATGTTGTCCATGGGGAATTGAGATCCCTGTTTTGAATAACTGGCTCATTGTGTGTGTTCAAATCTTGAAATTTAGTCCTCTGAAAGAAACCAAATTCTCTTAACATCTGAGCCATATCCAACTCCTGAATTTTATAGATTTTATTTTTACAATCATAGAGTATATACACAGTCTAAAGTAATTGAGAAAACAGTTTAAATTATTTTGAGGTATTTCAAATTCTCTTTCCTCATCTATTATTATAATGGCATATGACTTTAAAATTAAATTTCACATTTAATCCAATTTTGGATATCTGCAATTTATCATGCTTGGCATATAATTATTTTATGTATTCTTGAATTTGACTCACTAATATTATGTTGTAATTTTCCTAATTTACATTTGCAAATGAAATTATTTTGCAGCTTTCTTTTCTTACAATGTCATTTTCTCATTATTAGAGAAATTTAGACTTTGAAAAATAAGCTGAAATATAGTTTATTTATTTCTATTTCCCTGTAAAGATTTCAGAATACTTATATAATTTCTGTGTTAAAAACAAATTTACTCCTCAATTCATCTGAATTTTATAAAATCAATTCAAGAAATAGATTGTTAATTTGGTTTCTCTTTATAATTTTACTTTTATACAAAATATCAGTTTATCTATTTGTATAATGTGATCCTGAATGTGGAGGCAGAATTTTATGGTCTTTTAATGGCATAAACTAAATAATGATAGGGATCATTTTAAAATAATAATTGGAGTTTCTTTCTTCCTGGTTATCTTAGAAATAATTGTATCAATTGTATTGTTATTTTTAAGGTTTCAGATTTTGAGTTCATAGATATTCTTTACTAAATTTTTATAAGGGAATTGATTTCTGAGTTTTTCTTGTCTATTTGTTTTCTGTCTTTAAATTTGCTTTATGTATTTATTTCAGTTAGTTTTATAGCTTCTAAAATAAAATTATAGGTCAATAAATTTAGAGATTTGTTCTTTTCTAATACATTCAATGTTACAAATTTTTCTTATTATATATATTCATTGTGTTAAAAATTGATAAGTAGCATTTTCATCTTCATTCACAGCATTGAATTATATATTGGAAATATGTACAGACAAAGGCAATTTAGAACTGTTTTTTCTAGGGCTTCTAGACATCTGGATAATGCTTTGTTTTAATAACATGGTGATCTGCTTCAATTTCGATCTGAAATAGTCAACCAACCCACTTTTGCTAAAAACTTGATATTTAAATTAATATTGTAAGGCTATAGCATTACAAAGCATTAAGACGACATAATTTTTAGATTATTAACAGTATCTATCATGTTAGAGATAATAGCTTGGGCACTTAAGACTGACTATGGTCCTGCCTATTCCTCTCAACAATTCTATGACTCTCTGGGGTCCTGGCAGTTTTCTCATATCACTTAAGCTTTGTTCTACATTGATGAGT
Organism: Microtus oregoni; assembly: GCF_018167655.1. Taxonomy (NCBI): domain Eukaryota; kingdom Metazoa; phylum Chordata; class Mammalia; order Rodentia; family Cricetidae; genus Microtus; species Microtus oregoni. Next base: position 2,555,621 of record NW_024544152.1, on the reverse strand, counting down.
TTTCTATGCAAGTATGAGAAATAATGCATTTTTTGCTGTTGTATGAAAAGTTCACTGAATGTCAATTAGATGCAATTGATTGATGATGCTGTTCAGTTCAACCATATCATACTGATTTTCTGCCTGCTGTACCTGTCCACTACTGATAGAGCAGTGATGTGTCTTTAACTGTAGCTGTGAATATCTCTCTTTTTATCTGAACATTTAACAGTTTCTGCTTCACACTGCTTTAAGCTTTGATATTAAATAATACATAAGCAGAGTTGCTGTGATTTTTGCAGAATATTTATTATGAAATTTTCCTTTTATCTATAATAATCTTTGTTTTCTTTTTTCTGTGAAAAGTTATTATAAGAATGTGTGCTCCCCTGCTTAAGTTTTAGATTTTGTAGTTTCTATTTTAAGATGTTTATTCCTATTTAACTATATATCTTGCAAGTAGTATATAATGTAATTGAATATAATGTTTTATAAATCAGAGAGTATCTATCTTACTAGTAAAAGTTTTATTTAAAACATTCTTAGTTATAATTACAACTTAGCATTCAACAAATTTAAGAAAGGAACTGATGGGGGAAGCACATTTTTATACCTTCTACTATTTCCCAACAAGGCAAATGAGGAAAATCATATTGCCAACTGATTAAAAGTACCTGAAATATATTTAATTATCAGCATGCCAATACCTAAATCTTTCCTGGCTGGGATTCCTGATTTGCCTCCTAAAGTTTTAGGAACTACCTATTATTTGTGAATAATTTTGTGAGTGTGTTTGCTATATTTTTTACTTAGGGCTTCTATTGCTGTGAAGAGACACTGACATCATGAACACAAAAGGCTTATTATGGAAACACATTTAATTAGTGTGGCCTACATTTTCAGAGATTTAGTCCATGATCAACATGGTGCAAGATGGTGGGATATAGACAGCCACAGTACTGGAGAAGTAGCTGAGTGTCCTAATCTTGACTTGCAGGCCAGAGAAGTGTGTTTGAGATGTTATGTGGTTTCTTGAGCATATATGAGAGCTCAATTCTGCTTCTACAGTGACACATTTTTTTCCAACAAGACCACACCTACTCCAACAAAGCCACAGCCAATAGTGCCACTACCTTTAGGGCCTATTTTCTTTAAAACTACCTCATTCCACTCCCTGACTGCCAAAGGCTTGTAGCCATATCCAAAAACAAAGAATACGTCAGTCCAACATCTAAACTTCCCATAGCCAATAATTGGTGCAAGACAATTGTCAATATTCTATTAGTTATGTTTCAAATAAATACTGATTGGCCAGTAGCCAGGCAGGAAGTATAGGTGGGACAACCAGACAGGAAGTAGATGTGGGTCAATGAGAACAGGAGAATTCTGGGAAGGAGTAGATTGTGAAATTAAATTTCCCTTGAAAGCATTTATTAAATGATTGAGCACATTTATCAAAAACATGTAAAATTAAATTAAATGTTGCTAAATAGAGGAAACTGTATGTTTTATATATTTGAAATTTAAAAGAAACAAATGCTGTACAAAGCAGACCAAATGGTTAAAAACAACCTAATACAAGCCCATCACATTATTATTGGACTATACAAAATATAATCTTAAAGAATAGGTACAAACTAAACTAGAACAATCCTATTATACTACGCACATTGGTATTAAACTGGGATTTTATTGGGGTATGTATAATAAAATGTAACTATAAAAAAATCACTAAGGGATGGTTTAATAGATATAGTATAACAGTTTCGATTAAACTGAGTTCTTTCATCCTATGTTAAAAAATAACATGATCAAGGCATTTAAATTCATGAGTGCTTTCTAATGAGAGACATGGTAGCAATGCTATAATTCTAGCATTCATTAAGTAGAAATAGAACTATTATTATGATCTTGAGCAAAGCTTCGACTACACAGTGTGTACCATTATACTCAAGGCAATACAAAAACATAACTCAAAAGTAAAAGGAGCTGCTTCATTAAGACAATTATTTGTGATATTCCTAACTTTTTGATGCAGACCCTTATAGGTATTAATTTTCCTCTTTAGATGGTTTCCTTTTTAATCGTTACTTTTATATTTTGATGTTATAGTATAATTGCATAAATTTCCCATGCTTTGTCATCCCTCAAAATGCTCTCATGAATCTCTCCTTGTTCTCTTTCTGATTCTTGAATACTCTTTTCATTAATTATTGTTACAAGTAAATTTGAATATCTATCTATGTATATCTATTTATACACACACACACACACACACACACACACACATATATATATATATATATATATATATATATTATACATACATATGTACACAATCCTAATTATAACATGCTCAGTCTGTATAATGTTACTTACATGAATGATTCCAGGGCTAAAAATTTGGTACTTGATAACTAATTTTCACTAAGAAGTCAGTCATTGCTCTGATGTTTTCTATTATATGTGACGTTTGCCTTTTTTCTTACAGCTTTCAATATCCTTCCTTTGTCTTGTGTATTTGGAATGTTAAATATAAAATGCCTTGGAAAGTTTCTTTCCATGCCTATTAGATTCTCTGTGTTGTCAGAGTCCATGCAAACACTCTGGTCAGCATAGTGTCCATCTTTGTGAAGCAAGAAGGAAGTCATTTTCAACATGACTCGGCAACCCATGTTGGTGAAAAATTTGAAAGTTTATTTCAGACATATTTAAGCACAGAACTAAACTTGGATAAAAAGTTTCATATGTTAACTCAAGTCCATGTACACACTAAAGCTAAAATCATAATTATATAGAAACTCAAGACAATAAAAATGAATTTTCTATAGATTAAGCAAGGAAAGAGAATCAATATAAACAAAATGTATGATTGGAGTTGCAGGGAAAACGGCACTGTAGATTGACTGAGAGAAACATAAGAATCTTGGAGCGCAGATGTTGCCTGGCCATATAGATAGCACAGAGGTTTACAGGCTATTAACCACCCCCATTCCCAGCCTTCTGGGTGGAATACAGGCTATACATCTCTCTCTTAGAAGATTCAAGCCTACATGTTTAGCATTCATGATTTTCTGGTGTTTATCAATGAGCATAATGGCCTCTGCATCTCCTATACTGTGTATCTTGCATCTGTATCACTATACCTTTCTTCAACTTTACTTTGTGATTCTGCTGAAGATAGGGCCTATACCATTGCCTAGTGATTCTTCTCCTTCCATGTCTCTAATTTATAGATTTTGTGATTTTATGATGATTCAAAATTCTTCTATATTTCACTTTTGTGCTTTTAGAATTTATTGTTTTATTGACTAGTTCAATTCCTCTATTTTATTTCCCAGTCCTGATTTTCGACTCTACATACCTCATTCTACTTGTATTCAATAAATAAATCCTTAAATACAGTTCAAGAAAATTCACATAGGTGAATAATATTCCAAAGAAAATATAGAATTTGAAAATTGAATTGAATATAAGGATAGTAACACTGAAGAAAAATCAAGCTGAAATTGAGATTGAAATAAAAAAAATTGCAGATACTATTGGCAAATTTAGAGGAAAACCTTTTATATTATTGTTTAGGTTCTAATATAAACTAACTTTATTGCCACAGTGTTTTTGGGTATTGGAGGAGTCTGGCCATTAGTGTGTAATATTGTACATCATTAATTCAATTGAATATTTAACAAAACAAGGAATTCTTTTTTATCATTATTTGAACTACATAGAGTTAATTATTCATTAAGCAATAAATATGAATAATTCTTTGACAATTAAAGTTATAACATTTAAAAATCAACTGAAAATATTTGAAGCGAATATATACACTTACAGTTTGAAAAGAGAGAATACACAATAAATGTGTTATATTTGTATGTTTTCAAGTGTGCTGTAGTAGGTAATATGGTATAACACACAGATAGAGGACAAGAATGAAGCCAGAGAAATTTAGAACATGGTGTTCAAAGAAATTTTATGGATATGATGACATTTCAGCAAATCCAAACAAAATAAAGCAGGAAGCTTTTTGATGATTCAGTGAATAGGATTCTTGGCCCAGGAAACTAAAAACTCTGGTTCCAGAAAAAGGAAAAGAAAACAAGTAGTGAATTTCAGCAAAACGGACAGTTTTCTTAGATCAAAAGGTTTAGTGATAAGACATGAGGACCAAGGAATATCTCACCTTAAATTCTGAAAACTCTGAAATTCTTTCTTAGTGTTCACCATTTCATCTGAGCTTAACGAAAAGATCCAGGTAAGTTTTCAGCAGAAAATCTACTTGTTCTTAATGTCTTGGAAGTACTATTCTGTCCTAGGACAAAACTGCTCATAAAAAATAGTTTTAGGAAAAAAATATAACTTCAAGTCTTCTTGAAACTATATATGGTTCTATACCAGTTGGATACTGTATTAAACAGAACTGCAAACTTTTATGTATTAACATAAAGTTTAAATATTTGAAATAAAGTTTATGTCCTCCTAATAATCCTGTGTGTAAAAGAAGACAATTGGATGCCAGTTTAAAAGTTTTAGTGCTTTGCAAAATGGATATTATAGTAAATATTAGTTAATCATTTCAGGTATATAACTCAGTGAGAAAGAATATGCCTCCTATCATGTATGGTGACAAGACTTCAGTCCCCAGAATCTTGCCCCCACAATTATATGCATTGAAGAATTTGAAACTACAAAAATTTACTCATGATATTGATCAACAACAAAAATAAACTGTGGTTTGTGGTGATGATGATTATGGCAGAATTTTTCTACTAATTGGCACATCTATATTAAATCCTCTCCGGCAAAGCATAAGGTCATTGTAAAAGAGGAGAGAGAAATAGCTTAATTGTCAGAGGTGGTGTATGACTGCAAGGAAACACCATAAGGCAGACAGAGCAGGTTGATTGAATACATAAACTCAAAAATAGCTTTGATAGCATCTAGAATTGTGCAACTTTAAACCAGATGAAGTTCCAACATGGACAAGATACAGCTATATCATTCTTGAACATTTACTCTAATGGAACTTTATCCTACTTCAGAGAAACTAATACAACCATGATCATTGTTGTTCTACTTATAATATCCCAAACCTGGTAAATGGATAAATGTTCATCAATATAAGCATGGGGAAGTATAATGGGCTACATTTATACAATGGATTATGTTTATCAATTCTTGGGGGATGGGATAATTGAGATGGAGGAAGGGTGGATATGGGAGCAGGGAAGAAGTTATCCTAAACAAGGAAGCCATTTTAGGGTTGGCTAGAGTCTTGGCTCTAGAGGGATTCCCAGGTGTCCAAGGGGATTTCCCCAACTAGTTCCATGGGCAGCAAATGAGAGGGTGCCTGAACTGGCCTTAGCCTATAGCCACACTGATGAATACCTTGTATATCATCATAGAACTTTCATCCGGCTATGGATGGAGATAGAGACAGAGACCCATATTGGAGCACTGGACTGAGCTCCCAAGCTCCAAATGAGGAGCAGAAGGAGGGAGAACATGAGCAAGAAAGTCAGGAACACGAGGGGTGTGTCCAGCCACTGAGACAATGGGACTGATCTAGTGGGAACTCACCAAGGCCAGCTGGACTGGGACTGATGGAGCATGTGATCAAACTGGAATCTCTGAATGTGGCTGACAGTGGAGGCTGACTGAGAAGCCAAGGACAATGACACTGAGTTTTGATTCTACTGAATGGTCTGGCCTTGTGGGAGCCTAGTCTGTTTGGATGCTCACCTTCCTAGACCTGGATGGAGTGGGGAGGACCTTGGACTTCCCACAGGGCAGGAAAACCTGACTGCTCTTAGGACTGGAGAGGGAGGGGGAGATAGAGTGAGGAGACTGAGAGGGAAATGGGAGGAGGGGAGAAGGTGGAAATTTTTAAAATATAAAATGAAATCGTGAAATGTACAGATAAACAGAGCTACAAAAATCTTCCTAAGTAAGTGTGTTGGCTTGAATAGGAATGGACCCCATGGACTCACGTTTAAATGCTTGACTCATAAGGAGTGATACTCTTTTGAGGTGTGGTCTTTTGCAGGAAGTATGTCACTCTTGAGGTGGGATTTGAACTCTTCTGTGCTCAAGCTACACAGAGTGCCTTCAAATCATGACGTGGAACTCTTATCTCCATCTCTAGCACCATATACCTGCATACCACCATGAAAATAAAGGACTAGATATCCGAAACTGTAAGCCAGCACTAATTATTTACTGTTTTATAAGACTTTTTGTAATCATTGTGTTTCTTCACAGCAATAGAAGCCATAACTAAAACAGAAGTTGGTACCAGGGCCTGGGGAATGTTGTGATTGTTCTGACCATGTTTTGCATTGGGGGAATTTGGGATTTGTTGCTTTTGGTTAGAAAAGCAGTGAAATTCTTTAGGTACTGCATAATGTACTATACAATCAGGAACATGGAAAACACTGGTGCTGAGGGTGATTTTATCTATGTGGACAGGCTCAAGAGGTTTGAGAGGAGAAGAATTTTAGTATGCTGCCCAGAGACTGGGTTTGTAATATTTTGATGAAGATTAAGCCTGCTTTTAGCCTTGCCTGAAGAATGTGCCTGCAGAAAAAAAAATGAAAGGATTTGGATTAAATCCCTAGGCAAAGGAAAATCTCAAAACAGCCAAGTTTAGATTCTGTTGTGTGAGTATTAGATTTAGCTCTAGTGATTTATAATGGAAAGGGACAAACTACAAGGAAAAATACAAATTATAAAGGTGTTGAAGAAAAGGGACACCGGGAATTAGGATGAAGCTGAATTATGTGTTCAAGAAGATAAACAATATGAAATTAAATAAAGGGAAAGTTGACCTGAAGGCATTGGTGAAAAGAAATTAAAGAACAGTTTATATCCATGTGTGGTGATGTTCTCCGTTAATCCCAGTACTCAGAAGCAGAGTTGGCAGGTCATTGAGTTTGAGTACAGTTTGGTCTACATATTGAGCTCTAAAATAGCCAACATTGGGAAGTTAAACACAGAGAAAAAATGAAAGTAGGTGAAGATGCAATTGTATGAAGATGCCAGTTTCAAACCACAATAAGCAAGACAACCTGGAAGCTTCAGCCATGTGGTTCTGGCTTTAGAGTCAAGAATAGAAGAAAGGTGTTACAAAACCTTCCTTCATAACTAAGGAAGGCTACGGAACCAGGATTTTTTTCAGGAGTGTTCCTGCAGGCAGGCCCAGAGAGACTGTTGTGTGAAGCTGTGAAGGTGAAACCTGAATTGCCATGGAAACCCTGTAATGTTGTAGATGCCAGAGTCATTGGATACTTGCCATGGAAAGGTGCTAACAAGGAGTGGAATAAACCTCCCATCCCCAAAAGTGTTTTATAGTCAACAGAGCTGAATAGAGTTGCAGATATGAAAAGTTTTCAACATCAGACATGGAGATACAGAGTTTGAAGTTTGGCTAGCTGCTGTTTGGTCTTTCCTTGTCCAGTGTTTTCTTAATATCCTACCTTTCCTCCATTTTGTAATAGTAATGTGAATCCTGTGCCATTACATATTGGAAGCATGTAATCTGTTCTTTTTTATTTTGATTTGGTTGGAAATTACAGTTAAGAGATTGCATGGATCTCAGAAGAGACATTGAAAATATAAACATTTTTGAGACCATGGAAGATTATGGGTGTTTTGGGAGTTAAAATAAATGTATTTGGCATTATGATTTGGTGACAAACCTATGAAGGCCAGGGCATAGAATGGGGTGGTTTGAACAGATACGGACACAATAGACTCAGATGGTTGAATACTTAGTCAAAAGGGAATGGCACAATTGAAAGATGTAGCCTTATCGGAGAAGGTGTGACGTTCTGGGAGGAGATATATTATTGTGAAGATGAGCTTGAAAATTTTGCATGATCCAGCTATTCACATTGTGGAACATAGGTATTTCTACTGCCTGTTGATCAAGATATCAAACTCTTTGATCCTTCTTACACACCACTTCTGCCTGCATGTCACCATGACTATAATGGACTAAACCTCTAAAATTTTAAACCAGTACCAAGTTAATGTTTTTATTTATAATGATTTTGTGGTTACAATTGTCTATTCAAAGCAAAAATAGACTATAACTAAAGCAGTAAGGTAGTATACATTTGCTGTTATTCAGATGCTAGCTGTTAAGTCATTGACAAGTTCCAGGATGGGTTACACTCAATGGAATTTTTGGACAAGGCCTCCATAGGAATCCCATATTCTCAAGGCTGTTGATTGGTGTCCATAAACTGATGTAAAGACTGTAATTCTAAAGACAACACTTGTACTCTAATTGAACTTGATAAACAGAGCTTACCTACCTAGCACCTTCACCATTACTGACTAGTGTTCAGGGTATTGGAAGATGTTCTACATGCTACCAATGAATAAAGGTAAACACCAACCCACCAACATTTGGATATACAATGATAACCTGCCTGCAAAATGTACTAGTGCCATAGTGCATAAAAGACGTAGGAATAACCAACCAACATGTGATTGAATTTTTGGCCCACTTCATGAGATGCAATCAGTTCAATAACTTCTTGAGAAACAATAAATTTTATAACAGCTAAGCCACAGATATATGGGGAAACCAAATAATACTCTTCTACTAAATGAAGATAGCAATAAAATGACTAAATGATATTATTCTGTGCTTATAGGTAAGTGCCTTGTTGAGCCATCATCAGTGAAGGTGCCTTATGAAATAAATAGGGGAAAATGCAGAAACTCACAGTTGAAAATGTGCAGAAAATGAAAAACCTTGGAAAGCATAGTCCAAAATAGGAAGTCTCCATCAAATTCATCCTCTCAGGCCTTCTCTATGGCCCAAAGGATGGTCTCTTATACTTGATTTAGAAGATAGTTCTTTCACTATATCTTTACAAGAAAGGACAGAGAAAAATTTGCTTTCTTGGTACCTACTTATAATATTTCTCAGCCTATTAGGAGATACCAGTGGACCACCCTCCCACGGGGGATGCTCAATACCCCCATCCTATGTCAGTTCTTTTTAGTTAGCTATTGGAAACAATAAGTAAAAAAATTCTTAAATCGATAACTTAGCATTGCATGGATGACATTTGCTATATGATTCAAATATGGGTACTTTAGAAAGAATCTTTGAAGAAGTTAGGGAAGTTTGTAAAAATGGGATTATAAATGGATCCTGAAAAAATACAAAGAGGAGCAAGGAGCTTCTGTCAATTACCTAGGATATAAAATAGGATTACAGAAAATTAGAACACAATAGGCACAAATTAGGAGAGACAAATTGCGGACATTGAATGACTTTCAAAGATTGGTGTAGTGACTAGGAGAGCAGGCCTGCTTTTTGTCCTGCCCTGCTCCTGCAGAGCTAGCTTTACACCCGAAATAACAACACACAAATTACATTCATTCAAACACTGCCTGGCCCATTAGCTCTAGCCTCTTACTGGCTAACTCTCACATCTTGATTAACCCATTTCTATTAATGTGTGTTGCCACTTGACTGTGGCATACTGGCATAAGTCTAACCACCATAAGTCTTGGGTAGGAGAAGCATAGCGTCTGCCTGACTCTGCTTCTTTCTCCCAGCATTCTGTTCTGTCTACTCCACCTATATAAGCTGCTGTCCTATCAAAGGTGAAGGCAGTCTCTTTATTTGAGTCTTCCCAACAGACAAAGCTACAATAATCTACAGGCCCAAACCTTAGCAGCTACCCTAACATCACAGGAAGGGAATCAGGGGAAGTCAACCTCACAGGCAAGCTATTTCAAGTGTGGCCTAAATGGTCATGTGACATGATATTGCACTATGCGTCTTCCGAGGTTATGCCGTATCTGCCAGCAACCTGAACACTTGAAATCACAATGTCCCCATGCAGGCTTGTCCTCTATGCCATGCTATGGAGGTCCAGCATCACCATCAGTAAGTGAAACTGTGCCAGCCCTTGAACTTCTTAGCCTTGCAGAGAATTGGCACTGCCCAGACTTAGTTTATCCCATAACCCTATCCAATCCTAAGGTGAAGCTGCAAGTAGCAGGTAAATCCAGTACTTTTATTCTCACTCAGTCCTTATGTTTCTCTCACCAATTTCAGTTATGGGGGTAGACAGGACCGGTTACTCCCCACTTAAAACTTTGCTACTGCACTACATTCTTGCAGGACAATTTTTCTCTCATTCTTTCTTAGTGATGCCAGGTTGTAGTGGAGAAATTCATAGGCACTTCTCCAAAGATTTGTTCTGCTTCTTGGAGCCCCTTTTGACCCCAACCATCTCCAAGATCACATTTTACAGCTTCACTCCTCCTGCCAGATGTGTGCCCAGCTCAACCCACAAGGGTCTCTCCACATACATCAGTCTGTACGCAGCTAAGGACACCCACTGGGCAAAGATTAGCAGGATGGATAAAAGTATTTCTAGCCTCCACGGAAATGGCAGATGTGGTAGCTCAGGGTCATGGAGCTCATGTCAGAAGCTCTCAACATCACCTAAAAATCCCACACCTCCTACCATTCAGATGAAATATGGACTCATCAAAAAACAACTAACCAAGCTCTATATTGAACTCAGGTTATCTTGGCCCTCCCTTCTCCCCATGACCCTGACTCACCTCAGGGCCACCCCATGTTCCCCTATGGGCCTGAGCCCTTTTGACCTGCTTTATGGCAGGCCTTTTTTCCTTAACCATCATCTCCCAGTGCAAACTTCTCCACTGGTGAGGTACCTACCCTATCTCTCCCCTTTAAGGATGTTTCTCTGTTCGCATGTTGATAGCTGTCCCCTGCCCCCACACCAGTGGACACAAATGCTCCTAAACCTGCCACGCTCTCCCCAATTGACAGAGTACTTCTCAAACAGTTAACTCCTAGGTCTCTCAAACATCGATGGACAGGATCTCACATGGTAATCCTCACCACCCCCTTGGTTTCCAAGCTCTTGGGGCACCCATGCTGGTACTATCTCTCCAGGCTCAGATATGAGTCTATGCCTTTTTTTATTCCAAGGAGAACCTAAATGTTTTTAATAATTATCACTTCAATTTTCTGTCATTCCTATATCTAAAGAGTCTGGAATATTAAGTTGAGTGCATAGGTTCTTTAGATAGATATTGTCTTCTGCATAGATAGGATATCTTCAATCACTTCAAAAGGCTATAAAATATGGCATTTAATTAATGAAGGGTTCTGTTGATGTGAGACATGATTGTTCCTGGCAAACTGATCTATTCCATAGAGAATGTTGAACACCAAAGACACTCCACTTGGAACTTGTATATTTCTTGGAAAAAACTGGCCTTTGTTCAAGGAATTGACCATGCATTGACCACTGACAAAATGCATGATGTCCAGACAGGACAAGCAGTATACAAGAAAAAAGACTGTCCAATCCTGCCTCTGAAAATTATTTGTCAGTTACTCTAGGAATTGGTCAAAGTTGGTTGCTCCAACATTGCAAATGAGACTTTGGGTGACTGCCCAAGTAGCGAGTTGTCTCTGTCATTTGTTGCACATTTTGGAAGTTGCTTGATTGTACTTCATGCTTACTCAAGTAATATTATTTCCCTTCTCAGGTCATCTATGGGGTTCAGGACTAGATAGTCATTGTTACTTTCCTCTCATTATTGACCAAGTTATTTATAATACAAGACTTAGACTCCTTAGGATAAGTGAATTATTGAAACATTTATCACATAGTTATTGCTTGATATTGTTTATGCTGGTTGTAATTCTAGTATTTATACTTGATATTTGTTCTAATTATATAAAATTTTGTATTAGACTTCGAAATCTCTTATTTAAACAAAAGGGGGAGGTGCTGTAGGAAATCCTTCAGCCAGTAGCCTTTGAACTATGCACCCACATGGGCATGGTCTCTTATCCTAAAATCCACTGTAAAGCTTGCACTTCCACTCTCTTCCAGCACCTGGATTCAGTTGCTGTTCCCCATTCAAGCAGAAGACTGTGATCTGTAAGCCTACCCCTAAATAAATAACAATTTTTATACTCAATTCTGAGTCAGTGTGGGATATCTTTTTAGTGTCCATCTACAAATAGATTTAGTGAACCAGTTTTGAAATAGAACCAGTTATATGGTTAAATTAATGACAGGTATTATCATATTTTTATTTGCTCTATAATAATTAACATTATTATTACTTCTAAAACTCTGTAGTACTTAGAGATATGGAAACAATTGTCACAATAGGAAGCTTTGAAATCTATTTTGTAATGATGTCAAAAGGCAAAATCATTTCCTAATATTAATTTTTTTGGTTTTATGTAATTGATGATTTTTTTTCTAGACAAAGTTTCTCTGCAGCTTTGAAACCTGTCCTGGAACTAGCTCTTATAGACCAGACTTGTCTCATACAGAGACTTGCCTGCCTCTGACTTCTGTGTTCTTGGATTAAAGGTGTGTCTCTCCACTGCCCAGAAGTTTGGTTAAATTCTAATAGGAGGTGGCAATATATATATTAACTTGATGCATAAGTCAAATATAATTGAGAAGCAATGATTTCGAATTGAACATCATTCACAAATAGTTCAATAATAAATTATTTTTCTTGGGAATTTAGAAAAATATTTTCACAGTTAGTAATGAAATTACATAGAATTCACTAATTTTATTTCCATTCTAATCATTGGAATTTATAATAAACACAGTTTTAAAATACTATTTATCAAATTACCACGAAGAATTCATTCAGATACAATCTAATATAGATAATGCAATGTAATAAATCAAAAAGATATTCCTTGTTTTCTTCTTAGAATTATTTTATTTGTTTACAAAATTCCAGTTTGATTAAGTTCTTCACTATTGTGAACATGATCAAATTAATTTTCTCAGGTGTTCCTTAAACTGCATTATATCATTAACTTACAATAATATATCTAGCTGGGCGATGGTGGCGCACGCCTTTAATCCCAGCACTCGGGAGGCAGAGGCAGGTGGATCTCTGTGAGTTCGAGACCAGCCTGGTCTACAGAGCTAGTTCCAGAACAGGCTCCAAAGCCACAGAGAAACCCTGTCTTGAAAAGCCAAAAAAAAAAAAAAAAAAAAAAAAATAATAATAATAATAATAATAATATATCTAACTATCCTTTCAGTTCTTCCATAAAATATAGAAGTAGGTTTTGATTATTATAATACAAAATACAATATATATTTATGATAAAATATATCAGAACTTAATTTTGTTGGATTTTATATATTCATGTATTTTAATTGAAATTTGCTTTAGCTTCATATACATAATATAAATATCATATATGTATGAAACTCAAACAATATATACATGAAAAAAACAAAATTCAAAAGAAAAATACTTTGTTGTTTTCCAGGTAAACATATTAATATTTTTAATAGTTCTCCCAATAGAGCAACTTAGCATAGTACTCAAAGCCTACATATTATTTTGGATAATATTGCTAAACATGTTTCTAATAAGCAACTTTATTTACAGTTAGCATAATTCCAGTGTCAGAAGTGGCAATATATAATAGGGCAGAAGAAAATACTTTCTTCTTTTCACAGGTTATAATATCTTCAGAGTTGTTCCTTCTTGATTTTTTTCCATCGTATATTTGTATGAGAAAATTTTCTTAATCATTTTACTGTGAAATAATACCACAGGGTAGGCATCTGCTTTTACCAAAGAAAGCCATTACTGTTATTGCCTTTGACCTGATCTTCAGTAATGGAAAGAACTGATATAAATTGCATTGTCATATAAATTAAGGATTTAGAAACTTCAATATATTTGCTATTGAAAGAGAGTCTCTAAGAATACTTAGGCTACACTAACAAGTGGGTGGCCATAGACAGCAAATGTTCTGCTTGCAGATTTTAGTTGTTAAAAATATTTTTATAATTTATTTGAAACAAATTGGTCAAATATAAATAAAAGGATTATAGCTCACAAAACATTTTTGCAGACTATGTTAAATAAAATATTATTTTTCCAGAAAGTTTTCCTCTTCCATATAATAAAAATTATATTTTGGTGATAAATAAGATACTATAATGTGTTTCTGTGGGTCTCTATTTCCTGCAGGAGGAACCCTCTGATAGTGAATAAATAATGGACCAATCTATGAGTATAGTAAATTATCACTTGGAGTCATTTTATAGTTGTATTTTATTTTTAGAGCAGCAATATTTCCTTTTATCCTTGGTCTCTGAGATACCTTGACTCTGGTTATTGGTCATCCAGTTTCAGCAGTTTGGTCAATCTGTTTCAGGTATGAGTTACATCTTATGGAGTGGCCCTTACTTCAAATCAAACATTGTTTGTTATTCTCACGGGCTTTATACCAACGTTGCCTTGCATATTTTGCAGGCAGTACAGATGATAGATCTAATGTTTTGTAGTTGGTTTACATTTCACTTTTCTCATTTGGTAGCCTTCAGAATACCCTTCCATATGATAGACAGAGGAACATGGATATTAATATTCTATGTTGCCACCAGCTCACCCTTTCCATGTTCAACGAATTGTATAGCTGCTGTCTTCAACAATGGGACCTTGCTGTTTGTTTTTCATGAGCAAACTACTGCATAATCAATAGCCTAGGCTTTTTGTGGATTTCTATGTTACCCTTTCAGCCAACAATTCAATTAGGTTGAACTCTGTCCCCAAATTGGAAACTTTATTTAGTGACAAGATTTGGCCAGTACATGTTGCATGTCCCTAGTAGTTTGGGGGCATGTTTAGAATCACTTTGATGCATTACGAGAAGTTTCCATTGCAACACATTGTATATTAGCTGCTGTCAAGTGTGGAGTTGATAAAAATTATTTCCCATTCTGATGTCTGCCACTTTGTCAGAATGATGATGTCCCTCACCTTTCAGAAGCTTTCATAAGAGAAACCCAACTTCATAGGCCATGAAATCTTAGCACAAATAACTTCATGGTAAAATGACACTCCATGGTATTATTAAGGGTGTAAAACTCATCATGTAGACATCATCACATGCCAAGACGAAAACAATGCCCTAATGCTTCAATGTCCAAAGTTATGGGAAATTCTCTAAACTCATTAACCTTGCCTTTTATATTCTCTCATTCTCATTCTGCCTAACTGATCTTGCTAATTGAATTATGTAGACACATAACATGACTTTTGAACTTAAAATCTCATTCTGGAAAAAGATCAGGGCTTCCATGGTATCTGAAAGACCAAACATAGTTACCAGATTACTAATAAGAATTTCTATTGACTTAAACTCTTGTCCAAAAATTCTTCTCTGGTTAATTTACAATTACATTTTTTCAGTTTTTTGACATCCCATTTATTAATTTTTAACTATAGTGCCTGTATTAACTGTGTTCTCTTCTTTAAGTCTTTTCCTGTGCTTATATATGTTTCTGGGTTCTATTGGCTCACTTGGGGGAGGGGGTGAGAAAGTACCATGTCAATGGCATAGACATCAGCAATCAAGTAAAAGAAAATCAGCAGACTCTTTTATTCAACAATGGGGAGAGACTTATATACCCTCCTCTTAACTCCCAGGCTGCATTTCAATCCATTAACATACTGTGGTCACTCCTCATTGAATAGTCACTATGAGGACATCTGACAGCATATGTTGCTAGGCCCTTGGGCAGCATCACATGGTTGTCCTTTGCTGGCTAGGCAAGATCTGGACATCTGATAACACATGCTTTTAGGCTCTCAGGCAAATTCCAGGTTGGTTAATCCCTTGGCCTTATAGGACTTATCTTTCTATATATCCATTCTTTTTTTTTAAAAAAAAAAAGTTTTTTATTGAGAAAAGGAGAGAAAAAAATATAAACAAAAAACAAGTTTCCACCTCCTCAAGGCCCAAGCAAAGAACTCTGGGTCCCACTGAGCACCAGATTTATTACATAGGTGCTCAGTGGGACCCAGAGTTCTTTGCTTGGAGCTTGTTGATCCTACCCCAGAAGGGCTCAGTGGCTTGACTTATGTCTGTCTTAGGTTGGGCTGCCAAGCAAGCTCTTACCCATCATTGACTACCAACCCACAAAGAACATTCCTTCATGGACAGCTATCAGGGAGGGGGGACTAGATGGTAGCCTATCAAATTTGAGGTAATTAGGCATACATTACCTTCTACAGAATACTGCAAAAAGAATACTAAAGAGAAATTAGCACCTGAAGAGTCACTTCAGTTGCTGCCTGCTGGTGTCAAATATGCTGCAGGAAACATTTAAAAAGAATAATGATTAACAATAACATCCTATAAATTAATGTATATGTGAACATTCAAGAGTGAATGTTTTATCCTGGACCAAACTTTTTCAAAAAAATGAAGAGTCAAGGGCAATAACCTCTTCCCTTATCTGATCTAATTGAAAAATTTGCATGTATTAGCTACAACGAATAATGTAGAATCTTAGCTGACCATGTGCCTTAATATATTTATCCAGCTCCCATCATGCTAAATTAACATTTCTCATCTCAAAAGGTGTAATACAAAATGAGGAAAATCAAGGGTCACAATTGTGTCTCCTGGGCAGAATCAGGCTTATGATGGCTGGGTGTAACATCTCTTACTTGGACCCATGTTGGTGCCATGGCAATCTGCAGTAAAAAACAAACATACCTTCTCCTAAGTGTCAGCAAGGGGTCTGGCAACAGTCTTTGGAGGGAGACAGAATCTCTCTATTCCACCAGAGACGGGTGTATGCCTTGACAAAGATGTCCAGTGCTTGTAGACTGGCCTGAGCCGCTTGTCATCAAAACTGAGAAAGTTCATGAAAAATAGAAGCTCGGCCAGCCTGGGACGGGGAGCTCAGAGGTTCCTTGGCCCCCTATCCTTCTTGGGCTCACTGCAGGGCCTCTACTCCCTGCATACTGCCTCTTTCTTCCTAGCCCACCCAGCTTCCATCGAGAACCCTCCCCACTTCGGCCCAACCACCCTCTTTTGGCACATAATATCACCCAGCCAAGCCTGTCTGGGCACTGGGTTTGAATAATCGGGGCACCCAAGCAGGCGGGAGTTCCTTTGTTTCTATGGCCTGCCTACACCAAGCAGGGTAGGTGCTTTGTTTGCGACATGCCCAGCCAGCACGGAGGCCTGATCTCTCGGTGCCAAGAGAGCAAGTGTTGGGGTGAGTTTCTGGCCCCACGGCGCCAGCCTGGGACGGGGGAGCTCAGAGCTTCCTCGGCCCCCTATCCTTCCTGGGCTATCTGCAGGGCCTCTACTCCCTGCATACCGCCTCTTTCTTCCTAGCCCACCCAGATTCCATCCAGAACCCTCCCCACTTTGGCCCCACCGCCCTCTTTTGTCACATAACATCACCCAGCCCAGCCTGTCTGGGCACTGGGTCAGAATCCTCAGGGCACCCAAGCGGGCAGGAGTTCCTTTGATTCTATGGCCTGCCTGCACCAAGCAGCGTAGGTGCTTTGTTTGCGACCTGCCCAACCAGCACGGAGGCCTGATCTCTCGGCGCCAGGAGAGCCAACGTTGGGGAGAGCCAGCATTGGGTAGGCAAGGAGACCAGATCCGGTAAAAGAAGATCCATAAGGGAGCATTTGGAAGAAGAGATGGGCAGACACCAAGGCAAGAATTTGCCCAATAAGCTGAAAAGCAACATGAAGCCACCAGAAACGAGCGACCTCACAATGGGAGGACATGAACACCTTAATCAAGAAGAAGTAGAAAAGATTGACTTCATGAAAGTGATTGATGCCCTTAAACAGCATGTAAAAAATGCCCTTATAGAAATGGATGAGAAATATAACAGAAAGTATGAAGAATTGAATAAATCAGTGAATGATACCCTAGAAAACCAAGGAAAAACAATCAAACAGATAATGGAAACACTTCAAGACTTGAAAACTGAAGTGGAGGCAAAGAAGAAAACACAAACAGAGGGGGCTGGACATGGAAAATTTAAGTAAACAAACAGAGTCTACAGAAACAAGCATAACCAACAGAATACAAGAGTTAGAAGAAAGAATCTCAGATTCGGAAGATACCATAGAGAAAATAAACACACTGATCAAAGAAAACAGCAAGTTCAACAACCTCTTATCACAAAACATTCAGGAAATATGGGACACAATAAAAAGACCAAACCTAAGAATAATAGGAGTAGAAGAAGGAAAAGAAGTGCAGCTCAATGGTCCAGAAAATATATTTAATAAAATCATAGAAGAAAACTTTCCAAACCTAAAGAAAGATATACCTACGAAGGTTCAAGAAGCATACAGAACACCGAATAGGCTGGATCAAAAAAAAAATCACCTCGACATATAATTATCAAAACACAAAGCATACAGAATAAGGAAAGAATATTAAGAGCTGCAAAGGAAAAAGGCCAAGTTACTTATAAAGGTAAACCTATCAGACTTACACCTGACTTCTCCATGGAAACCATGAAATCCAGAAGGTCCTGGATAGATGTACTGCAGAAACTGAGAGACAATGGATGCAAGCCCAGATTACTATACCCAGCCAAGCTTTCGTTCACTACAAATGGAGAAAACAAAATTTTCCAAGATAAAAACAAATTTAAACAATACGTAGCCACAAATGCAGCCTTACAGAAAGTAATAGAAGGAAAATCACAAACCAAGGAGTCCAACAATGACTACAATAACTCAAAAATCTAGAGACCCTTCACCAGCACAACTCAAAGAAGGGAAACACACAAACTCTACTACTAAAAAAGTGACCAGATTGAACAACCACTGGTCATTAATATAACTTAATGTCAATGGACTCAACCCACCTATAAAAAGGCACAGGCTAAGAGATTGGATAAGAAAACAGGATCCAACATTCTGCTGTTTACAAGAAACACACCTCAACCACAAAGACAGGCCCCTACTCAGAGTAAAGGGCTGGGAAAAGGTTTATCAAGCAAATGGACCCAAGAAACAAGCAGGTGTGGCCATACTAATTTCTAACAAACTGGACTTCAAATTTAAATCAATCAGAAAATGTAGAGAGGGACAATTTATACTCATAACAGGAACAATTCATCAGGATGAAGTCTCAATCCTGAATATCTATGCCCCTAATATAAAAGCACCCACATACATAAAAGAAACATTGCTAAAACTCAAGGCAGCCATCAAACCGCAAACACTAATAGTAGAAGACTTCAACACTCCTCTCTCACCAATGGACAGGTCAATCAGACAGAAACCTAACAGAGAAATAAGAGAATTAATGGAGGTAATGAAGCAAATGGACTTAACAGACATCTATAGAACATTCCACCCAAATAGGAAAGAATATACCTTCTTCTCTGCAGGTCATGGAACCTTCTCAAAAATCGACCACATAGTCGGTAACAAAGCAAACATCCACAGTTACAAAAAAATATTAGTACCCGCCTGTGTCTTATCAGATCACCATGGATTAAAGTTAGAATTCAACAACAATGCTACCCCCAGAAAGCCTACAAATTCACGCAAACTAAACAGTCAACTACTGAACCATACCTGGATTAAGGAAGAAATTAAGAAAAAAAATTAAAATTAAAGTCTTCCTGGAATTCAATGAAAATAAAGAAACAACATACTTAAAATTATGGGACACTATGAAAGCAGTCCTAAGAGGAAAGTTCATAGCACTATGTGCCCACTTAAAGAAAACAGAGAAAGCTCACATTGGAGACTTAACAGCCCACCTGAAAGCTCTAGAAAAAAAAAAGAAGCAGACTCACCTAGGAGGAGTAGAAGACTGGAAATAATCAAACTGAGGGCTGAAATCAACAAAATAGAAACACAGAAAAGAATACAAAGAATCAATGAAACAAAAAGCTGGTTCCTGGAGAAAATCAACAAGATCGACAAACCCCTATCCAAACTAATCAAACGGCAGAGAGAGAATTTGCAAATTAAACCACATCTTCAGAGAATCATTAGATCTTACTACAAAAGCCTATATGCCACAAAACTGGAAAATGTAAAGGAAATGGACACTTTTTTAGATAAATACCATATACCAAAGTTAAACCAGGACCAGGTGAACAATATAAATAGACCTGTTAGTCGCGAAGAAATAGAAGAGGTTATCAAAACCCTCCCTACCAAAAAAAGCCCAGGACGAGATGGTTTAAATGTGGAATTCTACCAGAACTTCCAAGAAGACCTAATACCTATACTCCTTAATGTATTTCACAATATAGAAACAGAAGAGGCATTGTGAAATTCCTTTTATGAAGCTACAATTACTCTGATACCAAAACCGCACAAAGACTCAACCAAGAAAGAGAATTATAGACCAATCTCACTCATGAACATCGAAGCAAAAATCCTCAACAAAATACTGGCAAACTGAATCCAAGAACACATTAGAAAAATTATCCATTACGATCAAGTAGGCTTCATCCCAGGGATGCAGGGCTGGTTCAACATACGAAAATCTATCAATGTAATTCATCATATAAATAAACTGAAAGAAAAAAAAACATATGATCATTTCATTAGGTGCTGAAAAAGCATTTGACAAAATTAAACATCCCTTTATGATAAAAGTATTGGAGAGATTAGGGATACAATGGTAGTACCTAAATATAATAAGAGCTATATAGAGCAAGCCGACAGCTAACATCAAATAAAATGGAGAGAAACTCATATCCAACCCACTAAACTCAGGAACACGACAAGGCTGTCCACTCTCGCCATGCCTCTTCAATATAGTGCTTGAAGTTCTAGCAATAGCAATAAGACAACATAAGGGGATCAAGGGGATTCGAATTGGAAAGGAAGAAGTGAAACTTTCGTTATTTGCAGATGATATGATAGTGTACATAAGCGACCCCCAAAACTCCACCAAAGAACTTATACAGCTGATAAACAGCTTTAGTAATGTGGCAGGATACAAGATCAACTCCAAAAATCAGTTGCCCTCTTATATACAAAGGATATGGAAGCAGAGAGGGAAATCAGAGAAACTTCACCTTTCACGATAGCCACAAACAGCATAAAATATCTTGGGGAAAATCTAACCAAGGAAGTGAAAGATCTATTTGACAAGAACTTTAAGGCATTCAAGAAAGAAACTGAGGAGTATAGCAGAAAATGGAAGGACCACCCTTGCTCTGGGTTTGGGAGGATCAACATAGTAAAAATGGCAATTCTACCAATGGAAATTTATAGATTAATTGCAATCCGCATCAAGGTCCCATCAAAATTCTTCACAGATCTTGAGAGGACAATAATCAACTTTATATGGAAAAACAAAAAAACCCAGGATAGCCAAAACAATCTTATACAATAAAGGATTGTCTGGAGGCATTACCATCCCTGACTTCAAACTCTATTACAGAGCTACAGTGATGAAAACAGCGTGTTACTGGCATAAAAACAGAGAAGTCGACCAATGGAATCGAATAGAAGACCCGAATTTTAACCCACAAACCTATGAACACCTCATTTTTGATAAAGGAGCCAAAAGTATACAATGGAAGAAAGAAAGCATCTTTAACAAATGGTGCTGGCATAACTGGATGTCAACTTGTAGAAGAATGAAAATAGACCCATATCTATCACCATGCAAAAAACTCAAGTCCAAATGGATTAAAGACTTCACTATCAGTCAGAACACATTGAACCTGATAGAAGAGAAATTCGGAAGTACCCTACAACAGATGGGCACAGGAGATCGCTTCCTATGTGTAATCCCAACAGCACAGATATTAAGGGCAACATTGAATAAATGGGACCTACTAAAACTGAGAAGCTTCTGTAATGCAAAGGACACTGTCACCAAGACAAAAAGGCAACCTACTGACTGGGAGAAGATCTTCAACAACCCAGCAACAGACAAAGGTCTGATCTCCAAAATATATAGAGAACTCAGGAAAATAGACTTTAAAATGCTAATTAACCCAATTAAAAAATGGGGCACTGAACTGAACAGAGAATTGTCAGCAGAGGAAGTTCAAATGGCCAAAAGACACTTAAGGTCATGCTCAACCTCCTTAGCGATCAGGGAAATGCAAATCAAAACAACTTTGAGATATCATCTTACACCTGTCAGAATGGCTAAAATAAAAAATTCCAATGATAGCCTTTGCTGGAGAGGCTGTGGAGGAAGGGGTACCCTCATCCATTGCTGGTGGGAATGCAATCTTGTGCAACCACTGTGGAAATCTGTGTTTCGGTTTCTCAGGAAATTCGGGATCAACCTACCCCTGAACACAGCAATACCACTCCTGGGAATATACTCAAGAGATGCCGTATCATCTGACAAGAGCATTTGTTCAACTATGTTCATAGCAGTATTATTTCTAATAGCCAGAACCAGGAAACAACCTAGATGCCCTTCAATGGAAGAATGGATGAAGAAAGTGAGGAATATGTACACATTAGAGTACTATGCTGCGGTAAAAAAAAATGACTTCTCGAATTTTGCATGCAAATGGATGGAAATAGAAAACACTATCCTGAGTGATGTAACCCAGATCCAAAAAGATGAATATGGGATGTACTCACTCATAATTGGTTTCTAGCCATAAATAAGGGTCACGGAGTCTACAATTGGTGATCCTAAAGAAGCTAAGTAAGAAGGTGAACCAAAGGAAAAACATATAGTTTTCCTCTTGGCTATGGGAAGTAGACAAAATTGCCGGGGAGAAAATTGGGATCCTGTGGGTGGGTTGGAATGGGGTTAAGGGGAGATGGGGAGAGAAAAGTGAGAAGGGGAGGATGGGGGGAACTTGGGGAAAAAGGAGGATTGGGATAAAGGAAGGTTGGATAGGGGAGCACGGAGGCACAATTCTTAGTTAAGTGAGCCACTTTCGTGTTGGCAAGAGACTTGAACCTAGAGGGGCTCCCAGGTGCCCAAGCCGAGGTCCCCAGTTAGTTCCTTGGGCAGCTGAGGATAGGGAATCTGAAATGACCCTATCCTATAGCAATACTGACGAATATCTTGCATATCATCATAGAACCTTCATCTGGTGATGGATGGAGACAGAGACAGAGACCCACACTGGAGCACTGGACTGAGCTCCTAAGGTCCCAATGAGGAGCAGAAGGAGGGAGAACATGAGCAAAGAAGTCGGGACCACGAGGGGTGCACCCACCCACTGAGACAGTGGAGCTGATCTATTGGGAGCTCACCAAGGCCAGCTGGACTGTGACTGAAAAAGCATGGGATAAAACTGGACTCTCTGAACATGGCGAACAATGAGGGCTGATGAGAAGCCAAGGACAATGGCACGGGGTTTTGATCCTACGTAATGTGCTGGCTTTGTGGGAGCCTAGCCAGTTTGGATGTTCACCTTCCTAGGAATGGACGGAGAGGGGAGGACCTAGGACTTACCACAGGGCAGGGAACCCTGACTGCTCTTTGGACTGGAGAGGAAGGAGGAGGGGAGTGGGGGGACGGGGAGAAGGGTGGGAGGAGGGTGAGAAGGGTGGTAGGAGGGGAGGGAAATGGGAGGCTGGGAGGAGGTGGAAACTTGTTTTTTTTCTCCTTTTCTCAATAAAAAAAGAAAGAAAGAAAAAGAATATTTTCCTAAAAGTATCAAAAAAAAAAAAAAAAAGAAAAATAGACCTCTATTAAGAAGAGATGACGATCTCTCTTAACCTCTGTCAAGATAATCCTGGCTAATAATTCATTATTATTGGTCATCTGTTGGTCCTTTCCACAGTGGTTTGTCCCTGAGAATTGTAGGGGATGACAGTGATATGGGAAATCTGCCAGGACCCCAGAGAGTCATTGAATTGTTGAGAGAAATAGGCAGGACCATAGTCAGTCTTATGTGCCCAACTATTACCATAGCTATCATGACTGACTTAACAGCCTTGATAGCTTTCATGGCTTTCTCCCCAGAAAGGGTGAGAGCATAAACAAAGGAGGAACAGGTGTCTATTATCACATGAAAATATTTAAGATTGCCAAATGGTGCATAATGTGTAACATCCTTCTGTCAGGTGTTAGGAAACAAGCCCCAGGGATTAACCCACGCACATTTAAATGATCCTAAGAGCGCAATAGAGGCACAAGTGGCACATGCACAAGACAATTGTTTGCATGGTTAACCTGGTAATTCTGAAAGAAGTCTATGCAAATTTTATGGAGACAGATGGAACTGCTGGTGAAGAGCCCTGCACTAGCATATCCATAATGCCTTTTAATATCATCAAGTCGGTGACCTCATTTCTTTGAGTCAGTATTCTGTATAATTTGGAGCAAGATTTAATATCTGGCATATATACCAGGGATCACTCCTATGATTTATGACATCTTGTATGAGCAGCATAGTGCTGACAAAGGGGGCCAGTGAGTCTTTGACTTGAGAAAATATCAGCATAAAAACTACCTGTATAGCATAATGACTGTCAGGAAAAATGTTTATGGGCTCAGTCCATCACTCCACTAGAATGTTGAGGAGGGTCAGTATTTCTCGCAATTTAATGAAACCAGGGTTAGGTATAAGATATGTAAAAACTTTTTGCCAGGACACTGGATAAGAACACTGTATCTGTTTTTATTGAAATCTGAAGAACATGGGATAATGTGACATATAGGAGTGGAAGAAGGGGTCATAAAGGGCTCTATTATTATTGGAAGTTTAGGGAGCCCTGCTAAGGTCTTATTTTTGGCAAGTGATTGTCAATAGCTTTTGTGCTTCCTGCAACTATTTCCTGGAGTCAGATAGAATCCACCCAGAGAAACTGATTATTCCTTAAAGAAAAAAGGAAGACAAAACTAATCTGGCTCTCATCCATATGTTCTCTGTGCCAGTACTCATGCTGTAAGACCAAGTTGAAAGGATTAATAAATCTTAGAGGTAACTTTGCATAGATCAGTATGTGTTGATGTATCCATAATGAAGACCAAGATTGCCACAATGCTTCTAAAACCACTTGTGTGACTCTAGGATCATTGCCAACAAGGCCCTCTGGGGATCATGTTGGTGCAGGCTAGATGTAGCTAGAATGGTCACAAACTTTGGAATTGACCTCAAGCTTCAAGAGGAAGCCTAACCTTGATGGACCGGCAGATAAGCCCTCCAACAATGGAGAGAGTTATCTTATTTCTTGATCATGGATGGGCTGTAAGGGTTTAAGTGAATTAATTGTGCCACATAATTGTTGTAATTCTGAAAATGAGTACAGTTTCTTCATTTTCATTTAAAGGAAAGGAAGCAAACTTGCATAGCAATGGAAAAAAACTAGAAAGGCAAAGAGGGATACCATTTCAACTTTATCTGGTGCCACCTTCAGTTGTAATGACATGAGACATTTTAACACTTTTTCAGCAGTCTTTTGCAGATAGACTATATCTAGATGTGCCAGAAAGAGACCATCCATGTAATGGATTAATAGGATGTCCTTGGGAATATTCACAAAGGCCCGAAAAACATATAACTGGTAAGTTGTGAATCTATTTTTCAGTTCCTGGGATAAAAATCCCTAGATATGTCTGGGGCAGGATTATGCATATTTAGTTCCCATAATATAAAATCAAAGTTGTCTCAATCCTGTAGCACCAGAGGAATTTGAAAAAGCAACTCTTAATATCCAAAACTAAAATATAAAAATATCGAGAAATAGTGTTAGGGTTGAGGAGGCCTGGTTGCATGGACACCATTTTTTCCACTTAACAAGTAACAGTGTGAAGATCCTGTAGGAGGTAGTAGCATCATGATCTCTTGGGAATAACAAATATAAGGGTATTATGTTCAGTTCTATGTGACCCATTTTTAACTGTTTTGTAACTGATTTCTTTAGTATTGACAACTTGAGTTCAATTGAAGGCCGCTCTCTATTTCATCCAGATGTATTGATTGGAGAGCCATGTCAATAAAATGGGGCTAGAAGGCTCAAACTTGGTGAATTTCTGAAGGACACCTGTGTCCACCAAGCCTCTAACAGCTTTCCCATCAAGATAGATAATCAGCATTGGAAGTGTGGCACTGAGTGTTTACTTATTTTTTTTTTATTTTCTCTTATTTCACTGATACTTATGTTCTTATAATTTTTTTCATGTCTCTTTTGTTATGACTCGGTAGTATAATTTGATGTCAATAATTGTAATACCCCTGCAATTGTCCTTCACCCTTCTGATTCATTTAGCTATTTTGGCTGTTATTGAAATGTGGAATGTTAATGGTAGGCTTTTGATTCAATCTAGCTTTATAAAAGTCTGCTTCGAACTATCCTGAAATTAAATGTCCAAAGTGCATCATTGATATATAATGACATCCTTTGTGTCTTTGACATGAGCTCTACCTAGACAAAAATATTGTCAATGATCTGAAATAAATGTTCTGAATTTGAAGACTTACAAATTAGCAAACACATGTACTAATTGCTTTGCTGCATTAAAAGTTCTATACACACAAGCATACTTAATGATAATTAAAGAGGAATTAAGGACATGATAACATGTAGTGTGTAGAGTGTGTGTATGTGTGTGTTATTAATACACTTAAGAAAACACATTATTTTTATTTACTTGTATTTCTTACTATTGATGAATATTAGACTAGCATAATATTAATTAAATATTGTTACACATGCCAGAAGTCATTTAGAATACAAAATACATATAGTATGCCACTTCATAGTTGACTATTTTAATATCTGCATTTGCAATTAGTAGAGGGTTCTGATATGTCTGAGTAAGATAAAGTAAAGTAAGTTTTTTTTTTGGTAATCACCTATTTAATTAATTAATTTATTTATTATGTGTACAATATTCTTTCTGTGTGTATGCCTGAAGGCCAGAAGAGGGCAACAGACTTCATCACAGATGGTTGTGAGTCACCATGTGTTGCTGGGAATTGAACTCAGGACCTTTAGAAGAGCAGCCAATGTTCTTAACCTCTGAACCATCTCTCCAGCCCCTTAAATTTATATTTTAACTTTGAAAACATACATAATATGATTACAAGTTTATTTATTATAAATGACTAACTACTAACCTATATTTCTTAGTTATATATTATATTTTAAAAGGTCTGCATGAGCATAATACACCAAACAAGAGTAGAAACATACGTATAATATAACAAAAATAATTTAAGTTTTTGTTAAAATACTGAAATCCAAATCAATGTAAAGTATTTGAGGTTAATAGTTGTCTTTTAATCCTATAATCTTATATTCCCCATAATTGAGGACAAACATCCATAGCCCAGAAAATGACCGAAAACCAACCACCCCACTTCTTGAGAATGTGGGCCTTGTGTTCTCAAGATTCTTTCTTGTTTTCTGGGGATGACAGCATATTTAAGGAACCTGAGAAAAGTGAGATAATGGTCAAATCCTGGGAAAACTAGTCTGAAGACAACTTTCTACTCATAAGGTTTAAGCATTTCCCTCTTTATAAATTTCTGTTTTATTTTTTTTAGTTTTAAAATTGATGAACATATTTTTTTCTAATTGAGTAGTAGCATGTGAATATTTTCATAACTTCAGAAAATGTCTCCAATAGTATTATCCTGATTGAGCTGTAATTTTTGAAAGTACTGTGCACTCGTTTTGTATTACTCATTTAAAATGCTATATAATTGGGTTGCATTTGAGAACAAGGATGAGACTTAACTTGAATTTTTAAAAAGAAACTAAAAGAAATGCATATATATATATATATATATATATATATATATATTATGAAATGATGCCATATAATTTCATCAAAAAACAGTGACGTTTTTAATTTAACTTTGATATCACAAATATTGGATGTGGAATTGTTGAATTATTTTCTCATACCAATGTACATTTAGTACATTTACATGATTTTTTCCAAGTAGCTTTAAATTTTGATTTTCATCACTTTTTAAAATCTTATTTCTTTACATATCTTATTATAAATTCACATTTCCTACTTCCCTCTGAGCCCTACAACTAGAACATAGGATTAACTAGAAACTTCAAATTAATATCATATCCTTTATTAAATATATTTTCTGGACCGTTGAGCTGTACTTCTTCTCTTTCTTCTATCCCAATTATTCTTAGGTTTGGTCTTTTTGTTGTGTCCCAGATTTCCTGAATGTTTTGTGATGAGAATTTGTTGGTTTTGCTGTTTTCTTTGATCGGTGTGTTTATTTTCTCTATGGTATCTTCACTGTCTGACATTCTTTCTTCTATCTCTTGTAATCTGTTGGTAGTACTTGTCTCTGTAGTTCCTCTTCGTTTACCCAGATTTTCCATCTCTACCTTTCCCTCTGTTTGTGTTTTCTTCATTACTTCCATTTCATTCTTCAAGTCTTGAACCACTTCCCTTACCTGTTTGATTGCTTTTTCTTGTTTCTCTTGGTTTTCTTGGGTATCTTTGAGCGATTTATTCATTTCCTCTACGTTTTTGTTTGTAATCTCTATTTGTTTATGGCAGTTTTTCACCTCCTGTTTAAGGTCTTCTATTATTTTCATATAATTCACTTTTGAGTCGATTTCTTCTAATTCTTCTGGAGTAGGGTGTACAATTCTTCTTATTTCAGGATCCCTGGATTCTGGTGATGTCATGTTGCCTTGCAGGTTGTTGGAGGAATTCTTGAATTGGCGCCTTCCCATCTCTTCCTTCAAATGGAGCCATGAGAGGCCTGGTGTCTTGGTCCAGTCTTTGCTGTGACTGACTCTCTGGGTGTATCTCTTCAGTGTAGAAGCAGGAACCGTCCTGTCCAGATGGAACTCCTCAGCACCAAAATATGGACGCCTGGTAGTCCAATGACCTGCAGACAAAATGGGGGACTTGGGGGGCAGGACGGGGATGAGTAGAACACAGGACACCCTGCTGCACAAGCTGAAGCTGCGCCAGTGCCACTCTTGGGAATATACCCAAGAGATGCCCGATCATATGACAAGGGCATTTGTTCAACTATGTTCATAGCAGCATTATTTGTAATAGCCAGAACCTGGAAACAACCTAGATGCCCTTCAATGGAAGAATGGATGAAGAAAGTGTGGAATATATACACATTAGAGTACTACTCAGCGGTAAAAAACAATGACTTCTTGAATTTTGCATGCAAATGGATGGAAATAGAAAACACTATCCTGAGTGAGGTAACCCAGACCCAAAAGGAGGAACATGGGATGTACTCACTCATAATTGGTTTCTAGCTATAAATAAAGGTCAGTGAGTCTATAATTTGATATCCTAAAGAAGCTAAATAAGAAGGTGAACCCAAAGAAAAACATACAGCTATCCTCCTGGTTATGGGAAATAGACAAGATTGCCGGGCAAAAAAATTGGGATCTTGAGGGAGGGGTGGGAGGAGGGTAAGGGGAGATGGGAAGAGAAAAGTGAGAAGGGGAGGATGGGGGGAACTTGGGGAAATGGGAAGATTGGGATAAAGGAATGTTGGTTAGGGGAGCAGGGAAGCACATATCTTAATTAAGGGAGCCATGTTAGGGTTGGCAAGAGACTTGGACCTAGAGGGGCTCCCAGGTGCCCAGGGTGATGTCCCCAGTTAGTTCCTGGAGGAGCTGAGGATAGGGAACCTGAAATGACCCTACCCTATAGCCATACTGATGAATATATTGCGTATCACCATAGAACCTTCATCTGGCAATGGATGGAGATAGAGACAGAGACCCACTCTGGAGCACCGGATTGAGCTACCAATGTCCCAAGGAGGAGCAGAAGGAGGGAGAACATGAACAAAGAAGTCAGGACCACAAGGGGTGCACCCACCCACGGAGACAGTGGGGCTGATCTATTGGGAGCTCACCAAGGCCAGCTGGACTGTGACTGAAAAAGCATGGGATAAAACCGGACTCTCTGAATATGGCAGACAATGAGGGCTGCTGAGAAGCCAAGGACAATGGCACTGGGTTTTGATCCTACTTCACATTCTGGCTTTGTGGGAGCCTAGCCATTTTGGATGTTCACCTTCCTAGACCAGGATGGAAGGGGGAGGACTTTGGACTTTCCACAGGGCAGGGAACCCTGACTGCTCTTCAGACTGGAGATGGAGGGGGAGAGGAGTGGGGGGAGGGGGAGAAGAGTGGGAGGAGGTGGAGGGAGATGGGAGGCTGGGAGGAGGCGGAATTTTTTTTCAATAAAAAAAATACATCCTTTATGTTTTCTTTTTACTGTGGTAGGCCTACTAAGATATGACAGCAAAGAAACAAAAGATGTCATTGAAACAATTAAAGTAAGTTATTAATAATTTCATGTTTAATGTATTTCATTCTTTCATTAAGAAAAAGGTCTTAGAGAAGAACATTTGAAATCTTTTCTTTTCAATTGAATATATTATTGGAAGAAGACAGTGAGTAGAAAACTTCTCAGACTGGAGACTTTGGAAATTGAGTGTGGATAATTCTTTGCTCTTAGAAGTATCCTGTAAATTTCCAGGTGTTCAAAAAATATCTTCCAACAAGCTGCCAGCAGCAATCTCAGCTGTCTCAACCAAAAGAATTACTTGGCATTGACTAGTATCCCATGAAGTACAATATGGCCAAAAATTGAGATAAACTAACTATAGGCTTAGGCACAAGCAAAACAATTATTTTTTTTTTTTGCCAGTGAAAATAAAAGTCTTTCATCTTAATAATTTTTAATATTATTGAGCAATAACAGAAAACTTCTCAGCATTTTATGGATGTTGAAAATTCTTCTGTAAATATTACTGAGCAAAATAATATCCATACAAAATTGTGGGGAAAAGCATTGCATAATGCCCAATTTCTTATGTAAAATTCAAAATTAGAATATAAATAATAGTGATATTTATGGCAAAATTTAACTTATATTCAACATTTCATTGCAGTATTTTGTTAGGCTTAATTTTACTAGAAGTAATACAAAAAGCAGATGCATGATATCACCTATGCATGTAATCAGCATAAATGTAATACTTTCCAATTAGAGAGAGAAAAAGGAAATGGTAGCAATATAATTCTTCCCATGTTTCTATAGCATGTAGGTAAAAGTAATAAAAAAAATTCAAATCATTATTTAACTGAACTATTCTAGTGCAGATTTTCTAACGGTGACAATAGATAGTATCAACACAGTAGTTAGCATTATTCCTGGATTTTTTCCATTTAGATTACTGATTAATTTATTTCAATGTAGCTATATTTATGATTATGCTTCACAGTAATTAAGGGTCCTGTAAATGAAGACAATGGAACTTTACCATTTATGTGATATAATAGTATATGAAACATCCTCTAAGTCAACAAAGTTTGATCTGAATAAGTTCTTCACTCAGTTCATTTGGTAAATGTAATATATTTTATAATAGTTTTTAAGTATATCTTTAAATATAGAACGCGTTGATCTATCAGGACATCAACCACAGCGACTTGTCGTAGAAAGTTTTACTTTAAAGTACAATAGAAACAGGGCAATAGAAAATAATGTAATACATTTGATAATAAAATATGTTAAAATTTCTAACTATAATAATGTGCTCATTTTTTCATTTTGCAAAGTGTGTGCATATGTTTCAATGAAAATATTGGTATTTTTCCATGATTCATGCAAAAAACAGTTAAATAATTTTATATTAATGTGATAAAGAATACCTGACAAGGTATTGTGTTTTTTTTAATTGAAGCAGTCCCTCATATATGGATGGGAGATGCTTAAAAGTCTTGGGAAGTTTATGGAACTCTCCATTGTTATATGTGCAAAAAATAATAGGCAAAGAGAAACACCCCACTGGAGTCACCCACTGTCTGTATATAGAACTCCAATGAGGTATATTTTCTCAATAAATATTCTTTTCTTTTTTTTTTTTTTGGTTTTTCGAGACAGGGTTTCTCTGTGGTTTTGGAGCCTGTCCTGGAACTAGCTCTTGTAGACCAGGCTGGTCTCGAACTCACAGAGATCCGCCTGCCTCTGCCTCCCGAGTGCTGGGATTAAAGGCGTGCGCCACCACCGCCCGGCCCCTCAATGAATATTCTTTCCGAAGTGGTACCTTTAAATGATGATGCAGCCATAGTACTGGCCACCTCTCTTACTCCATTAAATAACCAAATAAGTTATTTATGGTCAAGTTAGACTATAGTTTGAATTTATTTCTTTAATTTGTTGTTGATGACACATCTGAAATGAATAAATATTTCTGCTTTCTTACTCCTGCAAAAGTAAAATCCATAGTAACATCTTGAATTTTTAAGTTGCCATATTTATTATTTAAAAAATGAGAAATCTATATTTTAGACTATAGAGGTCTTACCAATTAATATTTTTAGAGGAAGATTTTAATATGAAAATCAATGAATATTAAAGCAATATTTTAAGAGAGAAGAAAGTTAAAATTTTTATTACACTTAATATTAATTCACACATAATGCCCTGAGCTGTAAACTAAGCAAAGGAAAAAATAAAATATTATAAACAATTTGCTTTATACATAAAATTTTAATTGTATGTTAGACTAAATCCTCAAATTATTTTAGGAAGTATGAGGAAGAATGTAACTGATGCATAAGAGAGTAATTTTAAATACCTAATATTTTCACCATCATTATGATATATCTTTCAGGATTATTTGGAAGACATCAACCATAGGTACCTTACTGTAGTAGAGATTTCAATGTCTTAATAAAGCTGAGAAAAATTTATCATAACCCTATAAATTTCATTCAACTTGTGTTTTATGTTAATTTCTTTTTTATTGAACTATATAATTTTCTTCGTTCCCTTCCTTCACAACCCTCTCCCGTTCTACTGTTTCCCATGATGCCCATGCTCCCACTTTAATCAGGAGATCTTTTCTTTTTCTCTTTCCTATGTAGATCCATGTATGTCTGACTTAGGGTCCTCTTTGTTGTCTAGGATCTCAGGAATTATGGACTATAGGCTGTTTTATTTTATTTTGCTTTATGTCTAGAAGTCATTTATGAGTGTGTATATATTACATTTGTCTTTCTGGGTCTGGGTACCTCACTCAATATGACTTTTTCTAGATCCATTCATCTGGCTTCAAATTTCAAGATGTGATTATTTTCTACCACAGTGTACTACAACATTGTGTAAATGTACCACATTTTCTACATCCATTCTTTTGCTGATAGGTATCTAGGTTATTTCCAGGATCTGGCTATTATGAAAAATGATTTTATGAACATAGTTGAGCAAATATCTTTGTGTTATGATTAACATCCTTTGTATATAGACCAAAAGTACTTCTTCCGTGTCATGAGGTAGGTTGTCTCTTAATTTTCTGAGAAATCGCCATACTAATTTTCAAAGTGGCTGTACAAATTTGAACTTCAACCAGCAATAGAAGATTATTCCCTTTATTCCACATCCTCTCCAGCTTAAGCTGTCATCAATATTTTTGATCGTGGCCATTCTGATCAATGTAAAATGGAATCTCAGAGTTGTTTTCATTTTCATTTCTCTGATGTCTAAGGATACTGAGCATTTTCTTAAGTATATTTCATCCATTTGAGATTTGCCTGCTGAGAGTTCTCTGTTTAGGTCTGCACCTCATTTTTTGTTGGATTATTTGTTCTTTTGATATCAAGATTTTTATAAGCAATTAAATTTGTTTCACCATACTTCTCATGCTAGTTGAATTTATAGCAACTGTAGTATAACTAGTGTTTCAAATATATCATGGACTAAAATGCTGTCTCACCCACTAGATTGCTAATTACTGTAGGTAAAATTCTCTAATATTACTTGAAAACATATTAGTGACACACCTAGAGGAAATATTGATGTTCTGTGAAAATTAAACCTTTGTCTTATTCTTAATGCTGTCCAAATCAACATTAAAATCAGAATCAACAAATGTTATTAATTGTTCTAGAAGAAAATCATAAACAGATATTTAACCACATATCTATTGCCTGTATTTTAGTACTTCTGTAACTAAGGTATTGCTCAATAGGGTATTTGAGCCAAGTAAACAGACAAAGAACAAATAAATTATTCAGCATAGACAAAAAGTGGTTCTGCTATTTGATATTTTATTGTCTTTTTAAAAATATTATAATGCACCATTATGCCTTCGGGATTATAAGTGAAAACTTTTGCATAGTACCGAAAAGTGCAAGGGAAGTTATACTGAAAGCAATGATTTTACACTGCTCTGTTACTCCAGTGATAGCTATATTGACCATGTAATTTAAAATAGATCATTAAAGAGTTAAGTCTCTTAATGTGTAAAATCAAGCTTATTAAGTAAATGGGAATAGAAGATCATTATGCACACATTTGTAAAGGATACTATTATCTGTCCCTCAGCCATTCTTGTTATTATGAACTACTAGTTTGAATAGATAATTTGAAGATTTTTAAAGTGGGGCTGGAGAGATGGCTCGGTTGTTAACTTCCTGAGATTTTTGTTTTCATTTGCTTTTTTTTGGGGGGGGGCTTGTTTGCTTGTTTGATTTTACAAAGGACCCAGGTGAGTATCCAGCATATATATATGGTGGCTCATAACTAATGATAACTCTAGTTCCAGGGTATCCTGTGCTCTCTGCTGGCCTCTGTTGGCGCAAGGCACACACTTAATGAACTTAAATTTAGACAAAACATTCAAACACATTTTTAAAATAAGCTTTTACATACCACATACAATTCTCAATATTTGCTGGATAAAATTGCATTTTCCCCTTTTCTTTCCTCTTTATACTACAGACCACAAGGCAATTGTGAGTATTATATTTTGTTATAATGTAGTTGTAAAAAATACTTATGGTTATTTAGAAACATGACCTTCAATAAACTAGAAAATAACAAACCAAAATTAATTATTGAACAACTAGACAATTCTATGATAACCTGAAATGTAGATTTTTCAAAATCAGAGAAAATTATAAGCCAAATGAATGTAGCATTAATTCTATCCAAGAAAAAAGTAAATCAGATTGGTATTTACAAATTTATTCAAAAATAGAATTTGCCATTTATTATATTTAACCAATCGTGGTTCTCTGTAATGACCTCTTCCTCCTAAAAAAATGTTTTTTGATGAAGTGTGCGAACAGTTTTTATCTATAAATATAAGTAGAGAGAAGGATATTAAATACTGTGTTATGTTAGCTAACTGAATGGTAATGAGAGATTCTCCACCTACACTTTCAGTGGCCTGACTAGATTTACAGTACCAGATATTAATTCATTCCTAATGAGTGTTCCATAAGTCCAAGCACACACATAATGTTTTACCTCATGACATTCTTGCCACTCAGATACCATTGGGCATATCTCATTAAATCATGATTATTGTCCTTTCCAGAATTTTATACCTTGTTAGGACTGTTGATATCTGTCATCACAGTAATATATTCTCAATATATTTGTGCCTATCACTTTTTATCTAGAGGTGATAATTTTGGCAATATTAGTTGGTGTCAATCCAGGACACTTTCATATTTTACTAAAGGAAAAAAAATGGAGTTACACTTGGTTGTTGTACGAGTGCTCCTTGTAAAGACTTTACTTGATACCATAAGTGCATTTGCTGCTAGCTTTTATGTCAGTAATCATCTGAGTGTTGACTGAATATCTAAGTGACATGGCTGTTGTAAGTTCCTTATCCTCACACTTATTTTCCAGGATCATCCACACCTATGATTAGGGAGTGACAGTTTATATAATGTTCATTTCAAGTAGTAGTGAGGTTCCTTCCTTGCTCATGTCTCCAGTTGAAGTCTTCCATTTTGACAAATGAGGAACTGCAAGAAGAACCTGACAATTTCAATTGTGCAGTTGTACTTCAAATTTCTGTTTCCTACTAGATATAATTTTCTATGAGACAAAACAGTATCAAACCAGAACAAAATAAGTTACATAGAAAAAAATCTTTATAGTGTGCCGTGACATTGATTGAGTGTCATTTCTATATGTCAGCAGTTCTAGAATCTTGCTGCTGACAAAACATGTTAAAGCCATCCAAATTTGTTACCCTTTAGACAATTTTATTTTCATCCTTCTTACCCAAATCTGTCTCTCTTCCCACATTTCCTGCATTTGAAACATGGACTAAAGCTGAACATGACAAGCAACAAAGGTCTCACTGCTTTGATTTACACATTTATCTTTTCATGGATTTTAAGCCACCATTTATTAGTGTATGTGTTACCTCAGAGTTATGTGGGATTAGAGAAATGGACAGTGGCCATATTCTTCTCATTATATGTGTCTCTTTTATAACTTTTTTCAATTATTTTTAATCAGCCTTTAATTCATTCATCTTTTCTTTGAATTTTAAAGCTATAATTGCTACAACTTATAGATAATATTTAAGGTAATAAAATAATACAATGGGCAAAAGAGGGTATAGTTAAAAATTCAGTTTAAAAGTTTTCATTACCATCTAAAACAACCCTGTGTTGCATATTTTAATCAAATTGTCAAGAATTATACATAGAGATAATACCCCATTTTCTTTTAATTCTTCCATTTTTTTCTACTTTTCCTGTTGCTTATCTCAGGATAGTTCTGCTTGTTTCCTCAGCAGGCAGTGATTTTATTTAAGTATAATAATGACTATATGTATTAATGCTGCAATAGACTCCCTAAAGATGACCTATTAGACAAAACTAAAACCAATTTGCTGTGAAGTCAGAAAATGTTATCAAAGAGAGTATTAAGTGTGAAAAAATGGCATTTTGTAGTTCCAAGAGCGATTCAATGGCTTAGTTTAAAGTTTTACCAGTCCTTTTTTTTATACAGGAATTGGATTTATGTAAAGTCATAAAAGAAAATGTATTTATTCAAATATGTTTTAATATTTATACTGAATAATATGTTCATTTAAAATAATTATCCACTTTATTTTTCTTTTCAAAGGAAATATACGCCAATGTCCATGTACCTAATGACTAAGCCTCTTAATGTTTATATCATACACTAATAAGAGTATAATATCAAAGAAAGTCAAAATTAATTAGACAAAAGTCTCACTGCTTTGATTTACACATTTATCTTTTCACTTGGTATACATTGAATTTTATTTATTTGACATATACTTGTATTCACAGTAATTTTGTATGATAATTTTTGTAGTAGTGTTGTATATATGAATAAACTCAAACTCAAAACTTTACTAAAGTGACTATTGTTACACAATTGATTCCATGTGTGTTAGAATAAAAAGTATCCTTTTTCTTTCCAGAGGATTAGATATACATCAAGAAACTCAAATTCTTTTATGGTTCCGTGACTATAAGTTTGTAATATCTTTACTCACCCTTTGCATGACAAGTTCTGTATTAGACATTTATGATCTATACTAACCTTTAAAATCTTAGGTTCTCTGTTATTTTCTTTTTTGGTAAATAATAAGTGAAAATGAACATTTCTTTATTGAAATTCTAAGCACCTTAGACAAACACTATTTATTGCTTTTATTTATTCCCTTCTCTAGGTCATTCTCTTTCTTCCTTCTTCATGATTTTTATCATTCTCACAGGAACTTGCTTTATAGATAACCCTCACGGCCTATTTGTTTCTGCATAAAACCAACCATTAAGAAGGTGCAAAGCAAAATTTGCTTGTAAATTTCTTTCTTAGTAAAACATTAGAAATATTTTCTGTATGATATATTCCAAAATATTTTTAATGGATTATTTACCATCATGAATTATTAACTTTTATTTTTTCTTAATCTACCATTTCAATATCAGCATCTAATTTCATATTTAAATCATTCTCAGACTTAAGAGCTTTCATTTTTTATGTAAAAATTAAGGAACTTCGCATCTACAGGAAAAATGTGTATGTAGTCTTTACCTGCTTTGTGTTAAGTGGTGTTGATTTTCTGAAATGCCAGATTAAGGATAGAAATGCAAACTATTGATAGTTATAAATTGCACTTTTAGAAACAGAAGAGACATTTCACATTTAGTACTCCCATTTCAGTGGTTTTCTCATAGTCACGTAATAATAATACAACACTGAGATGACTTAAGAAAATGGCTTTAGTCAAAAAGTTTGTAGTGATACATCAGATCAAGAAAATTTTCATCATAAACATCTGGCCAAAGAAGAAATATTAGTTAAAAAAATAAATGCCAGCAAGCAATGGGAGCAAACGTCTTGAATCCAGGTACTCAGGATGCAGGGGTAGGTAGTCTCTGTGAGTTCAAGGCCAGCCTGATCTGTATAGTTCCAGGAAAGGCTCTATCTACAACCAAACCTGGTATCAAATAAACAAAAACAATAACAAAATGCCACTATGTGTCCATTTTGCATTTAGGAAACATTCTGGTAGTTAATTGGCAGAATGCTTAAGTCAGCCAACATAGATGTATGCCTTTCAGCATTTGTTAATGTTTTTTGATTGTATGGGTGTCAGGATAATTGTAAAAATTTTAATATATCACAGCATTCTTTACACAAAAGTGTGGTATTGTTTTCTATGTATGAGATGAGATATTGCCATGATACAATGTCATAATTTGGATTTATTGCATCCATTATTCCAATATCTACTTAAAATAGATTTGAATCACTTAAAGACTTTAATTGAAATATTGGCACACTTTAAGAGTCAATTAATTCTGTGGGTAAATAATTAATTTTCTGAATATCTGAAGATACACTTTTTTGCAAAAACACTGTAATGAAAAATATTAACAATTCAAGCTTTAATATACAGAAAGTATAGCTCCTCCATTGCTGGTGGGAATGCAAACTTGTGCAACCACTTTGGAAATCAGTGTGGTGGTTTATCAGGAAATTCTCTATCAACCTACCCCAGGATCCAGGAATACCACTCCTAGGAATATACCCAAGATTGTTCAACTATGTTCATAGCAGCATTATTTGTAATAGCCAGAACCTGGAAACAACCCAGATGCCCCTCAATGGAAGAATGGATAAAGAAAGTGTGGAATATATATGCATTAGAGTACTACTCAGAGGAAAAAAAAAAAAACAATGACATCTTGAATTTTTTATGCAAATAGATGGAAATAGAGAACACTGTCCTGAGTGAGGTAACCTAGACCCAAAAAGATGAATATGGTATTTACTCACTCATTAGTGGATTCTAGCCATAACAAAAGGACATTGAGCCTATAATTCATGATCCTAGAGAAGCTAAATAGGAAGCTGAACCCCCCCCCCCAAAAAAAAAAATAAAATAAAAAGCATGTAGTTATCCTCCTGGATATTGGAAGTAGACAAGATTTCCAGGCAAAAATTGAATGCTTGGGGGTGGGGGTAGGATGGGGATAAGAGGAGATGGGGAGAGATAAATGAGAAGGGGAGGATGGGGAGAGCTTGGGAGAATGGGACAGTTGGGATGGAGGAGTGGATATGGGAGCAGGGAAATAATTAATTAATTAATGGAGTCATTTAAAGATTTGCAAGAGACTGGACTCTAGAGGGGTTCCCCGGTGTCCAGGGAGATGTCCTCAGTTAGTTCCTTGGGCAGCTGAAGAGAGGGAACCTGAAATGGCCCTATCCTATAGCCATACTGATGAATATCTTGCTCATCACCATAGAACCTTCATCTGTCAAACGTTGGAGATAGAGACAGAGACCCACATTGGAGCACTGGACTGAACTCCCAAGGTCCAAATGAGGAGAAGAAGGAGCCTATAGCCTACATGAGCAAGGAATTCAGGGCTGCAAGGCGTCCGTTCACCCACTGTGCCGGTGAAGCTGATCTAATGGGAACTCACCAAGGCCAGCTGGACTGGGACTGATGGAACATGTGATCAAACTGGACTCTCTGAATATGGCTGACAAGGAGGGCTGACTGAGAAGCCAAGGGCAATAACACTGGGTTTTGATTCTACTCCGTGTACTGGCTTTGTTGGAACCTAGTCTGTTTGGATCCTCACCTTCCTAGACCTGGATGGAGGGGAGAAGTTTTTGGACTTTCCACAGGGCAGGGAACCTTGACTTCTCTTTGGACTGGAGACGGAGGGGGGGTGGATGGGGGAGTGGGAGGAAAATGGGAGAAGGGGAGGAGGTGAAAATTTGTAATAACAATAATGGTAATAATGAAAAAAAATTAAAAAGTAAGTATCGCACCTGTATTAATGTTCAAAATCCTACAGTTTGTAATAACAGGTTAGGGAGCACCTATCGACAAAATGGTATTATATAGTTTAAAATAGAATGATGGTTTGGCTAAAATGTGTAATGTAAAGCATAAAAACCTTACTATTGTAAAGCATGGCTGATTATTATGTACATAGTTATCTACAGCTTACATAAATTACTCAATCAGATGCTCATGGTTTCTTGAGCTCTAATTATGTATCTTCACCTTATGTGTATAATACCAACACATACTTTTAATTAAGCCTTTGAGGTTGTTGAATTATACTGGAATATACTGCTTATTTTACATTTGCTATTACTCCTGATGACACATGTTATATTATTATGTAAATCACAATTATTTATTCAGTTACACTAACCTCATTATATTCCCACAGGATGATTTTGTTTCTACATCTGTTATGTTTAATGTACCAAGTTTCATCCACATATTTCATAGTATAATATGAAGAATATTAAATTACAAATCATAAGCAAATTAATTATGATTGTTTTTTAAGTTTATTCTGAAACTTTACCAGTTCTTCAGTATAGTCTGTAGCCAAACATTATGGTACCATTTAAAAGCATACCTCTCTGAGTGACAGCAGGACACCCCACCCTCTAGATATTTACCAGTGGGACAAAATCCTGGGCCTCTCCTGCAACTCCCTTGGCTTTTCTAGCCAGCCAGCAGGGAGTTCCCTGCAACCAAGCTACCCCAAAACACAAACACATCCAGTAGCCATCTAAACTAATATGCACACCAGGTCCCCAAACATTCCTATCATCTTGTAATCTTAGTGAAACTCTAAAACACAGCTTACTCCAATACTGAGAGGACTTAATAGATGAGTGAACAGCCACTCTGCAGGACACCCCACTCTCTAGTCCACCCCCAGTGGGAAAACACTGGGCACCTCCCCCATCTCCCTTAGTTTTCTAGCCAGCCAGCAGGGAGTTTCCTGTGACTAGAGTTCCTCAAATCCCAAACCCATCCACTTGAACCCCCAGCCCCCCCACCCCCACAGAAGCTAAGGGCCACTCCCAGCCTAAGAGCTGAGAGCTTGCTATAAAACTGAGGGAATCAAGAGCTTGCTACAACATTGAGGGAATTAAGAGAGAACACCAAGACAAAAAAACAGGAGAGAAGATAAAGAGAGTGGGTGTATAGAGACCTCAGAGATATTCTGAGACATTGACAGTACATAGCAGACTAAGGAAGACTTCCAAACATTCAGATAGCCACTGAAAAGATTGAACCAAGATACAAAGACACTGCAGTCCTCTTTTTAAGAAAGAGATGGATAGGCGCCAAGGCAAGAATTCCTCCAACAACCTAAAAAACAATATGGTAACACCAGAACCAAGCTGTCATAAAACAGCAAGACTTGATCACCCTATCCCAGAAGAAGTAGAAGAAAATGACTTTAAACATAAATTTATGAAAATAATGGAGACTTTTATAGAAGAAATGAAAAATTCCTTTAGAGAAATGGAGGAGAAGACAAACAATAAATTGGAAGAGAATAATAAATCCCTCAAAGAAAGCCAAGAAAACCAAGAAAAAGCTATCAAACAAGTGAAGCAGTTTAAGCCTTGAAGACTGAAATAGGGGTAATAAAGAAAACACAAACTGAGAGAATTCTGGATATGGAAAATCTGGGTAAATGAACAGGAACTACAGAGACAGTATAACCAACAGAATAAAAGAGATGGAAGAAAGAATCTCAGGCACTGAACATACCATAGAGAAAATACACTCATTGGTCAAAGAAAACATTAAATCCAACAAATTCTTAACAGAACACATCCAGAAAATTGGGGACACCATGAACAGACCAAACTTAAGAAAACTATGGGAAGAAGAGGGAGAAGAACTCTAGCTCAAAGGCACAGAAAATATATTCAACAAACTTATAGCAGAAAACTTTCCCAACCTAAAGAAGGATATATCTATGAAGGTACAGGAAGCTTACAAAACACCAAATAGGATGGATAAAAAAATCCCCTCACTACATAATAATCAAAACATAAAGCATACAGAATAAAGAACCAATATTAAGAGCTACAAAGGAAAAATGGCAAGTAAAGTATAGAGGTAAGCCTATCAGAATTAGACCCAATGTCTCAATGGAAACCATGAAAGCCAGAGGTCCTGGATAGATGTGCATCAGACACTAAGAGACCATGGATGCAAGCACAGACTACTATATCCAGCAATGTTTTCATTCACCATTGATGGAGAAAACAAGATATTCCATGACAAAAACAGATTTAAACAACACATATTCAAAAACCCAGTCATAAAGTACTTGAAGTAAAACCCCAACCCATAGAAGCTAACTGCACCCACAAAAACACATGTATCTGATAAACCCCCACCAGCATAACCCAAAGAAGGGAAACACACAAATGCTATTACCAAAAACTATCTGGAATTAACAACCACTGGTCATTAATATCGCTTAATATCAATCGACACAATTCACCTCTAAAACAACACAGGCTAAGAGAATGGATATTGAAAAAGGATCCAGCCTTCTGCTGTATACAAGAAACATACCTCCACCTCAAAGACAGACACTACATCAAAGTAAAGGGTTGGGAAAAGGTTTTCTAATCAAATGGACCTAAGAAACAAGTGGGTGTAGCTATCCTAATATCTAAGAAAATTGATTTCAAACTAAAATAAATCAGAAGAGATGGAGAAGGACACTTTATACTCATAGCAGGAACAATTCATCAAGATGAAGTCTCAATACTTAACATCTATGCTTCTAATACAAGAACACCTACATATGGAAAAGAAACATTGCTAAAACTTATATCGCACATCACACCCCACACACTAAGAGTAGACTTATCACTCCACTCTAACCAATGTACAGGTCAACCAGACAGAAACTTAATGGAAAATAAGAGAACAAACAGATGTCATGAATCAAATGGACTTAACAGACATTCCGCCCCAAATCAAAAGAATATATCTTCTTCTCAGCACCTCATGTAACCTTCTCTAAAATTGATCACATTCTCAGTAATGAAGAAACCTCTACAGATACAAAAAAAAACAATACTTGGTATCCCCCTGTGTATTACCAGATCACCAGGGATTAAAGTTAGAATTTAACAACAATACTACTCCTAGAAGGCATACAAACTCATGGAAACTGAACAGTGAACAGTCAACTAATGAACCAGCCATGGGTCAAGGAAGAAATAAACAAAGAAATTAAAGTCTTCCTTGAATTCAACAAAATGAAGGCACAGCATATCTAAACCTATGGGACACTTTGAAAGCAGTGCTAAAAGGAAAGTTCATAACACTAATTACCTGCATAAAGAAAATGGAGAAAGCATACATTGGTGATTTAACAGTACATTTGAAATCTCTAAAATAAAAAGTAGACTCAGCCAAGAGGCTAGAAGACAGGAAATAATCAAATTGAAACCAGATATCAGCAAAATACAAATAATGAAAGCAATTCAAAGAATCAATGAAGCAAAGAGCTGGTTCTTTGAGAAAATCAACAAGATAAACAAACCCTTATCCAAAGTAATCAAAAGGCAGAGAGAGAGAGAGAGTTCATCCAAATTAACAAAATCAAAAATGAAAAGGGTGACATAACAACAGACACTGAGGAAATTCAGATAATCATTAGGAAATACTACAAAAACCTGTACTCTACACAACAAGAAAATGTACAAAAATGTACAATTTTTTGAGATACCATATACCAAAATTAAGTCAAGAGCAGGTGAATAATTTCAATAGACCTATAAACTGTGAGGAAACAGAAGCTGTCATCAAAAACCTCCCAGCCAAAAAAAAAGCCAGAGGTGTATGGTTTTAGTGCAGAATTCTACCAGACCTTCCAAGAAGTGCTAATACCCATACTCCTCAAAGTATTCCATATAATAAAAACAAAAGGGACATTGCCAAACTCTTTTTATGAGGCTGGAGTTACCCTGACACCAAAACCACACAAAGCCTCAATCATGAAAGAGAATTACAGACCAACTCACTCATGAGCTTGAATGTAAAAATTCTCAATAAAATACTGGCAAACTGAATCCAAGAACACTTCAAAAAAATCATCCACCATGATTAAGTCTGCTTCATCCCAGAGATGCAGGGCTGCTTCAACATATGAAAATCTATGAATATAATTCTTCATATAAATAAACTGAAAGAAAAAAACTATATGGTCATTTAATTAGATACTAAAAAAATCATTTGACAAAGCCCAATACCACTTCACGGTAAAGGTCTTAGAGATATCAGGGATACAAGCAACATATGCAAATATAATAAATGCAACATGCAGCAAGCCAACATCTAACATCCAAATAAATGGAAATTCAAAACAATTCCACTAAAATCAGGTACAAGACAAGGCTCCCACTCT
The DNA here is from genome assembly GCF_018167655.1 of Microtus oregoni. NCBI lineage: Eukaryota > Metazoa > Chordata > Mammalia > Rodentia > Cricetidae > Microtus > Microtus oregoni. The sequence goes on along the minus strand of NW_024544152.1, from coordinate 2,511,353 downwards.
CTCCATACCTCTTCAACATAGTTCTTGAAGTTCTAGCAATAACAACAAGACAACAAAAAGAGATCAAGGGGATTCAAATTGGAAAGGAAGAAGACAAACTTTGTTATTTGCAGATGGTATGGTAGTGTACATAAGTGACACAAATACTCTACCAGAGAACTCCTACAGCTGATAATAAATACCTTCAGTTATGTGGCAGGATAGAAGATCAACTCAAAAAAAGAATCAGTAGCCTTCCTATACACAAATGATAAAAATCAGAGAAACATCACATTTTACAATGGCCACAAATAACATAAAATATCCTGGAATAGCACTAACCAAATAATTGAAAGACCTATTTGACAAGAACTTTAAGTCTTTGAAGAAATTGAAGAAGATTCCAGAAAATGGAAAGATCTTCCATGCTCTTGGATAGAAAGGATCAATGTAGCAAAAATGACAATCCTACCAAAAGCAATCTAAAGATTCAATGTAATCCCCATTAAATCCCAACATGACCCTTCTCAGACCTTGAAAGAACAATAATCAACATCATATGGAAAAACAGAAAACAAACAAATGAACAAAATATAGGATAGCCAAAACAATCCTGTACAATATAGGAACTTCCAGAGGCATCACTATCCCTGACATCAAGGTCTATTACAGAGCTACAGTAAATAAACCACCTTGGTATTGACAGAAAAACAGAGATGTTCACCAATGGAATCAAATTGAAAAGCCAGATATTAATCCACATGCCTATGAACAACTGATTTTTGACAAAGAGACTAAAATTATACAATGGCAAAAAGAAAGCATCTTCAACAAATGGTGCTGGCATAACTGGATGTCAACATGTAGAAGAAGAAAAGTAGATCCTTTTGTGCTATGCACAAAACTCAAATCTAAATGTTTTAAAGTCCTTAATACAAATTCATGTAGTAAAAGGAGCGGTGGGCTGCTTTCCCGCTGCCTGGCTCCCAACTGGCTAGATTATACCCAAAATAACAGCACACAAATTGTACTCATTTAAACACTGCCTGGCCCATTATATCTAGCCTCTTCTTGGCTAACTCTCACATCTTAATTCACCCATTTCTAATAATCTATATATCAGCACATGACCGTGGCTACTGGGATGAGTCAAACCTATGTGCATCTCAGAGAGGAGAGCCATGGCGTCTGCATCTGCCTGACTCTGCTTTCTTTCTCCCAGCATTCTGTTCAGTCTACTCCGCCTATCTAAGCTGCTGTCCTATTAAAAGGCCAAGACTGACTCTTTATTTGACCAATGAAATAAACACAAAACAGAAGACCCTCCTACATCAAATCTGACTACACTGAACCTGACAGAAGAGAAAGTGGGAAGTAGTCTTTAATGCATGGGTACGAGACCACTTTCTAATTATAACCCCAGTAGCACAGACACTGAGAACACCAATAAATAAATGAGACCTTCTGAAACTGAGGAGATTCTGTAAAGCAAAGGATACAGTCAATAAGACAAAAAGGCAGCCTACTGAATAGGAAAACATCTTCATCAATCCCACATCAGACAAAGGACTGATCTCCAAAATATATAAAGAACTCAATAAATTAGACATTAAAAAATTAAATAACCCAATTTTAAAAATTGGGGTATTGAACTAAACAGAGACTTCTCAAAAGAACAATCTCAAATGGCCAAATGATACTTAAGGAAATGTTCAACAACCTTAGCTACCAGGGAAATGCAAATCAAAACAACTCATACAACTCGCAGAATGGCTAAGATAAAAATCACTAATGATAGCTTATGCTGGAGAGGATATGAAGTAAGGGAAACACTCATCCATTCTGGAATGTACACTTGTACAACCACATTGGAAATCAGTATGGCTGCTTCTCAGAAAATTCGGAATCAACTTACCTCTGGATCCAGCAATAATACTCTTTGTCATATGCTCAAAATATCCTCAATTATACTACAAAAGCATTTGTTCTACTATGTTCTTAGCAGCATTATTGGTAATATCCTGAACCTAGAAATAACCTATATGCCCTTCTACTGTAGAATGGATAAAGAGAATGTGGCACAATTACACATTAGAGTAGTACTCAGTAGGATAAAAAGTGACATTTTGAATTTTGCATGCAAATGGATGGAATTAGAAAACACTATCCTGAGTCCTGAGTGATATAACCCAGACCCAAAAAGATGAATATAGTATGTACTCATTCATAAGTACATACTAGCTATAAAGGACATCTAGTCTTCAGTTCATAATCCTAGAGAAGCTAAATAATAAAGTGAACCCAAAGGAAAACATATAACCTCACCTGGAAATTGGAAACAGATAAGATCACCTGACAAAATTGGGAGCATGTGGTCAAGGAAAGAGGAGAGGAGAAGGGAATGGTTGAGGAGAATTTGAGGTAATGAAATAGTAGAGATGGAGGAAGGACAGATATGAGAACAAGGAAAGAGATATCTTGATAGGGGGAGCCATTATAGGGTTAGCAGAAATCTGGCCCTAGAGTTATACCCAGAAATCCACAAGCATGACTCTGCCTAAGACCTTAAACAATAAAGGAGAGGGGGCCCGATCTTGACTTAACCTGCAGTCACACTGATGATTATCTTAAATATCACCATAGAACCTTCATCCAACAACAGTTAGAAACAAAGGCAGAGACCCACATTGGAGCACTGGATTGACCTCCCAAGGTCTAATTAAAGATTGTAAGGAATGAGAATATGAGCATAGAGGTCAAGACCATGATGATTCATCTACTGAAACAGCTTACCTGTGCTAATGGGAACTCATCAACTCCAGCTGGACTGGGAAGCAACAAGCATAGGAAGAAACTAGTCCCTCTGAATGTGGTTGACAGTTGCATGGCTGGGGCAGACTGAGGGGCCACAGGCAGTGACACCAGGTTTCATCAATAGTGCACGTACTGACTTTCTGGGATTCTATTCTCCTTGGATATATATCTTGCATTCCTAGATATAATAGAGAGTGCCTCGAACCTTCTACAAAACAACATGGTTACCCTTTCTGGAGTAGAAGAGATTGGGATGGAAGGATATGTGGAGGGAATGGGAGGAGGGGAGGAAGTGGGAATTTGGATTGGTATTTTTTAATCTAATAAATTAATAAAAATAAAAATTTACCTCTCCAACATTAGTACTGAATTTCTTTTTTCACTCTAGTTGTCTGAATACATGGATTTGTATAGAGGTGAATTGTCATGAAGTCTATTTCACAGATGGATGGATTTGTTTTGTTAGAAACGGGGTTTTGAGACTCATCTCTTTATCTTCACTCTGATGATGGTTATTCTGACTCTGTGATATGAAATCTTAAAGTAGCTTTATTTATCATTTGCTTTGTAGACAAAGATGTTGAAGAGACAGTGCTAGACACTGCATACTGCAATACTGACCTTCCAGACAAGATGTGCTCACTGGTACAATAGAAGTATTATCATTTAAAGGTAACTAATAGCTTTCTAATTGAGTTTGAGGACTACTCCATAGGAAGGAATTTCATGCTTTGAGAGTGAAATCTTAGTTTTGTAGAGTAAAACCTGTTACTCTTTATTTTATAAATTTCCATATTGTCAAACCACATTAATACTTATGTTTATTACCATAGACCTGGGATGTTCTCAGTTTTTACTAGAGATTTTTTTTTAGTTGAGACAGTTTTGCATGAGAGATGCATAACTGTTCAACAAGAGATTTAATGATTAGCTGAAAATATAACATATGTCAAAGCATTGCCCCAAGCCTCAGAGGATTCCTATAAAAAGGGGGCAGGAAGTTATGAGTAGAGGTCTTAGATAGGGTCATTCTTACAGATTCATGGGATTTTCCCTTGTATCAGGTTTCTATATGACTCTGAAATGCCTCCATCTTTCAAGGTATCTCTTTCAGTATTCTCATCCTCCATTTACTACCCAACATTGATGTAGGAGGTTCTTCTTTCTTTGTGTTGCTTTCATTTGTTGAATAAAGAAACTACCTTGGCCTTTTTAAAAGGCAGAAAGTTAGGTTGGGTTGGTGGAAGACTGAACTGAATGTTGGGAGGAAAGAAGCAGGCAGAGAGCCACCATGGAGCCAGCTGCCAGTTCAGACATGCTGAATCTTTCCCAGTAAGCCACAACATCGTGGTGATACAAAGATTTAATAGAAATGGGTTAAATCAAAATGTGAAAGTGAGCCAATATGAGGCTAGAACTAATGGTCCAGGCAGTGTTTAAATAAATACAGTTTCTATGTAATTATTTCGGGATTAAGCTAGTTGGATAGTGGGAAAGAGCCCACCGATTACTATTACTACACAAGATGATCCCCCAAGTTCCCATCCCCTCACCCAGGAGATAGCTTCTATTTTTGCTTTGCAGGAAGTTCCATGCTATTGTAAAAGGAGCGGCAGGGCTGCGTCCCCAGCACCCGGCCACCCGCACGGCTAGCTTTACCCGAAATAATTACACGGAAACTATATTCTTTTAAACACTGCCTGACCCATTAGTTTCAGTTTCTTATTGGCTAGCTCTTACATATCGATCTAACCCATATCTAATAATCTGTGTAGCCCACGAGGTGGCTTACCAGGGAAGATCTTAACCTGCATCTGTCTGGAGTGGGAGAATCATGGCGACTCCTTGACTCAGTTTCTTTCTCCCTGCATTCTGTTCTGTTTACTCTGCCTTCCTAAGGGTTGGCCTATCAAATGGGTCTAGACAGTTTCTTTATTAATAAGAAATCACGCCCACATCATTTCTCCTTTTTCTGTTTAAACAAAAAAGAAAGGCGTTAACTTTAACATAGTAAAATTACATATAACAAAACAGTTATCAAGTAAAAGTTACAGTATTTACATCTATTTTATCCTTTTTCATAACTAAGGAAAACTATAACTATCTATATATTCTTTTACTCTATCAAAGACTCCAGAAGGATATAATATTACCCAAGCAAACAAGAAATCCAAAACTCTAGAAATGATAGAGACATCTCGCTGCCTGGACAGTCATTCAAAGTTTCTCTGCACCATTGGGGCATCTATCTTCGGCCTACAGGCCCATAGTTTCCTGCAGACATTTCCATGAAGCAGGAAACTTTAAAGGCAGTCACTATCTGCTTGTCCTGAAGAATGTCTTGCAGACTCTTTCATGAATCAGAAACCCTGAAAGATCATCTCACCTTTAGGCAAGTTCAGTAGTCCTCTCTCTGCTGGTTCTTTGTGTCCAGTTTATGCAATAGTCCAGGCAAGAACAGTTTCTTGCCCAAATGGCTATCAAACTCCATAAGGATCCTCTTTGATGCCCATCTTCTTCTTGAAGTAGATTGGTGCTGCCAGGAGCAGAGTGTCTCATTGTCATGAAAAGTCCTAAGTTATTAAAACATTAAATGCCATATTCTGCAGTTCTTGAAAGATATGAAGATGTCTATCTAACTGAAATGTATCTCTATATATCTAGAAAATCTAACTAACATGACTACAAGCTTGACTATTACTGATGATTATCCATTAACCTATATTTCTTAATTATACATTACATTTTTTAATGAACTACACAATCACAATATCTTAATCAATAGCAGAAATATGCATATACATATAACAAAATTGACCTTAAATCTCTATCAATAAAGCAAAATCTATACTAATGCAAATTATTCATATCTATATCATATCCCACTTTAAATGTTAAAGAATGTTTATAAACCATATTTGGGGACATGGGCGCAGTTTTTTTCTCTCCAAACTGCTTCCTGCTGAATGGGGGCATCGTTAATTAGGTCTTTCATGGTATAACCTGTGTGCTAGCTTCATCTCAGTCGTCAATTGAGTGAAGTAATTTTTTGAAGGCATTCACAGCAACCTTTCAGGAGGGTGTGGTCTATCATACCACATCGGGATAGAATCAATCCACAGGGTCTGGTCCTCTGTGAAAACAAAAGAAGACCCTCTCCAAAGCATCATATCCTTAGACCCAAATTTTGAAATCGTAATACCCTTATATCCATTCTGGTTTAGCTTGGCAGCCCATGTAATGAAATGTCTCTCTGTACTTAGCTCCTTCACAGTCAAAAATTTTAAAGAAAACACAATGTACATAATCCAGACTCTCTGTGAATTTTCCATTTTTACGTGGCTTATTTTTCTTTATTTCTTTTAATCTCTTAACTATCTGTACTCTGTTTCTTTAAAGACTTTACCCTTTTTTTTAACCATTAACTTTATTCTCTATATTCTTTTCTTCTCTCTCTCAAGCCTATGTACACTCATCCAACACTGTGGTCTTTTATGTCTGAATCTGTTTTATTGTGAATTTTTTTTTTACTATCCAGGAGCATTTCTTAAAATGTTAAGCAGTTCTTAAAAACTGAAGTTGCACCATGTACAGGTAATACGGTAATAAGGTACAGCCTGTTTCCTGCCCAGTCTAAACCTTAACTGTGCTGTTTTTATGGTAATTACAGTAGTTCCTGTCTGAGACCAGCACAGTTCATCATGGTGGAGCTGAGCAGCTCCTGCCTCAGAGCCATTTGGTGCCCCTGAGCCACACACAGTTCCAGGCACACAGCAGTCCACATTGCCATCAACCAAGACATAGCACATTACTCCAAATGCTCCATTCAAAAGCTCTGTCTCCCACAGGAGCCAGACAGAGATTGCAATGGTGGCACAGCCCAGAAAGCTGGCATTTTAAAACAGCCAGTTTTTTCCTGCTGCTGAGTCAGGAAAATTTCAAAATGGAGGACGTACCATTTTTGACTAGCTCTGGGGCCGCCAGGTAGGAGCGACACTCAGCACTTTAATTCTGAGACTGAGCGTGCAGCACAGAAATTCTTTTCATCCAAGTTACAGGCAAATCTGACACACAGAGTAGCCTGCCTGAGCCTGATTCTGCAGTCTGCCCAGGTGCAGGCGGAGAGCACTGAGCAATTGGCATGGTCTCAGAGCATTCTCCTTTTGATCCCAAGTGGGAATACAAAATCCAGTCCCATAAAAGCCGTTGAAATGCTTGAAAGCCAGAGTTGCACTGGCCACACAGTCCCAGGAAGCTGCACTTTAAAATGATGCAGCTTTTTTCTGCTGCTGTTGCGGAATCAGGAAATCTCTCTTCAGCACGCCACCAACAAACAGCAAAAATCTGTGTTAAACTCTCTCTCCCTATTTTTAAGCCTTCTCAGGTTTTTAAGTGGATTTAGTCCATCATGTTGGGCGCCACTCTGTTGTAATAGGAGTGGCAGGGCTGCTTCCCCGGCACCCTGCCACACGCACGGCTAGCTTTACCTGAAATTATTACACAGAAATTGTATTCTTTTAAACACTGCCTGACCCATTAGTTTCAGTTTCTTATTGGAAAGCTTTTACATATTGAACTAACCCATTTCTATTAATCTGTGTAGCCCACAAGCTGGCTTACCAGGAATGATCTTAACCTGCCTCTGTCTGGAGTGGGAGAATCATGGCAACTCCCTGACTCAGCTCTTTCTCAAAGCATTCTGTTCTGTTTACTCTGCCTACCTAAGGGTTGGCCTATCAAATGCGTCTAGGCAGTTTCTTAATTAATAAGAAATCATGCCCACATCACCATGCATTCTCCTCTTGGGCCCTATTTGTTACCCTTCTGAGTCTGTGGGTTGAATCATGATTATCACTTACTTTTTAACAGTTAGTACCCACTTTTGAGTGAGTACATACCAAGTTTGTCTTTCTGGGTCTGGGTTATCTATCAGCAATAGTGGATGTTTATTCTTTTCTTTTGTTTGTTCGTTTGCTTTTTGAGACAGAGTTTCTCTGTCTTGCTTTGGAACTTGTTCTGGAACTAGCTCTTGTAGACCAGGTTGGCCTTGAACTCACAGAGATCAGCCTGCTTCTGCATCCTGAGTGCTAGGATTAAAGGTGTGTGCCACCACCTGACCCAGATACTTAGCCTTAACTGTGATCAGATTGGTGACCTAATCAGAGAGCCATAATCCAATAAGTGATGGAACTTATACACAGACCAACAACCAAACAGACTGAGTTTTGGAAATCACACTGAGGAGAGAGAGGAATAATTTTAAGAGCCTGAACAGTAAAGGATATCACAAAAAAAATCCACAGAAACAACTAATATGGCTAGTAGGAACTCATAGAGTCTAAACAAATAACTAGAGAGCCTACAAGGGACCATCACATACCTTCTACATATATATTACAGTTGTGCATCTTGGTCTACTTGTAGGGTTCTTAAAAATGGGAGCAAGAGCTTTCCTCAATGTTTTGCCTGTCTATTGGGAACATATTCCTCATACAGCCTTAATAAACACAAGGGGAGGTATTTAGTCTCAGGGAATCTTGATATACCATGTTTTGTTGATACCTATCAGAGCCCTGTCCCTTTCTGATTAGGGGAGGAAATGGGAGGTGTGGAATGAGGGGACATTATGGTCAGAATCTAACATAAAGAAATAAAAATTTAAAGTATATTATAAGTGTGTATGTATATGTGCATGTGTGCATGTGCATGTGCATGTGGGTTTATGGAAATGCATATAATATACATAGAGAAATGCAATGAAATGATGTCTGGAGATGATGTGACTATTACAATCCTATGCTACTAATAAATATGGATATCAACAAAAGACAAAAACAAGATCAGGTCAGGGCTAAATCCGGGCAAAGATGGGATATATATATATATATATATATATATATATATATATATATAGAGAGAGAGAGAGAGAGAGAGAGAGAGAGAGAGATACTCTAAGTTCAAAGCCACTAAGGAAAAGAAGATAATGTGGCCTCCAGAAATACTTTTCTTCAGTGGATGTTTCCACACACAAAAACAAAGGGGCAGCACTAAATGCGAGGGGAGCTCAAGGGAGAAATTGTTGTCAATATTGCGCTTCACTGTGTACATGTTAAAATTTGTCTAGAATAAAACCAATTAAAATCAATTAAATTTCAGCAAGTTCAAAATCGAAAACCTTTCTTTCTTTAAGTGATCACTATTTCCTATTGATTTTCTCTGTTGCAAAAACTAACAATTAAACTTTGCTTTTAAGCATAGGATAATGTCAAGTCCTAAAATTAAGAGAAAACTTGAAACTTAATTTCATATTCTATATATTTTTATTATTATAAGACAACTAAAAGCAGGTGTTTGTCACCTTCTCTCTGCTTCAGTTTCTTTAATTCATTCTTTTTTTTTTCTTTTTTCTATTTTTTTTATTGAGGAAAGAAGAAAAAAACATAAACAAAAAACAAGTTTCCACCTCCTACCAGCCTCCCATTTCTCTCCCCCTCCTCCCACCCTTCTCCCCCTCCCCCCACTCCTCTCTCCCTCCCTCTCCAGCCCACAGAGCAGTCTGGGTTCCCTGCCCTGTGGTAAGTCCTAGGTCCTCCCCACTCCGTCCATATCTAGGAAGGTGAACATCCAAACTGGCTAGGCTCCCACAAAGCCAGCACATTAAGTAGGATCAAAACCCCGTGCCATTGTCCTTGGTGTCTCATCAGCCCTCATTGTTCGCCATGTTCAGAGAGTCCGGTTTTATCCCATGCTTTTCCGGTCACAGTCCAGCTGGCCTTGGAGAGCTCCCTGTAGATCAGCTCCACTGTCTCAGTGGGTGGATGCACGCCTCGTGGCCCTGACTTCTTTGCTCATGTTCTCCCTCCTTCGGCTCCTCATTGGGACCTTGGGAGCTCAGTCCAGTGCTCCTGTGTGGGTCTCTGTCTCTATCTCTATCCATCACCACATGAAGATTCTATGATGATATGCAAGATATTCGTCAGTATTGCTCTAGGGTAGGGTCATTTCAGGTTCCCAATCCTCAGCAAGCCAAGGAACTAACTGGGAACCTCATCTTGGGCACTTGGGAGCCCCTCTAGGGTCAAGTCTCTTGCCCACCCTAAAGTGGCTCCTTTAACTAAGATTTGTGGTTCCGTGCTCCCCTATCCACCTTTCCTTTATCCCAATTCTCCTGTTTCCCCAGGTCCCCCCTCCTTCTTTTCTACCTTTTCTCACCCCATCTCCCCTTACCCCCATCCCACCCCACCCCCAAGATCCCATTTTCTCCCCGGCAATTTGGTCTACTTCCCTTAGCCAAGAGGATAACTATATGTTTTTCCTTGGGTTCACCTTATTACTTAGGTTCTTTAGGTTCACCTATTGTAGACTCCATGGCCCTTATTTATGGCTAGAAACCAATTATGAGTGAGTACATCCCATATTCATCTTTTTGGGTCTGGGTTACCTCACTCAGGGTAGTGTTTTTTATTTCCATCCATTTGCATGCAAAATTCGAGAAGTCATTGTTTTTTATCGCAGCGTAGTACTCTAGCGTGTATATATTCCATACTTTCTTCATCCATTCTTCCATTGAAGGGCATCTAGGTTGTTTCCAGGTTCTGGCTATTACAAATAATACTGCTATGAACATAGTTGAACAAATACTTTTGTCATATGATAGGGCATTTCTTGGGTATATTCCCAGGAGTGGTATTGCTGGGTCCATGGGTAGGTTAATCCCGAATTTCCTGAGAAAAAGCCACACTGATTTCCAAAGTGGTTGCACAAGTTTGCATTCCCACCAGCAATGGATGAGTGTTCCCCTTATTCTACAACAACTCCAGCATAGGTTATCATTGGTGTTTCTGATTTTAGCCATTCTGACAAGTGAATGGGACACTATGAAATCAGTCCTGAGAGGAAAGTTCATAGCACTAAGTGCCCACCTAAAGAAAACAGAGAAAGCACATATTGAAGACTTAACAGCCCACCTGAAAGCTCTAGAAAAAAAAAAAAGAAGCAGACTCACATAGGAGGAGTAGAAGATTGGAAATAATCAAACTGAGGGCTGAAATCAACAAAATAGAAACACAGAAAACAATCCAAAGAATCAATGAAACAAAAAGCTGGTTCCTGGAGAAAATCAACAAGATTGATAAACCCCTATAAAAACTAATCAAACGGCAGAGAGAGAATACGCAAATTAATAAGATCAGAAATGAAAAGGGGGACATAACCACAGACACAGAGGAAATTCAGAGAATCATCAGATCATATTACAAAAGCCTGTATAACACAAAACTGGAAAATGTAAAAGAAATGGACACTTTTTTTAGATAAATACCATATACCGAAGTTACACCAAGACCAGGTGAACAATCTAAACAGACCTGTTGGTCGCGAAGAATTAGAAGCTGTTATCAAAAACCTCCCTACCAAAAGAAGCCCAGGACCAGATGGTTTCAATGCGGAATTCTACCAGAACTTCCAAGAAGAGCTAATACCCATACTCCTTAATGTATTCCACAATATAGAAACAGAAGGGTCATTACCTAATTCCTTTTATGAAGCTACAGTTACTCTGATACCAAAACCACACAAAGACTCAACCAGGAAAGAGAATTACAGGCCAATCTCAATCATGAACATCGACGCAAAAATCCTCAACAAAATACTGGCAAACCGAATCCAAGAACACATGAGGAAAATTATCCATTATGATCAAGTAGGCTTCATTCCTGAGATGCAGGGCTGGTTCAACATACGAAAATCTATCAATGTAATCCAGCATATAAATAAACTGAAAGAAAAAAACCATATGATCATCTCATTAGATGCTGAAACGCATTTGACAAAATTCAATATCCATTTATGTTAAAAGTCTTGTAGAGATTAGGGATACAAGGGTCATACCTAAATATAATAAAAGCTGTATACAGCAAGCCGACAGCTAACATCAAATTAAACCGAGAGAAACTCAAAGCCATCCTGCTTAACTCAGGAACACGACAAGGATGTCCACTCTCTCCATACCTCTTCAATATAGTGCTTGAAGTTCTAGCAATAGCAATAAGACAACATAATGGGATCAAGGGGATTCGAATTGGAAAGGAAGAAGATAAACTTTCGTTATTTGCAGATGATATGAAAGTGTACATAAGCGACCCCCAAAACTCCACCAAAGAAATTTTACAGCTGATAAACACCTTTAGTAATGTGGTAGGATACAAGATCAACTCCAAAAAATCAGTCGCCCTCTTATACACAAAGGATAGGGAAGCAGAGAGGGAAATCAGAGAAGCTTCACCATTCACGATAGCCACAAACAGCATTAAATATCTTGGGGTAAATCTAACCAAGGAAGTGAAAGATCTATTTGACAAGAACTTTAAGGCATTGAAGAAAGAAATTGAAGAGGATACCAAAAAATGGATGGATCTACCTTGCTCTTGGATTGGGGGGATCAACATAGTAAAAATGGCAATTCTACCTAAGGCAATTTATAGATTCAATGCAATCCCCATCAAGATCCCATCAAAATTCTTCACAGATCTGGAGAGGAACAATTATCAACTTTATATGGAAAAACAAAAAACCCAGGATAGCCAAAACAATCCTATACAATACAGGATCTTCTGGAGGCATTACCATCCCTGTCTTCAAACTCTATTACAGAGCTACAGTAATGAAAACACTGTGGTACTGGCATAAAAACAGAGAAGTCGACCAATGGAATCGTATAGAAGACCCGGATTTTAACCCACAAACCTATGAACACCTCATTTTTGATAAAGGAGCTAAAAGTATACAATGAAAGAAAGAAAGCATCTTCAACAAATGGTGCTGGCACAACTGGATGTCAACCTGTAGAAGAATGAAGATAGACCCACATCTTTCACCGTGCACAAAACTCAAGTCCAAATGGATTAAAGACCTCAATATCAGCCTGAACACACTGAAAAGGATAGAAGAGAAAGTGGGAAATACCCTACAACAGATGGGCACAGGAGATCGCTTCCTATGTATAACCCCAGAAGCACAGACATTAAGAGCAATATTGAATAAATGGGACCTACTAAAACTGAGAAGCTTCTGCAAGCAAAGGACACTGTCACTAAGACAAAAAGGCAACCTACTGACTGGGATAAGATCTTCACCAACCCCTCAACAGACAAAGGTCTGATCTCCAAAATATATAGAGAACTCAAGAAACTAGACTTTAAAATGCTAATTAACCCAATTAAAAAATGGGGCACTGATCTGAACAGAGAATTCTCAACAGAAGAAGTTCAAATGGCCAAAAGACACTTAAGGTCATGCTCAACTTCCTTAGCAATCAGGGAAATGCAAATCAAAACAACTTTGAGATATCATCTTACACCTGTGAGAATGGCTAAAGTCAAAAACACCAACGATAACCTTTGCTGGAGAGGTTGTGGAGGAAGGGGTATCCTCATCCATTGCTGGTGGGAATGCAATCTTGTGCAACCACTATGGAAGTCAGAGTTTCGGTTTCTTAGGAAATTCGGGATCAACCTACCCCTGGACCCAGCAATACCACTCTTGGGAATATACCCAAGAGATGCCCTATCATATGAAAAAAGCATTTGTTCAACTATGTTCATAGCAGTATTATTTGTAATAGCCAGAACCTGGAAACAACCTAGATCCCCTTCAATGGAAGAATGGATGAAGAAAGTATGGAATATATACACGCTAGAGTACTACGCTGCGGTAAAAAACAATGACTTCTCGAATTTTGCATGCAAATGGATGGAAATATAAAACACTATCCTGAGTGAGGTATCCCAGACCCAAAAAGATGAACATGGGATGTACTCACTCATAATTGGTTTCTAACCATAAATAAGGTTCACAGAGTCTACAATAGGTGAATCTAAAGAAGCTAAGTAAGAAGGGGAACCCAAGGAAAAACATATAGTTATTCTCTTGGCTAAGGGAAGTAGACAAAATTGCCGGGGAGAAAATTGGGATCTAGGGGTGGGGTGGGTTGGGGGTAAGGGGAGATGGGGAGAGAAATGTTAGAAGGGAAGGAGGTCGGGCCTTGGGAAAGCAGGAGGATTGGGATAAAGGAAGGTTGGACAGGGGAGCACGGAACCACAATTCTTAGTTAAGTGAACCACTTTAAGGTTCCTGACCCTAGAGGGGCTCCCAGGTGCCCAAGGTGAGGTCCCCAGTTAGTTCCTTGGGCAGTTGAGAATAGGGAACCTGAAGTGACCCTATCCTAGAGCAATACTGACGAATATCTTGCATATCATCATAGAACCTTCATCTGGTGATGGATGGTGATAGAGACAGAGACCCACACAGGAGCACTGGACTGAGCTCCCAAAGTCCCAATGAGGAGCAGAAGGAGGGAGTACATGAGCAAAGAAGTCGGGACCACGAGGGATGCACCCACCCACTGAGACAGTGGAGCTGATCTATTGAGAGCTCACCAAGACCAGCTGGACTGTGACTGAAAAAGCATGGGATAAAACTGGACTCTCTGAACATGGCGAACTATGAGGGCTGATGAGACGCAAAGGACAATGGCACGGGGGTATGATCCTACCTAATGTGATGGCTTTGTGGGAGCCCGGCCAGTTTGGATGTTCACCTTCCTATATATGGTCGGAGGTCGGAGGTCCTAGGTCTTACCACAGGGCAGAAAACCCTGACTGCTCTTTGGACTGAAGAGGGAGGGGGAAAGGAGTGGGGGGAGGGGGAGAAGGGAGGGAGGAGGGGGCGTAGGGTGGGAGGAGGGGGAGGGAAATGGGAGGCTGGGAGGAGGTGGAAACTTGTTTTTTTTTCTCCTTTTCTCAATAAAAAAAGAAAAGAAAAAAAAAGAATTATAAGTCCTCAGGAGTGGGTTGATGGTGAACCTTAACAAAATGAAATACAGCTTTGCTATTAGGATGAAAGAGCTGATATAGGTTGAACAGAATTTACTGGGTGTCAGGGGGTGTCTGCGAGAATGTGGGCTGTACTTTATGAACCCCTTGAGGTGATTGAGGTAGGATTGGGCTCTGGAATGCTGCTGTTCTAGCTGGTTGGTCAGCCCAGTTATTTCACTTGGAAATAATGGAACTGTCGGTCTGATGAGACCAACAGTAAATAATTCCTATAGCTTGGGGGGATGAGAGGCTTTTAACAGGTTTGTAATTTAACCTGAGTTAGTTATAGCTCCTTCTTTTGTTGTAAGAAACCTATGCTCCTACACGTGGGACAGGAGGACATGAAATGCATATTTGGAGTCTGTGTAAACATTTAAAGGTTGTCCCTTTGTTAACTGGAAGGGACAGATAAGGGGTATTGATATTAACTCAGCCTGAGGATTAGTGGTATGGGTAGTGAGTGCCTGTATCTCCACTACTACAGTATCTGATTCTAGGACATAGCCTGTTCTACAGGTCCCTTCACATAAAAAGACGTGCCATCTGTGTACCAGGTATAAGTGACCTGGGACAGTTTGCCCTCCTGTATATGTGAGGGGTAGGGAAATGGATACTTTAAGGCCTTTATGCAGTAGTGCAATGGGGGATAACTACTGTTAGGTTGATGTAGGAGATTTGAGATATGAAGGGATGGGCAGCATTGGAAAGTGAGTGTGCCACCTGAAGGGAAAGAAATCAGGAAGTGGGTAAGGTTTGTATGCTTTTGTGAATTAAGTGATGGGAAAGATTGTGGTGGGAGAATACTGTGGTGGGCAATGCAAAAGTTAGTTTTTTTGACTCATGAATAAGAAACTTAGTGGCTGCTAAAGCACATATGCAGAGTGCCCAGCCCTGAGTGGTGAGGTCCAACTTCTTTGACAGGTATGCTAACAAGTGCAAAGAAACGTCCCAGCTGATGTCCTAGGATTCCAAGGACATATCCCTTCTTCTCTGTTACATAGAGGAGGAAATGATGAGTTAAATCAGGGAGATGAAGAACTGGGGCCTGGATAAGGCTTGTTGTAGTATCTGAAAGGGTTTAGGAATGCAATGGAGAAGGGGCTCATGCAGAAAACCAAGAGCTGCCTCGTATAAGGTGTGTGAGGAGAGAAAAGGAGGGGGACCAGGAACACAGCAAGCCAGTTATTCCTAGAAAGGACAAAACCTCTTCTTTTGTGGAAGGAACTGCAAGGGACTGAATTACCTTTTTTCTGTCTATGGTAATAGCTTTTTGGGTTGGGGTAATAGTTAATTTTAAATAAATGACCTGAGAGGTAGACAGTTGGGGCTTAGAAGGTGAGATTCTATAGCCCCTTTTGGACTGAAAATCTAAAAGAGTGGAGTCATCAGTTTTGCTGATCTGCAGTGATGGACTGCAAAGTAAAATATCATCCACATACTGTATGAGTTTAGATCTAGGGAGAGAAAGTGAGAGAAGATCAGAAGCTCAAGCCTGACCAAACAGGTATGGCCTGTCCTGGAATCCCTGGGGAAGAACAGTCCAGGTGAGCTGTGTGAAGAGGTGAGTGTCACGATCAGTCCAGGTATATTCAAAGATGTTTTGAGACTGAGAGCTGAGAGGGGAAAAAGCATCATTGATGTCTAAAACTGAGAAATGAGATGTTCCTGGAGGTTATAGTAGAACGAAGTGTGTGAGGGTTAGACACTATAGGATGAAAAGGGACCACTGTGGAATTAATGGTCTTAAAACCAGGCGATAGGGTCCATTATGATTTATAACAGCAAGTATAAGGGTGTTAAAGGGAAAAGAGGTGTGTCAAAATATCTTTTTTTCTTAAAAGGTCAGAGATAATAAGCTTAAGTCTCTCAAGGCTCTGGAGAGAGAGGGGGTATTGAGTTTGTGTAATGTACTTAGTAGAATCTTATAATTGGTTAACAATGGGGGAATGGTGTTTAGCAACGGAGGGATTTTAGTGTCCCAGACTTGGGGGTCCACCTGGGATGCTGATAGCGCAAATGACACATTGGGCCTGGGAGGTTGAGAGGCTAGAAGAAGGAGGAGTGGAGCTGCAGGTGAGTGTGGAGCAAGGTAAATGGAAGGAGCAAATGAAATGGAAGCTCCTACTTTTGCAAAAATCTTTTTTTCCCATTAGAGGTACTGGACATGTTAGCATGACTAAAAATGAATGAGCAAGATAAATACTTCTAAAATCATAATTAAGTGGTGGGGTCTGCTAAGGTAGATAAGGTTGCCCATCTACCCCAACAATAGGAAAACTAGAAGGAGAGGTATGCCCCCAGAATTCCCTCAGTACAAAGTATATGGTTCCAGTATCCAAGAGATAGGAAATAGGCCATCCTGATACAATGATGTTTATCTGTGGCTCCCTGTTACAGATGACTGTTGTGGTTGGGTCAAAAGAGCCTGGGCAGCCTCTTTCATCCATGGCCAGACCTAGAAGGTCAACTTGGGAATTTTCTAGGTTTGATGTCTCCATGCCACTATGTGTATGAGGACAATCTACTGCCCAATGTCCTTCACTATGGCATCTTCGACAAGGTCTCATGGGACCAAGATGTGTATTAGGGCATGCTCAGGCCCAGTGACAAGTTCTACTATAATTGAAATACAGGCCTTGAGGTTGTTAAGCCCTTGGGGACAAGGGAGCAGCACAGACAACACAGATCTGGTGGTCTGTTACCTTGGCTGGTCAGGAGGCCATGGTTAGCACATGACAGAGATTGTGGGCTTTGTCATTCCTCACATGGTATACCTTAAAAGCCAACTCTAAGACTTCTGCCTGTGGGGTCAAGGGGCCTTTCTCCAATGTCTTAGTTTAGTCCTTATGCCAGAATAGCAATGATTAAAAAAAATGAGTCATGAGTAACTGTCTGCCTTCTGTGGTTTCTAGATCTAAGTTAGTATATTGTATCAGAGCTTTAGTGAGGCATTCCAAAAATGCAGATTTTCCTTTGTATCTTGAATGATTTCTGAGAGCTTAGTATAGTTTACTGGCTTTGAGGGCAGCCTTATGGGGACCTGCCAGGAGGCAAGTCAAAAATTGGTCCATAGCTATAATACCACCTGGAATATTATAGTCCCAGTAAGGTTCCTGCTCCGGGACTGCCTCTGCCCCTGGATGGTGGGTTGCAAGAGTTTGATGAATCTCATCTGCATGTAGTCTGGTCCACTCCCAAACTCACTTGCATTCCTCAGGAAGTAGGTTATTAGATAAGTTCGTATAGATATCATGAAAGGTGAGAGTATAAAACTGGGTAATATATTGGAATTGTTTTCTGAAAGTTGTAGAATTAGATATATAGTACCCCAGTTTTTGTTCTATATTGGAGAGTTCTGCGAGTGAGAAAGGAATGTGTACCCTAATCAATCTTTCTACACTGGTCATCTTTTGTAGTGGGAGAACTGCAGTTGGCTTGGCTTGGTTAGGGTTGGGTTCCATAGCAGCATGTGAGTGTGTGAGAGGAGGGGTAAATGTGGGACCAGTGCAGGGTGTGATTGCTGCACCAGAGAGGAAGAATGATTCAGCAGGGCTATTTGAGCGGGGGCGGGGGAGGGGGGAAGAGTGAGCAGAGGGAGGTGACAAGGCAGCAGGAAGTAAAGGAGTGGAAGTATCTGTCTGTTGAGTTCAGGAAAGTGTAGATTCCTCAGCAAGGTCCAGAGCAATAGCTAAAGGAAGTAGCATAGGAACAGGAGTAGAAGTTGGGGCTCAAAGATCAATGGCAGGAGCTACAAGGACAGGAGTAGGAACTGTGGCTGAAGGATTTGCCTGTCCACTGACAGTAGTTAGAAAGCTCCCATAAAATATCAGGATCAAAGCTACTGTTAGGCGGCCACTTTAGATTGCCATCTAAATTGTAACAATGCCATTTTATTTTTGGAACAAAGATGGACAAGTGTGGGAATATGTAGGTAGGGCATTAAGGCCTGGGGTTTCAGTGCCTCTAAAAGGCATCCCTGGGGGAAGTTGGATTGATGGGATTTGATAGCTTGCTACCCATAGCTAAAACTGTGAAAAACCAGTGAAAAACAGCAACACCACAAGGCACACAGGGAAACAGCTCTTGGCTGTAGGCAGGGTGTGAATCAGCATGTGACCATTGTAAGATCCCATGGGGGAGCATCCTCTGGCCACAAGTGGAACAGTGAGGCCTGACTAGACCCGGTCTGGGTGATTCGGAACCCAGAGAAGCCAGAGGCTGCTCAGAGCAGCCTTTTAGGGTAAGGAAAAAAAAAGGAAAGGAAAAGAAAGGAAAGAAGAGAAGAGAAGAGAAAAGAAAAGTAAAGAAAAAAAAAGAAAAGAAAAGGAGAAAAAGAGAAAGAAGAATCTGAGGGACCCTGGGCCCTCAGTCATGGGTGGATCAGCCCTGGGGCATTCCAATCACAATTTTAGCTAAGGGAAGCAATCCAGAGATGACTGTCAGTGAAGGGCTCAACCGTAGCCTTGAGGACCGTGGTTGGGGGCAGTCCCCTCATTTCTAGGAACACCAGATGATTCCTGGAGATCAGCAGTCAATTTCTCAGGTTTGGAGAAATGGTTAAGCTGACCAGAATGGAGAAACTCACCAATTGAAGAAAATGTTGTGCGGAAAAATTGTGCTCAGGCATATGCAACACATGGTTGTTGTAGAGAAAATACTCAGTTCAGGATCCTGACCCCAGGAGAGGAGCTTGGAGAGGGAGAGCCTCCCGAGTCTCATGGCACCAATGAAATTACCTGGGGCACACATGAGAAGGAAACACAGAACATGCAACAAACCTGCTTAGGAGTTTATTAGAGGGGGTGCATACAGGCCTGGGTAAGTGGTGTGTATATATATAGAGAAAAATGGTACATCCAGCTTTTTAAAAGCTGTCTAGCACATGTGCATAGTGTGTTGGCATGACTACAACATACACTGATGACGCAGATGACAGGCTCACATATGCACACAAGGGTTCAGCTGAGTCATACGTGAATGGAACACAACATGTATATATGTGAGTCACACGTTATCCTTTAACATTCAGGCAATTGCCTGAAGGCTTGCCTGCACATGCATAGCTCTCGAATCCAGAAGTGTAGCCTTATTTGTGGCTGAATAATTACACACTTATTTTCTGGTTATTTCTATTCTGGCCCCTATTTCCATCCAAAAGAGTATATAATCATAGGGGAATGACTAGGAATTTCATGTGCTTCATGTACAGAAATATGTGGTTTTCCATCCACATTTGAACCTGTTGGATGCAGAGGAATCATTATCATTGAGACTCTACTTACTAAAATTGGTGGATAGAAAATGTTTATTGTATGATTTTAGGTTAGCTAAAATTATTTTCAACCTTGTCAAGAAGCATAATTTTTAACTTTTGAATTTCTTCCATTATACCTGGACAAATAGGAGACGGTTTAATAAATTGTTAGCTATATTTGTAAATATTTCTTGGAGGCCAGTGCCTTGTTTTGAATTTAGTAATCTTATAGTGATTCCAATAGTCATTGTGGAATGCTAATGTTAACATTGCCCCCTTTACCATATACTCTTTTGTCAGGCATCACCTCTATTAGATACAGGATGAAAAGCATGAACAAGAAATGCCATAAATTTTAATTTACAAGCTAGATTTAAGAATTGAAATTCATGTTTTCTTCCTTTTTTCTATCATGATTTCTCCTTTCTAAAACATGTCCTACAAAATGTTAGCTTTTCTTTTATATTATATTTACCTTATAAATATAAACAACAGATTATTTTTTATTTTATATAAAAGGGACATTCTTTTGTGAAGCAGAGAAAATATTTGATATAAAAACTTTAAAAGAGTAATTATTAGAATGTTGGGGGCTTTTTTGATTTCTGAGACAGGGTTTCTCTGTAGCTTTGAATCCTGTCCTGGAACTAAATCTTGTAGACCAGGTTGGCCTTTAACTCAAAGAAAACTGCCTGCCTCTGCCTCCTGAGTGCTGAAATTAAAGTTGTGCACCACTTCCTGGTTTGGAATGTTTTTAATTTTGGGTTCCTTTAAATTTTCATTTATTCTTCTATCATATCATACATCCTCACAACAGATTTTCTTTCCTCCCTTTGTCCCAGTCACCCCACTTTCCCTCTCCCCCTAAACTATCTCCATTTCTCCATATGCCTTCCCCTGAAAAAGAACAGGCCTTCCCTGGACATCACCAGATCATGGCATAAGATTCAGTAAGAACAGGTATAAAACTCATATTAAGGCTGGACAAGGCAACCTGTTGAGGACCAGCCTTAAGAAAAATACTTCTTCCCAGGGTAGGGTTGTGGAAATTTAGAAATACAAGTAAAGAATATGGAGATGCATAAAGAATAACAGAACAGAAACCATGGAATAATACTGGAAGGGCATTCCAGTGATTACTGAAATTGCCCCTGTTTATTTTTCCATAGCTTTAATACACAAGGTAAAGTGGGGGAGAAGGTAACAAAAAACTTTATTAACATGGGACAACCACTTTAATACTCGGAGACATCAAATCATTAGCATTCTGTTGGCTAGGTAGTGAAACTGGTCTAGATTACATATCCTAAAGGCAGCCCCTCCCCAGGCAGAGGCAGGCAGTTTTCTTTGAGTTAAAGGCCAAAAAAAAAGAGCAGAACTACATTTGAATATCCTGACCACCTGTCAGAATGACTTAGATTTACTTGAATGAATTTTTTAATGTTAAAAGCACCAAGCAATCATGGGCAGTGTAGAAATCTCTGATTAAAAGTATCAGACTGTAATGCTGGCAATGTACGTATTTTTTAAAAAACCATATA
This sequence comes from Microtus oregoni, assembly GCF_018167655.1. Taxonomy (NCBI): domain Eukaryota; kingdom Metazoa; phylum Chordata; class Mammalia; order Rodentia; family Cricetidae; genus Microtus; species Microtus oregoni. The sequence continues at coordinate 2,489,892 of NW_024544152.1, read as the reverse complement.
TTAAGTTTCTTTGAAGTGTTATTTTAAAAAAGAACAAAACAATCACATCTTCTCTCTTATCATAGCTGCATGAGTTTGGACATGCAGCTATGATTGCCCATCATTTGAGCAACCTCCAACTCTCTGACCATCAGAGAATGTGAAAATGGGCCCAGATATTTGGGCCTCCACAATCCCCCCCCTTTTTTATTAATTTTAATAAAACCTGTTCTTCTGCAACAGGACTGATGATCGCATCTCCCTTAGGTGAACACTTTCTCATTTCCCAGACTTACCCTTCTTCGGTGCATGTAATCGTGTATATCCATTTCTTAGTGGCCTGGGAGAAAAAAGGATCAAACCCAGCTATTAGTGCTGACTTTTGTAAACAAAAGGTTAAAGGGAAAAGTACTTCTGGGCTCTGTGTCTCTGAGCCAATTTTTATGTCAAGAGAGTTCATTTGCAAATAGATGATGTTTTGTGGATAAGTATGCCCCTTATGGCTACAGTCTCCTAATTAAAGGAGTTGAGGATCACCAGGGTTTGGAATAGCTTTTTCAATTGGTCTAGAGTGTTTCTTAACAATTTGTAGCTGTATTAAGTCTAAATTTCTTATCAAATATGTAAAACCAAGCACTCATAGGAAATGTCAAATTTTTATTAACATCTTATAGTGAACTTAAAGCAATTACAAACATTAACAGGTCAATACCTTAATTCTAGAGTGGAAGTTAACAATAAACACAATTTGTCATATCAAAATTCTCTTAAATCCATTCTAATCAAATGACAAGTACTTGTTTTTCTGATGGGTGAGAGTTTAACCACATTGCTGCTTTAAGTGATTATCCAAGTCTCTGAGCAGCAGCAATAACACCCTTAGGCTACCCTCCTCATATTTGAATAGGGGGGTTCAGTCACTCCTTGTAATAAGTCCTTTTTCCCCTGAGGGGAATATTGAGGTTTCAGTTCTTAGGTCTGATATTTCAACAGCAGATTGAATACCATACTGTCAAAATGAGTTCTGTGTCCCAAAGAGTAAAATAGTCACATTTTCAGTCTGCATTTTTGGCTAAGTTCCAAAGTTAACAGGAATAACTAGGTCTGGAAGTCTGTGTAGCAAGTCCATCAAGAGGCTTGAAGTTACAAGTCATTTCCACAATCTTCTTTCCCTTGTCAGACTGTACTACAACTGCTGGAGGAGTATGATTTGTAGGTAAGATATATGTGTTGAAACACTTATAATAATCAATATAATGCATTTCCTTTTTCTATATAGCATAATCTACCTGCTTAAGTACCTGTCTGGTAGTTTTTTAAGCTATCTAGTAGAACTTGGATCACTGTTCCCTTTAAGAATTTCACTTAGTGGCTCATGGCCTCCCATAGGACATTTTAAATAAGGTTTTAGCTATTGTATCAAGTTACAAGTCTGCCTAGCTGACCAAAAAATGGAAAAAGAAAGCATATTCAACAAATTGTGCTGGCCTAACTGGATATCAACATGTAGAAGAATGAAAAGAGATCCATAGGTATCACCATGCACAAAACTAAGTCCAAATGGAACAAAAACCTCAACATAAAACCAACCATACTGAACCTCATAGAAGAGAAAGTAGGAAGCATACTTAAATGCACAGAAGACTACTTCCTAAATATAACCTCAGTAGCACAGACACTGAGAAAAAACAATAAATGATATCTCCTAAAACTGAGATGATTATGTAAAGCTAAGAACACAGTCAGCAAGACAAATCAGCAGCCTACAGAATGGGAAAAGATCTTCACCAATCCCACATTGGACAGAGGGCTGATCTCCAAAATATACAAAGAACTCAAGAAATTGGTCATCAAAAAAAATCCAATAAAAAATGGGGTACAAACCTAAACAGAGAACTCTCAACAGATGAACCTAAAATGGCTGAAGGACACTTAAGGAAATGCTCAGCATCCTTAGATATCAGAGAACTACAAATCAAAGCAACTCTGAGATTTCATCTTACACCTATACGAATGGCTAAGATCAAAAACACTGATGAGAACTTATGCTGGAGAGGATGTGGGTTAAAGGGAATACTCCTCCATTGCTGGAGGGAGTGAAAACTTGTTCAGCAACTTTGGTTACCAGTATGGTGATTTCTTGGAATATTTGGAAACAACCTACTTCAAGACCCAGCAACAGCACTCCTGCACCTATACCCAAAGAATGCTCAATCATACCACAAGGACATGTGTTCAACTATGTTCATAGCAGCATTATTTGTTATAGCCAGAACATGAAAACAACCTAAATGTGCCTATTTTATACAGATGATAAATGGGCTGAGAAAGAACCCAGAGAAACATCACCCTTCACAATAGGCACAAATAACATAAAACATCTTGGAGTAATTCTAACCAAACAAGTAAAAGACCTATATAATAAGAACTTTAAATCTATGAAGAAAGAAATTGAAGAAGACACCAGAAAATTGAAAAATCTCTCTTGCTCTTGGATTGGTAAAATTAACAGGGTAAAAATGCCAATCTTACCAAAAACAATCTACGAATTCAGTGCAATATCCATCGAAATCCCAGTAAATTTTTCACAGACCTTGAAAGAACAATACTCGACTTCATATGAAAAAACAACAACAACAACAAAAAAAACAGGATAACCAAACAATACCATGCATATCAATCCACACACCTATGAACACCAGATTTTTGACAAAGAAGCAAAAAAAAAATTATAAGATGAAAAAAATAGAAAGCAAATTAAATTGATTCTTTAAATTTTCACAGACGCTTGACTGGCCTGAAGCTGCAGTTCCCTGAGGCTACATTTTTGCATCTTGGCTGTCATGTCAGACTAGACTCAAAGACAAACCTGGCATGCATGGTATGCCACAAGCCATGATCTCTACTTGGCAGTGTCTCGCTGGGTACTTGGGACAAGAAAGTGCCCATCCCTCATTGCCTGCTTTGCCTGGGCACAGGTCATGCTTTTTAAATTTAACAGTCCTATCAGGGGCCAGTGTTAGAGGTGGCTGACAAATTTACATGGTGGACAAGAGTCCACCATTATAGCAACTCTGAGACCATCACATGAGACGATAAGCTTAGGCAGGTATAGCCAGGCCTTTGTTTACTGTACTTGCTTTTTTACTTTAAATTTTTTAATCATAAAATTAGGAGAATTCCTGAATCCTCTCCTCCATTAAAAGCCATGGATTTATTCATAGGTGACTTGGCTCATGTGTCAAATAACCTCTAGGCATTTCCACTGACCTGCTCTGGGCATTGACTGTGGGAGGCATAGATAGCCCTTTAAACCTTTTTGTCACCTGCCTTTTCTGTCTCCACCACAGAGCATGGGTCAGGTTCAGTTGGCTACAGTGTGTGTATGTGGACTGCCAAAATCTCAGAGGTAACTCAGGTTATTGTTAGGCCAAACCCTGTATTCCCTTCAATCTTCCCACCCATTCAGCAGCAATAGAGGCTGTTGCTCAGAGACAACAGCAATGCTGCTTGAAAGAACAAAGGCAAGACTTCACTTTGGCCTCCCAGAGACCCAGAGTGCCATGCCAGCATGGCAACTGTCATTCTTCTGAGCGAGGGACACTGAGATTAACACGCAATACAACTTCAGGTTCTGCAGACAATCCCTTTATTCCACTTTCTCACAAGTATATATATCCCTCAGCAGGTGAGGCCAAACCAGCAAAAGCAGGAAGCTCATCACCATAACTCAATGGCTTAGGGGTAAACATCCTTAGAAACATAGCTGAAAACAACAGATAGTTCCTGTTTTTGTTTTTGTTTTCAACCAACCGCAAGATTGCAAAACAGATCAAATAGGGGAGTGAAGGCCTGTCCTCTAGCGACCCAACACAAAGCAACTCAAAGTTGGCAGATATGGCTCTAGCACAGGGACAGGCATATAATATTTATAAACTCTAAAAATATCTGCCTTTGTTTCTGCTCCATTTCAGCTCCTCTTGCTATCAGCATACATTCAAGCAAGTGTACAGATAGTTGAATGCTATTTCCTTGCCCATATCTCCAATTATTCATAGTTTTACTCCCAATTTTCCCCACTTTTTATTATTTATTTTTGAGCACTCATTATTCACTTCTCCACCTGTGGTGCAGTTTTCTTGCAGGGTACCTCACATACTCACCTGGCCACACTTCTGTGCATTTAAGGTCTCATCGATCAGCCCACATTTTGGTGCTATATGTCAAGGACTGGCCTCAACAAAATTACCTCTTTCCAGGATAGGGGGATGGAAATTTAGAAACATAAGTAAAGAATATAAAGAAGCATGAAATATATAATAATATATAGAACAGAAAGCATAGAATAATACCAGGAGGACATTCCAGTGATGACTGAAATCGCCTTTGTTTATTTTTTCCATAGTGTTTATATGCAATGTAAATTGGGGGAGAAGGTAACAAAAGACTTTATTAACAGGATATATAGGACAACTCAGTCAATTGCTTTAACATGCTGAGACATCAAACCATTAGCATTCTGTTGTCTAGGTAGTGAAACTGGTCTAGATCACTTATCCTGAAGGCAGCCCCAGGTGACCTCATAGTTACAAAAGGAGCAGAAGTACATTTGCATATGCTGACCGCCTGTCAGAATGGCATGGACATACTTGAATGAGCTATAAGATATTTTAATGTTAAGGAACCAAACAATCACATCCTGAGTTGGGATGTACAGCTATGCATGTCGATCATTTGAGCAATCTTCAACTCTCTGACCATCAGACAAGGTGAAAATAGGCCCATATATTTGGGCTCCCACAGCAACCCAGTAGAAGCAAAAGGTCGCAAGACTGCACAAGAAAGTCAGATATATACACTCGCACTATCACAACATCCCCCAAACATCAAGCAAACAACAAATAGCATATACAGAAGACTTAGCTCAAATCCATGAAGGCTTAGTGGTTGCCACTTCAGTCTCTGTTAGCCTTCATGAGTACTGCTTAGTTGACTCCCTAGCCTTGTTCTCTTGGTGCCCTCACCCACTCAGACTCTCACAATTTCTCCTCTCTTTTTTCTGCATGCTTTCTCAAGATTGAAAAAGAGGGAGCCAATGGAGAACTTTGACCTGAGCTTGTTCTCTCTCTCTCTCTCTCTCTCTCTCTCTCTCTCTCTCTCTCTCCCCAATGCCTGGTATTGTGTCTCAGCATCGAATCACATCTACTCTTAGAGGCAATCTCTCTTATGAACTAGTCACTGGTCTATGAGTATAGATGGATATCATTCAGAATTTTTTTTTAATGTTGCTTATTTTCTGTAATATCCTGGGTCTCTGGAATAACCAGCATCTAGTTCCTGGTAATACAGACATACTTGGGCACTTTCTCTTCTATCTGGCACAGTTTATCTGGTTTTGTGTTGAAATAGTTGACCCACATTGACTAGAGTTTTTTTTTTTCAGTGTGATATATATGGAACTAAATGCATTCTCCTACATCCAGTTATATACACCACTTGTTGAAGATACATATGTTCTTTTGTTCCAGGACAAGCATTGTAATATTTCAATCCTTTATCTTTTGAGCAATGATTTGGGCAAGCTGACTACTTTTGGCACTCTTTCTTTGTCTCCTCATCATACTTCTTTCTCAATGCAATCTCTCTATCTTCATTTTCAGAAACTTAATTAAATACTTATTATCACGCTGTAATTTTAATTTTTTAATTCAAACAAGAAAAGATAAATACTAAATCATACTTCTTCACTGATTTCTTCTCTAGTCTACACTATCCAAGATCAAACTAACAAAAATAGCTATTTTTTTAATAGGTAAGTTATTATTTGAGGCTTTAGAAAATATACATATGAAGTAATGACTCCTAGAATTTATTCTATATTTTCTACAAGGTAAATAATAAAATCCTATGTTCCATTTCAAAACTTATTTGCAGACTGTTTCTTGTAGTCATCACTTCAATGATTCCCTCATGTAAATACAGTGAACTCTGACTTATTTACTGTAAGAAACTATTAATTTTAAGATTCTAATTTAATTATCAGACATATAATTAAAGTGGCAGCCACTATGGACAGTCTTCAACTTTCTTTCAAATATTTCATTGTATTAACTTTCCTATATTGATTACTGAAAATTGACATAGAAAATTCTTACTGGAGAATTATTTTAATGAATGTTATGAATATATATTTTTCAGTAATAGTTGCATGTTAATGATATTTTTCTGTTGATAAAGAAATTAACTAGATATTTTGTTGTCAAGATAATATCAGTTTTTTAATTTCTATTTTAATTACATAGAATAGTAGTGACTGTAAGATGATGTTTAATGAATGTATATGTACATCCTTTTGTTAATTATTATATAAAAAAGCATTTGTTTATCAATTTTTAGTGCTATACATTAACTGATTTTAGTAAATTCTTAACACTTGCAAACAAGAAATTCAATTTTCAGTGAGTTTATATGTACTTATACCCCATCTCAAACATCCAGTATGCACAAAAAATATGAAAAAAGTTTCAGTAAAACAATACCTTTGCCATTATACCTCAAATATATTTAGAATTTTTAACATTATTATTTTTAACACATATTAGAATTCATATATTAGGTAAAATACCTGAAAAAGGCATAATTGATTCATTTCTATATTGTTATGCAATTTTTCAAGGTTAAATCATGCACATATGCATATATATTAAATCAGAGTTGTATTATACAAAATCCAATTCAATGAAATTTAGAATTTCATTTTTTTTTTTTACTAAATTTACTTTTTATGGTGTTGACAAAAATTTGAGTCAATACATAATTAGGTTTACTGGCATTTCCAGCATTTGTAAGAACATTTTTGGAGAGGTACAACTTCCCCTGATACTGAAAAGGGAACAAAATTGGGAAGAAAATTTGAGGTGGACTTTTTCTTATATTATTTTTTACTCAGCAAGAGACTCATCCATATATACAGATACAAAAAAATATTAGTAACCACCTGCGTCTTATCAGATCACCATGGATTAAAGTTAGAATTCAACAACAATGCTACCCCCAGAAAACCTACAAACTCATGGAAACTGAACAGTCAACTACTGAACCATACCTGGATTAAGGAAGAAATAAAGAAAGAAATTAAAGTCTTCCTTGAATTCAATGAAAATAATGAAACAACATACTCGAACTTATGGGACACTATGAAAGCAGTCCTGAGAGGAAAGTTCATAGCACTAAGTGCCCACCTAAAGAAAACAGAGAAAGCACATACTGGAGACTTAACAGCCCACTGGAAAGCTCTAGAAAAAAAAGAAGCAGACTCACCTAGGAGGAGTAGAAGACTGGAAATAATCAAATTGAGGGCTGAAATCAACAAAATAGAAACACAGAAAACAATACAAAAAATCAATGAAACAAAAAGCTGGTTCCTGGAGAAAATCAACAAGATTGATAAACCCCTATCCAAACTAATCAAAAGACAGAGAGAGAACACGCAAATTAATAAGATCAGAAATGAAAAGGGGGACATAACCACAGACACATTGGAAATTCAGAGAGTCATTAGATCTTACTACAAAAGCCTGTATGCCACAAAACTGGAAAATGTAAAAGAAATGGACGCTTTTTTAGATAAATACCATTTACCAAAACTAAACCAGGACCAGGTGAACAATCTAAACAGACCTGTAAGTCACGAAGAATTAGAAGCTGTTATCAAAAACCTCCCTACCAAAAAAAGCCCAGGAGAAGATGGTTTCAATGCAGAATTCTACCAGAACTTCCAAGAAGACCTAATACCTATACTCCTTAATGTATTCCACAATATAGAAACAGAAGGGTCATTACCAAATTCCTTTTATGAAGCCACAATTGCTCTGATACCAAAACCACTCAAAGACTCAACCAGGAAAGAGAACTACAGGCCAATCTCACTCATGAATATCGACGCAAAAATCCTCAACAAAATACTGGCAAATCGAATCCAAGAACACATCCGAAAAATTATCCATTATGATCAAGTAGGCTTCATTCCTCAGATGCAGGGCTGGTTCAACATACGAAAATCTATCAATGTAATCCAGCATATAAATAAACTGAAAGAAAAAAACCATATTATCATTTCATTAGATGCTGAAAAAGCATTTGACAAAATTCAACATCCATTTATGTTAAAAGTCTTGGAGAGATTAGGGATACAAGGGTCATACCTAAATATAATAAAAGCTATATACAGCAAGCCGACAGCTAACATCAAATTAAACAGAGAGAAACTCAAAGCCATCCCACTCAACTCAGGAACACGGCAAGGCTGTTCACTCTCGCCATACCTCTTCAATATAGTGCTTGAAGTTCTAGCAATAGCAATAAGACAACATAATGGGATCAAGGGGATTCGAATTGGAAAGGAAGAAGTGAAACTTTCGTTATTTGCAGATGATATGATAGTGTACATAAGCGACCCCCAAAACTCCACCAAAGAACTTATACAGCTGATTAACAGCTTTAGTAATGTGGCAGGATACAAGATCAACTCCAAAAAATCAGTCGCCCTCTTATACACAAAGGATATGGAAGCAGAGAGGAAAATCAGAGAAGCTTCATCATTCACGATAGCCACAAACAGCATAAAATATCTAGGGGTAAATCTAACCAAGGAAGTGAAAGATCTATTTGACAAGAACTTTAAGGCATTGAAGAAAGAAATTGAAGAGGATACCAAAAAATGGATGGACCTCCCTTGCTCTTGGATTGGGAGGATCAACATAGTAAAAATGGCAATTCTACCTAAGGCAATTTATAGATTCAATGCAATCCCCATCAAGAACCCATCAAGATTCTTCACAGATCTGGAGAAGACAATAATGAACTTTATATGGAAAAACAAAAAAACCCAGGATAGCCAAAACAATCCTATACAATAAAGGATCTTCTGCAGGCATTACCATCCCTGACTTCAAACTCTATTACAGAGCTACAGTAATGAAAACAGTGTGGTACTGGCATAAAAAGAGAGAAGTCGACCAATGGAATCGTATAGAAGACCCGGATTTTATCCCACAAACCTATGAACACCTCATTTTCGATAAAGGAGCTAAAAGTATACAATGGAAGAAAGAAAGCATCTTCAACAAATGGTGCTGGCACAACTGGGTGTCAACCTGTAGAAGAATGAAAATAGACCCATATCTCTCACCGTGCACAAAACTCAAGTCCAAATGGATTAAAGACCTCAATATCAGCCCGAACACACTAAAAAGGATAGAAGAGAAAGTGGGAAATACCCTACAACAGATGGGCACAGGAGATCGCTTCCTATGTATAACCCCAGAAGCACAGACATTAAGAGCAACATTGAATAACTGGGACATACTTAAACTGAGAAGCTTCTGTAAAGCAAAGGACATGGTCACTAAGACACAAAGGAAACCTACTAAGTGGGAGAAGATTTTCACCAACCCCACAACAGACAAAGGTCTGATCTCCAAAATATATAGAGAACTCAAGAAACTAGACTTTAAAATGCTAATTAACCCAATTAAAAAATGGGGCAGTGAACTGAACAGAGAATTCTCAACAGAAGAATTTCAAATGGCCAAAAGACACTTAAGGTCATGTTCAACTTCCTTAGCAATCAGGGAAATGCAAATCAAAACAACTTTGAGATATCATCTTACACCTGTCAGAATGGCTAAAGTCAAAAACACCAAGGATAACCTTTGCTGGAGAGGCTGTGGAGGAACGGGTATCCTCATCCATTGCTGGTGGGAATGCAATCTTGTGCAACCACTGTGGAAGTCAGTGTTTCGGTTACTCAGGAAATTCGGGATCAACTTACCCCTGGACCCAGCAATACCACTCTTGGGAATATACCCAAGAGATGCTTTATCAAATGACAAAAGCATTTGTTCAACTATGTTCATAGCAGTATTATTTGTAATAGCCAGAACCTGGAAACAACCTAGATCCCCTTCAATGGAAGAATGGATGAAGAAAGTATGGAATATATACAAGCTAGAGTACTACGCTGCGGTAAAAAACAATGACTTCTCGAATTTTGCATGCAAATGGATGGAAATAGAAAACACTATCCTGAGTGAGGTGTCCCAGACCCAAAAAGAAGAATATGGGATGTACTCACTCATAATTGGTTTCTAGCCATAAATAAGGACCACGGAGTCTACAAGAGGTGAACCTAAAGAAGCTAAGTAAGAAGGTGAACCCAAGGAAAAACATATAGTTGTCCTCTTGGCTAAGGGAAGTAGACCAAATTTCCCGGGAGAAAATGGGATCTTGGTGATGGGGTGGGATGGGGGTAAAGAGAGATGGGGAGAGAAAATGTAGAAGGGAAGGAGGGGGGACCTGGGAAACAGGAGAATTGGGATAAAGGAAAGGTGGATATTGGAGCACGGAACCACAATTCTTAGTTAAGGGAGCCAGTTTAGGGTGGCAAGAGACTTGACCCTAGAGGGGCCCCCTAGTGCCCAAGATGAGGTTCCCAGTTAGTTCCTTGGGCAGCTGAGGATTGGGAACCTGAAATGACCCTATCCTAGAGCAATACTGACGAATATCTTGCATATCATCATAGAATCTTCATCTGGTGATGGATAGAGATAGAGACAGAGACCCACACTGGAGCACTGGACTGAGCTCCCAAGGTCCCAATGAGGAGCAGAAGGAGGGAGAACATGAGCAAAGATGTCGGGACCACGAGGCGTGCATCCACCCACTGAGACAGTGGAGCTGATCTACGGGGAGCTCACCAAGTCCAGCTGGACTGTCACCGAAAAAGCATGGGATAAAACCGGACTCTCTGAACATGGCGAACAAAGAGGGCTGATGAGACGCCAAGGACAATGGCACGGCGTTTTGATCCTACTTAATGTGCTGGCTTTGTGGGTGCCTAGCCAGTTTGGATGTTCACCTTCCTAGATATGGACGGAGGGGGGAGGACCTAGGACTTACCACAGGGCAGGGAACCCGGACTGCTCTGTGGTCTGGAGAGGGAGGGTGGGGGAGAGGAGTGGGGGGGAGGGGGAGAAGGGTGGGAGGAGGGGGAGAAGGGTGGGAGGAGGGGGAGAAGGGTGGGAGGAGGGGAAGGGAAATGGGAGGCCTGGAGGAGTTGGAAACTTGTTTTTTGTTTATGTTTTTTTTTCTTCTTTTCGCAATAAAAAAAATTAAAAAAAAAAGAATAAATAATAAAATTAAATTCGACTTACCAAGGCAAAAAAAAAAATACACACTAACATGGGAAAAATAATAACTTTCATAATACAGCCATCGAATATTAATGTTTGTATATATTGAGAATAAAAATAATATTGATGTATATTGATACCATTATACATTAATATCTTTATAAATTTATTAATATATTAACATGTCAAACCATATATATTTATGTATGTATGTAGATATGTATATTTATTTAATAGAATAATCTAAGAAAAAATATTCATCTTCAACAGATTTCCAAGTTAGCGATCATATTAGAAAATAAGTATTTTAGGCGGTTGGAAATTATAAAATTTATCTAAAAAATAACTAAGAAAATAATACTCCATTCTACCCAGTTAGATATGCTCAATTTATCAATTTATGTCTACTCCATTCTATCCAATTAGATATGCTTAATTTCTGTCTTCAGAATCATCAATATTTGCTCTAATCAATATATTCTGTGTTAGTCTGCCCTCTGATTTTCTAATGAGATTTCACAAGGCAAAGATAAGAAGTAAAAATGGTTTTTATATGTCTTCATTGTTTCTATTTCTTATAAGACCCCAATGACTTTGTGTTCGCTGAGGTTTCTTTTCTGCCTGGTTTCCATACTTGTTAAGTCCCAAAGAAATCACATAGTTTTCTACATTAGTTTTAAACTGATTGGCTTAGTAGCTCAAACTTCTTATTAACTCTTATACCATATATAAGCCTATTATTCTTATCTGTGTTAGCCACATGGCCCAGTACCTTATTTGGGAAGGCAGTCACATCTTGCTTCTTCTGTGGCTGGGTCACAACTGCAGACTAGGACTTCCTTCTTTTCAGAATTACCTGTTTTTATTGACCCACTTCTACATCCTGTCTGGTTGTCCTGCCTATACTTCCTGCCTGGCTAAGGAGACGGAGCACGAGCAAGGAACTCAGGACCACGAGGGGTGCACCCACACACTAAGACAATGGGGATGTTCTATTGGGATCTCACCAAGGCCAGCTGGCCTAGGTCTGAAAAAGCATGGGATAAATCCAGACTAGCTGAACATAGCGGACAATGAGGAATACTGAGAACTCAAGAACAATTGCAGTGGGTTTTTGATCCTACTGCACGTACTGGCTTTGTGGGAGCCTAGGCAGTTTGAATGCTCACCTTAGGAGACCTGGATAGAGGTGGGCAGTCCTTGGGCTTCCCACAGGTCAGGGAACCCTGATTGCTCTTCGAGCAGATGAGGGGGGGGGGGGACTTGATCGGGGGAGGGGGAGGGAAATGGGAAGCGGTTGTGGGGACGAGGCAGAAATTCTTAATAAATAAATAAATTAAAATAAAAAATAAAAAATAAAAAAAAAAAAAATGATAAAAGAAATATACCCCTAAGAAGCCCTATATACACCCCATGCCTGTTCAGTTTGCTACTGCCTTTCTCCACCCTGGCAAGGCAGCCACTCTCTCCAGAATGTTTCCCTCCCAATAAATCTCTTGAATGAGAAAAAAAAAAAAAAATATAATTGACAGAATACACACCATTGTCCCACACCACTTCCCCCTCTTTAAAAAAAAACAAGAACTCTGAATCTAATATCCTTCGTTTAGCTTTTCTTCTGACCATTAGCCATAACAATTTGTAACTAACGTTCTAAATCAATATATATATATATATATATATATATATATATATCCATAGTCTAATTTTTGTGAATGTGGGTGTAGTTTTCCAGGCTACTTCCTGCTGGTTGGGGGCACTTATAATCTTATGGGGACCTAAAGAAAATATAAAGTTATAATAAAGCCCTGACTGGAGTATCCTGTGAGGCTTGATCATCTCAAGCAGCAGTACTAAATCTGTTCCGGAAGAAGAACTCAGATGTCTGGGCCTGTGTTCCTAAAGGAGATTTCTCAGGTGGTCTTCCTTGAATGAATCTGATTTTTCTTAATTCTGAATGAATCCATAGCCTCTCATTTTCTGAGAAACAAAAGCAAAACCTCTCTCCAAGGTATCATATCTATTGACTTCTATTTTGAAGTGAAGGTATTTTCAGTGAAGGTATATTCAGCAACATTTATAAGCAAATATCTTTTAGCTGCTGTTGCTTCTTCCTCAGCATTCATACATTTCAAAGAATGCATAATAACACACAGTATCCAGATTCTCTGTGTGTTTTCCATCTGTACATGGCTTTATTTTAAACTCTATTTCTTTCATTTTTGTTTTTAAGTTTTTGTCTTTTTGAGAGAGGTTTCTGTATATCTTTGTCCTGGGACCCACTCTGTAGACCAGGCTGTCCTTGAACTCACAGAGATATGCCTGTCTCTGCTTCTCAAGTAGGGGGATTAAAGGCGAGTGCCTCTATAACTTGAAATCACAGAGGTCTGTCTGCCTCTGTCTCCCAAGTTCTGGGATTAAAGGTGTGCACCACCATATTCAACTACATCTTTTTTTTTTATTTTATGGACTTTAACCTTTTTCTTTTCTCTCTCAAGCCTGTATATATTTTTAAACACACTGTAAACGGTTTAGAGATTTTCTTTGTCATTGAATCTATCTTTACTCTATATCTCTCTTTTTCTCATCACTTGAGTCTGTAATTTGTTAAGCAATATGAAGAGGATTAATACTGTGGCTTTGATGGCCAGATCCACCCCATTCCTTAGCTTTCTGAGATTCCAGCCTCATTGTGGAGGTACCGTCTGTAGCCATGTTTATTGCCACAACTCTATGGCATTTCAAGGTCCCTTCCAGCAAGCAAGCTGCAGCAGTGTGATTACAAGCCACACTCAAATGCTCTGTAGCTGGACTTACTGCCTGAAAGAGTTGGAGTTTGTGCTGGCAGAATGGCCCAGAAAGCTGGCATTTTAAAACAGAGCATCTTTTTTCCTGCTATGGCTGAAAACAAAAAAAGCACGTGGTCCTGTTTTCACCAACACCATTTAAGTGTTTTGTGGCATGCCCTTGTAAATGAGCTGCAAGGTTTTACAGCTAAGGCTGAGTCAGGAAGCTTCTCTTAACTGATAGCACTTGCCTCTAGCAAGCAGAACCGATCTGAGAAAATGCTGCTATCAATAAACTGTGCTTAACTTTACTCTTTTCAGTCTAGAATTACTTCCCAAGCTTTCTCTCTGTTTATGTGGATGCAGTTGTCCATGTGGGCACCATTTGTTTTTGGGGTTTTCTGTCCTGCCCATTTCCTGCAATTGTTGCTAGAGGAGGGCCTGCTTGTTTGTCCTGGTGCTGGCTAGCTTAGTCCTGAAATAACCACAAAGAAACCATATTCATTAAATCAATGCTTGGTTCCTTAACTCTAACTTCTTATTGGCTAACTCTTACATACGAATTTAACCCATGTCTAATAATCTGTATATCCCCATGAGTTTGTGGCCTACCAGCAAAGTCTCAGAAGTTGTCCATGTGGGCACCATTTGTTTTTGGGGTTTTCTGTCCTGCCCATTTCTTGCAATTGTTGCTAGAGGAGGGCCTGCTTGTTTGTCCTGGTGCTGGCTAGCTTAGCCCTGAAATAACCACAAAGAAACCATATTCATTAAATCAATGCTTGGTTCCTTAACTTTAACTTCTTATTGGCTAATGCTTACATACTAGTTTAACCCATGTCTATTAATCTGTATATCCCCATGAGTTTGTGGCCTACCAGCAAAGTCTCAGCACATTTACCTCCAACGACAGGTCCATGACGTCTTTCTGACTCTGATTTCTTCCTCCCAGCATTCAGTTCTGTCTTCTCTGCCTACCTACGTTCTGTCCTATCAATGGGCCAAGAAAGTTCCTTTATTAACCAATAAAAACAACACATAGACAGAAAGACCTCCTACACCAACTTTGGTCTCAATGTTTTACACTCTTTTGTCCATTTTAATAAATTTTGGCAACTGGCCACTTATCCAGGATTTAAGATTCTCTGTGTTAGAGTCAACAAAATTTGACATTATTTCATTAGACTAATTAGTTATATAAAAGTTTAAATAGGCTGGGCAATGGTGGCACACGCCTTTAATTCCAGCACTCAGGAGGCAGAGGCAGGTGGATCTATGTGAGTTCGAGACCAGCCTGGTCTACAGAGCTAGTTCCAGGACAGGCTCCAAAGCCCCAAAGAAACCCTGTCTTGAAAAACAAAAAAACAAAAAAAAAAGTTTAAATAGTTGTTTATTTTCCATACTAAAAATTTTTTAATTGAAAATAGTTTCTTCTCTCATACAATATTCACCAAGCACATTTTTCCCTCCTTCCACTTCATCTGGCTCCCACCCACTTTACATCTCCTGCAGATTCACTCCTCCTCAATTTTCTTTCGAAAAGAAAAGGTCTCCAAGAGATGACAATCTGACAGGATAAAACAAGATATGGTAAGACATGTTAACCCATCAGGAAAAGTATTCCAAGAGCAGGCAAAACAGTCTGAAACACACATGCTCCCACTATTAGGAGTCCCACAAAAGCAGCAAGATAAGAGCCATAACAAATACACAGACCCTTGCAGGCCCTGTTCTTTCCATCTAGTATCTGTTAGCCCATATGAGCCCTGCTTAGTTGACATGGTATACCAGATTCTTCCAGTATCCAGACTCCCTCTAACTCCTACAGTTTTTCTTTCTCTTCTTTCTTAAAGTTTCCATATCTCTAATGATGATTGTTTTTCTACCACAAAATATATGCAGCTCTATCACAAGTACACATAGTATTTCATCCTTTTCTTGTCATTGGTATTAAATACCTGAAAAGTGCAACCTAGAGAAGGAAGTATTTATTTTTATCTTCCAGATCAAAGAAATTTAGTCCATCATGACAGAGAAGGCATGATAGCAGAAGCAAGCTGATTCATGACACTTATTAGTAAATACACATGGTTTAACCTGGATTTTCCTTTTGTCCTTTTTTTTTGTCAAATTGTCTGGCTTATTATTTGGTATCCTGATGAAGGTGGGTCTTGTATCTATCAGTTGCTTTCATTGGTTAGTTAATAAAGAAACTGCTTGGCCTTTTATAGGAGAGAAAATTAGGTAGGCGGAGTAGACTGAACAGAATTCTGGGAGAAAGAAAGCTGAGTTAGGCAGTCACCATGATTCTCCCACCAGACACAGACACAGGTTAAGATCTTCCCTGGTAAGCCAACTCGTGGTGTTACAGGGATATTAGAAATGGGCTAGATCAATATGTAAGAGTTATCCAATAGGAGCTTATAACTAATGGGCCAGGCAGTGTTTAAAAGAATACAATTTCCGTGTAATTATTTCGGGTAAAGCTGGCCGTGCAGGAGCCAGGTGGCAAGAAGCGACTAGCCGCTCCTTCAACAGTATCCCATTTCATTTAGAGTTGGTCTCCTAAATCTATTTAATGATATCCAGAAATTCCTTCAATTTCATATCTACAGGTGTATCTCTGAATTGATTCCAAGACCAGTCATATTGGAAATGAAAGTCAGTCACTGTACATACATTATCTCCTTCCTTAGAAATAAGTAACTATGATGAATTACCAAAGAAAAAATATTGCATCTATGGACTGATTATCAGTAAACAGATTTGTAATAATTGTTAAAGCACTAGACTAACATTTTAGGAGTTCCCTGAAAAAAAAGTTTTGAACTAGAATTATTCCACTGGGCATATATTGAATTGAATTTGATTACTCCAGTTTGGAATGAGAAAGTGATTACAAATTAGTCAGTGTTACTAACAAATGACTAGGCTATATAGTTAGGAAATGCTATGAAAAATGGTAGAAAATTTGTGGCATAGAAATTTTAAAAGAAGTAGTAGAATAGTCCTTCTTAATGTGTAAAACCATATGAAGATTTTACTCATGTGAATAATTTACAAATTATCTCCTTTGGAGCATATATTTTTAATATTAGTTTATCTCTTCTGTTGATATCAGAGTCCATTAGGCACATAATACGTGCTTATGAGTGCAGAGAGTGTGCTTCAGCATGGATAGATTAATACAGACTCAGACTCATAACTTCAACTTCCGTATGTCTCCTTCAGAAAGCCAGTCAAAGAGCAGTAGAGCCATCACTCTACTATCATTTCCTGATAAGGCAGAATTCTATGGAGTGCTGGAACATCAATGTAGCTGTCATTTTATTATGTTGGAGTTGTATTCACTAGTATTGGACATCAAAGTATGAAAAAAGTCATGTGTCATATGATTACCAATCTACCAAAATTATAAAAAAACATGTCTGTATAAGCATTCAAAGTTAAATGAAATTCTCTTCAGAACTATTTAACAAATCCCAAATACCAAGCATGAAATAACCTCTTTTGAGTTGTCGATCGGGTTTTCTAAGAAACCCCCCAACATCACATGATAGTCTATGACCCTTCATTGCCCACCCAAATCTAAGAGGGGAAAGGTAAGACCTAATCAAAAAAGAAGCCAAGTACTTTAAAAGGAGGCCATAGATACTTCTAAACTGAATCTGACCTGAATGCCTACTCCCTGAGGACTAGATTTAGATTACCATAATTACCTTGCATATTTTCAAAGGAGGTAAACTCTCCACTGTGTTAGCCAACAATAATACTCATGAACTATAATCATGAGCTGCACAGCCTGATAACTCTAAGAGTTCAGTAGTGGCACACATATTTGACAGCAACTAATGGCCCTTTATTTGGACAAAAAGAACCAGACAGGAGGGATATCATGTCTGATACAGGAAACCTAGTTAGCTACCAAGGGCTAGTGAAGTTATGGATCTTAGAGGAGTACCTAGAGCTACCACTTTACTAAACCAGTGAAAATTACTACCTACTTTCTAAATATTTGTCTTTATATCCACAGAGAATTATAATCTTTACACTGTATTAAAGAAGCTTCTTTTTGCTAGAAACAGGGACCATTACATAAAACCACAACCAATCAAAAGGTTTAATTTCTTAAACTTAGTCTGTGTTTTAAAAATTAAATGTTTTTTTTCTTCTAATCATTCATGAGATGAATGGACTATTCACAGAATAAATAGGCTATTAAGGTTAAAATTGTGAATTCTGTTTTTCAACTTATTTTGATTATAATGTCTAAATATGACTCTCAACTTGGAAGAGGGAACCTACTGCCACAATCAGATTGGACTTTGGGTTTGTATGTAGGACATTTTCTCAATTGTTAATTAATGTATGAGTGCTTAGTCCACTTTTGATAGTGCCATCCCTAAACTAGTGTTTTTGTGATCTATAAAAATGTAGCCATTGAGTTCGCAATATTCCTTTGTGGTCTCTCCTTTGAGTTCCTGCCTTGAAATCCTACATTTGATTCCTGCAATGAGAAAATCTTACTTTTTAGCCAAACAAACACTTTCTTCTCAAAGTTGCTTTAGATGAGATTATTTTATCACAGCAACAGAAATTAATTAAAGTAGTGATTTATAATTCTCCTACTGTGTGTAGAACACTAAAATTCATTGCTCTGTATAAAACAGGATTTATACCACAATTTACATGTATTCACTAATTGCTATTAAAGAATACTAAATATTTTGTCTTCACTTAATTTCTATGCTTTTACATCATTTGACAAGTTTCTAGTCTTTTGTTTTTGAGAGTTACTTTTTGTACGGCTGGCTGTCTCATAACTCACTTATTAATCCAGAATGGCCTCAAACTCTTAAAGATTCCCTTGCCTTTGAATGTGGCTGCCAATGGGGGCAGATTGAGAGGCCATCAATAATGGCACTGGGACCTGTCTCTACTGCATGTATTGGCTTTTTGGGACCCTGGTCTAATTGGATGCACACCTTCCTATGCCTGGATGGAGGGCGGAGGGCCTTGGACTTTCCACATGGCAGGGTACCCTGCCCTCTCTTAAGGAGGAACGGGGAGGGAAGTGGGTAAGTGGGGGAGCAGGAAGGGAATGGGAGGAGAAGTGTAAATTTTTGAATGGAAAAATAAAGATCCATTAGCTGCTGACAAATATGTGTGCCAATACTGAACTCTTAGAATTATCAGGCTGTGCTTTGTTTCTGCTCTTTAATGAATGATGTACCTTGGTTACTTTTTAAGGTACTTCAGGTAAATAAAAAGCCACAGGGACTAATATAATAGTATGTTGAACTTCAATAATACTTTGGAAATAAAAGTAATACTGAATACTATATAATTATGTTCAATGAGAAGAAAATTTTTCAATTCAAGTATCATAAAAATTAGTTGGTTATAATTTCAGATACGTGCAAAAATTATCAGAATTGATTTTTAAACAATTCAAAATTAAAAAAAAAATGTAACTCTACTACTGCAAACACACCTCAAGGTGAAGCATATTAATAAATTTTTTATTTACTCTGTATTGGTAAATAAAGATTTAAATTATGCTTACTTTCATAAGTAAAAGTATTTTATTATCTTACTTATGTTTTCTAATACCTCTTTCACTCCTGGGATTTCCCTTTACATGTTTTCTGTTACTGATAATTAACTTAGGCTTCAATACAGCTACAATTTTCCAGAGAGTTAGTCATTATGTAACAAGACAGAAATCAATGTTATTCAGTCAAATACAAGTTCTTTATTTCTTAATACAATTAGTGCCAAGAAAACTTGATTTCATAAGGCATGCTATTATGAGAAAAAGAGGTAATTATAGTCTCATAGGAAATAAGAAATAAAGATGTAAAATTGAATGTTCTTCATATTAAAATGACAAGCAATGATTTTTGTGAGAGAACAAGCATGCATTTATTGAAGAAAAGAAAATATAATTCCCTAAATTTAAGTAAATTTTCTGGGTCACATATATTTATATGGTTTTTATTTTTCCTGGGTCAATACATAGAAATAGATTATTTTATTATGTATGGATGTGTTTTACTGTATAACTACCAGAATGATTTTTAAACTAATTTATTATTAAATATACCTACTAAAAATGAAGTATACAAATTATTATTAATAATAACAGTTGTAGACATCATTACTTTTATTCTGTATATATATATATATATATATATATATATATATATATATATAACTGGAAGTTCTACTGAGCTCTCCTATTATCCATTCTATGGTTTTAGTTAAGATTTAAAGACCTGGTTTAAATTTATTTATGAGGAGCCTCACTAGCAGGCCAGCAGGAAAGGATCCTACAGACAGGACAATTCACACGTGCATTGGACCCTATAATCTACAATTCTCCTTCAGTTCTACAAGCTGAACCATCTACCAATACACCCAAGAGAAACAGATACTGCCTATCCACATTGGACAAAGAGGCAAGTGACTTTTATCCCAGCTGGACAGTATCATCTCTACGCCATGGGCTCTAGGGCATACTCCATATTTCTCCCTCACCTATGGCAATCCTTAATAGAAGGCCTTTAGGCAAGGTACCTGTGAGCAGGTTGCTTCACCACATTCTTATTTGACCCTGAATTCTCCATGTATAACTCAGCCCTCCAAACCCAATCATCTACTTGAGAACCAATGGCCCCCAAAACACAGACATGGCTTTCATTGATTGAACAAAGAGCAGCCTCCAGAGGGCATAAGCAATATCTGTACCAATTAGCTCAATTGTGGCCACCAGAGGCACAGACATTTCCTTACACCAGTTGGAGAATGAGAAAGGTAGACACCAGAGCAAGAATTTAACAGCATAAAAAGAAATACAATACCACAAGGAGCCAGTGGTTCAAAACAGCAAGAACTGAACATCTCAACACATACGAAGCAGAAGAAAACAACATAAAGAAAATAACTTAATGAAGATGATAAAGACCCTTAAAGAGGAAAGGAAAAATTCCCTCAAAGAAATCAAGGAGATCCAGAACCCTCCCCACTTCGGCCCCACTGCCCTCTTTCGGCACATAACATCACCCAGCACAGCCTGTCTGGGCACTGGGTCCGAAACCTCTGGGCACCCAAGCGGGCGGGAGTCCCTTTGTTTCTATGGCCTGCCTGCTCCAAGCAGGGTAGGCGCTTTGTTGGCGACCTGCCCACCGGCATGGAGGCCTGATCTCTCGGTGCCAGGAGAGACAGCATTGGGGTGAGTTTCTGGCCCTGTGGCACCAGCCTGGGAAGGGGAGCTCAGAGGTTCCTTGGCCCCCTATCCTTCTTGAGCTCTCTGCAGGGCCTCTTTCTTCCTAGCCCACCCAGCTTCCATCCATAACCCTCCCCACTTCGGCCCCACTGCCCTCTTTCGGCACATAACATCACCCAGCCCAGCCTGTCTGGGCACTGGGTCCGAAACCTCCGGGCACCAAAGTAGGCGGGAGTCCCTTTGTTTCTATCGCCTGCCTGCACCAAGCAGGGTAGGCTCTTTGTTGGCGACCTGCCCACCAGCATGGAGGCCTTATCTCCCGGCGCCAGGAGAGACAGCATTGGGGTGAGTTTCTGGCCCCGTGGCGCCAGCCTGGGAAGGGGAGCTTAGAGGTTCCTTGGCCCCCTATCCTTCTTGAGCTCTCTGCAGGGCCTCCACTCCCTGCATACCGCATCTTTCATCCTAGCCCACCCAGATTCCATCCAGAACCCTCCGGATTTTGGCCCCACTGCCCTCTTTCGGCACATAACATCACCCAGCCCAGCCTGTCGGGCACTGGGTCCGAAACCTCTGGGCACCAAAGCTGGTGGGAGTCCCTTTGTTTCTATGGCCTGCCTGCTCCAAGCAGGGTAGGCGCTTTGTTGGCGACCTGCCCACCTGCATGGAGGCCTGATCTCTTGGCGCCAGGAGAGATAGTGTTGGGGTGAGTTTCTGGCCCTGTGGCACCAGCCTGGGAAGGGGAGCTCAGAGGTTCCTTGGCCCCCTATCCTTCTTGAGCTTTCTACAGGGCCTCCACTCCCTGCATACCGCCTCTTTCTTCCTAGCCCACCCAGCTCCCATCCAGAACCCTCCCCACTTCAGCCCCACCACCCGATTTTGGCACATAACATCACCCATCCCAGCCTGTCTGGGCACTGGGCCCGAATCCTGAGGGCACCCAAGCGGGCGAGAGTCCCATTGTTTCTATTGCCTGCCTGCACCAAGCAGGGTAGGCGCTTTGTTTGCAACCTGCCCAACCAGCACGGAGACCTGATCTCTCGACAACAGGAGAGCAAACATTGGGGATAGCCAGCGCTGGGTAGGCAAGGAGACCTGATTCAGTAAAAGAAGATTCATAAGGGAGCATTTGGAAGAAGAGATGGGCAGACGCCAAGGCAAGAATTCGCCCAACAAGCTGAAAAGCAACATGAAGCCACCAGAAATCAGCGACCTCACAACAGGAGGACATGAACACCTTAATCAAGAAGAAGTAGAAAAGATTGACTTCATGAAAGTGATTGATGCCCTTAAACAGCATGTAAAAAACGCCCTTATAGAAATGGATGAGAAATATAACAGAAAGTTTGAAGAATTGAATAAATCAGTGAATGATACCCTAGAAAACCAAGGAAAAACAATCAAACAGATAATGGAAACACTTCAAGACTTGAAAACTGAAATGGAGGCAAAGAAGAAAACACAAACAGAGGGGGCTGGACATGGAAAATTTAAGTAAACAAACAGAGCCTACAGAAACAAGCATAACCAGCAGATTACAAGAGTTAGAAGAAATAATCTCAGATTCTGAAGATACCATAGAGAAAATAAACACACTGATCAAAGAAAACAGCAAGTCCAACAAACTCTCATCACAAAATATTCAGGAAATATGGGACACAATAAAAAGACCAAAGCTAAGAATAATTGGAGTAGAAGAAGGAGAAGAAGTGCAGCTCAATGGTCCAGAAAATATATTTAATAAAATTATAGAAGAAAACTTTCCCAACCTAAAGAAAGATATACCTGTGAAGGTTCAAGAAGCATATAGAACAGCGAATAGGCTGGATCAAAAAAAAATATCCCCTTGCCATATAATTATGAAAACACAAAGCATACAGAATAAGGAAAGAATATTAAGAGCTGCAAAGGAAAAAGGCCAAATTACTTATAAAGGTAAATCTATCAGACTTACACCTGACTTCTCCATGGAAACCATGAAAGCCAGAAGGTCCTAGATAGATGTACTGCAGAAACTGAGAGACCATGGATGCAAGCCCAGATTACTATACCCAGCCGAGCTTCCGTTCACCATAAATGGAGAAAATGAAATTTTCCAGGATAAAAACAAATTTAAACAATATGCAGCCATAAATTCTGCCTTACAGAAAATAATAGAAGGAAAATCACTAACCAAGGAGTCCAACAATGACCACAATAACTCAGACCTCTAGAGACCCTTCACCAGCACAACTCAAAGAAGGGAAACACACAAACTCTACTACTAATAGAATGACCGGAGTTAAATACTGGTCATTAATATCACTTAATGTCAATGGACTTAACTCACCTATTAAAAGGCACAGGCTAAGAGATTGGATACAAAAACAGGATCCAACATTCTGCTGCTTACAAGAAACCTCAACCACAAAAACAGGCACCTACTCAGAGTAAAGGGCTGGGAAAAGGCTTATCATGCAAATGGACCCAAGAAACAAGCAGGTGTGGCCATACTAATCTCTAACAAAGTAGACTTCAAACTTAAATCAATCAGAAGAGATGGAGAGGGACATTTTATACTCATAACAGGAACAGTTCCTCAGGATGAAGTCTCAATCCTGAACATCTATGCCCCTAATATAAAAGCACCCACGTACATAAAAGAAACATTGCTAAAACTCAAGGCAGCCATCAAACCGCAGACACTAATAGTAGGAGACTTCAACACTCCTCTCTCACCAATGGACAGGTCAATCAGAAAGAAACCTAACAGAGAAATAAGAGAATTTATGGAGGTAATGAATCAAATGGACTTAACAGACATCTATAGAACATTCCACCCAAATAGGAAAGAATATACCTTCTTCAATGCAGCTCATGGAACATTCTCAAAAATCGACCACATAGTCGGTTACAAAGCAAACATCCACAGTTACAAAAAATATTAGTAACCACCTGTGTCTTATCAGATCACCATGGATTAAAGTTAGAATTCAACAACAATCCTATCCCCAGAAAGCCTACAAATTCATGGAAATTGAACAGTCAACTACTGAACCATACCTGGATTAAGGAAGAAATAAAGAAAGAAATTAAAGTCTTCCTTGAATTCAATGAAAATAAAGAAACAACATACATAAAATTATGGGACACTATGAAAGCAGTCCTAAGAGGAAAGTTCATAGCACTATGTGCCCACTTAAAGAAAACAGAGAAAGCTCACATTGGAGACTTAACAGCCCACCTTAAAGCTCTAGAAAAAAAAAGAAGCAGACTCACCTAGGAGGAGTAGAAGACTGGAAATAATCAAACTGAGGGCTGAAATCAACAAAATAGAAACACAGGAAACAATACAAAGAATCATTGAAACAAAAAGCTGGTTCCTGGAGAAAATCAACAAGATTGACAAACCCCTCTCCAAACTAATCAAACGGCATAGAGAGAATTTGCTTATTAATAAGATCAGAAAAGAAAAGAGGGACATAACCACAGACACAGAGGAAATTCAGAGAATCATTAGATCTTACTACAAAAGCATATATGCCACAAAACTGTAAAATGTAAAGGAAATGGACACTTTTTTAGATAAATACCATATACCAAAGTTGAACCAGGACCAGGTGAACAATCTAAATAGACCTGTTAGTCGCGAAGAATTAGAAGAGTTTATCAAAAACCTCCCTACCAAAAAAAGCCAAGGACCAGATGGTTTCAATGCGGAATTCTACCTGAACTTTCAAGAAGAACTAATACCTATACTCCTTAATGTATTTCACAATATAGAAACAGAAGGGTCATTGCCAAATTTCTTTCATGAAGCTACAGTTACTCTGATACCAAAACCGCACAAAGACTTAACCAAGAAAGAAAATTATAGACCAATCTCACTCATGAACATCGATGCAAAAATCCTCAACAAAATACTGGCAAACCGAATCCAAGAACACATTAGAAAAATTATCCATTATGATCATGTAGGCTTCATCCCAGGGATGCAGGGCTGGTTCAACATATGGAACTCTATCAATGTAATCCACCATATAAGTAAACTGAAAGAAAAAAAAACATATGACCATTTCTTTAGATGCTGAAAAAGCATTCGACAAAATTCAACATCCCTTTATGATAAAAGTATTGGAGAGATTAGGGATACAAGGGTCATACCTAAATATAATAAAAGCTATATACAGGAGGACGACAGCTAACATCAAATTAAATGGAGAGAAACTAAAAGCCATCCCATTAAACTCAGGAACACGACAAGGCTGTCCACTCTCGCCATACCTCTTCAATATAGTGCTGGAAGTTGTAGCAATAGCAATAAGACACCATTAGGGGATCAAGGGGATTCGAATTGGAAAGGAAGAAGTGAAACTTTCGTTATTTGTAGATGATATGATACAAGATCAACTCCAAAAAATCAGTCGCCGTCTTATACACAAAGGATATGGAAGCAGAGAGGGAAATCAAAGAAGCTTCTCCTTTCATGATAGCCACAAACAGCATAAAATATCTTGGGGTAACTCTAACCAAGGACTTGAAAGATCTATTTGACAAGAATTTTAAGGCATTGAAGAAAGAAACTGAGGAGTATGCCAGAAAATGGATGGACCTCCCTTGCTCTTGGATTGGGAGGATCAACATAGTAAAAATGGCAATTCTACCAAGGGCAATTTATAGATTCAAAGCAATCCCCATCAAGATCCCATCAAAATTCTTCACAGATCTTGAGAGGACAATAATCAACTTTATATGGAAAAACAAAAAATCCAGGATAGCCAAAACAATCCTGTACAATAAAGGATCTTCTGGAGGCATTACCATTCCTAACTTCAAACTCTATTACAGAGCTACAGTGATGAAAACAGTGTGGTACTGGCATAAAAACAGAGAAGTTGATCATTGGAATCGTATAGAAGACCCGAATTTTAACCCACAAACCTATGAACACCTCATTTTTGATAAAGG
Organism: Microtus oregoni; assembly: GCF_018167655.1. NCBI lineage: Eukaryota > Metazoa > Chordata > Mammalia > Rodentia > Cricetidae > Microtus > Microtus oregoni. Next base: position 2,463,766 of record NW_024544152.1, on the reverse strand, counting down.
AGCCAAAAGTATTCAATTGAAGAAAGAAAGCATCTTCAACAAATGCTCCTGGCATAACTGGATGTCAACCTGTAGAAGAATGAAAATAGACCCATATCTATCACCATGCACAAAACTCAAGTCCAACTGGATCAAAGACCTTACTATCAGTCAGAACACATTGAACAAGATAGAAGAGAAAGTTGGAAGTACCCTACAGCAGATGGGCACAGGAGATCGCTTCCTATGTGTAACCCCAACAGCACAGACATTAAGGGCAACATTGAATAAATGGGACCTACTAAAACTGAGAAGCTTCTGTAAAGCAAAGGACACTGTCTCCAAGACAAAAAGGCAACCTACGGACTGGGAGAAGATCTTCACCAACACCACAACAGACAAAGGTCTGATCTCCAAAATATATAGAGAACTCAGGAAACTAGACTTTAAAATGCTAATTAACCCAATTAAAAAATGGGGCACTGATCTGAACAGAGAATTGTCAGCAGAGGAAGTTCAAATGGCCAAAAGACACTTAAGGTCAGGCTCAACCTCCTTAGCGATCAGGGAAATGCAAATCAAAACAACTTTGAGATATTATCTTACACCTGTCAAAATGGCTTAAATAAAAAAAAAAACTCCAATGATAGCCTTTGCTGGAGAGGCTGTGGAGGAAGTGGTACCCTCATCCATTGCTGGTGGGAATGCAATCTTGTGCAACCACTTTGGATATCGGTGTTTCGGTTTCTCAGGAAATTCGAGATCAACCTACCCCTGACCCAGTAATACCACTCCTGGGAATATACCCAATAGATGCCCGATCATATGACAAGAGCATTTGTTCAACTATGTTCATAGCAGTATTATTTGTAATAGCCAGAAACTGGAAACAACCTAGATGCCCTTCAATGGAAGAATGGATGAAGAAAGTGTGGAATATCTACACATTAGAGTACTACGCTGCGGTAAAAAACAATGACTTCTCAAATTTTGCATGCAAATGGATGGAAATTGAAAACACTATCCTGAGTGAGGTAACACAGACCCAAAAAGATGAATATGGGATGTACTCACTCATAATTGGTTTCTAGCCATAAACAAGGGTCACGGAGTCTACAATTGGTGATCCCAAAGAAGCTAAGTAAGAAGGTGAACCAAAGGAAACACATATAGCTGTCCTCTTGGCTATAGGAAGTAGACAAAATGGCCGGGGAGAAAATTGGGATCTTAGGGGTGGGGTAGGATGTGGGTAAGGGGAGAATGGTGAGAGAAAATGGAGAAGGGGAGAATGGAGGGAACTTGGGGAAAAAGGAGGGTTGGGATAAAGGAAGGTTGGATAGGGGAGCACGGAATCACAATTCTTAGTTAAGGGAGCCACCTTAGAGTTGGCAAGAGACTTGAACCTAGAGTGGCTCCCAGATGCGCAAGCTGAGGTCCCCAGTTATTTCCTTGGGCAGCTGAGCATAGGGAACCTGAAGTGACCCTATCCTATAGCAGTACTGATGAATATCTTGCATATCATCATAGAACCTTCATCTGGTGATGGATGGATATAGAGACAGAGACCCACACTGGAGCACTGGACTGAGCTCCCAAGGTCCCAATGAGGAGCAGAAGGAGGGAGAACATGAGCAAAGATGTCGGGACCACGAGGGCTGCACCCACACCCTGAGACAGTGGAGCTGATCTATTGGGAGCTCACCAAGGCCAGCTGGACTGTGACTGAAAAAGCATGGGATAAAACTTGACTCTCTGAGCATGGCGAACAATAAGTGCTGATGAAAAGCCAAGGACAATGGCACGGGGTTTTGAACCTACATAATGCGCTGGCTTTGTGGGAGCCTAGCCAGTTTGGATGTTCACCTTCCTAAAAATGGACAGAGAGGGGAGGACCTAGGACTTTTCACAGGTCAGGGAACCCTGACTGCTCTTTGGCCCAGAGAGGGAGGGCTAGAGGAGTGGGGGGAGGGGGAGAAGGGTGGGCGGAGTGGGAGGGAAATGTGAGGCTGGGAGGAGTTGGAAACTTGTTTTTTTTCTCCTTTTCTCAATTAAAAAAAATGGAAAAAAAAAGAAATCAAGGAAAAGACAAACAAGTAATGAAAGAAATCAATAATTCCTTAAAGAAATCCAAAACATAAATAATTAAACAGAGGAAGGGAACAGTTCAAGACTTGAAAATTAAAATAGAGGCAGAAAAAAAATTCAATCAAAAGAATTCTGGAATTAGAAAATCTAGGTAAATGAACAAGACTCATAGATGTAAGCATAACAAACAGAATGTAAGGGATGGAAGTGAGATTCTCTGGTACTAAATATATAATACAGGAAATAGATTCATCAATCCAAGAAAATATTAAAGCCAATAAAGTCATAATACAAAACATCCAAGAAATGTGGGCTTCAATGAAAAGTCAAATCCTAAGAATAATAGGCATAAAGACAAGAATACCATCTCAATGGCACAGAAAATATATTCAATAAAATCATAGAAGTAAACTTTGCTAACCCAAAGAAGAACATGCCTATGAAGATACAGGAAACTCACAGAACATCAAATAGACTGTACCAAAAAAGTCAACTTGCTACATAATAAAACACAAAACATACAGAATAAAGAAAAAAATATTAAGAGTTGCAAAGGAAAGAGACCAAGTAGCATATAAAGGCAAACCCATCAGATTAACAGCTAACTTCCCAATGGTGACTTTGAAAGTCAGAAGGCCCTGGGCAGATGTTATGAAGGCACTAAGAGACCAATGATTTCAGGCCAGATTTCTATACCCAGCAAACTTTTTAATAACTGAAGATGGAGAAAACAAAATGTTTCATTAAAAAACCAGATTTAAACAATACCTACTTACAAATATAGCCCTACAGAAAGTACTGTAAGTAAAACTCTAACCCAAGAAAATTAGCAGCACCCATAAAAACACAGGCAATAAATATTCCCATAACAGCAAGTCCCAAAAGTGGGAAACACACACACACACCACAACCACCAAAAAAATAACAAGAATGAATTATCACTGGTCATTAATATCCTTTACTATCAATGAAATCAATTTGCCTATGAAGACACAAAAAACAGAATAGATAGATATGTAGACAGGAGCTGGTCAACTGCTGAATACAAGAAACACATTTTAACTTCAAAGACCAATATTTCTTCAGAGTAAAGGATCGGGAAAAGACTTTCCAGTCAAATGGACCTAAGAAGCAATTTGGTGTAGCTATCTTAATATCTAAGACAATATATTCCTAACTAAAATTAATTGAAAGAAATGGAGAGAGATATTTAATATTTATCTCAGAAATATTCAAAATGAAGTCTCAATTCTGAACAATTATGCACCAAATACAAGGGCACCAACATTTGTAAAAGAAACATTATTAATGTTTAAAACATATATCAATCCCTACACACTAGTAGTGGGAGACTTCAACACCCCACTATCGTGAAAGGACAGGTCTGTCAGACAAAAACTTAACAAAGAAATAAGGGAACTAACATGTTATGAATCAAAAGGGCTTAACCAACATCTATAGAAAATTCCACCCAAATACAAAGGAATATACTTTCTTTTTAAAAAATTATGGAACATTTTCTAAAATTGACCACATTCTTAGCCACGAAGAAAATTTTAACGGGTATTAATAAATTGGAATATATCCCTGTAACTTCTCAGATCACTATGGTGCTTAAAGTTAAGATTCAAAAACCATGCAAATTACAGATAGCCTAAAACTCATGGAAACTGAATAATGCTCAACTCAATCACAACTGGATCAAGGAAGAAATAAGAAAATAAATTCAATGATTTGCTAGATTTCAAAGAAAAGGTATGTCCAACACTGCCCAACACATGAGACACTATGAAAACAGCAGTAAGAGGAAAATTCATAGCACTAAAAAACTACATAAAGAATTTGGTGAGTTCTCACACTAACTATTTAACAGCTCTAGAACAAAAATAAGCAGACTCATGCAGAAGGAGAGGATAACAGAAAACAATCAAACCAAGGACTGAAATCAATAAAATAGAAACAAATAGAACAGTACAAAGAATCAATTAAGCAAAGAGTAGGTTCATCAAGAAAATGAACAAGACAGACAAAATCTTATCCAAACTAATCAAAGAGCAGATAGACTATCCAAATTAACAAAATCAAAAATGCAAAGGGGGGCATAAGTAATGACATTGAGGAAATCCAGAGAAACATCATTTCATATGAAAAGCAAAACAAAAACAAAAGTCTGTACTCCATAACATTGGAAAATTTAAAAGAAAAACACAATTTTCTGGATAGGTATCACATACCAAAATTAAATCAAACCAGATAACCAATTTAAATAAACCTAGCTAGAACCCTTCAGAGAATAGAAGCAGTCATTAAAAATCTCCCAAACCCCTCCAGAAAATGCTTCAGAGCAGAATTCTAAGAGAATTTGAAAGGAGAGCTAATACCAATACTCAAATTGTTCCACATTAACAGAAACAGAAAGAACATTGTCAAATTCCTTTTGTGAGACTATAATTATCCTGATACCCAAATGTCACAAAGATGCAACAAAGAAAGAGGATTAGAGACCAATCTCCCTAATAAACACTGATGCAAAAATATTCAATACAATACTGTCAAGATGAATCTAAGAATACCTCAATCATTTAGCTTCATATCAGAAATGCAGGAATGGCTCAACATACACAAATTTGCCAATGTAATCCAGCATATATACAAAGTGAAAGAGAAAGAACAAAGCCATCATCTCATTAGATGCTGAAAAAGCCTTTGAAAAAAATCCAACACTGCTTCATGATGAAGGTCTTACAGAGATCAGGTATAAAAGAAATATACCTAATGATGTGGGATTCCCCTTTGCATTCTGTGACTAATATTGGTCAATAAAGAAACTAACTTGGCCTGATAGGGTAGAACAAAGCTAGGCTGGGAAAACTAAACTGAATGCTAAGAGAAAGAATGGTGGAGGCTGGAGAAGCCATGTAACACAGCTGAAGACAGACACCAGAACTTTACCCAGTAAGCCACAGTCACGTGGCAATACAGATTACTAGAAATGAGTTAAATTAAGATATCAGTGTTAGCCAATATGAAGCTAGAGCTAATGGGTCAAGCAGTGTATTAAGTAATACAGTTTCCGTGTGATTATTTCAGGTCTGAGTTTCCAGGTGGCAAATAAGTGACCTCTTACACCAAATTGTTGTTCCAACATGGTCAACTATATCCACATAAAACCTGAGAAAACTTAGGAAGGGACTCTAGACACATACAAAGAAACAAGTTTAGCCACATTTTTTTTTCAAATGGGCTTTGCTTGCTGGTGGCATGATGTGCTCCTTTAAGAGAGGTCTTTCTGGATCAGCAGTAGCAGAAAAAAAGCTGCAGTTTTGAAACTGCAGCTTCCTGGTCCATGCTGCCAGCATGAACTTTGAATCTTTCTGGAGGTCTGGCTATAAAGCATTTAAATGGAGTTTGTGAGCAGCACAGACCTGCTGTGACAAAACCCTGGATCTGGGGCAGAGAGAATAGCTCTCAGAGTGCCACACCAACTCTAGTGTCATCTGTGTGACATGACATATGTCATTATGCCAGATGAGAGCTATGTGTCCTATGGGACTAGGCTTCCTGGAGGTCAATGGCAGATAGCACAGTATTAGCCACCACTATATGGGCTTTGCACAATCTCTTTTAATAATGATATTCTATATGTCTACAAGACAAGGATTATATCTTCAGGAACAGCTCTGGGATAAGGAAGCACAGTATGGGAATGTATAAGACTACAACAGAACCTTTATCATACACGGGGTGTATGATGAGCAAGGGAATAAATGGGTTAATGTTGATGGACAAAGACTGTTATACTTTGAACTTTATGGATAGGCTTGCTAGATCCCAACCCCCATGGTGTCTCCTGCATAAGAAGGTAAAAAAAGTATATTTCAGCAGATGCAGAGAATTGATTAGGCATATTTGGTCACCAGATGAAATTAAAAAAAAAGGGTTAGAAAGAGGATGGGCCATGATAGTGATAATGAGACAAAAAACTTTCTATTCATAAGATGAAACCACTTGTCTAAGGTTTATATTCCCAAGGACAAGAGTTCCTCTTCAAAGGATGTCTTAAGTTCCTGATAATATGCTTTTCTTAAATATCCCTGATGTGACTAAAAAAAAGCTTTCATACTGTGCCAACCAATGATACATGACCTTCTGATTTGTTCTTTGTTTGAATACTATATAATGAAAACATGAATTCAGTAAAATTGCTGCAGAATCCAACCACTCTCTTGTCATTCAGTCATTCACCGAACTTGTGCCTTCCTGTGTACCAAGACCCCGATTCTCCCATAGTCTGAGTGGCTCCCCTAAGCCAGTCTGTGGCATCAGAGGCAGTGAACAGACCTCCTCCAACATGTTTGACTAGGCAGAGCCAAAAGGCAAAGTAGTCTTAGTCATAGTAATGTCTCTTAGCTTTTTAAGAAGTACTTCTTTTCAGAAAAGAATTACAGATATATAATAAAGACAAATTAAGATGAAAAAGACATCTAAATGGATCAGCTTTTTAGATAAATGTACATAGGCTTAGGGAGAGAGAAGAAAAAGAAAATAGTTATAAAAGGAAGAAAATGATTTATAAAAAATAAATAAAACAAAGTCATTAAAGAGACAGACTATAGATAGTCATAGATTAAATGAGTAATGATAATAAAATAAATATTAAAAAGTAATTGAGCAAAAAATAATAATCCACATAAAATATCTTCTAATTTTGAGTCTAAGAATATGTTGCTTTAGAAAAAGGTTCTTGTTTTGTTTCTACAGAAGATGAGTACCTGTGGATTTATTCCAGACTAATGTGATTTGATGGACTGAGATCCCTTGAACAATCAGGGTGAATACTCCCAAAAATACTTCACCCAAAAAAAAAATACAGGAAGCAGTTTGGAGAGAACTATTCCTGACTTCCCAAATACTGTCTATAAATCTTTCCTTACATTTAAAGGGGGATATGATATATAGATTTGCATTGATATGGATCTTGATTTATTGAGATGAATTTAAGGTAAGTTTTGTTTTACTCTGTATATGTAGTTCTGCTCTTGATTAAGGTATTGTGTTTGCCAGCTCATTCAAAAATTTAAAGTATAATTAAGAAATATAGGTTAATAGATAATCATCTATAATAGTCAAGCTTGTAGTCATATTAGTTAGGTTTTTTAGATGTACATAGATATATTTCAATTAAAATGGTGTTCTCCAAATCTTTCAGAAACCTTCACATGTTAGCATTTAAAATGTTTTAAGAACTCCAGACTTTTTATGAAAATAAGACACATGTGCTCCTGGCAGCTACAGTCTTTTTCAAGAGGATGATTGGCATTGAAAGGCTCCCTGTGGAGTTTGCTAGCCATTTGGGCAAGAAACTATTCTTGCCTGGATTGCTTGATGCTATGCTGTATATATATGCAAAATCCACAGAGAAATGACTGCTGAACTTGTCGAAAGGTGAGGTGGTCCTTCAGGGTTCTTGTTTCATGAAAGAGTCTGCAAGATATTCTGTAGGATACAGAAAAAAAAATGTGACTGACAAACTGCCAATATTGGCAGAATGTCTTTGAAATTTCCTGGTTACTGGAAAAGTTTGCTTGATACTATTGGCATCTAGGCTGAAGTTGGATGCTCCAAGAGTACAGAATAACTTTGGATGACTATCCAGGCAACATGATGTCTCCATGAATTCTAAAGGTTTGGAAGTTTCTTACAATGCACTTCCTGTTTAATTAGATAATATTATATCCTTCTGGATTCTTTGATGCAGTTGAAGAATATATAGTTGATGGAAGAAGGTAGTTGGTTAATTAATAAAGAAACTGATAGGTTAGAACATAGGTGGGTGGAATAAACAGAACAGAATGCTGGGAGGAAGAGGAAGTGAGGCAGATGCCATACCTCTCCTCTCCAGGGCAGACATGATGGAGCCAGCTGCCAGGTCTTACATGCTGAATCTTTCCAGGCAACACACAGATTATTAGAAATGGGTTAAGCAAGATATGAGAATTAGCCAGGAAGGGCTAGAGCTAATGGGCCAAGCAGTGTTTAAAAGAATACAGTTTGTGTGCCGTTATTTCTAGTACAAAGCTAGCCGGTGGCCAGGACCTGGGAGGCGGGAAGTGGCCAGCAGCTCCTAAAATATATAGTTATAGCATTTCTTAGTTATGATGAAAGATAAAGTAAATATAAATATTGTAACTGTAATTCTTGCTTGATATGTTTCCTTATATGTAATTTTTCTGTGCTAAAGTTTAAACCTTCCTTTTTATTTAAACAGAAAATGGGAGGTGATGTGGGATCCCTCTCTGTATGCTGTCAATACCATTGGTTAATAAAGAAACTGTCTTGACCTGGTAGGGTACAACAGAGCTAGGTGGTGAAAACTAAACTGAATACTGGGAGAAAGAAGGGTAGAGGTAGGAGAAGCCATGTAGCCCCGCTGGAGACAGATGCCAAAACTTTACCTGGTAAGCCACAGTCATGTAGTGATTCACAGTTTACAAGAAATGGGTTATGTTAAGATATAAATGTTTACCAATAATAAGCTAGAGTTAATGGCCAAGTAGTGTTTTAAATAATATAGCTTCTGTGATTATTTTGGTTCTGAGCTTCTGGGCAGCAGGGAAACAAACAAGTGACCTCTTAAAACACATTAACATAACAGAGGAACTTTACAGCATACTGACAGCCAACATCAAATTAGGTGGAGAGAAACTCAAAACAATAACCATAAATCTGAAGTTCCACCAAGCTTTTCACTCACTCCATATCTACTCAGTATAGCACTCAAATTTCTTGGTAGAACAACAAGACAACAAAAAGAGATAAAGGGGACATAAATTGGAAAATAAGTCAAACTTTCACTATTTGCAGATTCTATGATAGTATACATAAGTGACCCCAAAAATCTTCCCAGGGAACTTATACAAATGATAGACACTTTAAGTAATGTGGCAGGATACAAGAATAATTTTAAAAAAAAATCTCTCTTATATGCAAATGGTAAATGAGCTGAGGAAAAAAAAACAGAGAACAACCACTATTTACAATAGTCACAAATAATATAAAGTGTCTTGGGATAATTATAAATAAGTGAAAGACCTATATGATAAGAATTTTAAGTTTTTAAAGACATTAAAGAAGATATCAGAAAATGGAAAGATCTCACATGCTTTTGAATACATAGGATCAGCATAATAAAAGTGGAAATCTTAGTAAATGCAAATTACATAGTCAATGCAATAACTATCAAAATCCCAACACAAATCTTCACAGACCTTGAAAGAATAATACTCAACTTTATACAGAAAAACAAATAACCCACAATAGCTTAAACAATCCTGTACAATAAATGAACCTCTGGAGGCATCACCATCCATGACTTCAAGCTCTACTAAAGATCTTTAGCAATAAATAATGGCTTCTTTTTGGCATGAAAACTGATATATATACCAATGGAAGCAAATAGAGATCCTGATATAAATCCATGAATTTATGAAAAACTGATTTTTTGACAAAGAAAAAAAAACTGTCCAATGGCAAAAGAAATTCACCTTCAACAAATGGTGCTGGAATAACTTGAAGTCAACAACAAGAAGAATGCAAATACATCCATATCTATCCCCATGCAAAAAAACAAGTCCAAATGGATAAAAAACCTCAACATAAATCTAGTTACATTCAACCTGATAGAAGAGAAAGTGGGAAGTAAACTTTAATGCATTGGCCCAAAAGAACACCTCCTGTGTATAACATGTGTAGCAGAGACACTGAAAGCAACAACCAATAAATGGGTCATCCTGAAACTGAAACTCTTCTGTAAGGAAAAAGACATGGTAAATAGGACAAAAAAAGAACCTGCAGATTGAGAAAAGTTCTTCACCAAAACCATATCTGATAGAGTGCTGATCTTCAAAATATATAAAGAACTCAAGAAAGTAGATGTCAAAAAAGCAAATAATCCAATTTAATAATGTGGTACAGACGTGAACAAATAATTCTCAACAGAAGAATCTCAAATAGCTGAAATACAAAACATTTAAGTAATTATTCAACATCCTTAACCATCAGGAAAAAGAAATAAAAAAAGAAACCTCTGAGATACCATCTTACATCTGCCAGAATGGCTAAAATAAAAAGCATTGAAAATAGTCTACATTGGATAGGATGTGGAGTAAGGGGAACAATCCACTGCTTGTGGGAGTGCACACTTGTACAGACCCTTTGGTAATTGCTATGGTGATTTCCCCAGAATATTGGGGATCAATTTACCTTATGACCCAGCATTATCAGTCTTTGGCATATATCCAAAGGATGCTCAATCATATCATAAAGATACCTGCACAACCATGTCTATAGCAGGATTATTTGTAATAGTCAGAACCTGGAAATAATCTAGATGTCCCTCAACAAATTAATGGGTAAAGAAAATGTGGTACATTTACACAATGCAGTGTTACTCAGCTGCAAAAAATAATGATGTCATGAAATTTGCAGACAAAAGGTTGGAACTAGATAAAAATCATCCTGAGTGAGGTACCAGACCCAGAAAGACAGACACAGTATGTACTCGCTTATATATAAATGCTAGATGCAAAGCAAAGGATAGCTAGATTACAATCCACAGCTCTAGAGAAGCTAGGCAACAAGGACGACCTTAAGAGGCATGCATGGATTGCCCTGGAAACAAGATATAGATGAGATCTCCTGGGTAAACTGGAGAGTGGGGGGTAGATGTGAGGGGATGGGCAATAAGAACATGAGGAAAAGGGATGTTCTATTTAGGGAAGGGATGGAGTACGAGAACAATGAAAGAGATATCTTGATAGACGGATCCATTATAGGGTTAGGGAGAAGCCTGGTACTATGGGAATTCTCAGGAATCCACAAGGATGACCCCGGATAAGACTCACAACAGTAGTGAAAAGTTAGTCTGAACTGACATTCTCTGTAAACAGAATGGTAAATAACCTACCTGTCATTACAGAAACTTTAACCAGTAACTGGTGGAAGCAAATGCAAGATACGCATCCAAGCACCAGGCCAATCTCAGGGAGCTCATTCAAAGAGCTGGGGCAAGGGTTATATGAGAAAGGAGGGGTCAAGATCATAACTGGGAAATATACGGAGACAGCTGATCTGAGTTTATGGTATCCTGGAGTCTAGACCTAGAGCTGGGGCACCTGCCTGGGACGGAACTACACCCTCTGAATGTGGGCAACGGTTGTGAATCTTGGTCTGTTTTGTAGCCCCTGACAGTGGGACCACGATCTTTTCCTGGTGCATGAGCTGCCTTTTCAGAGCCAATTCTAATGGTAGAATGCCTTGCTAATCCTTGATGCAGTGTGAGGTGCTTGGTCCTGCCTCTATGTGCCAGACTGCCTTGACTCCCCATGGGAGGCATCACCCTTTCTGAGTAGATGGGGGTAGGGTGGGGCCAAGGTGGGGAGTAACAGGAGGAGGTAAGGAAGGGTGAAGTGTGGTTGGTATGTAAAATGAATAAAGGACTAAAAAGAGAAACAACTTTGTATTGTGGATTTCAAAGAAATATTGATATTATTTGTAGATAAAATTTAACAAACTTTTCTATTTTATCAACAACTATACATAACTAATAATCATATAATTAAACAAATGTACTTATGTACATTTATAATTTAATTCTCTAGGTAATAGCAGTTGTTATCATTGTTCCTGACATCAAATATCTGTTTTTTTTAAAGAGAAATTTCTTGTAATTATTTCTGTGTGCCAAAATTATTTTAAAAATATGGATATTTTATGTTGCTCTTATGTGTCCCTTTCAAAAGGCATTTTTTATATTTCCCTTCAAAATCTTTTATGATATTTGAATTGTTCCTGCATTCATAGCTATTTTAAATCTACATAAACTTTGTTTTTAATTTTTCCATTTTATTCTTTGTTTCAATACATCCTGACCATAGTTTCCCCTCTTTCCATTCCTCCTACACTTGCACCTACCCTGGCTCCCACAAACACTCCTCTTTCATTTCACTTCAGAAAAAATTCAGATCTCCTAGGAATTTCCAAAAAGTGAAGCATAACAAGTTATAATAAGACTTGGCACATATTCACATATCAAGTTTGGGGTAACCCAGTACAAGTAAAGTATACAAAGAGCAGATGAGTCAGAGTCATTTCATTCCCACTGTTAGTGATCCCACAAAACACCGAGATAAGAACCACTAAAAAAAATGGAGAGAACATAGCAAAGACCCATATAGCATCCATCATAGCAACTTCAGTCTCTGTGCTCCCCTATGAGCCTTACTTAATTGAAATCTGTGACCCAGGCTTCTCTGGTACCCTTAACACATCTGGCTCCTACATTTCTTTATCCCCATCTTCTATGGGGTTAGCAAGGTCAAGGGGGAGTGACTGTGGAGCCATGAGAACATTTCTTTATTGCTACTGGGAGCATAAACACATATAACCACTATGGAAATCAATAAGACAGTTCCTCAGAAAACTAAGAGATCATCTAATTCAAGACCCTCTTGGATATTTAATCAAAAGATGTTCCATCCTACCCCAAAGACACTTGCTCAATTATGTTCCTAGCAGTTATATTAAAAATAACCAGAAACTAGAATGTCTTTATAACTTTTACATTTGTGGTTGCAAAATAGTCATATATATATATATATATATATATATATATATATATATATATATTAGTCATATATATATATGTATATGTAATTTATATGTGTGTAATTTATATATGTGTGATTTATAAGCCATGTGTACCTAAACAAATGAACTATCTTTTAAATTTCTGTGGTATCATTGTCAACAGTAGGCTTCAAAAAGCTGAATTTTAAATCAAGATTTTTTTTGCAACCGTCAGCAAAATACACACACACACACGTACACACACACACACACACACACACACACAGACACACATATTTCTGGCAGACTTTTACATGAAGCAGGAACCCTGAAGTACTGTTACATCATGCTTTGGCAAGTTCAACAGTCACATTCCTGTGGGTTTTGCATGTCCAATTTATACAGCATACAGTCAAATTTACATGGCTAGCCATGCCACATTGAAAGTAAACTCCAAAAGAAGATTCTTCAATGCTCATCACCCTCCAAAAGTAACTCATGGTGCCAGGAGCAATTGTGTCTAACTGTTAAAAAAAATCTAAGTCCTTAAAACCTTTTAAATCCCATATTCTGTACATTTTTGAAGTGTTTGAAGAATACCTATCTATCTGAAATCGATTTCTGTATATCTATTAAACCTGATTAACATGGCTATAAATAAGTTTGACTATTATAGATGACTATTAATTTGTGTTTCTTAACTATATATTACATTATAAATAGGCTATAGAATTATAATAGCTTAAACTGACCTCAAACTTGTATTAGTAAACCATAATCTATATTAATGCAAAGTATTTTGAGATTGCCAGTTGTTTTTTTTTCTGATTAAAGTAGATTTAATAATCTACTTTCATTATAATTGCTATATCATATCCACTTTTTTCTTTAGAAAATGAATAAATACATCCATTAACCATCTATAACTAACCCCTTTTAAAAGAATACAGTTATAAACAATATTTGGGGAACTTGGACATGGTTTTCTATAATACTTCTTGCTGATTGGGGGTGCTGGTAATCTTATGGGGACTCTGAGAAAATTCAAAATTATGGTTAAATCTTGGATGTAGAAGGCTGCGTGGCTGCATCATCTCAGTCAGTTGCTTGAAGATATATTTGGTGTTAGATCACCTGGGTCATCACTCCCATTGAAGAGCTCTTATGGGATCATGCTTGACCATATTAACTTGGAAGGAATTCACAGCTGTTCATGTTCTATGCAAACAAAAGGGAAACCCTTTTTCCAACGTTACATAACCTTAGACAAAAGTTTTGAAGTCAAGATACCTTTATGTTGTTTCATTTTATTACCTCCTATAATCAAATGTCTCTTTGTGGTTAGCTCACTAACAGTCAAAAAAAGATCAAAGAAAACTCAATAGTATAGATAATGCAGACTCTGTGTATTTTCCATCGATATGTGGATTATTATATTTTTATTGCTTTGTTTTTTCTTTAAAGACCACATTGTTATCTTTAAATTACTCTTTGTCTCTATACCCTTTCTTCTTTCTCAAATCTATGCACATTTTAAACACATCATGCCCCATTGAGAGGTATATTTTTGTCTGAATCTGTCTTTATTATGTATCTGTAATTAGTGTTTGATCAGGAAAAATTTTGAAATGTTAAGCAGGTATGGTTAGGAACAAAATCAAGGCTTTGTCTGTGGGTCCACCCCATTTGCCTTTCCAATATGGCATAAGTGCTTCACCACCAGATCAGGGAACCATGTTCACCAATCCAACTCTGTAGAAGTTAGCTCAATTTGGGAAATAATCAGACTAGCCAAAAGATAAAACAATTATATTTTTAGTTCTTGTATGAGGAAAACTCACAAAACAGGAACAAGAAGTCCAAGCTCATCTGTGCTGGTTGGAAACCACAGAGAGAGAGGGCATCTGGGCAGCATGTCATTTTTCTCCAGGTCCCAGAAAGCCCTAACTTGGTCCTACCTTTTAAAGAGAATTGGTTGGCAAAGGTTCCCCGTTCAAATCTACAGGAGCAGCAAGTCCATGCTTTCATAAAGCAGTATGTAAAATGCTATCCACAAATCCCATTGAAATGCTCTGTAGCAGGACCTCTCAAAAGATCAATGTGGGCTGCCAACATGAACCAGACAGTCATCATTTAGAGATACTGCACATCTGTTTGCCACAATCAAAGAGAGATTATCTGAAAAAAAGTGGCTGCTAAGAAGTCATGTCTGACTCTATTTTTTTGTGTCTAGAATCCTTTTTTAAAGTTTTCTCAGTCATTATGTGGACATACGTGTCCCACGTTGGTCACCATTTGTAACCATAGGTTACTCCCCCACCTGCCAGGTCCTGAAAATCTACTCTGAGGGTTAATATTAGTTATACACTGTTTGCCCAATTGCTCAGGATTATTACTAACTTTTACATCCTAAATTAACCCATTTTATTAATTTATGCATTACCAGTGACACTGGGATCACATCTTGCTTCTGTTGAAGCTGCTGGCATCTCCCTGATTCCATCTACTTTGTCCCCTTATCTTTGCCTGGATTTCTTGTCTGGCTCTATTCTGTCTATGACATAGAAGTGATAAAATCCACAGGCTCCAAAGCTACAGAGAAACCCTGTCTCGAAAAACCAAAAAAAAAAAAAATCCAAAAAATAATCTGTCAATCTTAAACGACTGTGGTATTAGTATGGATTTTGGTATACTGATACAAGTTTGAGGTCAATTATTTATATACACTCTTCTACTCTTCTTTATTACCATTATTATGATTATACAACTCATTTAAAATGAAATATATAGTTAAGTACAAATTGATCATCATCTATAATTATAGTCATGTTAGATTTTCTAGATACAGAGATCTATTTCAGATGGATAGGTAATCTTCAAACATGTCGAAGATCTGCAGAAAATGGCATTTAAAGCATTTTAATTACTTAGACTTTTCTCATCAATGAGATTCATCTGCACCTGATAGCACCAATATCTCAAGACAATATGGGCTTTGAAGAAGCTTCTTATGGAGTTGTCTTCAACATGACAAGGTTGGTGATTTAGATAAAAAATATTCTAGCCTGGACTGCTTGACTATTTGCTATATAAAGTGTCCATGCAGGAAAATGGCCACTAAACTTTGTCAAAACCAGGTTGATTTGTCCTTCAGTGCTCTTACTTCACAGAGGAACCTGCTAGACATTCTGTAGGACACAGAGAAAAACAACTGACAAACTGCCAATATATATAGGATAGTCTTTCAATTTTTTTTTAAACTTTTTTATTGAAAAGACTGCCAGATACCACAGGTCACTAAGTTGATGTCCTGACATTACAGAAGATCTTTGGGTGACTGCCAAAGCAGCCAAATGTCTCTGTCATTTTTAGAGTTGTAGAATTTGCTTTTAGGTGAGCATCCAAACTGCCTAGGCTCCCACAAAACCAGTACGTGAAGTAGGATCAAAACCCAGTGCCATTGTTCTTGAGTTCTCAGTAGTCCTCATTGTCCACTGTGTTCAGCGAGTCCGGTTTTATCGATGTTTTTTCAGACGCAGGCCAGCTGGCCTTGGTGAGTTCCCGATAGAACATCCCCATTGACTCAGTGTGTGGGTGCACCCGTCGCAGTCCTGAGTTCCTTGCTCGTGCTCTCCCTCCTTCTGCTCCTGATTTGGACCTTGAGATTTCTGTCCGGTGCTCCCATGTGGGTCTCTGTCTCTGTCTCCTTTCATCGCCTGATGAAGGCTAACTAGACCTGGAAGGAGGTGGATGGTCCTTGGACTTCCCACAGGGCAGGGAATCCTGATTGCTCTTCGGACTGATGAGGGAGGGGAACTTGATTGGGGGAAGGAGAGGGAAATGGGAGGCGGTGACAGAGAGGAGGCAGAAAACTTTAATAAATAAATAAATTTTAAAAAAGACAGAATTTGCTTTTAAAGAGCTTTCTGTTTACATAGGTAATATTATAGTCTTCAGGGGACTTCAAAAAAGCTGAAGACTGGACAATTATACATATAGTTTTTCTTAGTTATAGGGAAGATAAATTAGATGTAAAATTTTAGACTCACAAAGATATGATAAATAATAGTATATTTTCTTTATTTTTTCCAATTCAACTGGACTAAATATTTGCTTTTATTTTTTTTCCAATTCAACTGGACTAAATATTATAACTATAGTTCTTTCTTGATACCTATTTTGGTATATATATATATATATATATATATATATAATTTAACAATGTAAAAGTTAAAATTTTCCTTTTTAATTAGACAGAAATGGGGATATGATATGGAAAGTCCTTCTGTGTTCTGTGAATATGTTTTTACTATCAGTGGTTAATACAGAAGCTGATTTGTCAAATAGCTAAGCAGAATAGAGTCAGGTGGGAAATCCAAGCCAAGTTACCAGAAAAGAAGGTAGAGTCAGGGACATGCCAGCAGCCACCAGAGAAGAAATATGTGAGGTAATGGCAGAGCCACAGGACAGTACATAGATTAATAAAAGGTTTAATTTAAGATGGAGAAGGCAGTTAGCAATAAGCCTTAGGCCTCAGGCAACCAGTTTGAAATTAATATTAAGCCTCAGAGTGGATATTTGGGAACTAACAGGTGATAGAGAAACCTCAATTTACAGTGGGTGAAGTAAATACCACATTCTCACCTATAGACATATCACTTAGATAAAAACTAATCACAGACATTCTGGTACTAAATAACATTATAATTGATATGGACACAGCAAACATGTACAGAACATTCTATCCAACCACTAAAGAATATATTATCTCTTCATTATACCATAATTTATTTTCTAAGACTCAAAGCAAGTTTCAACTGAAATACAAAATTGAAGCAATGTCCTTCATCCCTTGTGGTCAGTATAATTAAAGTTCAATATCATCAACAATCACAGTGGCAGAAATTATAGAAACTCATGGAAGATGAGCATCTCACTATTAAATAAAAATTGGGTTAAAACAGAAATTTAAAAGGAAATTACATCATGTTTTAAAAATAAAAACACAATATACCCAAACATGTGGGACTCAACCAAAGTAGTTCTAGTAGTAAGGTTTCCAACACAAAATATCTATGTAAATAAAATGAAAACTAGAAAAACCTTATAATTAATAACTTAATGACACACATGAAATATCTAGAAATACAGGATGAAATAATATCATAAAAGTGCACCTAAGAAGAAATAATCATTGAAACCAGTGAAATAGAAACAAAAGTGACAATACAAAGAACTATTGAAATGATTTTTTTCCTTTAGAAAATCAACAAGAATGATAAACTTTTTGCTATTTTAATGAAATGGCAGAGAGACAGTATCCAAATTAAGAAAAATAGATAATGAATGTGAGATGTTACAAGAGACATTAAGGAAATTCAGGAAATCATATTGACATACTTTAAAAATCTGTATCCCACCAAACTCAGTCACTTGAAATAATTGAATATGTTTCTTAATATATTAAAAATACAAAAGTTAAACCAACTTAAATATACAATTTAAACAATGCCATCGCAAATAATGAGACAGAAGCAGCAATTTAAAAATTCTCTGCCAAGTAGAGGTGAGGGACAGTTGGGGTCAGGCCAGAATTCTACAAGACTAAAAGGAGAACTATCCCTATCAGCAATATGCTGCAAATAACTCCTCAAAATAGAAACAGACAGAAAATTTTCTATTTTTTCATGTCACCAATGTGAGGATTGTAAACCACAAAAGACTCAATAGAAAAAGAAAATAAATTTATTAATTTTATTTGATATCCTTAATGAATACAGATGGTAACATTCTGAACAAAATACTTTCAAACTGAATTCAGGAACACATCTACGGGGAACTATGGAGTTGGTTTTGTCTAGCTGCCTTAAGAGGCAGGCATCAAAGGTTTTGCAGGTTACAGTCCATGGCTCCTGAGGCACAGTGTGCCTTCCAATTTCTGAGAGATTGATACACTCCCTCAGACAGCAAAGCACCTTATATTGTGTAACAATTTCTTACAAAAGAAAGTTCAAAGAGATAATGTTTTAAGTTGAAATAATTCAAAAGTCTGGCAAAGAATGTTTCTCCATTAAAAGAAGTAAGAGATTTTTACCCTTGTATTCATTATCTGATATTTTAGAGGAAAATTTCAGTAACTACTTTCATACATTTGTTTTCAAAGTAATCTTTGCATGTCTATAACATAGACACTATTACACAGGTAAGATTCAGATAATAAGTATCTTTGAAAAGCATAAGCTTGTTTAAAATGTAACAGAGAGAGACTCCTTTAGAAGCTTATATAGTAGCTCACTGTGACTACCAGGAGGATGGGAAAGTTCAGTTAAAAAAATAATATCACTACAAAATGTTTATATTTGCAAAACATATGAATAAAATGTTATGCTATTCAGTTAAAAATATGATTCTTTACTTAAATTAAATTTTGTTTTTCTAATTTTTACACCCAGGATTATTGCTTGTTTGATAGGTTAATTTTTGAAACAGATTGTTTCTTTCTTCATTTCTTTATATTTTACAAGAAAACAAACTATCTTTTTTTCATTATACATACCAATCCAAGTTCCTACTCCCTCCCTTCCTATCATTCCCTCCACTTATCCTCCTACCCCACTACCCATGCACTCTACAGAGAAGGTAAGGCACATTGATTTGGGGAAGGTCCAAGGCCCTCCTTACTATATCTAGGCTGAACAAGGTATTCATCTAATGAGAATAGGTTCCAAAAAATCCAGTAAAAGCAGTAGGGATAAATCCTGGTGCCAAGTCCAGTGACCCTTCAGTCTGCACCAGCCATGCAACTGTCAACCACACATTCACAGGGACTAGTTTGGACTTATGCTTGTTCCTTACCAGTCCGGCTGGTGTTGGGAAGCTCCTATTAGTTCAAGTAAACTGTTTCAGTGGATGAACCCTCCATGGTCTTGACCTCCTTGCTCATATTCTCACTCCTCCCACTCTTTAACTGGACTTTGGGAACTCAATCGAGTGCTCTAATGTTGGTCTCCGGATCTGTTTCCATCAGTTGCTGAATGAAGGTTCTATTGTGATATTTAAGATATTCATCAACCTCACTACAGGTCAAGGCCAATTTGGGCACCCTCTCCTCAATTGCTTAGGGTCTTAGCTGGGGTCAATTTTTGCTAAATTTCCAAAGTGGGTTTACTAATACTGTGATAAAGAAATCTCACTTTAGTCTCTGAGACAATGAGGAATGGAGGTATGCAAAAGTATTTCTTGATATTGGGAGTTTCAAAAAAATTTTACTCATGATAAAACACATAAATTTCATTGTGTAATTTTATAAACTTTCAAAACACAAGTGATTCAAATACTTATGTTTTGCGAAAATAATTACAACATACTGAGGTCTACGTTAGATAAACAAAAATATGCAGATAATCTTTTAACAAGTTAATTTCTCAGAACAAAACTTCCTATATTGAAAACAAGGAACATCCCACTTTATCTTATGAACTGCTACAAAAATATTCACTGTAATAATTGCTGTTTGTTGTAATTTTTCAGTATAAATAGACTTAGGAAACTTGGGATTGAAAAATAAATATTTCAGTGTGATTATTTACAGAGGATGAAATATGAAAAGACGTTTTGGTCAAAATCAATATGATCCAAATCTATTTGAATTGAGCTCTTGTTTAGTTTAATATGTGATATTCCATATAAATTGGACACTAATAAAAAGCAACTTTCTAAACTTAGCTTCAAATAATAATATTGTTATCAAATTCTCAGTTTAACAAACATTTTACTTTGCTTATCTTTCTTGAATAAAAAACAAAAAGAAAAATAAAACCAAACATTTTACTTTCAAGCAAATGTAAACACAGTTACCACTTCATGCTATAATAAAATTTTCTCACAAACTGTTAATGTTATTTATTCCAAATTTGAATTTATATAGCCTAGCACTACTCATAGCATCAATTTTTCCACACTCAAACGTTTAAGGAATAAAAGCAATTAGAATTTTTGATAGGATTTTTCATGGTAAATTGACTTGGAATTTGGTATTGATTGGGGATATTCATGTGAGTTCTAACACAATGAACTAACAGATTTAGAATAAATGTCATATTATAGGATTTTATAAAGCTCAGTCATTGCACTCATGTAAATGTTTTTTCTGCGAAATTGTGAACATGGTTTTATAAAATCTATTTCCCTGTGGGTTACAAAGTACAGAATTCACTCACTTTCATAGAAACTTCCTGATTAGCTAGTTTGATTATATTTCCCCTCTGTCTAAAAGGGAATCACACGCTTTGTGAATTGTGGAATTAACGAAAATTGAGAGTTAGAGGGAAAAATACCAATTCTTTGTTGTTCTTTGCAATGTTATTTATGTAATTCTCTGGTTATATTTAATATATTTGACATACACAAAACAAATTTAAACCATCTTATAAAGTGCTAATTAATTATGACAATCTTATTTCCTTCTTCCTTGATGTGCCATGGAAATAAGTACTTACATTTTTATCAATAATGTAGATCTCATACTTCAAAATATCCACATTTAAAATACCACATCTAGAAGAATTATTGCATTGCTACAAAACAGAACATTATTTTTAATGACCCAAATTGCTCAATTTTTCCCAAATGGAGCATCCGGACCTCATTAACCTTTCATTAAAGAAAATAATTGTTTCCTTTGTTTCAAGTAGCTGTTCTATTAAATTACATCTTCCTAATTGCATTTGATGCATCAGACAGTGGGAAGAAAAAAAGACAAAGTATGATTAATTCTCTTCTCACCCACGTAACAGAAAGAAAAAGAGTTTATGGTTTCCCTAGTTCTGTAGAAGACAGTTTGATATTAATTTTCCCCAATAACTTTATGACATCCGCTGATATTGTAAAAAGAACACCAATTCCATAGAACAGGAGGAATCTGCTTTATTTCACTTTGTCAAAGAGTCAGAGAATGCATACCATTGTTTGTTAAAAATGAATGGTAAGTTTTACAAGAACTTTGGTGAATGAGTTCTGCAAGGATTCTCACATTCTATAGTTGATCAATTTCCTCATCCTCTAAATTTTTGGGGTGATATTTGACTACCTTGGCCTTTCCAACGATTGGAAACATTATTAGATTTTTTGAAACCAGGTCCCTCTCCATGACGACTGTTATTTTGTTATGGACATTATCTATTCTGTGTATACTTGTGAAGACAAAGTACTTATAAACACCTTCTAAAGTGTGAGGACAAATTCCTCTCACAACATTTCTTTTGGGGGGAATCTATTTCATACAGGTTTGCAGATTTACTTTATTTAAAATCTTAGTAATAAGTTGACATTTGTGATAATGTAAATAATATATTCTTTTGTGCAAAAATTCACTAGAATGATAGTCCCTGTGGTATTAGTCCACCTTTTCTCTAGTGACAACACCATTCATAGGTAAAAATGTTTTTCTTTCCTGTCTTCAAATGCTAAAGAACATTTATACTAGAGCAAATTTATTTTTGCTTCAGTCATAAATTGTTGTCTATGTTGTTGTATTCTTAAATATCTGGTAAAAATTGAGACTTATATTATTTGAGAAATGTCTCAGTGTGCAGAGACTGGAAAAGGTTAAATTCAGATGTCAAAAATATGAGATAGACACTGAAATTCAGGCAAATTTAATTTAATGTACATAAAAATTGGATTAGTCTCTAACTAAATAAAAAAAATATTTTGTGAGAAAGTGTTTACTCTGTGTGTACCAGACCAACTCTGACAATGTACTAAGCTGAGGTTAAAAATGGAGACAACAATCTCATTTGCACTTGTTTTCCTATTTATCATCCTCAGGATTTGCTTCCCTCTATGTTGTGTTGTTTTTGTTTTTGTCATATACTCTTTTAGTTTCATGGGGTTACAGTGTGACTGCAGACAGGATTAGGCTACTATTTTGCATTCTCCTAAGAATTCTGAAAAGAATTCTGAAATACTTTTTCTAATACATGTGGTAAAATTAATTTTATTAAGGCAAAATCACCCGTATACCCATTACACTGATAATTTCTACAGTCAGTATTCAATCTGACTTGACTGATAAAATTAGATTGAATCTGAGAGAAGGAAATTATTTTCCATGATAAGTTAGGTTTCAAAAACAGAAAAAAACTGTGCCTAAGGTACACATAATGCATTCACTGAAGGTGGTTTCCACAAAGAGAACATATACTACCTGAAACGGAAAGAAATCAGAAAGCTTATCAGTGCCTGTACCACTTACTGCCTTCATTAAGATACATACCAATCTAACAGAATACGAAGGTCATTTGCCAATTGAGCCTGTCCCATTTGCAAATACACCATATTAGTTCCCACAACCAAGGCAACTTACTATAGAAAATATTAATTTGCTTTTTGGTTTCAGAAGGATGACAGGGTGACATGACAACAAGTAGCAGGCATGGCAGCAGAAGAAGAAATCTCAGATATCACATCTTCAACCACAGTCAGAAAGGAGAGAGAGAAAACTGGAAGTGGGTGAAGCTATAAAATCTCAAAGTCATACTCTCAGAAACAGAGTTCTTCCTTCAAGCATTCAGAACTTAAACCTTCCCCCCACCCAAAGGCACCAACAACAGATATCAAAGGTTCAAATCTGGAGGCCATTTCTTTTTGAAACCATCATATGCCACACTCTGACTCCCAAAGGCTCATGGCCTATCATAATGTGAAATGCATTTAGTTCAATTAAAATGCCAATATTTTTAAACTTTCAAAATTCTTCAAAGCAAATATCCTACATTTGTCATTTTCAACTTCTTAGTGTCTCTATTATAATTCAGTCCTAACTTTCACAGCTTTCTGCAATGCTCTCTTAGAGCCAGATGCACTCTCAAGGCTTTCATTGCCTGGACTCCCCTGCCACAAGCTGCCTGGTTACTGTGGCTATCTGAAATTGCTGAGGAATCCATGATTCCTCTCCTCCTTCATTCTCCATGTCCCTAAAGTAAGTACCATGTGTATCACAGGAGCAAGTTTGGCTACTGCTTGTGCTTCCCTGTGACAATTTTGAATCACTTTAGCAGTAGCTTTTTTTTTTTCAATTCAGTTACTTTCTAGGAACAGAAAATCCTTAGGCTTTCTCTCTTCTCATATTGGATGCATAGCTGAATAAGGTCTTGCTTTTAAGGCACTTTTCTTAAGTGCAAAAGTGCAAAGCAGGAGACTTCTCCTTAACTGTGATAATCTCCTTAAAAATTAGATCCTCTGTTTTAGCACAGCCTTAGCTTTAACTTTAAGGTTCTGTACTCATTTCTTCTCCAAACTGAACATTTTGTTTTTCTTTGTGTTCCACTTGTTCTGTTTCATTATAGACCTCCATAAGCATTATGTCAAATAACAATATGACAGATTAAATGTTATTGGGTCTTGAAGTTTTTTGACCAAAGAATTTAATCTATTTTTTTTTTTTATCATCAATGAAGTTCTTAAAGATGTAACAGAAAACAGTCAGGTGCTTTTGTTTGGTTTGGATTTCTTTGGTTTGGCTTGTCAAATTATGAAAAGTTTCTAACCCCATTGTTGATATCTTTCCCTTTCAAGTCTTTTTAGCAATGTCTCCACCATCCACATCACTTGTAACACTACTGTCTTCCAGGCTTCTACTAGAATGTTCCTATTAGCTCTGCCTATGTTATTTAACTACTTTTCTAAATCAAAGTTCCAAAGTATTTCACATTTCTCCAAAACACATAGTGATATTCTTCACAGCAGCAGCCCTCACTCTGTCACCAACTTCTGTAATGATTTTGTAGCTGTGATAAAAATAATGATAAAGAAAACTTAAACATTTATTTTGGTTTATAGTTCTAGAGAGATCAATATCTACTTTTTCTGAGAGACATGATATCAACCAGGAGGAATTGTGGTAGGGACAGGAAGCTGAGGGATCATGTCTACAACCATAGGCAAAAATCAGGAAGAGTTACTTAGAGTTGGTGAAGATAGATACTCTCAATCCATGTCCCCAGTTATATACTTCTTCCAGTAAGTTTCTACCATCTAAACCTCCTCCAAAAGAATAAATAATTTAAGATCAAGTGATTAAATGTGTAGGACTATGGAGCATATTTCTCATTCAAATCATCAAACATGTCTAATTAAAATTTTAAATGTCAATATTAATTATATTAATGTGTTCAATAAGTATAACTTTTCCTTTAAGAAATAAGTGGAGGGGGCTGGAGAGATGGCTCAGTGGTTAAGAGCATTGCCTGCTCTTCCAAAGGCCCTGAGTTCAATTCCCGGCAACCACATGGTGGCTCACAACCATCTGGAATGAGGTCTGGTGCCCTCTTCTGGCCTGCAGACATACACACAGACAGAATATCATATACATAATGAATAAATAAATATTTAAAAAAAAAGAAATAAGTGGAAGCTTTTGTCTTGTTCTATATTGACTCTTATTTTAGCATTTTTGATTTGTCTTTCCTGTGGAATATACATGCTTTTTCTTTCCATTTTTTATCAATTTCATTTTCAAATAATTTATTCTATTCCTATTCAAGGACAGAGCTTTTGTTTTCATTTTTTCCTTTTATTTCAAATACATTCTTTTCCTGATTACAACTTCTCCTCTTTCTACTCAATACAATTTCTCCCATCAACTTCACCTCTCCAGATCCACTCAACTTTTATCTCTCATTAGAAAATAATAGACTTCTAAGAGATAGCAGATAAACATGACAAAATGAAATAAAATAAGATAAAGGAAAAAAATCAAATCATCAAATTGAGGATGGACAAGGTAACCTAACAGAAGGAAAACATTCCTAAGAGCGGGCACAGAATTAGAGACACACTCACTTGAACACTAATCAATCCCATAAAAATAATAAACTGAAAGTTATAATATATATGGCAAGAATCTGATACAGATTTGTCTGTGTAGGTCAAGTGCTTGTTTCTTCGATTTCTGTGATTCCATGAGCCTGACTTAATTGATTCAGAAGGCTCTTTCTTGATGTTTCCTGAGTTCTGAAGAAAGGGATTTGATGGAGACATCCTATTTAGAGCTGTTTGTTCCATAGAATACTTCTGTGCATAACGCCTAGATGTGGTTCTCTGCAACTGACCTTGTCTGCTGCAGGAGGAAGCTTCTCTGATAATGAATGACCAAGAACTGATCTGAGTATAGCAGAATATCATTAGAAGTCATTTAATTGGTATATTTTCAGATCAGTAGTAATTGGTTTTATCCTAGCATTTTGGTATATATCGTCTCTATTTCTTGTCTATCTAAATAGTTCTATGTTACAGCTGCTCTAGCATATCTTATAGGTTAGACAAATTGTAGGTCAAGGTTTTTGTGACTATGTTGGTATTTATATTTCTACTTTACCAGAGATACTAGAACATAGAGGTGAAGGCTTCATATAGACACCAACTGAAACTTCATTCAAAATGAGTTGTGTTGGTGTTACTTTTTTAAAATTCACCTTGCTATCTGATTAGAATGAGCAATCCATTGTCTTACCAACAGTCTGTGGGTTTTTTTTTTGGGGGGGGGCAATTTCATGGGACCACATTGGCCAAAAAACTCAATTAAATGTAACCCAGTACTTGCAATGGAAGACTCATTTGGTGACAAGAAATGGCCAGTTAGGACTCTGTCTCCCCCAATATTAGGAGAACTAATTAGGATTGACTTCATATATTTTAGAAAGTTTCCATTGTAGTAGGTTTCCATATGACCCTCACATGCCTCTCAATTCCAATTTTCTTCCCCTACATTCTCTCCTTCAAATCTATCTTCCTACCACTCCCTAGCTACTTGATCCTCCTGTACTTATTCTCACTGGCTCCCACCTGTAAAATCTATTCTATTTTCCATTTCCAAGGGATATTTATGTACATTACACCATAGCTAAGATCTCTTTGTCTATTAATTGTAGCTTGGCTATTATTTATTTAGTAGCTAATATCCATTTATTAGTGAATACATATTATATTAATCTTTCTGGCTGTGTTTTACCTCACTCAGGATGATTTTTTTCTTATTCCATCCATTTGCCTGCAAATGTAATGATGTCATTTTAACAGGTGAGTAATACTCCATTCTTTATCTTTCTTTATCCATTCTTCATCTGAGGAACAGCTAGGTTGTTTACATTTTCTGATTATTATGAAAGAGTAGCAAGGAAAGTAGCTCTAACATATTCATTGCTGATTTCTGGGGTTGCCTTCATTAGATAGGTGCTTATTCCTTCCTTTCTGTTTCCTATCTGTATTTGCAAAGAATATTATGCCTAATCTGCCTATTTCCTGTCTGTGAACAGTTGTGTGTTCACGGGGAATACCTGCTGGTGCTGGATGCTAAAATAGTGAAAGTGGTTGGGAGAAAGGAGTTTGGAGAAGAAAATCATTGGGATTAGTTGGAACCTGCTCACAAAGGAAAGGGAGACAACACAGCAGGTATTCTGCTACAGATCTCGCTATGAGAATGAGAGATTGAATATGGGAGAAAAGAGAGGTGAGGATTTGTTGTCAGCCTACTTCTTGGCCTGACTAGACAGAATGTTTTGTTAGCATGGGGTGTTTGATGGGGTTGGAAGCAGAGTCAAAGCAATGAGTTGGATGAAGGAGGTCAGAAGGGGAAGATCTGTGTTATTCAAAGTAAATGGGAACAGTTGGTCAGGGAAGGCTGCCACAGTTGTACTGCTACAGAGCAAGGGATGGAACTATAGTATTGGATCTGAGAAAACAGAGGGAGAAAAAAGGATCCGCAGGAATTCTTTCCCATGACTATTTATTTGTGGATTTATTTAAGGGAATTGTTTTTTTTAATATCCTTTTTCATTTTGTGTGTGTTTTCCTGCATTTCTTTAAAGATTATTCATTTCCTCTTTAAGAATCTCTATCATTTTCATACAGGTGGATTTGTTTTTTTTTATTGGGTTTTAGATATGTTTTACTATTCAGGGGCTGCTGTGATAGGATAGCTGGGCACTAGTGGAGGCATATTACCTTGGCTGTTATTGCCTCTTTATCCTGCCATCTAAGAATCTGGGATAGGAATGACTATAGTTCTAGATGCTGATTTCTTGGTTTGTCCTTGTCAGCTGTGATTTTACTCCCTGATTTCTGTTTCTTATGTAGATTTTCTGAGAGTGTGATGTCCGTGTGCCACTTGGTATTAACTTATCTTTGGACCTGATAGTTGTGCCTGCTTGGTTTTCCAGATAAATTATGTCTCTGGGTATTGGGAGCTGACTATTAGAAAGATGGATAGTATAGAGGTCTCAAGAGGTTCATATTATGGAGGAAAAACATATGGGTCATCAAGGATATGTTCATTTCTTCTCCTTGAATTGGAAGAAACAGTAAATAGAGATCATTTTAGTGGGTCTGCTATAGCATTGGGAATGAGACTGGTTGACTGGATCTAGAGGATCAGAAGAGTGGTAATATCTATATCTGCTTCCCTGGAGGAGTGTCCTCTGGGTTAGCAGGGAACGCTTGCTGAACTTTGGGACAGGGATAAAGCAACACTTTGGAAGAAGGAATATAATAGGCGAAAGTCTGTGGATCCATGGGAGAAGTGAATAGTCAGACAAAGAAGGCTTCAGTAGGTATTGTAATACAGAGGTAGTGATGAGACTGGGAGATTGAATTTGAAAAAGTAGAGAATTTGAAGGAGTTAGCTTGATTGTTTTCCTGGTCTCCTTAGCTGATGTGTGCACAGTGAATGCCTACTGGTGTTGGAGGCTGGGATACTGGGAAAAGTTTTGGAAAAAAATGCTGGAGGAGATCTTTGTTATCTGTTGAAGATAGGGCCACAGATACTCCAGAAGGTTTTCTGCTAGTATTGGTGCTGAGACTGGAAATGATTAGATCTGGAGGAACAGAGAAGAGATGTAGATCTGTCTTCAGCCAACAAGTTTCCCTGACTAGAGAGACCCTTTTGGTAATAGGGGTTGCCGGCTAATGTTGGGACTTTGAACAAAACAATAAGCTGCAGGAGAATAGAAGTGGAAGATCTATGGGATCCATAATAGATGGGAAGGGGGTGACAGGGTAGGCGTCACAGTTGTTTTGCTGCAGAAATGGGGATGACACAAAGAGTTTTTATTTGTGATCACAGAGCAAGCACAGAACTTTTTAATGGATTCTTCATAAGGAAAAATTCCTAATTTAAAAAAGTTAAAATGAATAGAGTATCTTTAATATATCAATGATTTAAGACAAATATGAACATACACATACATGATTATTGTATATTTCTTTTATTTCATAAAAGAGAAAAGTGAGTAAGTGCCAGGGAAGTTGTAGTACAGTCATATCAATTTGCTCAATGTAAAGCAACCTGTGATAAATAGCAATTAAGTTTCTCTGTTCTATTTTTTCTCATTTTAATTTTTTTATTAATTTTAATTTTTTATTGATCTATACATGTATATACTCTCCCATTCGCTTAACCCCTCTCTCTTTCTACCCTCTCCCATCACCCCCATGGTGGCAATTTACCCAGGAAATCTTGTCTTTTACTCCTTCCTATGGAGTTCTATGTGTGTCTATCTTAAAGACTTTTGTTTTCTAGGTTCTCTGGGGTTGTGGGCTATAGACTGTTATTTCTTTGTTTTATGTCTAAAAGTCACTGATGAGTGAGTAAATATTATATTTGTCTTTCTGGATCTGGGTTACTGTCGAGGACTGGCCATGACAAAAATATTTCTTACCAAGGTAGGGAAGTGGTAATTGAAGAAATATAAGTAAATAATATGAAGACAAAAAAATAAGACAGAAATTATAGAAATTATCAGGAAGGCATTCTAGTCACTCAATTCCTGAAATGTTGGAATCCTTGCATTTATTTTTCCATAGTTTTTATACTCAATGAAAATAGGGCGGGGGAGAATGTAACAAAAGATTTTATTACCATTATTTTTTCTTATTTATTTATTTATTTATTATAGATTTCTGCCTCCTACCGGCCACTGCCTCCCATTTCCCTCCACCTCCCCCAATCAAGTCCCCTTCCCTCATCAGCCCGAAGGGTTCCCTGCCCTGTGGGAAGTCCAAGGACATCCCACCTTCTTCCAGGTCTAGTAAGGTCTAGAGATGGCAAAATTAGAAGGTTTCAGTCTCCTGGATTATGTAGATGAGGTGGCAAAGGCCAACATTGGATCAATGGTTGACAATTGAGAAAGATGGACAAAGCAATCTTGTACCATTGGGAAACTCCTTGGGGGCCTCATGCAGGCCTCCATGTCAAAGATGTTTGAGTCTTTCACAGTCACTGTAGAGAAAATATCTCACCCATGAAATTAAAAATCTAGTGCCTGCTGTAAACAACCATACTGTTCTGGATGATAGACTAGACATGGAGGATGGATTAAAAATAACTCCAATAGGAAATAGGAAATGCATTTTTGGCAAACTTCTATCAATTAACAAAGACCAAATTAAAGAGTTCTTATAAATAGCATTGCAATTGAGGGATTACTGAACACAGGTGCAGATATGACTATTGTTACTCCAGAATCTCGGCATCCAAATTGATCTCTACAAGAGACACATGTTCAATTCCTAGGTATTGGAACCCTATATCTAGTGAAACAAAGCATGAGATGGGTTGAATGCATGGGGCCAGAAGTACAGTGAGAAAGGCTTAGGCCATATGTGGTTAATTTCACAGTGAATTTATGAGGACATGACCCCTTGAAGCAATTGAATGGCCAGATAAACATTAGTGCAGTCCCCAAAACTCATGTTTCTGGGATGAATGTTTTAAGTTGCTATCAGCAAAGGTCACCAGTGATTCAGGGAGTACCAGAACACAAAGCAACTAGCAAACCTTTAGAGATACCAATGGCTCTCCCTTTAAAATCATTACATGAGAAACGAGGAAGGATCTTAATCTGCATCCATCTTGGAGAGGAGAGCTATAACGTCTGTCTCACTGCCTTATTCCTCCTAGCATTCTGCTCTGTCTTCCTCACTTACCTATGTTCTGACCAATCAGGCCAAGCAGTTTTCTTTATTAATTAACCAAAGAAAGCAACAGATAGACAGAAGACCCACCTACATCAGTGTGTGATTTCTTTCTGGGTCTCCCAACATTGGAGTCTGCTAGGAGCAAAGAGTGGTGTGTTTAAATAGAGTTCTCTTGCCTTGTCTACCATTTATGAAACTGCTGATCCTGGACTAGCCAAGGGTCAGACCTTCAACATGTCCATCTTCTTTGGAAGTGTCTCTTCTTTGTATAGCAACAGCATCTACTACACACACTCTGCTTTCCAAGCCTTAGGGCTATGCAGCTGCTCCCATGTTCCACCTTTTCCAGAGTTTATGTTTCGGGCTCTGCCTACTTACCAAGTTGATGAGAGGCCCCTGAACACATTGAAGACTAGGGAAGGGGACCAAAGAGAGGACTGAGATCTGAGCAGGAGGCTCAGGCTCTGTGTTTTCATAAGTCAACCCTCAGTGAACATTCAGTGGGAGGAAGGGAGCTATGGAAAACAAGCGTTAGAATGGGTCTGAGTTTCAGCTTTCCATCCTGCCGGTAGTGAAATGCATGGCAGAAAGGTACCTCTAGAAGTCAAACTTCTGCCGACCTTGGGTGACAGTAACAGTTCCATACACTTACATGGAGGGCTGTATCTAGAAACCACCAATCCCCTTAGCACCCTAATCAGATGCCAACCTGAAATGATCAGAATGTCCATATCTGCTTTCCCATTTTCTGTAATAGTGCCTATAGCTATCTCCCAATCAAGGGCTATAGCAGGGTGTCTCCAGGCTCCCTGACTTACTCCTTGTTCTCATGACACCAGAGTAGCAAAGGTCAACCACTTGGTTCCTTCTCATGATGGCACCTAGCCACTCTGATTGGGGAAGGGCACAATGAATATCCTGTGTGATGCCAACGTATCATGAAGCAGTCACTATCTCACTAAATTCCCCAGCGTGATGCCAGCCTTGCAAGAAGAGTGGGTTTGTCCTACGAGTAGGTCTACCAGTCACTCTTCCCCAAGCCCACCTGGTACGCTTTGGCTGAATCATCTGCTTTCTAAATAGGACTTCTTGAGTCCTCTGGAATAGCTGAGAAAGGGGACCTGAAATACATTCAATAGATAATTTGGGGTGACTTTAAGAAAAGTCATCTTGAGTGGATTTCTGTCACTGCTAGGTAACAATGGGGAAGATAATGGTTGCCAGAGATACGTCTCAGAATGGGCAGGCGCTGGGCTAGAGGCGGGTCTCTCCCAGGCATTCTGAGGTGGGCTAGAGAGCAGGAGGCAGGCAGGCTGCAGAGCTCAGGCGGCCTCTCGGGCAGCAGAGGTGGCAGAGCCCAGCCAGTCACCTCCAGGCCAGACCACCGAAGCCTAGTGAAGAAAACTGAATGTCCAGTTGATTGGATTTCAGTACTATGTCATAACAGACAGATAATCGTCCACTTGATCATCAAGATGGAAAACTCAGATTCTAGCGATCAAGGAAATGACCAATCTGCAGCACAGCACAGAAGGCAAGGGGATCGCTTGGATCGGGAAGAAGCTTTCTATGGATTTGTCAATAATCTGAGCGGAGAAGACTATCGACTTCTGAGAGACAACAATTTGCTAGGCACCCCAGTTCAAAGTACTGGGGACGAGCTGTTTAGAATACTACAGCAAATTAAAGAGGGGCCGCTGCTGCCGCCACCTCCGAGCTCAGAAGAAAATAGATACTCTTCAGATGACGAGTCCAATGGTAACTCCATAATAACTTGCCTTAGCTCTGTCAGACAGACTGGCAATACAACAAGAAGTGGTCAGAGAGGTAATCAGTCCAGGAGGGCAGTGAGCCACACTAATCCAAACAGTGGTGATTTCAGATTCAGTTCAGAGACAAATGTTAACCTTAATGTTGGAAGCCAAAACTCAGAGAATGAAAATGAACCATCTGCTACATTTCTTAGTGTAGAAAACATGGATCGCAGCATCCATGGGCATATGGAAAATTCAGCATCTGAGACATCATCCGCCGGAACACCTAGGTCAGAACACAGTTCTGCTGAAGTATTAACAGATGTGCCATCCACCAGAGGTCGGAGGAGGGCAAGAAGCCTGAAACCACAACACCAGCGAAGAACCACAGCCAGAGCTGAAAGAAGTAGTTCTTCTCTGCCACCAGCAAATGAAATTCCACGAAGATCTCATCATAGCATCTCATCTCAGACTTTTGAGCTGCCTTTGGTAAACGAGATCGAGGGAAGTTCTAGAGCCCCTCACCAGATAACTAGCCCTGAGTTGCTAGGTAGAGGTCGTTTTGTGGCTTCTGGGTCAAGAAATTCTGCTGCTCAAGGGACAAGCTCTTCAGACACAGATGCCAATGGTGAAGCTGGAGGATCTAGTCAAAGACCTCCAACCAGAGACCTTCAAGTCAGAAGAGTTCTGCTGGCAGAGGACCGGCAGAGAGATAGCATAGCTAGCAAAACTTGGTCAAGGTCTCAGATCCCAAACAACACGGTCACTTATGAAAGTGAACCTGGAGGTTTTCTAGGCACATTCTGAACGTGCAGCTGGGACAACCTCTATGAGTACTCACAGCTTTTCCACTCTTTCAATCTTCAATACTGGATCAAGGTAAACTACATCTCCTCCAATTCAACCAGGTTCAGGCAGAGAACAACACCTTTTGGTGAGCTTGCATGGAGTGGTAACAACTCTGCTTCCATCCCCAGCTACAACCCTGGCCCCATTTCCATTGATGAATATTCAGAAAGTATCTCACAGATGTTTCAAGGAGGTGTTGAAGCAACCCAACTTTACCCCTTTAATGACAACCACCTAATGAGAAGACCCACCAATGTCCAGATTAATAACTTGGCAACGAGAAGTTTTGCTGAAAACGATGCATTGAAGACATGCACTGTTTGCATGACTCAATATACAGAAGGCGACAGAATTTGTGAGCTACCTTGCTCCCATGAGTACCATGCCCCCTGCATCGAACGCTGGTTTTGGGAGCATAACACCTGTCCCGTTTGTCGCACTGTAGTCTTAACTTCCTGGAGCAGACGAAGGGTTATATAATGAGGACAGAACTCTCGAAGCTGTGTTGCTAAAATAGTGACCGGCAAATGAAAATTGCTTCCTTTATCTCCATGTTTTGCATGGCGCTTTAATATAAAGTCACAACCTGAATTGAGTCATTGCTTTCTGAGAGAATCGTGTCTTTTTTGTAGTTTCTCTTTCAGGATAGAAAGAATATTTCAGACGCTACGTGCATGTGGACACTTTTGAATAGCACTCCTATCTCTTGAGTTCTGTAGGATGAATACAAGTATTTTTAGTGGGAGTTGCTTTTTTATTTGACCAAGTCCATGACTATTACATATTACTAGTGTTGCAGACATTAAAGATAAGGTTGTTCGTATAGGTGTCAGGTGTCCAAAGTTTTCTCTCTCAACCTTTGTAACAGGCAGAGAGCACACGTGTGAGGGTGTCTGCTTTTCCCCTCCAGTACAGTTCTCTATGTTTATGATCAATAACAGTGTTGTCATTGAGTTACCTAGTATATGGTACTTTTCAGAAAACTGTTTTGAAATGTACATTGCTGTATCATGCTTAACTTGGCAAGGTCTGAGGAAAGAGTATCTCAAAGTCCCAGTTTAAGCAAATAAAAACAGCTGTGATCTAAAAGAAAAACAGAAAACTTACCTTGATACTTAGATCCATTGTATAAGGTAAGATCATTGGTTTCAGTGTCTGAACGTACATAAGCTGTTTCCACCAATGCCTGTATAGCAGTGTTGGGAAAAAACAGAATTTATATTAAGAATTCCAGGAGGCCAAGCTGTTTCTGGCTCATGGATACATCATGGAAAAACATTGTTCCTCTTTTCAGACCAAACTTTCTAGTTACTCATGAAGATTAATTAGACATGGGACCTTTGTTGTATTACTTCAATCCTTTTTCCATTTCCCACTTTAAGTCTCTGCAAAATGTTTTTCTCAATGTTCTCTATGCATATTTGGAGGAACAATTAGGCTGAGAGTATTCCTGAGGTAAAGCCATTATAGCTGCTGCCTCCTTCTGAGCCTGACATTTCTCTTTCCAGGAAAGCATCCTCATTAATGGTTCCCTGAGAATTCTTTCTTTCTTTCTTTCTTTCTTTCTTTCTCTTTCTTTCTTTCTCTTTCTTTCTTTCTCTTTATTTCTTAAAAATTTCAACATCCTTCCTTCCTTCTATTTCCTTCTTACTCCCCTTATTTCCCTTCCCCCTCCCTCTCCAGTCCTAAGAGAAATCAGGCTTCCCTGCCTAGTAGGAAGTCCAAGGCCCTCCCCCATCCACCCAGGTCTAGTAATGTGTACATCCAAACAGACTAGGTGCCCAAAAAGCTAGTACATGCAGTAGAATGAAAACCCAGTGCCTTTATCATTATCTTCTCAGCCTTCATTGACAGCCATATTCAGAGAGTCTGGTGTGATCACATGCTTATTCAGTCCCAGTCCAGCTGGCCTTGGTGAGCTCCCATTAGATCAGTCACACCATTTCAGTGGGTGGATGCACAACTTGCGGTCCTGACTTTCTTGTTCACGTTGTCCCTCCTTCTGTTCTTCATCTGAACCTGGGGTGGTCAGTCCAGTGCTCCAATGTGGGTCTCTGTCTCTATCCCCGTCAATCGCTGAATGAAGGTTCTATGGTGATATGCAAGATATTCATCAGTGTGGCTATGAAAGAAGACCAGTTCAGGCACCCTCCCCTCTGCTGCTCAAAGACCTCCCTGGGGACATCTCCTTGGACATCTGGGAATCCCTCTAGAGCCAAGTCTCTTGCCAACCCTAAAATGGCTCCCTTAATTAAGATATCTACTTCCCTGATCTCATATCCACCCTACCTCCATCTCAACCATCTCATTCCCCCAATCTCTCCCCAATCCTCCCCTTCTCCCATCTCTCTCCCCATCTCCCCTTCCCCTCAACTCACCCCTACCCCTGAGCTCCCAACTTTTGCCTGGCAATCTTGTCTAATTCCATTATCCAGGAGGATAATTAAATGTTTTTCTTTTGGTTCACCTTCTTATTTAGCTTCTCTAGGATCATGAATAATAGGCTCAAAGGATTTTATTTATGGCTAGAATCCACTTATGAGTGAGTACATGCCATATTCATTTTTTGGGTATGAGTTATCTCACTCAGTAAAGTGTTTTCCATTTCCATCCATTTGCATGCAAAATTCAAGATGCCATTTATTTTTACTGCTGAGTAAAACTCTAAAGTGTATATGTGCCCCACCTTCTTTATCCATTCTACTATTCAGGGGCACCTAGGTTGTTTCCTGTTCTGGCTCTAACAAATAGTGCTACTATGAACATAGTTGAACAAATGCTGTTGTAGTATGATTGTGAATCTCTTGAGTATATTCTCAAGAGTGAAATTGCTGGGTCTTGAGGTAGGTTGACTGCCAGTATCCTGAGAAACCGCCACACTAATTTCCAAAGTGATTGAACAAGTTTGCATTCCTACCAACAATGGATGAGCGTTCCCTTTACTCCACATCCTCTCCAGCATAGGCTATCATTGGTGTTTTTGATTTCAGCTATTCTGACCGGTATAAGATGGTGTCTCAAAGTTGTTTTGATTTGCATTTTCCTGAGTGCTAAGGAGGTTGAGCATGACCTTAAGTGTCTTTTGGCCATTTGAACTTCTTCTGTTGAGAATTCTCTGTTCAGTTCAGTACCCCATTTTTTAATTGGGTTAATTTGAGTTTTCATGTCTAGTTTCTTGAGTTCTTTATATATTTTGGAGATCAGACCTTTGTCTGATGCAAGGTTGGTGAGGATCTTTTCCATTCAGTACGTTGCCATTTTGTCTTAATGACAGTGTCCTTTGCATTAAAGAAGCTTCTCAGTTTAGGAGGTCCCATTTATTCATTGTTGTTCTTATTGTCTGTGCTACTGGGATTATATGTAGGATGTTTTCTCCTGTGGCCATATGTTGTAGACTACTTCCCACTTTCTATTCTATCAGATTCAGTGTGATCAGATTAATATTGAGGTCTTTAATCCATTTAGACTTGAGTTTTGTGCATGGTGATAGATATGGTTCTATTTTCATTCTTCTACAGGCTGACATCCAGTTATGCCAGCACCATTTGTTAAAGATACTTTCTTTCTTCCATTGTATACTTTAGCTCCTTTGTCAAAAATCAGGTGTTCATAGGTTTGTGAATTAATATCTGGGTCTTTGATTCAATTCCATTGGTAAACATCTCTGTTTTTGTGCCAATACCAAGCAATTTTCATCACTGTAGCTCTGTAATAGAGTTTGAAATCAGGGGTGGTAATGCCTCTAGAAGTACTTTTATTATATAGGAGTGTTTTGGCTATTCTGGGTTTGTTTTTCTTATTTCTTATATATTGAAACATTTGGTGAATCAGATGATTTTCTATTATTAGTATTATTAGTATTATTATTTTCTTACTTAAAAAATACCAATCCAAATTCTTACTCCCTCCCCTTTGCCCACTCCCTCCACACACCCTCCCACTACCCCCTCCAATTGTAAAAAAGGACAAGGCACCCTGCCCTGTGGCAAGTCCAAGGTCTTCCCTACTACATCTAGGTTGAAAAAGGTATACATCCAAAGAAAATAGGGTCCCCAAAAGCCAGCACATACAGTAGAGACAAATCCCAGTGCCACTGTCAGTCGCTCCTCAGTTTGGCCCAACTGTCTCCCACATTCAGAGGGACTGGTTTTATCCCATGCTCGTTCACTCCCAGTCCAGTTGATATTGGTGAGCTCCCTTTAGCTCAGGAAAACTGTCTCAGTGGGTGAATCCCTCATACATATTCTCACTCCTTTCACTCATCAACTGGACCTTCGGAGCTCAGTCCAGTCCTCCAATGTGGTTCCCTGCCTCTATTTCCATCTGTTGTTAGAAAAAAGCTTCTGATGATTATCTTAAATATCACCAGATGTTTCTTTTACAATACAGCTTTTATTATGTTTTTTTTAATGTTAGAATCTGTTGATTCTAGTGGCCTAAATGGCTGTCATGCACATATGGTGAAGAGTGAATTATTGATCTATTAGCATTCTTAGAATGGTAATGCAGGTGTTGGGGGCATATTGGACACTTTATCAGGTACTTCTGTAGTGAACTCTGCAGGTAAGGGTCTCAGATGATAGCAACCAAACTCAGTAGATCTGTGACCCACAATTTTTTCTCTCATTTCCAGTAGTATTATACAGTATACAGGTGACCAACAAAAATGATGCTGTCCTCTTGTGATAAATTCAGAGACCTTCTAAGTATATTTTTGCCCCTGACTCAGATTTGTCCACAGGGTAAGCAGCTGAACTTTATAGTACTTAATAGAGTCATAGAGATATTAATAATTCCTGTTGTCCCTGTCCATGAGAATGACACTATAGCTTCAATTTTTCCTTGTCTAATGCACAGTTTGACATATGCTGAAAAAGGTGCTCCAGGGGATCATCAGAGTACAGGTACTACATATTTGGTGATAGAGAAGTCATAGCCAGGGCACCATCCAGTCAACACAGTGACCAAATCTTTCATCTTGAAGAAGCCTTGCACCTTGCCAACATTTAGGGCAAAGTTTACTTACAAGGCTATATCTTCAGTAAAGGCCTCTTGAACTACATCCTTATACAGCAGAAGAAATATGGTCCTAATGGGCCTGCCAGTTCTTGAGGTTATGTATTATAACAATGCTGGGTACATTTAGACAGTATCTGGCTACCTGGTGAGCATTCTTATAAGACATATACAGCATAGTGATATCCCTACTGTAGTACTTGAAGGAGGCCTAGACAGTGCCCAAGGCTGCAACTACTGTGAGGTCATGGGTAATGGATTCAAGTAGTTGAGATTTTGTAATCACTCCAAATGGTGGCAACTTCTGTCTCACCGGGAATTAAGTGTTACATGTGAAAATAATCTAGTGATAGTTCCTTCGTCTGTTTCTCATAACAACAAGATGGAGTTGGCTCTATCTGGTATTTGATGAGCAAATCCATTGCTGTTAGCCCTGGTGAATCACTGCTTCTCTCTCGTGTCTCTAGCAACTACTGAGAGCTTTTCAATTTGGCTGAATTATCAAATCACCATGTTCTAAGTAAAGAATACCTTCTCTGCAGGAATTTGAATATGTAGATTAGAATGAGCCACTATGGTCTCATTACTGGCCTCCAAGATTTCTTTCAGTGCTTCTGATTTTTCTAACAATCTTGATGTTCTTACCTTTGTTTACAAGAATCTTCTAACTTCATGAACAATAGCCACTTTGCAGATAAAAGACACACGCAAAATGTGTGTATCCCATTCTGCTTCAAACTTAAAATTCTAAATGTCCTATACTGACACAATAGGGGGGGTCTATAAAGCCTTATAAGATTCACCCCTCTTCTGCTGTTGATTGAACCTCAATTTTTTTTTACATCTGTTATCAGGAAGGTAGAAACTTCCTCCTTCCCTTGAAGTGATGTAGGTAGGCTCATCATACCAATGCCTCCATAACTTGCTGTTAGAGATGTTCAGATGTGAAACTTTCCAGGACTGTTCACACCATTCCTAATCATCACTGCATAGCATTTAGAAGTCCCATGGAAGAACCAGAACACTTAAAAATAAATTTCTTAAGTATCTGCACATATCAGGAGACAGGGCTGTATCAACATATATCAATGATAAAGATAAATTTGATGTTGCTATCCAGATAGGTACAGAGTCAATGTTCAGTGACTCTTGCCCTTAAACAAGTTTTAGGCCATGGCCTCCTGCTGCTGCTGGTTCAGATTGCAGGTAGCTGTGTTGTGTGGTTTTACATGGTTGCTGATTTTCTCTGGCATGCTCTGGCTCCTGTTGGACTTCAAAGGTCAAGAGAACAGGATGATCTGGTATACCGATGTGCCGCAACTCATGCTCAATTCCAGTGCAAGTGGACATTTAAGGGAGTGGTTATGCTGGTCATGCTAGAAAATATGCCCCAGCTTCTCTCATAATTTGAAGGTGGTACCTGTCATCTTAGCCAAATTACCTTGTTCCCTGATTTCTGGCTCACAGTTGCTCTACTAAATCAAATTCAGTTCATGTACCTTTAGCTACCTATGTTAGTTAGTATTATTGAATGTGTACTGGTTTTGAGGACAGGGGAATGGAAAGATTTCTGACACATAGATACATATAGATTTGATGATAGCTCAATTTCCTTACCAAGATAAGAGTAAAGTTATCTATAGGTTCGTCATAAAATGCTGTGCCACAGAGGTGGAACTGAAGAAAAAGGTCACTCTGGATAATGCCTACATAGCAATATGTGTGGAGAGCATCCTGTGCTTATACTATAGAATCCCCATGGTGAACCTGGGAAAATATTAGGATCCATGTGCATGAAAGTTCTGTCTACTTCACTTTAAAATGACCTGGACTTATATGAAATTTACTTAACTACAATCCTGTTGTGCTAAAGGGAAATACAGGTAGCTAAGATTCACAGGAACAAGACTGATAATGTTTGCTGCTATTCTCTTAAATATGCTTTTGCCTATTGGGAAAGAGAGGTGTCTCACTGGATAAAAATCCTAGGTCTTTTCTTCTTCTGTGTTTCCTTCTGAGGTTACTGAGTTGTCTAGCAGTTCATTCGATCTCTCACTGAATTCCAGCATCTAGTTAGAACTTCAAGTACTATATTGAATATATATACTGAGAGTGGACAGCCTTGGATTCTTCCTGGTTTTAGTGGAATTGTTTTGAATTTTGCTCCATTTAATTTGACATTAATTAAAGGCTTGCTGTAAATTGTCTTTACTATGTTTTTGTATGTCCTGTGTATCCCTGATCTCCTCAAGACCTTTATCAAGAAGAGGTGTTGGATATTATCAAGAACTTGTTCACCATCAAAGGACATGATTATGTGCTTTCTTTTTAGTCTGTTCGTATGGTAGATTGCAATGAAAGATTTTCATATGTTTAACAATCCTTGTATTTCTGAGATGAAGCCTACTTGATCATAATAGATAACCTAATAGATGTGCTTTTGGGTTTGGTATATTAGAATTTTTGAGTGTTTTAGCATCATTGTTCATGAGGTAAATTTGTTATTTTCTTTCTTTGTTGAGTCTTCTTGTGATCTCTTAGTTTCTTTTGGTATGAAGAACATTGCCCATGGCAAGTCTTACAAATGAAAATATTTAATTGTGACTGCTCACTTACAATTCAGAAGTTTTTTCAACTATTATCATGGCAGGAAGCCAGGCAGCATGCAGACAGACATAGGGATAAAGTAGGAGTCAAGAGTTCTTACATTTTGATTCCCAGGAAACAGAAACTGGTTTGTCTCACTGGTCATTGTTTTCACATATATGAGACCTCAAGTATTCCTCCACAGTGATACATATTCTCCAACAAGTCCTCACCTACTCTAATATGGTCATGCCTCTTAATAGTGCTATTCTCTTTGTGAGCTATTTTCTTTCAAACCACCACATGTGATTTTGGTGTCAGGATGAACATGGCAAGTTAAAATGGATCATAGACCTCAACATGAAACCAGGTACACTGAACCTAATATAATAGAAAATGGGAGAATGGCTTTGAACACGTTGGCACAGGAGACAACTTCCTGAGCAGAACACTGATAGCACAGACATTCATAATGGAAACTATTAAATGGGACTTGATGAAATTTAAAATCTTGAATATGACAAAAGGACATCCTCCAGAATGAGAAAATATTTTCACCAACTTACACCTGAAAGAAGGATAATACCCAAAGAATATAAATATCTCAGGAAACTAGACATCAAAAAAGCCACAAATAGTTCAATTAAAAATGGAGTATAGTTCTAAACTGAGAATTCTCAGCAAAGGCATCTCAAATGACTGAGAAATACATGTATTAAAGAAAATAAAAATAAAAATGACATTCAGATTCCAATGTATACTTGTCAAAATGGCTCGAATCATGCTGGAGAAAATCTAAAGGGCAGCACTCTTCCACTGCAGTGAAAACTTGTACAACTTTAGAAATTATTATAGCAATTCCTCAAAAAATTGCTACAATCTACCTCAGGACCTAGCTATACTGTACTTGGACTTATATCCAGAGGATGCCCCATCCTACCAAAAGGAGATATCTACAACTATTTTCATACAAGCTTTTTTGTAATAGTCAGAAACTGAAAACAATCTTTATGTCCCCCAACCAAAGAATGGATAAAGAAAATGTGTTTCATTTACACAATGGAGGATTACTCTACAAAAAAAATGTTATTTGTGGCCAAATGGATGGAACTAGAAAAAAAATCATTCTGAGTGAGGCAACTCAGACTCTGAAACACAAATTTATGTACTCAATTATAACTGGACCTTAGATATTAATGAAAGAGTAACCATACTACAATTCATAGACCTGGAAATTCTAAGTAACAAGAGGGATTCAAGCTGGGGAATGAATGGAAATTGACACAATTTCACAGATAAACTGGGGGCAGATGGTTATGGGAACAGGAGGAATCAGACAAGGGATAGGGAAGGGAGAAAGTACTGGGAGAGATGACTGGTATTGGGGAAGGATATTTTGGTTCTGATATAGAAATTTACTTGCAAAGGAAACTTCCTGGACTTTATGAGAATGACCCCAGTGTTAATTCCTAGTATCAGAGGATATGGAACTGAAACCAGCCCGCTTCTGTAACCAGGCAAAGCTTCCAGTGGTGCAACTAATATGTCTGGCCATCCATACAACCTTTGAATTATAATTGCTCCTGCCTGCAAAATGTTCTGGGTAATGGCAATGCTGAACTTGTTGGAGTGGCCAAATAATGAAAGGTACAGTTTGATACCCATTCCCCAAGTGGGGGTCCAATCATGATAAAGTCTGGAGGACCAAGAAAAATGTGTTGAATATAGCAGAGACTTAGGATATACCCAAACATGATTGAACACCAAAATAAATAAATGAGATTATTCCTAATAAAATTCTGCTATACTCATAAACCCGTGCCTAGCCCACTCAGTCATCACCAGAGAGGCTGCTTTCAACAATGAATAAAAGCAGATACAGAATCACACAGCAAAACATTAGGTGAAACTAGAAGAACCCTGCAGAAAAGGGAAAGGAAGAATTGTAGGTCTCATAGAAGTCAAGGACATCACAAGAATAAAGCTACAGAATCAATGAAGCAGGGCTCATGGGGGCTCACAGAGACTGAAGTGACAATTAGGGAGCCTCTCTGGGTCTAACATATGTTCTTTGCATATCTGTTATAATTATGAGACTTAGTGTTCTTGCGGGACTCCTAAAGGTGGGATTGGGGGTTGTCTGTGACACTTTTGCCTGCTTTTAAGATGCTTGTCATCCTTCCTTGGTATTAGTGTATGTACCTAGATTTATTGAAACTTATTATGCTGTAGTTGGTTCATATTCCTTGAATGCATGCTCTTTTCTGAAAGGGAAAGAATGAAGAGTGGGTATGTGGGAGAAGGAAGATGGGAAGAAGGGCTTAGGAGATGTGGGGGGAGGAGAAGCTATATAAGGATGTAATATATGAGAAATCAATATTAAAATATGTTTATAAATGTTTATTTTGTTACCCTAATAAGTTTTCATAGTTCATTTTCTTTTACAAATTCCTTACTTACATTATTAAGCAATTATTTCCAATATATAATGTAATTGATCAAAATATTTCCCCTACATTCACTGGAAAACATCTATTCTGTAATAATTTAAACTATATCTGTTAAATTATTGATATAATTGAAAGTTAAAATATTTAAACACTTACTTTCTTGTAATCAATAGTATGGATTTCTAAATATAGTTTTATTGTTTGAGTCACAAGAATAGAGTTGGCCTCATTAAAACTATCATACTAATTATGGAAAGGATAAATAAATATGAAAATAATGTTGACTAACAATACCTAAAGAAATAAGTCTTTGCTATGAATTCTAAAAGTAATTAAACTAATTAAATTGCTTATCTTTCTGACTACTCCCAAAAAGTAAAAGGGTAAAAACCAAATATATCTGACATTGAAATATCTAAATATTATTTAAATTTGAAGATGTCTTCCTTCAATAAAAATTTCACAATGCCACTTTATTAAATAATATATGTAACATATCAAAAATAATTCTCCACATGGGAAAATTTGTGGTATTTCTTTGTATCATTTACTTACTTCACCCTTAGAACAGTGTTATTGGACATGTTTTAAATATTTGAAGAATCTTTTCTATCATTGAGAATTTCTTGTCAGATAACCTTTCCATTCTCTAGAGATTTAGAGCAGTTGACAATAATTCTGTTGTCCCAATGATCTATACATGAAAGACATTTAAAGAAGGTTTAGAGTACTTTGCCCATGAGGAAAGGTTTCCCTGCAATTAGACAGAACACTTACCATAATACCATCTGTGCCTTCTGTCAGGTTTTAATGTTTAGTGCTTTCAGGTACACAACTTTCTTTTCTACTCTTGATTATTGTTTCATGAGAAAAATACAAATTTTTACCATACCCAATGACTATTATTGATATATGACTATTGATTTATGTCTATGGTAAAAAAAAAATATGATAAAATTGTATTTCTCATGAAACAATAAATAAACCAAAGTAGAAATTTTCAGTAATATAATATCTAGCATTTGCTAAAAAGGGACATTTTAAAATTTATTAAATTCAATTAAGCAGTCTTTAAACTACATATGCATTAAAATTCCCCTTAAGGGAAAATTTCAGCATCTTTTTTTGTTATCTAAAGTCCTTTTATTAGTTTACAATTTAAATATATGTTTATGCATTTGAAATGAAAATTTAAGAATTTTCTTCTATACTTCTATACTACTGTGCTTGTAAATAAACTTAGTTAATAAAATTTAAAGTGTTTTGAATTGTTTTCTTAAATGCTTAATAAAAAAATAGATTAATTAAGTTTGAATCAAATATTCCACAAGATTTATTGATTAAAATTGTAATAATGAGCAATTGGGAAGTTGCAGATCCAAACA
The DNA here is from genome assembly GCF_018167655.1 of Microtus oregoni. Classification (NCBI taxonomy): domain Eukaryota; kingdom Metazoa; phylum Chordata; class Mammalia; order Rodentia; family Cricetidae; genus Microtus; species Microtus oregoni. The sequence goes on along the minus strand of NW_024544152.1, from coordinate 2,419,063 downwards.
CCTAATTCTTTAGGTTACTGTTACATAAATTATTACTATTTCCAAATCATGTGGGCTACTAAGTCCACTGAATAATCAATTATTATATAGTTGTTTGCTTTATGTAACATTTGTGTTACTATCATGTAAATAATTTTTCATATACAAACATACCCTTTAGTTCTAGAAACTCAAAGCATAATAATCCGTTGAGAAATTATTTAAAGCCTATATCAAAGACACACTTATTTTGTTTTAACTTACTAACTTTATATTTTCATTAGTTCATTCGAATAGAAACCTATTTAATATATATGTCTTTTTTCTGTTTCTATAAAATGTCATGCAACTTCTCCAATGATATGAATTGGAGTTTGGAGAAATCCATGGTAATGGTCCCCCATCTTTGTCTTTGAGATAAGAACTATGTTTCTCTGTCAACATTACTCACAAACCTTTCAATACTGTAATACTGTAATTTTATTTGATTTAGTTTTATTCCAAATATGATTCTTGAAGGCAAATATATTTACAAGTGTTTTTTTTTTTCAGAAATATGGATATCTGGATTCCTCTATGCAGGTAGTAGTAATTGGAGCAATACACACACACACAAACACACACACACACACACACACATATATATATATATATATATATATTTATATACATATATATGATGTGGGATTCTCCACTGTATTCTGTGAATACCATTAGTTAATAAAGGACTGCTTTAGACCTATAGCAAGGCAGAACATAGGTAGGTGGGGAAAACTAAACTGACTGCTGTGAGGAAGAAGGCAGAGTCAGAAACGAAGCCATGGAGCTCCTACCAGAGACAGACACAGACAAACTGAGACTTTGCTGGTAAGCTACAACGTTGTGGTGATGCACAGATTAATGGAAATGGGTTAAATTAAGATGGAAGAGTTAGCCAACCGTGAAAGCTAATGGGCTCAGCAGTGATTTAATGAATACAGTTTCTGTGTGATTATTGAGCATCCAGAAATCAACAAGCACCAAGCAGTCTTCCTCCACCATATATATATATATATATATATATATATATATATATATTAGCAATTGTTTTTTATTAGTATTTTATTAAATTAAATTTCTCTTTATGGTTATGTACAAACAAAAACAGTAATTGCTATACATGATGGAACAATACATATATACATTATAAAATGTTTTATATAAATAAAATATTTTTCATACATATATTATTTTTCTTATGTTTTTTGTTGTCTAGAATACTACAAAAATATTTTTTGATGAAAAACATTTGAAAAAAGTTTTAATGTCTTCTTTACTGTAGATTGAAATTTATGCACAGAAGCTGCAAAGACAAAACATTGAAGGGACGTACATCAAATTATTCAAAGTGATTTTTTACTAGAAAAATAAAATGATGAATACCTACAAAAGCACTTACTGTAGCTGGTTTATAATTTCAGCATACTGTTTATGCGAAAACAACATAGCAATAATAGTATACTAGTTTTCCTCACCTTTGTCTACTTATAAGTAAGTAAATATATTTCATTCCTTCTACATTGCTTTGCCTGGTCACTACCATTGCATTCCCACCTTCTATAAAATTGAGTAATTTACATCACACATATCCTTAAGCTCAATTGGTCCTTTTTGTATATTCACCTTACATAATGACCTTCAGTTATAGCAAGTATATTAAAAATAAAAGCAGTGGTTTTTTATGTGAGACTGCTTCTCACTTATATATACATACCAAGTTTTACATATCTGTTTATTGATTAGAACTTTAGATTGTATACATTTCTTAGATGTTTTCAATAGTAAGACAGTAAACACAGGATTTAACATGCCAATACATTTTATTTCTTGAGGATGTTATTAAGAGTGAATTTTTTTTAATCCATTAACTCTGGTTTTAATTTTTGAGTTGTCCTCAAATTTTCAATAAATACTACAGTAATTTGTATGTCCTACAGTAATTTGAGAATTCTCTTCCTTAAACATCTTTACTAAAACCTGTGGTCCTACTCTTTTGGATAATTGAAAATTTTATTTGGGTAAGATGATATTGTGTTTTGATTTTTGTTTTTCTAATTTAGCATTTAGTCATGTACAGATTTTGTTCTCATGCCTTTTTGGAAACTGTCTATTTAGATCTACTCTCTGTTTTCAATCAGGGTTTTTATTGACTTTCTGAAGTTCTTTATATTTTATATATAGGAAGCCTATAATAGATGAGTAGATTTAAATTTTTTCCACTTTGTAAGTTCTTTGTTTACCCTCTCCCAACTCCTGTACAATCAATAGTATTTCGCTACAGAGCACAAATAGGCATTTTTATAATACCCTCATAATTAAACATAAATTTGAGTCCTAAACTTACAAAATGTGAGAAAGCATTCTTTTTGAATCAGTTACACTTCTCAATAAACCCTTTATAAAATGATAAATAGCAAAGAAGTAAATTTATTCCTAATGGGACACTTGCTACCTAACAAGGTAGACATTGTAAATTATTTAAGAAACAATAATGTATAAAATTAATAGTAACATAGCATCAAATTACTCAATTAAAAGAGATATACATTATTTACTACCCCCCCCACATAAAAAAACTCAATTCCAGATCAGCTAGGAAATATGCCAGATACATCTGCAATATAACACTTACAACTAAGTCCAAGGGAAATCTTTAGCAAAGGGGATGGGAATATTAGAGCCATCAGAAAAAGACATCAACTAGAAGAAAGTGACTTTTGTAAGTTATAGGGAATTGGACTCATGAAAGCTTTTCTACAGACTGAGCAGACTATATTTATTTTATTATAAATATGTTTGTATAAGCATTGATATGTTGCATATATATATGCATATATATGTAACAATTATTAATGAAAAAAGAAGCCACAATTTTGAAACAGAAGAAAAATAGATATATAGAGAATTTGGAGAGAAGAAAATGTAAGGAGAATCATCTTGCAATGGATGGAAATATAAAGAGAGACCCACATCGGAGCACTGGACTGAGCTCCCAAGGTCCAGTTGAAGAGCAGAAGGAGGGAGAAGATGAGCAAGGAAGTCAGGTCCACAAGGGGTTGGTCCACCAACTGAGACAGTGTGCCTGATCTAATGGGAGTTCACCAAAGCCAGATGGACTGGGACTGAATGAGGACGTGATCAAACTGGACTCTCTGAATGTGGCTGGCAATGGGGGCTGGCAGAGATGCCAATGATAATGGCACTGGGATTTATCTCAGGTAACTGTAGCTTCAAAAAAAGAGTTTGGCAATGATTCTTCTGGTTCTATTATGTGGAACACATTAAGGAGTATAGGTATTAGCTTTTCTTGGGAGTTTTGGTAGAATTCTGCATTAAAACCATCTGGTCCTAGGCCTTTTTTGGTTGGGAGGTTTTTGATACAAAACCACACAAAGACCCAACCAAGGGAAAGAATTACAGGCCAGTCTCACTCATGAACATCGATGTAAATATTCTGAATAAAATACTTGCAAAACGAATCCAAGAACACATAAAAAATTATTCATTTTGATCGAGTAGGCTTTATCCCAGAGATGAATGCAGGTTCAGCATATGAAAATCTATCAATGTAATCCCTAACATATATAAACTGAAAGAAAAGAAAACATATGATCATTTCAATAGATGCTGAAAAAGCATTTGACAAAGTTCAACAACCCTTTATGAAAAAGGTCTTGGAGAGATTAGGAATACAAGGATAATATCTAAATATAATAAAAGCAATATACAGCAAGACAACAGCTAACATAAAATTAAATGGAGAGAAAGCAATTCCAAAAAAATCAGCCATGGCTGTCCACTGTCTCCTTATCTCTTCAAAATAGTGCTCGAAGTTCTAGCAATAACAATAAGACAGCATAAGGAAATCAAGGGGATTCGAATTGGAAAGGAAGAGGTCAAACTTTTGTTATTTGCAGATGATATGATTGTGTACATAAGTGACCCCCAAAACTCTACCAAAGATGTAGTACAGCTGATAAATACCTTCAGGGATGTGGCAGGATACAAGATCAACTCAAAAAAAAAAAATCAGTAGCCCTCCCATACACAAACGATAAAGAAGCAGAGAGGGAAATCAGAGAAACATCACATTTCACAATAGCCACAAACAGCACAAAGTATCTTGGGGTAACACTAACCAAGAAAGTGAAAGATCTATTTGACAACAACATTGAGGCTTTGAAGAAAGAAACTGAACAGGATACCAGAAAATTGAAGGATCTTCCATGCTCTTGGATTGGTAGGATCAACATAGTAAAAATGGCAGTTCTACCAAAGGCAGTCTATAGATTCAATACAATCCTCATCACTATCCCAAGAAAATTCTTCACAGACCTTGAGAGAACAATAATCAACTTTATATGGAAAAACAAAAAAAACCCAGGATTTCTAAAATGATCCTAAACAATAAAGGAACTTCCAGAGGCATTACCATCCCTGACAACAAACTCTATTACAGAGTCACAGTAATGAAAACTTCTTGGTATTGGCATAAAATCAGAGATTTTGACCAATGGAATTGAATCAAAGGCTCGGATATTAATCCACAAACCCATGAACACCTGGTTTTTGACATAGAAGCTAAAATCACACAATTGAATAAAGAAACCATCTTTAAAAATGTTGTTGGAAAAACTGGTTGTCAACTTGTAGAAGAATGAAAATATATCCATATCTATCACCATGCACAAAACTCAAGTCCAAATAGATTAAAGACCCCACTGTAAATCTTACCACACTGAACCTGATAGAAAAGAAAGTGGAAAGTAGTCTGTAACACATGGGCACAGGACAACACTTCCTATGTATAACCCCATTAGCACAGACAATAAGAGCAACAATAAATAAATGGGACGTCCTGAAACTGAGAAGCTTCTGTAAAGCAAAGAACACAGTCATTAAGACTAAAAGTAACCTATTGAATGCGAGAAGATCTTCACCAATCCCACATCAGACAAATATCTGATCTCCAAAATATATAAAGAACTGAAGAAAATAGACATTAAAATTCTAAATAACCCAAATAAAAATGGGTACTGAACTGAACAGAGAATTCTCAACAGAAGAAGTTCAAATGGCCAAAAGACCCTTGAGGACATCTTCAACTTCCTTAGCAATCAGGGAAATGCAAATCAAAACAACTTTGAGATACCATCTTACACCTGTCAGAATGGCTATAATCAAAAATACCAATGATAACCTTTGCTGGAGAGGATGTGGGGTAAGAGGAACACTCATCCATTGCTGGTGGGAATGCAAACTTGTGCAACCCCTTTGGAAATCAGTGTGGCAGTTTCTCAAAAAATTGAGAGTTAACCTACCCCATGATTCAGCAATAGAACTCTTGGGAATATACCCAAGAGATTCCCAATCATACTACAAAAGCACTTGTTCAGCTATGTTCATAGAAGCATTTTTTGTAATAGCCAAAACCTGGAAACAACCTTGATGTCGCTCAATGGAAGAATGGATAAAAAAAGTTTATCACATTTACATATTAGAGTACTACTCAGAGGTAAAAAAAACAAGGACTTCTTGAATTTTGCATGCAAATGGATGGAAATAGAAAACACTATCCTGACTGAGATAACCCATACCAAAAAATATGAATATGGTATATACTCACTATACTAAACAAATGATATTGAGCCTATAGTTCATGATCCTAGAAAAGCTAAGTAATAAGGTGAACCCAAAGAAAAACATATATAGATTCTCCTGGAAATTTAAAGAAGACAAGGTCACCAGGCAAAAGTTGGGAGCATGGGCTTGGGGTGGGGTTGGGGGGAAGAGGCGAGGGGGAGAGAGAAGGGAGGTTTGGGGAGAGCTTGGGGGGAATGGGATGGTTGAGATGAAGGAAGGACAGATATGGGATCAGGGAAGAAAATATCTTAATTGAGGGAACAATTTGGGGTTGGCAAGAGGCTTGGCTCTTGGTTCCCAGGCTTGGCTCTTGGTTCCTCAGCTAGTACTCTGGACATTGGAGAAAAGGGTTCCTGAACTGGCCTTGTCCTGCTGTAAGACTGATGACTATCTTGAATAACACCATAGAACCTTTGTCTGGTGACAGATGGACATAGAGACAGAGACCCACATTGGAGCCATGGACTGAGCTCCCAAGGTCCAATTGAAGAACAGGAGGGAGAATATGAGCAAGGAAGTCAGGAACACGAGGAGTTGGTCCACCCACTGACACAGTGTGCCTGATCTAATGGGAGCTCACCAAATCCAGCTTGACTGGGAATGAATGACCATGGGACCAAACTGAACACTCTGAATGTGGCTGACAATTGGTGCAGACAGAGAAGCCAATGATATTGGCAATGAGATTTTTCTCTACTGCAGGTACTGGCTTTTTGGGATCCTAGTTTATTTGGATGCATAACTTCCTAAGCCTGGACGGAGAGAGGAGGGCCCTGGACTTCCCACATGGCAGGGCATCCTCTCTTAGGACTCCAGGCAGCGAGGGTGAGTAGGGGAGTGGGAGGGAAATGAGAGGAAGGGAGAAAGTGGAAATTTTAAATGGTATTATTTATAAAGCAATAAAAAAAAACGGAGAAGGGAGAAAACATCTATAAAGCCTTATCCAGCTCCCACAGTGTTTCAAGGCAATGGCAAAAAATAAAGTTCCTGTGAAATCCTGTAAAGCAAGCCCTGACTTGCCCAGGCATTTTAAAATATGAAAAAACTAAAACCCAAGCCAAACTAATCTATACTACTGTAACTGCTCCTAGCTTGACCAATCATGTTTGAGATGACATAACTGTTCCTGGAATTCCCCTAGATAAGCTTAAAAGGGGCTTGCATGCTCCTCTCCAGGTCACCACTTTGTACAAATGGTCAGCATTGCACACTGGTTGTTCCTGATGAATAAATGCTTTTTGATTTTACATACTAAAAAAAACTGAAATATAACTGACAGAAAAAAAAACTATATTATTTAAATCACTGGTTGGCCCATTATCTCTAGTGTCTTATTGGCTAACTGTTACATCTTAATTTAACCCATTTCTAGTAATCTGTGTATCACCATGTGGCTATGGCTTACCTGGGAAAGTTCCCAGAATCTGTCTCTGGTGATGGCTCCATGGATTCTTTCTGATTCTGCCCTTCTTTTTTCCAGAATTCATTTTAGTTTTCCCTGCCAAACTAAGTTCTACCCGATCAGGCCTTAGCAGTTTCTTCATTAACCAATAGTTTTCACGACATACAGAGGGGAATTCCGCATCATAAGTGAGTGAGGACAATTCCAAAACCCATCAAATGAATTATCAAGTGCTGTAGCTCAATATATAGTGATCTGATGATTAGTTGAAATTGAGTGTACTTCAAATGTCTTAAATATTCTATCCTTTCATATCTGCTACCGAATAGCAGCACACACTTCTTTTTAGAGTCAGCTCTACTTTACATACATGAATTCCATTAGTGGGCATTACATAGATCTGGCAGATGTAGAACCCTGGATTTTTCACTTTAAATTATATTTCATATTCACTATAACACAAAATGACATTTTATTACCACACCTTGTCTCTTCTCAACAACTCTCTAAAATTCAAACATGAAAATGACAAATTTTTATTCATGATGTATCATTTATTATATTTATTTCATCTGTTTTGCCTGTTTTGTGTAACAGTTTTTATTTATTAATTTCAAATGGTGTGTGTGTGTCTGTGTGTGTGTGTGTGTGTGTGTGTGTGTGTGTGTTGGTATGTATGTACTTGAGTGCAGATGGCCATAAAGCCCAAGGCTTTGGAAGTGCCTCAGATGGAGTGTGAAGAGATTTTGAGACACTTGTGGTACTGGGAACAAAACCCTGGTCTTCTGCAAAACAAACAACTGCTCTTAACTTTTGAGCCATCAACAATAGCACATACCATTGCAATATTTTACTTTTTACTCCAAAGCTTTCACTTAACTGATATAACTGTCTGTGTTTTGTCAGTGAAAGAATTGGAATTTTCAAATAGATAACTAAAGTCATAAACTTACTAAGTTTAGACTTTATTTTAGAACTCATGCAACCTGCCTTTGCATGCAAGTCATAACTACACAGAAAATAATGACTGATCTTGTAGCAATGGGCAGACCTGCAAACTCTGTGCAGTGGAGGACAACAGGCAGCATGAACCTCTCCAGGCTTTCCCCATGTCTCTGAATAAGATATTTTGATGCCAAAAAAGAAAATAATGCATGGAAAAGGATAGTTTGTTGTGAGTTTTCATAAAAAAACATTCATATACAATGCAAAAACTTCCTTAATCTAAACTTAAATGATGAATACATAATTTTTTGGGTGATTTATTAAAATGTTCTGGGTTTTATGAAAATGTTTATTATTCTTAAATGTCTTGTTTGAAAATGTCATATTGTAATATTTTTATAGGTTTAGATGATTAACTATGAACTGCAATTAAAAAATATTAGCAGTATTGAAGTGATTCTTTTCATGCATTCTCTGGACATAACTATTAAATACTAATGCTTGACCTAATAGTTTATTTATATCTTCTATTGAACTGAATATGGAATTCTCCAATCTATTTTATCTATATGCTGGGTCTCTACATAAGCCATGTTTCTCCAATTAAAATAATGCTCAACATTAGAAAAAATTTGAAGGCTTAAGAGATGGCTCAGTGTTTAAGAGCACTTGTTTCTCTTCCAGAGGTCCTGAGCTCAATTTGCAGTAACCACATTGTGACTTACAAACATTTAGAATGAGATCTGGTGTCCTCTTCTGGCATGTAGGCATACATATAGGCAAAATATTGTATACATAATAAATAAATAAATCTTTTTAAAAAATAATTTGAAGTTAGGGATGGTAATGCCTCCAGAAGATCCTTTATTGTATAGGATTGTTTTTGCTATCCTGGGTTTTATGTTTTTCCATATAAAGTTGATTATTGTCCTCTCCAGATCTGTGAAGAATTTTGATGGGACCTTGATGGGGATTGCATTGAATCTATAAATTGCCTTTGGTAGAATTGCCATTTTTACTATGTTGATCCTCCCAATCCAAGAGCAGGGGAGGTCCTTCCATTTTCTGGTATCCTCTTCAATTTCTTTCTTGAATGCCTTAAAGTTCTTGTCAAATAGATCTTTCACTTCCTTGGTTAGATTTACCCCAAGATATTATATGCTGTTTGTGGCTATCATGAAAGGTGAAGCTTCTCTGAGCAGTCCAGATTCCCTGCCCTGTGGGAAGTCCAAGGTCCTCCTTTCTCCATCCAGGTCCAGGAAGGTGAGCATCCAAACAGGCTAGACTCCAACAAAACCAATTCATGCAGTAGGATCAAAACCCAGTATCACAGGGTAAGAGACTGGATAAAAAAACAGGATCCAACATTCTGCTGTTTACAAGAAACACACCTCAACCACAAAGACAGACATCTACGAAGAGTAAAGGGTTGGGAAAAGGTTTATCAAGCAAATGGACCTACGAAACAAGCAGGTGTGGCCATACTAATTTCTAACAAAGTTGACTTCAAACTTAAATCAATCAGAAGAGATGGAGAGGGACATTTTATACTCATAACAGGAACAATTCATCAGGATGAAGTCTTAATCCTGAATATCTATGCCCCTAATATAAAAGCACCCTCGTACATAAAAGAAACATTACTAAACTCAAGACAGTCATCAAACCACACACACTAGTAGTAGAAGACTTCAACACTCCTCTTTCACCAATGGACAGGTCAGTCAGACAGAAACCTAACAGAGAAATAAGAGAATTAATGGAGGTAATGAATCAAATGGACTTAACAAACATCTATAGAACATTCTACCCAAATCGGGAAGAATATACCTTCTTCTCTGTAGCTCATGGCACCTTCTCGAAAATTGACCACATACTCAGTAACAAAGCAAACTTCCACAGTTACAAAAAATATTAGTAACCACCTGTGTCTTATCAGATCACCATGGATTAAAGTTAGAATTCAACAACAATGCTACCCCCTGAAAGCTTACAAACCCATGGAAACTGGACAGTCAACTACTGAACCACACCTGGATCAAGGAAAAAATAAAGAAAGAAATTAAAGTCTTTCTTGAATTCAATGAAAATAAAGACTCAACATACTCAAACATATGGGACACTATGAAAGCAGTGCTAAGAGAAAAGTTCATAGCACTAAGTGCCCACTTAAATAAAACGAGAAAGCACACATTGGAGACTCAACAGCCCACCTAAAAGCTCTAGAAAAAAAAAAAGAAGCAGACTCACCTAGGAGGAGTAGAAGACTGGAAATAATCAAACTGAAGGCTGAAATCAACAAAATGGAAACATAGAAAACAATCCAAAGAATCAATGAAACAAAAAGCTGGTTCTTAGTTTATTTATTAAAAAACAAAACAAACTATAATTTTTCATTATACATACCAATCCAAGTACCCACTCTTTCCCCTCCCCCCATTTCCTCCACATATCTTCCTAATCTACCCCCATCCACTCCTCAGAGAGCATAAGACACATTGCTTTGGGGATGGTCCAAGACCCTCTCTATCTAGGCTGAGCAAGATATCCCTCCAAGAATAGGTTCCCACAAAGCCAGTACAATCAGTGGGGATAAATTCTGGTGCCACTTCCATTGGCCCCTCAGTCTGTTCCAGTCATACACCTGTAAACCACATTCAGAGGGATTAGTTTGGTCCTCTACTTGTTCATTCACAATCTGGCTGATGTTGGTGCACTCCCATTAACTCAGGTTGACTGTTTCAGTGGGTGAAACTATCATGGTCTTCACCTCTTTGCTCATATTCTCATTACTCCCACTCTTCAACTGGACTTTGAGGGCTCAGTCCAGTGTTCCCATGTGGGTCTCTGCTTCTGTTTCCATCAATTGATGAGTGATGGTTCTATGGTGACATTTAAGATAATCATCAATCTGACTACAGGGCAAGGAAAGTATAGGTCCCCTCTCCTCTTTTGCTTAGGGTCTTAGTTGGGGTCATTCTTGTGGAGTCCTGGGAATTTTTCTACAGACAGGTTTCTTGCAATGGCTCCTTCAGTCAAGACATCTCTTTCCTTATTCTCATCTCTCTCTTTTTTCCATTTCAACTATCCCATTCCCTCAAGTTTTCTGCACACCTCCCCTTCTCTCCTCTTCCTCTTCCATATTCACCATCCCTTTTTCCCCCACCCCCATCCTCCTGATTTGGTCAGGCAGTCTTGTCTATTTTGACTTTCCAGATAGACCTATTATATATTTTTCATAAGGTTCACCTTATTAATTAGCTTTTTTATGATCAAAAACTATAGGCTCAATATCCTTTCTTTATATACACATATGAGTGAGTACACACTATATTCATCTTTTGGGTCTCAGTTTCCTCACTCAGGATAGTTTTTTTTATTCCATCCATTCACATGCAAAATTCAAGATATCATTGATTTTTACCACTGAGTAGTACTCTAATGTGCAAATGTGCCATATTTTCTTCATCCATTCTTTGGCTGAGGGGCATCTTGGTTGTTTCCAGGTAATGGTTATTACAAAAAATGCTGCTATGAACATAGTTGAACAAATTCCTTTGTATTATGATTGAGCATCTTTCAGGTATGTGCCCAAGAATGGTATTGCTAGATCCTAAGGTGGGTTAATTCTCACTATTCTGAGAAATGCCATACTGCTTTCCAAAGTAGCTATACAGGTTTGCATTCCCATCAGCACTGGATGAGTGTTCCCCTTACTCCTCATCCTCACCAGCATATGTAATCATTGGTGTTTTTGATTTTAAGCATTCTGAAAGGTATAAGATGGTGTTTCAGAGTTGTTTTGATTTGAATTTCCCTGATGGCTAAGGATGTTAAATTTTTCCTTAAATGTCTTTCAGCCATTTCAGATTCTTCTGTTGAGAATTCTCTGTGTAGTTATTTATTCTATATTTAATTGGGTTATTTAGAATTTTGATGTCTATTTTTTTGAGTTCTTTATATATTTTCCAGATCAGTCCTTTGTCTGATGTGGGATTGGTGAAGATCTTTTCCCATTCAGTAGGCTGCCTTTTTTGGCTTATTGACTGTGTCTTTTGCTTTACAGAAGCTTCTCTGTTTCAGGAAGTCCCATTTATTTACTGTTGTTCTCTGTGTCTGTGCTTCTGGGATATATTTAGGAAGTGGTCTCCTGTACCCATGCATTAAAGGTTACTTCCCACTTTCTCTTCTATCAAGTTTGGTGTGGCTGGATTTATATTGAGGTCTTTAATCCATTTGGGCTTGAGTTTCTGCCTGGGAATAGATATGAATCTATTTTCATTCTTCTACATGTTGACATCCAGTTATTCCAGCACATATGGTTGAAGATGCTTACTTTTATCCATTGTACAATTTTAGGTTCTTTGTGAAAAATCAGGTATTCATAGGTGTGTGGATCAATAGCCATGTCTTTGATTCAATTTTATTGGTCAACCTCCAAGTTCTTATGCAAGTACCAAGCTGTTTTTACTACTGTAGCTCTGTAATAGAGCTGGATGTCAGAGGTGGTAATGCCTCTGGAATTCCTTTATTGTACAGGATTGTTTTGACTATCCTGAGTTTTATGGTTTTGCCATATGAAGTTGATTATTGTTCTCTCCATGTTTGTGAAGAATTGTGTTAGAGTTTTGATGGGGATTGCATTGAATCTGTAGATTGCTTTTGGTAGATTGCCATTTTTATTACATTGATCCTACATATCCAAGAGCATGAGAGATCTTTTCATTTTCTAGTATCTTCTTCAAAGACTTAAAGTTTTTGTCTACTAGTTTTTTCACTACTTTGGTTAGCGTTACCCCAAGATATTTTTTTGGTATTTGTGGCTATTGTGAGAGGTGATGCTTGATTTATTTCTCAGCATGTTTATCATTTTTAGATAGGTGGGCTACTATTTATTTTTGATTTGATGGTGTATTCTGACACATTACTGAAGGTATTTATCATTTGTTGAATTCCTGGATGTCTTATTATGGTCACTTACATATACAATATTATCATCTGCAAATAAAAAAGTTTGATTTCTTTCCAATTTGAATCCCCTTGATCTCATTTTGTTGTCTTATTGCTATTGCCAGAACTTCGAGAACTATGTTGAAGAGATATGGATATAGTGGAAGTCTTATCTTGTTCTTGATGTTAGTGGAATCACTTTGAGTTTCTCTCAACTTAATTTGATGTTGGCTGTTGGTTTGCTGTATATTGCTTTATGATGTTTGATATATTTATTGTAACCCTGATCTCTCCAAGACCTTTACCATTAAATGGTGTTTAATTTTGTCGAATGCCTTTTCTGCATCGAATGAGATGATCATATGTTTTTTCTTTCATTTTATTTATCTGATGGATTATATTGATATATTTTCATATGTTGCATCATGCCTGCATATCTAGCATGAAGCCGACTTGGTCATGGGAGATGATTTTTTGATGTGTTCTTGGACACAGATTGCCAGTATTTCATTGAGTAATTTTGCATCCATGTTCATGAGGAAGATCGGTCTATAATTTTTTTTTTGGTTGAGTCATTGTGTAATTTTAGTAACAGGGTTACTGTAGCCTCATAGAAAGAGTTTGGTAATGTTCCTTCTTTTTCTATATATGAAACACTTTGAGGTTTATATGTATTAGATCTTCTTGGAGCTTCTGATAGAAATCTGTACTAAAACCAAGCATCCCTGGGCATTTATTTATTTATTGGTTGAGAAGTTTTTGAAGACAGCTTTTATTTCCTTGTAGTTTATAGGTCTATTTAAATTGTTCACCTCATATTCATTAAATTTTTGTGTATGTTATCTATCTAGAATATTGTCCATTTCTTTAACATTTCCCAATTTTGTGATGTACAAGTTTTCATACTATGACATAATGATTCTCTAAATTTCCTCTATGTCTGTTGTTATGTCTCCCTTTTCATTTGTAATTTTGTTAATTTAGATGTTCTCTCTCTGCCTTTTGAATAGTTTGGATCAAGGATTCCCTATCTTCTTGATTTTCTTGAAGAATCAGCTCTTTGTTTCATTGATTCTTTGTATTATTTTCTTTGTTTCTATTTTGTTGATTTCAGCTCTCAATTTGAATATTTCCTATTTTCTCCTCTTTCTAGGTAAGTCTGCTTCATTTTTCTCTAGAGATTTTAGGTATGTTTTTAAGTCACTGATGTGAGCTTTCTTCGTTTTCTTTATGTGGGCACTTAGTGCAATGAACTTTCCTCTTACCACTGCATTCATAGTGTCGCATAGGTTTAGACACATTGTACCTTCATTTTTATTGAATTCAAGGAAGTCTTTAATTCCTTTTGTTATTTCTTCCTTGACCCAGGGGTAGGTCCATAGTTAACTGTTCAATTTCCATGAGTTTGTAGGCTTTCTGATACTAGTGTTGTTAAATTCTAACTTTAAAGAATGGTGATCTGATAAGACACATGGATTTACTCCAATATGTATCTCTAGAGCTTTTCTTTGTTACCCTGTATGTGGTCCATTTTAAAAAAAGGTTCCATGAGGTACTGATAGGAAGGTATATTCTTTTGTATTTGGGTAGAATATTCTATAGATGTCTGTTACGTCCATTTGATTCATGGTACCTGTTAGTTTTCTCATTTCTCTGTTAAGTTTCTGATACAGATACAATTTGCATTGGTAGGGATCTTGATTTATTGATACAAATTGAGGTCAATTTGGTTATATTTACATTTCTGCTGCTTTTGATTAAGGTATTGTGATTTTGTATTTCATTTAAAAATGTAATGTATAATTAAAAATATAGGGTAATGATAATCATCTATAATAGTCAACCTTGTAGTCATGTTAGTTAAATTTTCTAGATGTATAAAAATATATTTTATTTAAATAGGTATTCTTCAAATCTTTGAGAGACCTTCAAAGTATGGCATTTAAAATATTTAAAACTTAAGACTTTTCATTAGATTAAGACACATCTGCTCCTGGCAGCACTAATCTACTTCTATATGAAACTGGGAATCAAAGCGGCTCCTTATGGAGTTGGTTAGCCATTTGGGCAAGAAACTGCTCTTGCCTGAACCTCTGAACTGGACAGGCAGTACTCTCAGAAAAATGACTGCTAAGCATGCCTAAAGGTGAGATGATCCTTCCAGGTTCCTGCTTGATGAAAGAGTCTGCAAGACATTCTGCTGTATACAGAAGAAAGTGACTGAACTGTCTTTAAAATCTCCTGCTTCATGAAAAAGTCTGCCAGATACTATGGGCCAGTAGGCTGAAGATGGATGACCCAATGGCACAAAAGATCTTTGGTTGACTGTCTAGGCAGTGATATATCTCTGCCAATTCTAATGTTTTGGAAGTTGCTTATACTGTATTTCCTGTTTACTTAGGTAATATTATATCCTTTTGGAGTCTTTGATGGAGTTAAGGAATTTATAGTTATAGTTTTTCTTAGGTATGATAAAAGGTAAAATAGATATAAATATTATAATTGTAATTGTTGTTTGATACCTGTTTTGTTATATGTAATTTTACTATGTTAAAATTAAAGCCTTGCTTTTATTTCAACAGAAAAGGGTGGTGATGTGGGAGTCCCCTCTGTGTGCTGTGATTATCATTAATAAATACAGAAACTGCTTTGGACCTATAGCAGGGAAAATTTTAGATAGGAGAAAAAAACTGGATTGAATGCTGGAAAAAAAAAGGGTGGGTCAGAGAGAGACACCATGGACCCACCTGAGACAGATGTGCTAAAATTTGCTGGTAGGACATGACCTTATGGTGATACAAAAATAATGGAGACCAGTTAAATTAAGATGTAAGAGATAACAAATAAAAAGTAAGATCTAATGGGCCAAGTGGTGTTTTAAATAATACAGTTTCTGTGTGGTTATTTTAGTTCTGGGCAGCCGGGATGAACAAGTGGCCTTTCCTCCAACATTTTTTTGTCTTGTAGACCTCTCTATTGTCGAGAGTGGATTGTTGAAATCTCCTACTATTAGTTTGTTGGATTTGATGTGAAATTTAAGTTTTAGTAAAGTTTATTTTACATATGTGGGTGCTCTTGTGTTAGGGGCATAGTTGATCAGGACTGAGACTTTATCGTGATGTACTTTTCATGTTATGAATACAAAGTATCCCTCTCCATCTCTTCTGATTGATTTTAGTTTGAAATCTATTTTTTTGGATATTTGTATCGATACACCTGCTTATTTGTTAGGTCCAATTTCTTGCAAAATTTTTTCCAACCCTTTACTCTGAGATAATATCTGTCTTTGAAGTTTAAGTTTGTTTCTTGTATACAGCAGAAGGATAGATCCTCTTTTCCTATCCATTCTCTTAGCCTGTGTCTTTTTATAGGTGAATTAAGTCCATTGATATTAAGTGATATTAATGACCAGCAGTTGTTAATTCCTGTTATTTTTAGGCAGTAGTGTTTGTGTGTTTCCCTTCTTTGAGTTTTGCTGGTGGGAGGTTATCAGTTGCCTGTAATTTTGTGGGCTTAATTACCTTCCTTGGTTTGGCATTTTTCTTCTGGTATTTTCTGCAGGTCTGTGTTTGTGGATATATATTGCGTAAATATGGTTTTGTTATGGAATATCTTGTTTTCTCCATTGATGGTGATTGAAAAATTTGCTGACTATAATAATCTTGGATTGCATCCATGGTCTCTAGTGTCTATAGCACTTCTGCCCAGACCTTCTGGCTTTTATGGTTTCCATTGAGATGTCAGTTGTAATTCTGATAGGTCTGATTTTATACTTTACTTGACCTTTTTCCTCCGCAGCTCTTAATATTCTTTATTCTTTATGTTTAGTGTTTTGATTATTGTATGGCAAGGGGACTCTTCTTTGAGACAGTCTAATTGGTGTTCTGTAAGTTTCTTGTACTTTTGTACAAGATCCTCTCTCATGAAGCAGTATATCCTTCTTTAGGTTGGGATAGTTTTCTTCTATGTTTTTGTTGAATACATTTTTCTATGCCTTTGAACTGGAGTTTTTCTTATTTCCCGATTATTCTTAGGTTTGGTCTTTTCATGGTGTCCCAAATTTCCTGAATATCTGTAGTTAAAGGAACATTGAGCAGGCCTGCTTTTCATCTCGCCTGGCTCCTGCACTGTTAGGTTTTTTTCTTATTTTTTTTAAGTGTCTGCCTCCTCCCAGCCTTTGATTCCCCTCCCCTCGCCCCACTCCTCTCCCCCTCCCTCTCCAGTCCAAAGAGCAGTCAGGGTTCCCTGCCCTGTGGAAAGTCCAAGGTCCCCCCCCTCCATTCAGGTCTAGGAAGGTGGACATCCAAACTGGCTAGGCTCCCACAAAGCCAGAACATGAAGTAGGATCAAAACCCTGTGCCACTGTCCTTGGCTTCTAATCAGCCCTCATTTTCCGCCATGTTCAGAGAGTCCAGTTTTAACCCATGCTTTTTCAGTCACAGTCCAGCTGGCCTTGGCGAGCTCCCAATAGATCAGCCCCACTGTCTCAGTGGGTGGGTGCACCCCTTGTGGTCCTGACTTCATTGCTCATCTTCTCCCTCCTTCTGCTCCTCATTGGGACCTTGGGAGCTCAGTCCAGTGCTCCAGTGTGGGTCTCTATCTCTATCTCCATCCATCACCAGATGAAGTTACTATGGTGATATGCAAGATATTCATCAGTATTGCTATAGGATAGGGTCATTTCAGGTTCCCTATACTCAGCTGCCCAAGGAACTAACTGGGGACATCGCCTTGGGCTCCTGGAAGCCACTCTAGGTTCAAGTCTCTTGCCAACCCTAAGGTGGCTCCCTTAACTAAGAATTGTGCTTCTGTGCTCCCCTATCCAACCTTCCTTTATCCCAATCATCCTGTTTCCCCAAGTTCTCCCCATCCTCCCCTTCTTTCTTTTCTCTCCTCATCTCCCCTTACCCCCACCCCCAAAATCCCAATTTTCTCCCTGGCAATTTTGTCTACTTCCCATAGCCAAGAGGATAACTATATGTTTTTCCTTGGGTTCGCCTTCTTATTTAGCTTCTTTAGGTTCACCAATTATAGACTCCATGACCTTTATTTATGGCTAGAAACCAATTATGAGTGAGTACATCCCATGTTCATCTTTTTGGATCTGGGTTACCTCACTCAGTATAGTCTTTTCTATTTCCATCCATTTGCATGCAAAATTCGAGAAGTCATTGTTTTTTACTGCAGCGTAGTACTCTACTGTGTATATATTCCACACTTTCTTCATCCATTCTTCCATTGAAGGGCATCTAGGTTGTTTCCAGGTTCTGGTTATTACAAATAATACTGCTATGAACATAGTTGAACAAATGCTTTTGTCATATGATAGGGCATCTCTTGGGTATATTCCCAAGAGTGGTATTGCTGGGTCCAGGGGTAGGTTGATCCCTGCACTGCTAGTTTTACACCTGAAATTAAAACACACAAATTGTATTCATTTAAACACTGCCTGGCCCATTAGTTTTTGCCTCTTATTGGCTAACTCTCACATCTTGACTAACCCATATCTCATAATCTGTATGCCATTATTAGGTTGTGGCTTACTGGCATGAGTCTAGCCAGTGTCCATCTCGGGAAGGGGAATCATGGCATCTGCCTTACTGCCTTCTTCATCCCAACATTCTGTTCTGTCTTTCCCACCTACATATGTTCTGACCTATAAGGCCAAGCAGTTTTCTTTATTAATTAACCAATGAAAGCAACAAATAAATAGAAGACCCTCCTACATCAAATATTTTGTGTTAATAATTTGTTGGATTTAACTTTTCTTTGAACAATGAACCTATTTCCTCTACAGTATCTTCAACATCTGACATTCTTTCTTCTATTCTATTGGTTATACTTGCCTTTGTAGTTTCTGTCCATTTACCCAGATTTTCCATATCCAGAATTCTCTTGGTTTGTATTTTCTATATTCTGTCTCTTTCAGCCTTCATGTCTTGAACTATTTGATCCACCTGTTTGATTGTTTTTTTTTTTCTTCATTTTCTTGGGTTTCCTTGAGGGATTTACTAATTTATTCTAAGATTGGCAACAACCAACATCTGTCTAATTGGATGAAATACCCATTAACTAGGAGGAAACTGATACCTAGTAGTAGAAATGAAATATCACCAACTCTGTGGGGCTAGTGAGGTTGGTTTCTAGCCAAAAATAAGGGTCATGAGTCTACAATTGGTGATCCTAAAGAAGCTAAGTAAGAAGTTGAACCAAAAAAAAAACATATAGTTATCCCCTTGGCTATGGGAAGTAGACAAAATTGCCGGGGAGAAAATTGGGATCTTGGGGGTGGGGTGGGATGTGGGTAAGGGGAGATGGGGAGAGAAAAGGGAGAAGGGGAGGATGGGGGGAACTTGGGGAAAAAGGATGATTGGGATAAAGGAAGGTAGGATGGGGAGCACGGAAGCACAATTCTTAGTTAAGGGAGCCACCTGAGGGTTGGCAAGAGACTTGAACCTAGAGTGGCTCCCAGGAGCCCAAACCAAGGTCCCCAGTTAGTTCCTTGGGCAGCTGAGTATAGGGAACCTGAAATGACCCTAGCCTATAGCAATACTGACGAATATCTTGCATATCATCATAGAACCTTCATCTGGTGATAGATGAATATAGAGACAGAGACCCACACTGGAGCACTGGACTGAGATCCCAAGGTCCCAATGAGGAGCAGAAGGAGGGAGAACATGAGCAAAGAAGTCGGGACCACGAGGGGTGCACCCACCCATTGAGACAGTGGGGCTGATCTACTGGGAGCTCACCAAGGCCAGCTGGACTGTGACTGAAAAAGCATGGGTTAAAACTGGACTCTCTGAACATGGCGAACAATGAGGGCTGATGAGAAACCAAGGACAATGGCACGGGGTTTTGAACCTACGCAATGTGCTGGCTTTGTGGGAGCCTAGCCAGTTTGGATGTTCACCTTCCTAGATATGGACAGAGAGGGGAGGACCTAGGACTTACCACAGGGCAGGGAACCCTGACTGCTCTTTGGACTGGAGAGGGAGGGGGAGAGGAGTGGGAGGAGGGGGAGAAGGATGGGAGTAGGGGGAGAAGGGTGGGAGGAGGGGGAGGCAAATGGGAGGCTGGGAGGAGGTGGAAACTTGTTTTTTTTTCTTCCTTTTCTCAATAAAAAAAATAAAAACATGATCAGAAAGAAAAAAAAAAAAGAAAAGTTTTACATACTTTTAATTAAGCAGCATAATTGAGTGGAATCCTCAGCATTTTTTTTTTTACGACGGTTTACTTCCAAGATGGGACTAGGCAGAAAATTAACTTGATTTTTTTTTAATCTAGTATCTCTTTTTATTTGATTTTATTGAACCTATACATTTTTATCTGTCTTTTTTTGTGGTCATTATGTTGGTTAGGTTTTATCAACTCAACTGTTTCGTTATATTGTATGCATTTTAATAAATAAATTTTGCCTGAAGACCAGAGACAAAGCTGAAGCCCCTAAAGGTTAGGTGACACACACACCTTAATTTTAGGATTTGGGAAACAGAGTCAAATTGATCTCTGGGTGTTCAAGGCCATCCTGGTCTTCAGAAGATCAATGCAGAAACAAATCCAGGTGGTGTTGGCTCTCACCTTTAATCCCAGTCCTATGAAGTCGCATGCTATTAATCACTGTAGTAGAGTGAATATAAAATGGGAGGAGAGAGAGGCTTTAGGATTAGTTTGCAGTTGCCAGCTTTGGTAGAGCTAAGACTTCTCTAATGGCTTTGCCACTATGCTTCTCTGGTTTTTGGATTGAACTCCAATTTCTGTCTCTGGGATTTTATTATTTGTGCTATACTCAACAGACTCTAGAATTATGTGAGAAGAGGGACCATCAATTGAGGAATTGCTTTGATCAGATTGTCTTGTATGCAAGCCAAAATATCTGTAGGATAATTTTTTTATTAGACTGATGTGAGAGAGCAGAGACTTTTGTAAGTGGTTTCACTCCCTGCACATTTGATCCTAGGTTGCATAAAATGGCAAGCAAAGCATTATAGCAATCCAGTAAGCACCAATTCTCCATGATCTCTGTTTCAGTTTCTGTGTCCAGGTTTCTGTTTGATCTCCCTCAATTATGGGATTTGAATTTCAACTGTAAGAAAAATAAACCCTTTCATCAACAGAAGCAATGGAAGGCAAAATAAACCCTGAGTCCAAGTTTTATTTTATTTGTAGTTTATTGGTAACTTCCATCCACGGAATGATTTTTAGAATTCACACCACTTGAGGACAATATCTCAAATACGTTTCTGTTGTCTATACAGAATTTTATTTAACATTTATTTTATGAAAAGATGACAGTTACTCATTCTATATCAAAGAAAAAGATATAAAAAGAGTAGAAAAATATAAAGTTTACCAACAAAAGTAATACTTGCTTTTACAGAGAAACTCACAAGGATCAAAAAAGCACAAATAATTAATAAATTACCAGATCAACCTCCACCATTTTTCCAGACATAAAGTCCTAGCTCCATCACTACAAACCCTGGCTCAATGTGAGAGAGGCTTTATACATGCATCAGGCACATAACTACTAAAAATATACTAATGTCCAAGGCATATTGTTAAGTGTTTCTTTTTTTTCATTTTTTTATTGAGAAAAGGAGAAAAAAAAAACAAGTTTCCACCTCCTCCCAGCCTCCCATTTCCCTCCCCCTCCTCCCACCCTTCTCCCCCTCCTCCCACCCTTCTCCCCCTCCTTCCACCCTTCTCCCCCTCCTCCCACCCTTCTCCCCCTCCCCCACTCCTCTCCCCCTCCCTCTCCAGTCCAAAGAGCAGTCCGGGTTCCCTGCCCTGTGGTAAGTCCTAGGTCCTCCCCTCTCCGTCCATTTCTAGGAAGGTGAACATCCAAACTGGCTAGGCTCCCACAAAGCCAGCACATTACATAGGTTCAAAACCCCGTGCCATTGTCCTTGGCTTCTCATCAGCCCTCATTGTTCGCCATGCTCAGAGAGTCCAGTTTTATCCCGTGCTTTTTCAGTCACAGTCCAGCTGGCCTTGGTGAGCTCCCAACAGATCAGCTCCACTGTCTCAGTGGGTGGGTGCACCCCTCGTGGTCCCGACTTCTTTGCTCATGTTCTCCCTCCTTCTGCTCCTCATTGGAACAATGGGAACTCAGTCCAGTGCTCCAGTGTGGGTCTCTGTCTCTATCTCCATCCATCACCAGATGAAGGTTCTATGATGATATGCAAGATATTCATCAGTATTGCTATAGGCTAGGGTCATTTCAGGTTCCCTATCCTCAGCTGCCCAAGGAACTAACTGGGGACCTTGGCTTGGGCATCTGGGAGCCACTCTAGGTCCAAGGATCTTGCCAACTCTAAGGTGGCTCCCTTAACTAAGAATTGTGCCTCTGTGTTCCCCTATCCAACCTTCCTTTATCCCAATCCTCCTTTTTCCCCAAGTTCCCCCCATTCTCCCCTTCTCCCTTTTCTCTCCCCATCTCCCCTTATCCCCATCCCACCCCACCCCCAAGATCTCAGTTTTCTCCCCGGCCATTTTGTCTACTTCCCATAGCCAAGAGGACAACTATATGTTTTTCCTTTGGTTCACCTTCTTACTTAGCTTCTTTAGGATCACCAATTGTAGTCTCTGTGACCCTTGTTTATGGCTAGAAACCAATTATGAGTGAGTACATCCCATATTCATCTTTTTGGGTCTGGCTTACCTCACTCAGGATACTGTTTTCTATTTCCATCCATTTGCATGCAAAATTTGAGAAGTCATTGTTTTTTACCGCAGCGTAGTACTCTAATGTGTAGATATTCCACACTTTCTTCATCCATTCTTCCATTGAAGGGCATCTAGGTTGTTTCCAGTGTTTTTTAAAACTATTTAGAAATGCAGAAATGTTCTGCATTGAGAATTACTAGGACACAGAACTCAGAATCAACAATAAAATCTTCATCTGAAAATTCAATAACTTCAATGAAAACATGAAAAAACATCTCAGTAAACTTAATGAAGATAACAATAAATATTTGACTGATGTCCAAGGGAAAATAACACATACCAAATGACCTACAACAATTGGAAATGGAATTTAGTAGAGAGATAAAAGTGCTTAAGATAACTCAAGCTGGAATAAAGATGTAACTGAAATGTTCGATAACCCAATTAAAAAATTCAGGCAAAAGTCTCCAGAAGAAGTTTTGAAGATAATGTAGGGTATTTGATTACTCTAGCAATGAATAGGCAAAGAATAAATTAAAAATGAAAGGAATATGCTAGAATTTTTGGTCACCTTGAAGAGATCAAATCTTCAGATTATAGTCATAGAGGATTACATAGAACAGATCTTCTATAAATTCATAAATGAAAACATTTAATCCAAAGAAAGATGTATGTACACAGATACAACAAGCATACAAAACATTAGGAAGGACCAAAAGGAAACTATCCATAGCATATTATAGCAGAAAAAAACAAATGTACAAAATAAAGAGAATGTGATGTAAGCTTCAAGAGAAAAACTACAAATCACATATAAAAGAAAACCCATGAAAAAAAGAGCTGAACACTCAGTGGAAACTTTAAAAGCCAGAAGATTCAGGAGAATTCCCCTTCTAGTTCAGACTACTGTACACAGCAAAACTGTCCTCCATAATTTAAAGAGAAACAAAAACTTTACTTGACATTACCAGTATAAAATCTTACATGTCCAAAAAAAAAAAAAAAAAAACAAAGCTACAGAGAATAATGAAGCAGTACTGTTGGCTGAAGAGTTGAATAAGCATAGACCAAATTCTACCACCACAAGAAAATATGTCATGCCTTCTGGGATCAGCAAGCAAAGACAAGTAATGCTTCTGAGACTGATATTCACCAAAGACCATAGAGAGACTTGGGATTGCTTTGGTATCTGGAAAAGCTGTCTCACTTCTGTTCATTTACTTTCCCCTCTCATATCTGTCTGGTGACATTTGATGACTAAGGTACTGGTAGTTCATTACTTTTTTAGTTAAGTTTTCTGCTAAAAGTACAGAAAATTTGCCTCTTTCTAAGGCTTGATAGCCCAGGATTAACAGGTTTATGATGTAATTTCAAAGGTTCAGAGTTATAAAATTTCCTTAATTGTCTGCTAAAATGTTCATGCCTTTTAACCTAAAGTCATGGCCTTTTGCTATGACACCAAGATATAAATCTGTTCCAGCTGTCTCACAGATAGATACCTGTAGGTTCCTGAAAGAAGTTCTGCTGCTCTATCAAGAAATGTTAGTCTGGTAAATACTAAGTGACCAGAGTCTATTTTGACCCCAGCCATTTTTGAGCATATGTTACAGATTGTTGTGCTTGAGTCCAAGGATCCCCAAGAAGAACATCAAAGGGCCCCACTTCTGAATGCAAAAACATAGTTTGATTTCTTTTTTTTCTTTTTCTTTTTTTCTTTTATTTATTTATTTAATTATTAAAGATTTCTGTCTCTTCCCCGCCACCGCCTCCCATTTCCCTACCCCTCCTCCAATTAAGTCACCCCCCCCCTCAGCCCAAAAAGCAATCAGGGTTCCCTGTCCTGTGGGAAGTCCAAGGAACCCCCACCTCCATCCAGGTCTAGCAAGTTGAGCATCCAAACTGCCTAGGCTCCCACAAAGCCAGTGCGTGCAGTAGGATCAAAAATCCATTGCCATTGTTCTTGAGTTCTCAGTAGTCCTCATTGTCCGCTATGTTCAGAGAGTCCGGTTTTCTCTCAGGCTTTTCCAGACCCAAGCCAGCTGGTCTTGGTGAGTTCCCAGTAGAACATCCCCATTGTCTCAGTGTGTGGGTGCACCCCTCGCGGTCCTGAGTTCCTTGCTCATGCTCTCTCTCCTTCTGCTCCTGATTTGGACCTTGAGATTTCAGTCCTGTGCTCCAATGTGGGTCTCTGTCTCTGTCTCCTTTCATCGCTTGCTGAAGGTTAATATTCAGGAGGATGCCTATATGTTTTTCTTTGGGTTCTCCTTATTTAGCTTCTCTAGGATCACTAATTATAGGCTCAATGTCCTTGGTTTATGGCTAGAAACCAAATATGAGTGAGTACATCCCATGTTCCTCTTTTTGGGTCTGGCTTACCTCACTCAGGATAGTGTTTTCTATTTCCATCCATTTGTATGCAAAATTCAAGAAGTCCTTGTTTCTTACTGCTGAGTAGTACTCTAATATGTATATATTCCATACTTTCTTCATCCATTCTTCCATTGAAGGGCATCTAGGTTGTTTCCAGGTTCTGGCTATCACAAACAATGCTGCTATGAACATCGTAGAGCATATACTTTTGTTGTATGATAAGGCCTCTCTTGGGTATATTCCCAAGAGTGGTATTGCTTTCATTTCTTAAGTACCAGCTAGCACCTGTCTTTGCCTCACAGTCTGACACAGCAGATGGAGGGACAAGGACTCTATTTTTGTAAGAGATTTATAAAGACAAAAACCACAAAGCAGTCACAAGGTTACAGTCTTACAATACAAAATTATTTATCCTATATCACAATTGACTAAATGTGAGGTAAAGCTCAACTATTAGTTCCTGATAAACTAGTAGTATCTAAGGGGGATAGCAACAGGCCCACTAGTTACACCCTCCAAACATCTGCTGACCCTGTGCTAACCTCAGGGGCAAAACAGTTGTTAATGAGGTACCTACAAGGACACTTGAAGCAAGTAGATGTAAACAGATATTGTTTGGACACCCTGGTGGGTCACTTTGACCAGGGCAGACACAGTTTCTTGGGAATTTTTTTTTTTACTTTGGTGGACTGCATTCAGCCCCCTAGTTAGGTTCTGTCTAAAATGGAGTTCCTTTTCAAAATGGAGTTTGTTTTTTTCTCCTTCACAGATCACTCCTGCTGCCTGGGCCTGTGGTCTAAGTTAAGGTCAACCTGCAGAGGACTTTCCAGATATGATAGCACCTGCTCCAGCTTCTGGGATTTCACCATTAGTACCACATTTCCAGACTCAAATGGGCACCTACCTAACAACTGAAATCTGGTTTTAAAGGGCCTATCTGCTCTCATGTCTCCATCATTCACCATTGTCTCTTCGGTGCAACCAAGACACTTCCCTGCCCCATTCTTTCTGGCAGTTAATCACCCTTCCCATGGTGAGCACTATTTATAGGGCCTATAATAATAGTCTGTTGTTGTTTTTTTTTTTTTTCTCCTAGCAACCTGCCTTTTCAGCTCCTTCAAGGAACAGATACCCGAGGTCTCCAGGATGGGAATTGACCCAATGCCTCTCCACCAACACCTCCTGCTAAACATGAGCTAACCTACTACCAACTCCAACCCCCACACCATTCCATTCCTGCAAGAAGTAGCCAGACAAGAACCAGCATCCATATACTCAGAGTCTGGGATGTTCAGGTAGAAGCCTCATGCCAGTCCCTGGCATCCATATATCCAAAGAGTCTGAAACTTTGGGGTGGATCTCACTCTAGCCCCTGTCATTCATACATCCAAAGAGTCTGGGATGTTCAGGGGGAGGCTCCATCCACGCTCCCTCCCCAAGAGCTGCCCTCAAAACTATGACATGTCCCCAGAGATGCTCAAGACCATTCACACAGGGTATTTAAGCTGTCCTGCAGAAAACAGACACATGATTTTCCAGTCTTCCTTATCCATCTCCTCTCTGGGGGACTGGAAAGCCACCCAGTAGCATTTGTATCCACTAAATGTGGGCTTTTTATAATTTGGTTTGATTTGTTCTTATTTGGATTGTTGTATCTGTAGAGATGCTTGTTGGTGTGCAGAAAATTTTCACTCTGTGATATATTTTAAGTTTAGTGAATTTTGATGTAGCCCATGTATTCCCATTTGAAGTTTCTAGAAAGGATAATTTCAGAGACAGAATCAAGAAGTGTATGGAGATTAAAAGAAATTTTATTGTTTTTATGTAAATTTTCCATGTTTACAGAGCTTTATTTGAGAATGATAACAGTTTTATTGGCAAAGGTGATTATTCTTGCAAATAAATTTAAATATAATTAATGTCCCTGAGTACACTTGTGAGTAATCAATTTTTTGCCTTATATCTTTTGTATTAATTACTTCGAACTGTTTTACTTTTGTTGATTATTTTATGTTTTCTATTTCATTTATTTGTTGATATTTCATGCATTTATCCATGTCCTGTTTCTTTGTGTGTGTGTTTATCACCTTGACAAAAGATAGAGTCATTTGTGAAGAGGGAACTGCATTTGCAAAATTGCTCCCAACAGAGTAGTCTGTGGACAAGACTGTCAGCATGATTTTAGATTGATGTTTGAATGCCCACCTCAACTGGGTTGTGCCAACCCTAGACTGGTAATCCTGAATGTGATAAAACAACACCCTAATTATACCATGAGGAACAAGCCAATAAATAGTAGTTTTTCATGGCTTCTTCAGTTCCTATCCCTAGATTTCTGCTCTGACTTCCCTCAGTAACATAGTGTGACTTGAGAAAACAAATGTGGCAGTTGTTCAGCATAAATTATTCAGCCTTGAAAATTAAGAAAGAATGTCATCTGTGAAAACAAGTATGAACCTGGAAGGTATTAATTTAAAGGAAATAGGAAAGTAACAGAAACTTATATATCAGATATGTCATTTATATTTGGAATGCAGAAATGTTAAACTTATAAGAATTATAAAAGTGTTTACTTAAGTGTTCAAGCTGAGGTTAGGAAAAATAAATATGTAAATACATAACCAATTATCTCTGTCTGGTGTCCTCAATATTATTCCCAGATTGTTCTGCACTGATGACAGCTTCTTAACAGGTATCATAATAATGAAAATGTATGTGGTATAGTGCATGTATTATATCTGCCACGACAAAAATTAAATAGAAAGAAAGCAGTGATTATTAAAAATAAAACCACCTAGCAAAATAATATTGATGGGAAAAGGCCACGGAATACTCATTGTTGGTTCATTTGTATTTTCTAGGCTAAACACAACATCAATTTCTACATTAAACCCAGTATATAATTAATTTTCTGTTATTTCATTCCTACAAGTATTCATGGTTCTTTTGTTTTAAAAGTATCTCTTTGCCAACAGTGGAGTTCCTATAAGGCTCTCAGTTAACAGAAATATTATAAATTCCACTGATTTCATCCTATAAAATTTCAGGTACAAATTCTCAGCAGTCATAATAAGATATCACTTAAAGGGGCTGGAGAAATGGCTCAGTGGTTAAGAGCACTGGCTGCTCTTCCAGAGGTCGTGAGTTCAATTCCCAGCAACCACATGGTGGCTCACAGCCATCTGTAATGAGATCTGGTGCCCTTTTCTGGCATGTGGGCATACATGGAGGCAGAATGTTGTATACACAATAAATAAATAAATAAATAAATCTTTAAACAAAAAAAAGATATCACTTAAATATCTTATGTATGTGCTTATGACAATGTTACGTATAAAACAAGATGTGGTCACTTCCAGCAGCTTTTTCACTCTCTCATACACAGAAAACCACATGAATATGAACTTTATCTGTATCTGCTGAAATTGTTCTCGTGCTGATATCTGTTTTTGGTGCTGAAAGATATATCTCTTCATGTAACTTGTGACATCAAATATCAATTGTTACAGAATCATTGTTTGAAGTATTTTTTATAATGCTTTGTATCATGGGTACAAAGGAAATCAAACCAGTATCACAAAATCTAATATGCCCCTAATCAACAGCTTTTACTTTCAGGCTTTCTTTTCCATTATGTAAAAGATGCAATGGTAAATGTGACAGTAACACAGTTAAGATTAACTTTGTTTCGTGGAAATGTGAGAGGCACGTGGTGACAAGTTAAATCAAAGTTTCACATTATAAATTTTGGGAAAGGAATAAATATTTACAAATCCATCCAGACGTATTTGGTAACAAATCATTGGACATAAGTTTAATAATATATGTATGTCTATGTACAAATATGCTATGAAAGGCATAAACCTTAAGCTAGAAAGGCAATTTTATAGGATCATGTAGTCTATATGCTAAAATAATATTCAATTTTCTTTGGCAAATCAAAGGAAGTGACATAAACATTAAAAATAATGACATCCCCAAATACACTTCACTATAATTGATAAATTACTTAAATTAAGGTAAAAATGAGTAGGAAGTAGATGTGAAATGCTTCTTAAAACCTGAACTACAAAGATGCTTCTCCAAAATTTCTAAATTTCCTCATCTGGGCTATGCCACAAACTTTTTAATTTTAACAAATTAACAGTGATGTTGATATGGGATATTACATTTAAAAATAAATAAAAATTATGAAAGTATTCACTTAACTATTTATTTGTTCTAATTAAGCAAAATTTATTTAAATTAATTTTGTTATTTTTTCTCTGAGGATACACTTATTAAATTAAAGAAAGAAAAGTGTAGTGAACCTTTATTTTAAATTAATATTTTCCCTTTTGAGGAGAATTTCAAAATATTCCTGATTTACTCAAATATGTGTCAGATGAAATAGGTGATAACCTGTACCATGAAACTTGATACATAACACCCTCAACACACAGAGAGGACACATATGGGGGTGTGAGAGATGGCTCACTGTTTAGGATCATTTGTTGCTCTTGCAGGGGACCAGAGTTCATTTCCCATCTTCCATGCTAGGAGGCTCACAACCACATTTATCACTAGCTCCAGGTGGTTCAACACTCTCTTCTAACCTCTACAGGCACTGCACAGACATGGACATATGCAAAAAAAACTACATATAATTAAAAATAATCTTTTTAAAAATAAGAAAATATGAATTGAGTTTAACTATATGTATTGATAAATAAATATAAACGCATGACACACTTTGATTTATAGGTTTTATGCTTAAAACATCATAGAAATTACTGGGTGGTGGTGGCACATGGCTTTAATCCCTGAACTTGGGTGGCAGAGGCAGGAGGATCTCTGTAAATTTAAGGCCAGCCTGGTCTACAACAGCTAGTTCTAAGACAGGCTCCAAAGCTTCAAAGAAACTCTGTCTTGAAAAACCAAATGTAAATAAATAAATAAATACATCTTGAAAATTAATCTGGGAGAAAATTTTATTTCAAAAGCTTAAATGATTTAATAGTTTTGGAAGAATTATTTCTAATTTTGACGGCTACTACTTTAAACCAACTATCTTTAATTTAAGAAATATTATCCTGAATCCCACTTAAATTCCTAACCTATTTGAAGGAATGCAGAAAACTTATAAAGACTGAGTATATTTAGCATAATGTAAATACCACTAACTCTATGTTATGAAATTTGCATTTTTTCTGTTTTACTAACTGTGAAAGTTGAGAGAATTACTTAAATACTTACAATATTAGCTTTTTATTTTCTAGAATTGGGTAATATAATATAATTTGTAACATTAACTGAGGACAAAGTATGCCTTAGGCAACACACTTAATATAAATCAAATCCTCAGCTCTTAATAGTACAATATCAGTAATTTAACATATATTAGACATTTTCAAAATATAATAACTTCATATAATCTTCTCTTACAACTCACTGAGTTTTTTTAACAAAATCAATGAAAATAATTTGCAAGCTTACTGTATATTTTAACTCTAGAGATTACAATTATTTATTATGGGTGTTTACAGGTTGCATGAAGGAAAACACATTTCCAACATAAATAATTTATATTAAAATGATTGCAGAGTTTTAATATTACAGAAACTGGTATTAAAATGATGCTGATTTGCAGATAAATTGTATAGAACATGGCTGTTTGGGTGGAAATTCTATCCCAAGTCCCCTCCCCTGGGAGTTGCCTCATTCCCGATGTCACCTCTGAGTAAGTCTGCCAAACAATCACCCCTCCCCAAAGATGCACAAGATCACTCTCACAGGGTATTTAAACTGCCCCTCAGAAAACAAACATGTGGTTTTCCAGTCTTTTTTCCCTATCTCCTTTTTGGGGAGATGGAAGGCCACCTAGAAGCCTTGGTATCCATTAAACCTGGGCTTTTTCTCATTTGGTTTGATTTGGTCTGATTTGGATTATTGCATCTGTGGAAAGGTTTATCCAAGCGCAAAAACTTTTCATATCGAAGTTCAACAGAGGGCGTGTATAGTTCTATCACTGGTCCAGAATCACCTGTTGGGAAAACATCCTCCTCCCTGCAACTGTTCTCCATCATGCTAAGATTGGCTACATCTGGGTAAGTTTGCAGTTCCAAGTCATTGCCTTAGAGGCCCATGGCCCCATTCTAATTTCAGGCTATCCTGCAAAAGACATGGTTGTCTAGACACATGACCTAACTAGAACAAAGACCAACCTTGTCCCTGTGGGATTCCTTTGTCAGGAGACATCTTGTTTAAGGGATTTCTTAAAACCCTATGTATATTTTATCCAAAGTCTACCACGGTGAACGCATTGTGCTAGGCTTTGATTCCATGCATGGTCTTGTAAAAGGAACACTTATAATTTGAGACCTGATCAATAAATGTCCTTGGGCTTTTTTTACATAATCTTTTTTTTTTTTTTTTTTTTTTTTTTTTTTTTTTTTTTTTGATTTTTCGAGACAGGGTTTCTCCGTAGCTTTTGGTTCCTGTCCTGGAACTAGCTCTTGTAGACCAGGCTGGCCTCGAACTCACAGAGATCCGCCTGCCTCTGCCTCCCGAGTGCTGGGATTAAAGGCGTGCGCCACCACCGCCCGGCCTACATAATCTTTTTAAATTGGGGCTATCCGACACTATATATCCTTAACGCCTAAAACTTTTTGCCAGCATGAGAACAAATAAACAACCCCCCCACAATGCCCATGATTTCTAAATACTGTGCTCCTATTCCTCCTCCCCACCACATTCCCTGATTCTATTGCTGTTTGTGTTTTGCTGTTTGTCTGTTTTCCTGACATGTAATCTGGTCATGCTGGGATTCTCCCTACAATGGATCTGTCCCCCCATTCTCCCACTCTAAACTGTCTTCTGTTCTTTTTTGTTGTTGTTGTTGTTCTTCCTTACAGAATCTGCTGATATGGCCCTTAATGGGACCACTTTTGTGCTTTCCTGGCTTCAGCATCATACTGCAGAATTGTTAAATTGATCAAATGACACAGGGTCCTAAAAAAGTTTTTTTTCCTCTTTCTGTTAATTTAAATGTGTAAATATTATGGCCACAATATGCTTTTTATATGTCTATGTGTGTATTTGTTATTGCCTTAAAATATCTAAAACTTATAGCTCCAGATTACTACAACAACTCCGGAAAAATACAAACCTGTGGATAACCACCATTTTTTGGTTGAGTTCAAAACAGAAACCTCAATGCCATCTATGGTAAGAATTTTCAGGTTTCAGATGTGTCTAAGGAGGTTCACAGTTTCCAAGTTCCTTTAATTGTCTTCTAAAATGTTCATGCCATTAACCTAAAGTCATAGCCTTTTGCTATGACACACCAAGATGTAAATTTGTTCCAGGTATCTTTAAGACACCTATAGGTTCCTGGAGAAAATTCAGCTGCTGGTTCAAGAAATCTGATCTGGTAAAACCTAACAGTCTCCAGAGCCTATTTTGACCCCACTCATTTCAACCATATTTTACAGCTCACTCTTGCTATCTAGGCCAAGACCAACTTACAGAGGGCCCTCCAGAAAATGCCAGCACACCTGTACCAGTTCCTGGAACTTCACCATTGGTACCACTTCTCCAGGCTCAGATTGGCACCTACCCAACAACTGAAATCTGCTTTTAAAGGGCCTATCTGCTCTCATCTCATTCATTCACCACTGCCTCTCCTATACAACCAGGGTACTTCTCTGTCTCATTCTTTCTGGCAGTTAATTCCACTTCCCATGGCTAGCCCCATTCATAGGGCTGATAATAACAATCTATCTTTTTCTCCTAGAAACCTGTCTTCTCGGTTCTCTCTCACAAAAAAAAAAAAAATACCAGATGCCTTAGGTCTCCAGGAAGGCAGTAATCTGAATGTCTATACAGATACACCTCCTGCTGAATGTGAGTCCACCAACTCCCAACTTTTCCCCCCTTTCATATTACCCCATGCCCACAGGAAGGAGCCAGTGCCCCTATACCCAAAGAGTCTGGGCTATTTGGTTAGAAGCATAACCACAGTCCCTGGCATTCATATATCCAAAGTATCTGGAATATTTGAGTGGAAGATTCATCCCAAGCTCCCTCCCCTGGGAGTTGCCTCAGTCTTGACTCCACCTCCAAGAAAGCCTGCCAAATGATAACCCCTCCCCAAAGATGTTCAAGACCACATCCAAAGGGTATTTAAATTCCCCCACCTAGAGAACAAACATATGGTTTTCCAGTCTTCTTTTCCTGTCTCCTCTCTGGAGGACTGGAAAACAGCTGGGAGCATTAGTATCGATTAAACCTGGGCTTCTCTAATTTGATTTGGTCCGATTTGGATTATTGCAATGACAGGATTTTTGGGACACTCAAACTTTTCAATATCATCACCCACTTAAAATATTCGGTTCTATGCTTTCTAATTTTCCTAGTGATCCCTTTTTAATCAGAAGAGAAAGAAGTTACAGTACACCATCTAAATTATTAATATCTTGGATCCAAAGTGTCTCTGCTTCCATTGTATTATCCAACATTATACACTTTAACTATCCCACAAGTGAGAATTCTTAGTAATTATAAATATATACATATTTATAAATATATACGCATGAGTTTTGTATAAACAGTTACCAAGAATGTCTACTGTACCAAATGAAATAATTGTTAAAGAATATGAAAGTTAAAGTATAATCATGATGATGCAGTGTAACTTAAGTTTTAGAGGATTATTTTCAAATTAATCCTCTAAACATAATGAGTTTTTCATATGTCAGAGTTATTATGATTGTGATTATTAGTCTTATGAAAGCAACATGTAATTTACTAAAGGGTATTTTTTTTTCATTTCTGCTTAAGACAAAGCATCCATAGTATATACCATTCTAACCACACTTAATAGTTTACTTGAGGTTGTAATCATATAGAAAAAAAAAAACAATACCAAAAGTGGTGGCATAGAGACTAAAAGCAAAGAAATATTGATGGAGGAAGGTCATTGGCCAATAAAGAAACTGCTTGGCCCTGTGGGTGGAGTAAACAGAACAAAATGCTGGGAGGAAGAGGAAGTGAGGTCAGACTCTCGACAGCTCTCCTCTTGGGAGCAGATGCCTGAGAGAGATGCCATGCCCCGCTCCCGGGATGAAGCTCCGACCCAGGATGGACATAGGCTAGAATCTTCCTGGTAAGCGCACCTTGGGGTGCCATACACAGATGATTAGAAATGGGCAAAATTAATATGTGAGAATTAGCCTAGAAGAGAATGGGCCAAGCAGTGTTTAAATGAATACAGTTTGTGTGTTGTTATTTCGGGCATAAGCTAGCCGTGCAGGCGGCCGGGGTGCTGGGAACGCGGCCCCGCTGCCTTTATTACTACAAAATATGTTCTCTATTCTCCACCTGTTCATTTGTATTTCTCTTTGACCCATTTGTTCCTTTTCATTGTAGATCTCTGTAAGAGTGATCACTAATAACAACAGGATATAGTAATAATAGAATATCTTGAGCTCTTTTCTGTCAATGACATTAATCACAAGCACTTCAATTTAGTTTAAGGCTAAAATTTTTAGGTAAAAGCAAATAACACCCAGAGTCTTTGCGAAATTAGCACAATAATAGTCTGTAGGCCAGATATAATTTTCTTCTAATCTGATACCTCTTGCACTGGACTAAAACAGACCACATGGCATTCAGCCATAGCTGGCAGATTGTCATGTCCTAAGTAGTGTATTATTAAGTCTTTTTTTTTGATTTTTCAAGACAGGATTTCTTAATAGAACACCCAAGAAAAATCCTAAGGCTAAAGCTGTTGCCATTACTTTTATTATTCAGATTTTGGTATATTCAAAATCCGGTGTAATACAATTGTTTACATAGTTACATAGTTTACATCATTATAGAATTTGTTTACTTGTTTAATCCTGGCGTTCTTTTGGTTCTCGGTCATAAAACACACTAGTGGTCCTACATGAACTAAATTTTCTAAGAAAGGGATGCCCTACACTTCATTCTTCTGTCATCTTTCCACAAAGATTCTTTGCCCAACAATATAAGTCGCTCTTTCGGTCAGAGGTAACTTCAAATAATCTATCTTTATTGCTTCTTATGCTACATAATTACTGGAGTATAGTGTAATAAGAGACTTTTTAACCTGATCTAACTCATCAAATATTGTTGACCTCTTGAAATTTATTTTGCTTGATTGTGTTATTCCTGAGTACATGAGATGTTTCAAGAATATCTCATAGTCTCATACAGAGACCTCTGGCTTTTTTATGTATGTCACAACCTTCAAGTAGACCTTTAGGTAGATGAGTGTATCTCTATGAAAGTAAAATGAGTAGTATGCTCAAAACTTTCCTGGAAAAGCTTAGGAACAGTTCTCCTTGAAGAAAGCATAAATGATTCATAATTTTCCACCAATCAAATATTCCAATATTAAAAATATTAAAATACCTCCAACTAGGCAACATGTAGAGAGCAAGTCGTAAAGTGGCATGGTTTCAATTTTGCTACAATTTTGTCAAACAATGGTTCTGGCTTTATGACTTTTGCTATTCCCATCAGTATGGTTGTGCCATTAGATGTCTTCTTTTGTGTGCATGTGTTTCACAGATAATTTTTCCTATAGAGTGATCATGACTACACCATCTGTGCCATATCCAGATCTAGAAAACAGCAATTCATAGCAACAGCCCACCATTCTCTTATTTCAGCCTTTCTTCTTCCTCTCCCATGATGTCCCCTTAGCATTTGATAGGCTGATGTAGTAGATTTCCCATTTAGGATTGAGCACTCATCAGTTACTTATTCTCAGCACATTGATCAGAAGTCTCTCTCTCTCTCTCTCTCTCTCTCTCTCTCTCTCTCTCTCCATATATATTCTGTATATATATATATATATATGTGTGTGTGTGTGTGTGTGTGTGTGTGTGTGTGTGTGTGTATACATATATATGGTATTTAGAGTTTTGAGACAGGGTTTCTTTGTAGTTTTGGAGCCTGTCCTGGAACTAGCTCTTGTGGACCAGGTTGGCCTTGAACTCTCAGAGATCCACCTGCCTCTGCCTCCTGAGTGCTTTGATTAAAGGCGTGTGCCACCACCACCTGGCGTGAGTCTCTATGTTAACTATTGCCCACTTGAAAAATATAAAGATGAAGTATAAGAAGAAGGAGAAGTTCCTGAAGCCAAGGCTAAGACCAGAATTTGTCTGCAGTTACAAACATGAATATTTAAAAGGTAGTCTGACTATGTGCCTACTTAGTATAACATGAGTAGCATATTGTATTCTTGAGGCCATGACATACCCATCAAATTTCTTAACTCTAGGAAGTAGGGAGATGTTTGCAATAAGAAACTCAATTCTGAATCAAGAAAAGCATAATTTATAATTGTAACTATTTTCTGTGATACTTTTACTTGCTTATTTCTATTTCTTTCTCCAATTCAACATCTGTCATGAAAATTATATTTTTATTTTAATATACCAGTCCCTTTTTCTGGAAGGGGCATAACAGATCTGAAAATTTATAGTATATAATTGTTGTATCCTCTCCAAGGGTTTCTGAAGTATTGACCTATTTTAGTTACTTTACTATAGGTGTGAATAGACATAATGACAAAGGATACGTACAAAAGAAAACAATTAATCAGGGTCTTACTGCAGTTCAGAGAGTGAGTCCATTACTATCACAGTGGGGAACAAGGTATTAAGAAGGCAGGCACTAATAACAGAAAATGGCCAACAATGATTTTCTTACTTTTCTGTTTCTGTAGAAAAATTCTGACAAAATCAGTTTGGGAGAAATTTGGTTTATTTTGACATATCATTCTATGGTGCAATCCATTAGGCATGAAAGTCATAATGTGAGGAGCTTGAGATAGCTGATCACATTGCATCTGCACTAAGAATACAGAAGAAGATGAATCAATGTGCTCTGTTTTCTTTCACTATGTTTTATTATCCAGAATCCAAATCCTGTGAAGAATGCTACCCACATTAGGTTTCTCTTCCCATCTTAATTTATTGAGTGAAGATATCACCCACAGCAATGCCCAAAGACCTTACTTAAAATGGAGACTTTTCTCCGTCTCGCCCAGTCCCACTTGACTGTTTTCCAGTAGCTCTTTATGAGATAACCAATCATAAACTTAATATTAATTGTAATTACTTGGCCAATGGCATAGGCATATTACTGACTAGCTTGTACAACTAAATTAATATACTTTTACTAATCTGTGTATTGTCACATGGCCATGGTTTACCAGTGATGCCCTGGCATGTTACTCCTTTGGTGACAACATGACATCTCTCTGATTCTGCCTTCTCACTCTCAGAATCTTTGTTTGGATTTCTTGCCTGGCTGCATTCTGTCCGACTACTACCCAAAACAAATTTATTCATCATCCAATGAGAGAGAGACATAGTCACAGAATACAGAAGGACATCCTACACCACCTCCCCTTTTTATCTAATTAAAAAGTTTAAATGGGAGAATAAAAATAAAAAAGTGTAAACACAGGTTGCTCATTCATTTCCCATCTACTTAGACCTGAATAATCACGCAGAAGCTATATTAATTACATTGTTTAACCAATAGATTATATGTATTTTTAGCTAGCTTTTATTTATTAAATTCACTCATTTCTATTAATCCGTATATTGCCATGAGGCTGTGGCTTACCATACACATATCTGACATCTGTTTCCTTCAGCAGCTACAGGATGTCTTCTTGACTCCACCTACTATCTCCATATATAACTTCCAGCCTGGCTATATTTCAGCCTGCCATAGACCAAAGCAGCTTTATTCATTAACCAATAAGAACAACACACTTATTTCTGCTTTTCTGTCTAAATAAAAAGTAAGGTTTTAATTTTAACCCAGTAAAATTACATATAACAAAACAGGTATCAAGCAAAAATTAGACTTACAATATTTAGTCTATCTGTATCTGGAAAGTTTCAAAATTAATGTATCTTGTATCATAACTATGGTAAACTATAATTATAACTATCTGTCTTCAACTCTTCAAAGACCACAGAAGGAT
The DNA here is from genome assembly GCF_018167655.1 of Microtus oregoni. Lineage (NCBI taxonomy): Eukaryota > Metazoa > Chordata > Mammalia > Rodentia > Cricetidae > Microtus > Microtus oregoni. The sequence goes on along the minus strand of NW_024544152.1, from coordinate 2,381,051 downwards.
AAAATTTACCTAAGTAAACAGGAAGTAAATTGCAAGCAACTTCTAAAAATCTAGAATTGATAGAGTCATTTTGCTGCCTGGGTAGTCACCAAAGTTCTTCTGAAAGCCTGGGCATCCATCTTTAGACTACAGACCCATAGTAGCTGACAGATTTTTCCACAAAGGATGAAGTTTAAAGATCTAATCTACCTTGTACTGGCAAAGTTTATCAGTTGCTTTCCTCTGTGTTCTGCAGAATGTCTGACATTTTCTTCTGTGAACTAGGGACACTGAAGAACAGTCTCACCTTCTTTAGGCAAGTTAAGCCGCCATATTTCTGTGGGTCTTGCATGTTCAGTTCATACAGTATAGCATCAAACAGTCCAGGCAAGAACAGTTTCTTGCCCAAATGAATAGCAAACTCCATAAAGAGCTTCATTGATGTCCATTATCCACTTGAAATAATTGTTACTGACAAAAATAACACCACAGTGTCAAGAAAAGGCTTAAATTCATAAAATATTTTAAATGTCAAATTCTGTAGGTCTTTGAAATTTCAGAAGATTACCTATCTAAGTATAATATATCTCTGTTTATCTAGAAAACCTAACATGACTACAAGTTTGACTATTATAAATGACTATCTATTAATCTGTATTTCTTAATTATACATTACATGTTTAAATGAGCTTCAGAAACACAATATCTTAAATAAGAAAAGAATATATATATCTTATTTAAGAAATATATATATATACATACATATATATTACACAGTGTAAAGAACTGACCTTAAATCTGTATCAATAGACCAAGATCCATGCAAATGCAAAGTATTCATCTTTATATCATATCTCTCCTCCTTTTTAATACATAGATTGACTGTGACCATTTAACCATTTACAATCAACAATCAGTAAATGAATACAATCATGTCTAAAAAATAATTTGCGGAATTTGGTTGTAGTTTTCTTCAAACTGCTTCCTGGTGTTTGTTGGGAAAAATACTTTTAGGGTTCACAGAGACATTTCAGGGATCTTGTTCCATCAAATCGCATTAGTCTGGAAGAAATCCACAAGTTCTCGTCTTTTGTGGAAACAAAAGCAGAATCTCTTTTCCAAAGTATCATATGCTTAGTCTCAAACTTTGAAATCAAGTCTTGCTTTTTTTTATGTTTTTTTTTAGGTGTTATCTGGATCAGTGCCCCAGATAGTGGGTATAATTTTGTAACCAAAGGCTGCTCATTCATTTCCAGAATGCCCAGACCTGAATAATCACACAGAAACAATATTAATTACAACAGTGTTTGGGCAGTAGCTTAGGCAGATTTCTAGTTCACTCTTATATATTAAATTAACCCATTTCTAGTAATCTGTGCAAGGCCATGAGGCTGTGGTTTACAGGGCAAGATTCTGGCTTCTGTCTCCTTCAGTAGCTACATGGCATCTCCTTGAATCCATCTACTCTATATATCTCTTCCAGCCTGACTATATTCCAGCCCTGCCATATGCCATAGCACCTTTTTTATCATTAACCAATAATAACAGCACATATACAGTAGGACATCAAGATAGGAAGTTTTCAACTTTAATATAATGAAAATTATATATAAAAAACAAGTATCAAACAAGAATTATATTTACAAAATCAAATCAATTTATATTTAATAAAAATAAGGAAAATTCTCTATTATCTGTCTTTGTTAATCTAAAGTTTCATATCTAATTTATCTTTTATCATAACTAAGGAATGATATAATTATAAGTATTTAGTCTTCAAATCCAACAACTACTCCAGAATGATATAATATTACCTAAATAAATTGGAAGTACATTATAAGACCTAGGGTATTTGGCAGATCTATCAGTGAAGCAGAAAATTTGAAGCTGTCCTAACTATATTAGTAGTTTGTCAGTCATTTTTTTTTTCATTTTCCTGGAAATTATATGGCAGACTCTTTCATGAAACAGGAGTAAGGACTGTGCCAACTTCAAGCTCAGCAGTCCTTTTCCTGTGGGTCCTACATGTTCAGTTTGTATAGCATACAGTCAATCAGTTCAGGCAAGAGCAGTTTGTTGCCCATGTGGTTAGCCTTGCCACACCAAAGGCAAACTCCATGATGAGTAACTTCAATGACCATTATCCTCTTTGAAGTGATAAATGATTCCAGGAGCAAAATTCTCACATCCAATAAATTTGAAGTTCCTATAAAAAATTTAATGCCATATATTGTAGGTTTTGAAGGCTTTGAAGGTTATATATCCATCTGAATTATATCTCTACATATTTAGAAAACCTAACTAATATGTCTGTAAGCTTAACTATTATGATGAGTATTAATTTTTATTTCTTTTTTTTTCCATGTTAAACTTGCTTTTATTTATTGTGTAGCATGTGCATTACAGGAAACAAAACACAAGAAGCCAAGAACAGTCACCCAGTCACATGCAGCTGCAAGTGTACACACATCAGGTAACTGAGGTTACACAGTGTGCACCATGCTTGCCCCCACATTGTGATTATTCACCATCTAAAACCCCACGCTACATGAGTATGTTGATAACCAAGAATACACCACGCCATCTCAGTCTGTCAGACAAAGCTGTAATCCTGTCTTCCTTGGCAACAAAACTTTCATAGAAGACAAAAATGGCAGCAGGCCTCTAGATAGAAGTACTGGCGAAGTTACAATTAAAATTCTGCATTCCCTCAATGCTCAGCTTACAGGGAAACACAAAGCAACAGAGCACACTAAGCACAGCATTCCTAAGTTTATCTTCAGATCTGTGCATTATATTTATAAATGAGCTGCATAAACATAATAAACAAGAGTAGAAATATACATATAGTATAATTAAATTGACCTTAAATTTATATCGATATACAAAAATCTTTAAACAAGTATAGAAACGTATACAACATAACAAAATTAACTTCATATTTTTACCTTTACACCAAAATCCATGGAAATGCAAATATCAGAGATTAATAGCTATCTTTTTGTCCTACATTTCTATATTTCCCTAAATATAACATACATGCATAACCTACAATTAACCAAAGGGTATCCATAGTTCCCCAATTCTTGGGAATACAGATGGCATTTTCTCCAATCTACATCCTGTTGTCTGTGGACCAAGTATCTTTAGGGTTCATGAAGACATTTATGTGTTTCTTGCTCAATCAAACCATATTAGCCTCGAAGAAATCCACAGGTATAACTCTTTTGTGGAAACAAAAGTAGAACCTCTTTTCCAAAGCAACATATCCTTAGATTTAAATTTTGAACTCAAGATAACTTTAAAATATATATGCTGGTTTCACTCAGTAGCTACCACAATCAAAGTCGTTAGTTCATGAGTAGTCAAAAATTTCCAAGTAAACACAATAATACATGTAATCCAGACTGTGTTTTTTGTCTTTGCATGGCCAGTTATATCTTTTTAGTCTATTTCCACTTTAAGAATCCCAATTTATTTTCCTTAAATCAATTTTATCTATGCCTCTACTGATCCTCTATCTTCTCTCTTCCAAGATCATGTACATTTATCAAACACACTGTGACTTGTTCAGAGCCTCTTTCTTTGAATATATTTTTATTGCGTATCTCTAAACCATTTTTGTCCAGGGGAGTTTTTAAAACTTTAAGTGGGCATGGCTTTAACCAAGGCAGTTGCCCTGGATGATGGTTCTGCCCTGTTTGGTTTTAAAACATGGTGGAGGTATGTTCACTGCCAGCTCTAGGAATAAGCAGGCCCATGTCCCCATGAAGCAGCTTGTAGCACACTGCCTATAAACCCTTTTTTTTGTCAGTATGAGTAAAAGCTAAATCTGCAATGGAGTGCACTGCATGGCTTGGAGATGCCTCTGTGTACCTCAACAGGAATCTGCCATGCTAGCCTCAAGACCAAATGCCACTGCATCTATATATCATGGCCTGAACAAGAGACACAACTAGGAAGCTGTCCTTGTCTCTACTTATGTGTTCAGAACTCCTCTTTTTCAAAGCTTTCTCATGTCTTAGGTGGCTGTACTTGTCCTGCATTGGCACCATATGTAACTGGAGAGTTTTCTTTGTCTTGCCTGGTCCTATTGGACTGGTTTCTCTCTGCCCAGCAGTATTCTCAGCTGCTTATAAGAAAACCAATTAGAAACATAATATTAAGTATAATTGTTTGGCCAATGTCGTAGGTCAATGACTGGCTATCTCTCACAACTAAATTAACCCATCTCTTCTAATTTGTGTTTTAGCACATGGCTGTGGCTTACTAGTAACATCCTGGAATATTACTCTTTGGTGGCTACCTGGCATCTCTCTGACTCTGCCTTCTTTTGGTCCACGTATTTATTTGGATTTACTGCCTGGCTCTATTCTGCCTGCCCACTAGATGAAACAGCTTTATTTGTCAACCAGTGAGAGAGAAATATAGTCATAGCATACAGAAAGAGATTCCGTATCACTTGACTACCAGGTCATTCTAGATATCATTAAGATGACAATAGAACTTAATTACTACAACTTCTGAAAATATTTCAAAGTACACGTTAAAACCAAGAAACTAGAACTAATTATTAAAATTCTGATGTAAATTGTGGTATTAAAAGGGAAGGAGGCCTTTGTCAGTGACCTCCAACAGAGAAAGCCTAATCCAGCAACCTCCACTGCAACAGGACCAAGGAAGTAACATCCACAAGAGCAAGTACAAGGGAGTGACCACCAAGGGAGCAGGTCCAAGCCAGAGACCTCTGAGGGATTGGACCAAAGTCAGGTATCTCTGCAAAAACAGACCAGAGCCAGGGATACTCATGGGAACAGGTCAAGCCAGCAACCTCCACAGGAGCAGTCCCAAAGCAACAACTCCCACAGAAGCAGATAAAAGGGAGCAACCACTGAGGGGCCAGGGCCAAGCCAGAGACTGCTGTGAGACTGGGTGTGAGTCAGGGACCTCTGAAAGAGCAGGTCTAAGACAGCAACCTCTGCCAAAGCAGGTCCCTGCAAGAAAACTAAGCAGAATCAGGTATGAGTATATGGCCACCAAGGGAGCAGGCCTGAACCAGAGACCTCTTCAGGACTTGGTCCAAGCCTTTGTGGGAGCAGGTCTGAATCAGGGACATCCTCAGGAACAGGCCAAAGTCATCAACCTCCATTGGAGAAGTTCTGAGTCATCCAGTGACCTCTGCCAGAACAGGCCTGAGGCAGAGACTTCCATAGGAGCAGGTACATGAGAGCAAAAACAGAGGGAGCAGGTCTGAGACAGAGACCTCTGCGGGACCAGGCCTCAGGCAGGAACCTCCATGAAAACAGGCCTGGGCCAGGAACCTGCACTAGAGCAGGCTTGAGCCAGCCAGCAACCTCCACCAGAATAGTCCCAAGCCAGCCAGCAACGTCTACTAGAGCAGGCTCAAGACAGCAACTTCCACTGGTGCAGTCCTAAGCCAGTAACCTCAGGAAAAGCAGCCCCAAGCAAGCAACCTCCATGGGAAGGGGTCCAAATGACCTCTTGGATTGCAGAGTGACAACCAGGAGTTCTGAGCAACCTCCAGGAACACCAAGTGACCTTTTGGGTGACTGGAACTGTGGCCCTGACTGTACCATGAGGAACAAATATATGAGCCTTGAATTTACTAGCACCTGGGACATTGATCACCAGAGACAAAGCCCCAACTACACCAATCAAAGGAAAAGATGGGTAGACAAGGTAAGAACAGACTCAAAACCACAAAGAGTAACATGACACTAACAAAACTAGTACAACAGTAACACCCCATCTGTATTGAATATCCCAATACAGGTGAAACAGAAGAAAATTACCTAAAACATAACTTCAGGAGAGTGATTGAGGCCCTTGAAGACAAAATAAAAATTCCCTCAAAGAAATAGAGGAAAAGACAAACAAAAAAAATGAAAGAATTCAATTGATCCCTTAAAGAAAACCAGAAAAACACAAACGGGTGAAAGAAATAAATCAAGAATAAAAACCAAAAAAGGGACAATTAAAAAAATTGAAGGAATTCTGGAAATAGAAAATAAGAGAAAACAATCAGGAACCACAAATGCAAGCATAAACAGCAGAATATAAGTGATGGAAGAATGAATCTCAAGAGCTAAATATACAATAAAGGAAATAAAGTCATTGGTCAAGAATACATTAAATCAACAAAAGCTTAGCACAAAATATTTAAGAAATATGGAACACCATGAAAATACAAAACCTAAGAATTATAGGGATAGAAAAAGAAGAAGTTCAATTCAAAAGCACAGAATATATGTTCAACAAAATTGTATAGAAAAACTTTCCCAAACTTAAAAAAGGTACACATATGAAAATACAGGAAGCTTACAGAACAACAAATAGACTGAATATAAAATAAATCCCTTTGCCACATAATAATTAAAACACTAAACATACAAAATAAAGAAAGACTATTAAGAATTTCAAAGAAAAATGTCCACATAACATAAAAAGGCCCACTTATCAGAATTACACATGACTCCTCAATGGAAACAATGAAAGCCAGAAGGTCCTGGTTAAGATTTATGCGGACATTAAAAGAGGACAGATGCTAGCTCAGATTGCTATACCTAGCAAAACTTTCAGTCATCAAAAAGCTCAAAACAACATATTCCATGACAGAACCAGGTTTAACCAATACCTAGCCTCAAACACGACCATACACAAAGTAGTAGAAGAAAAACTCCAACCCCCCCAAATTACCTACATCCACAAAAGACAGACACAGCAGCAAATCCTAAGGAAGGGAAAAATACACACAATAATATCACCAACGCTGTAAACTGAAATAACAGGAACTAGCAATCACTGGTTATTAATATGCCTTAATATAAATGGACTCAACTCACCTATAAAAAGACACTGGCTAAGAGATTAGATACGAAAACAGAATTCACCCTTCTGCTATAACAAGAAACATACCTCAAACTCAAAGACAGACATCGCCTCAGAGTAAAGGGATGGGAAAAATTTTTTCAATCAAATGAACCTGAGAAACAAGCTGGTGTAGCTATTGTAATATCTAACACTATAGATTTCGACCTAAAATCAATCAAAATAGAAAAAGAAGGACATTTCATATTAGTCACAGGAAAAATGCATCAATTGGAAATCTCAATACTGAACATCTATGTCCCAAATACAAGTGCACACTCATATATAAAAGAAATAATACTAAAGCTTAAATCACACATAAAACCATACAAACTAATAATGGAATACTTCAACACACTACTCTCACCACTGGACAGGTCTGTCAGACAGAAACTTAACAGAGAAATGAGGGAACTAACAGATGTTATGACACAAATGTACTTAGCAGACATCTATAGAACATTCCATCTAAACATAAAAGAATATACCTTCTTCTCAGCACCTGATAGAACCTTCTCAAAAATTGACCACAAACTTAATAACAAAATAAACCTCAACAGATAAAAACTATTGTAATAATGCCATGTATCTTATTGGAGCACCAAGGCTTAAAATTAGAATTTAAGAGCAACGTTAATGCCAGGCGGTGGTGGCGCACAACTTTAATCCCAGCACTCAGGAGGCAGAGGCAGGAAGATCTCTGTGAGGTTGAGACCAGCCTGGTCTACAAGAGATAGTTGCAGGACAGGCTCCAAAACCACAGAGAAACCCTGTCTCGAAAAACCAAAAAAAAAAAAAAAACCCAAAAAAACACTGTTAATTTCATAAAGACAACAAACACATAGAAATCAAGCAATGCTCACCTGAATCATCAAGGGGTCAAGGAAGAAATAAAATCAGAAATTATAGACTTCCTAAAATATAATGAAAATGACCACACAATATACCAAAATTTATGGGACACAATGAAAGCAGTGTTAAGAGGAAAGTTCATAACACTAAATGCCTACATAAAGAAGCTTGAAAAATTAAACACAGAACACCTAAGTACTCAGAACAAAAAGATGCAAACTTACCCAGGAAGGCTAGATGGCAGGAAATCATCAACTTGAGAGCTGAAATCAACAAAATAGAAAAAAAAACAATACAAAGAATCAATGAGACAAAGAGTTGGTTATTTGAGAAAATCAACAAAATAGACAAAACTTTATCCAAGCTAACCAAAAGGTAGAGAGAGAATATCTACATTAACAAAGTCAGTAATGAAAAGAGGGACAAAATAAAAGACAAAGAGGACATCCAGTGAATCATCAGGTCATATTTCGAAAATGTGTACTCCACAAAATTTAAAAACAAAGGAAATGGGCAATTTTTGAGACAAATATCACTTATCAAAATTAAGACCATATATGCAAATTAAACAGACCTGTAACTGCTAAAGAAATAGAAACTGTCACCAAAAGTCTCCATCCCCCCAATTAAAGCACAGGATCAGAATGTCTCAGTGAAGAATTCTACAAGATTTTCAAAGAAATAATGCCAATACTTCTAAAATTGTTCCATGCAATAGAAACACAAGGAACATTACCAAACTCTTTTTTTCCTTAAGAATATGTTATTTATTTCTTTTTTTAATTTACTTTTTTTCCATTTAAAACTTTACACTTCCTCCCCTCCTCCCATTGCCCTCCTACTCCCCTACTTCCTCTCCTCCCTCCCCCTGCCTCCTTAAGAGAGGGTAGGAAACCCTTCTCTGTGGGAAGTCCAAGGCTCTCCTTCCTACATCCAGGCCTAGGAAGCTGTGCATCCAAATAGACTAGGATCCTAAAAAGCCAGTACATGCAGTAGAAACAAGTCCCAGTGCCTTTATCAATGGCTTCTCAGTCAGCCACATTTACAGAGTCCGGTTTGATTGCATGCTCATTCAGTCCCAGTCCAGCTGGATTTGATGAGCTACCATTAGAAGAGGCACACTGTCTCAGTGGGTGGACCAACCCCTCGCGGTCCAGACTTCCTTGCTCATCTTTTCCCTCCTTCTGCTCTTCAACTGGACCTTGGGAGCTCAATTTTTTGTTATGATGAGGGTCTCTGTCTCTATCTCCATCCATCGCTGGACAAAGATTCTATGGTGATATTTGAAATAACCATCAGTGTGATAGTGGGGCAAGGCCAGTTCAGGCACCCTCTGCTCTCCTGCCCAAGTACCTAGCTTGGGACATCCCCGTGGACACCTGGGATCCCCTTTAGAGCCAAGTCTCTTGCCAACCCTAAAATGGGTGCTTTAATGTAGATATCATAAATGCCACCCCACACCTATCCCATGTTCCCAACTTTTGCCCGGCAATCTTGTTTGCTTCCTATTTCCAGGAGGACCTATATATGTTTTTCTTTGGGGTATGGATGGGGTTGGGAGAGGGGAGAGGGGGAGAGAGAAAAGATAAAGGAAAGACTGGAGAGAGCTTGCGTGAGTGGGAGGGTAGAGATGGAGGAAGGGCGGATATAGGAGCAGGGAACATATCTACATTAAGGGAGCCATTTTAGGGTTGGCAATAGACTTGGCTCTAGATGAAAAGAATTTATTAGTTTTACATTGAGTTCAGATTAAAAGACCAAGGTGTTTAATGAACTATAATCTCTTCTAATTAAAAGGTGTCTCTTGTTCAAATCGAATCTTTTTGAATTTTGATTGTATCCATAGTTTTTCTTCTCCTTTGGAAACAAAAGCAAAAATCCTCCCCCACCATAACACATGTCTTGGATTCCATTTTGAAGTCAGTACATCATTAAAGTATATCGGCTAATTTAATTCTGTAGTTTTTCTACTATCCAATATCTTACTGCAGCTGTGTTTTCTTTCTCAGAATTAGGGCTAAGAGTTCAGTGAACTGAAACTGAGTTGAATATCCCATCTCTAAGGACTATATTTTATGGAATAAAAAGCCACCATGAAAGATTCTGAATGAGAAACAATGAACTATCCTACTCAATTTTGCTGCCTATAAACTACAACTACAAATATGATTCAATGCCCCTAAGGGTATAGTAGTGCCACAAATAGCTTGGTGGTAACCAACAGTAGCTCTCTAATTGAATTTAAGATCTACTCAAGAGGGAACTCATGCTTAACTATAGAAACCTAACCAACAAATCAAGGCTAAATCATGAATCTTAGAGAATTTACAACCTGTTCTGAAAATTAAACTTGATGAATTCTGTGAGTAAAGAAAAAAAAATAATGTGTATAGCATTAACAAAGAAACAAAGGAAAAAGGCAGACTGCCAGATATAATATAAATGGATATTGTTATTAATGCTATAGCAAAAATAAAACTAGAAATGTTTTCATTTTCAGTGAAGTTTGAGGTTTGAACATAAATGAATATTTTATTTAATGGGATAATTTTTAAAAATTTCCTCAAAGTTGTATTGTTACTATATCTATTTGAATAATTGCCTTGGGTCCTTTTATGTTGCAATAATGCATAAAATCATTTGTTTGCTTGTGAACCAAAGTATCCTGAAGCTCCATATATGTTTACTTTTTAATCTGTTTAAAGTGGCAACCCCAGGTAGAATAATACACTATTCTCTAGGATTTCTTTAAAACTTTGTCAGCATTTTCTTTTAACCCTTAGGGTAGATAATTAAAAATTGTTAAATAAGTACTTTGTTGGTAAATCAACAAAAATATTTTCAGTCAATTTTTTAACTGTGATTTTAGTCTTCTCTCTATCTGACTTTTTGCTATTATTTTTCAAAATTGGTCACCAAAATATTACAGTACAATTACCTTTGAATTTAATTGTCTCCTTCATGAGTGATTTTTGTTCTTGCTGAATTCAGTAATAGTGTACTGTATATATTCCATGCAATATATTATCACTTAAGTATCTGTTACTTACATTATCTGATGCTAGTTTTCTAACACATGTTTTCTTAGATGCAAAATGCATATTATTCAATGGAAGAAAACAAACAAAAACATTTCCTCCAATATTTGCTGATAGTTTCTCCTAATGTTGTCCTTTGATTCTTACATATACAAATAGACTAGATATTATTGATGTATTTATTGCCTTATTTATTGTATATTGTACTTACTATATACTTTTCTTATAGAAATATATATATAGAAATATATATATTTCTATAAGAAAAGTATATATATATATACTTATATAAAAGTGTATATATATATATATACACTTTTTCTCATAGGAGTTATAGCCTTCCTTTTTATTTTAGACAAAAATGGGAAAATGTTGTAGTATAATATTTATATTTTTATAAATTAATCTTACATGAAGACCATAGAAAACTTAAGACACTAGAGGTCAGGTAATGGTTACACATATCTTTAACCCAAGGATTTGTAAGACAGAGGCACATGAAACTCTGTAATTTTAAGGCCACCCTGGGCTATACAAGATCAAACAAATCTCGTTGGTGGTGCCTCACCTTTAATATCAGTACTAGGGAGCCTTGCTTTAATCCTAGCACTAGAGGGACTATATAATGCAAGGAGAGAGAGGACTAGTCTAGTTAGTCTGCAGTTACCCAGCCTTGGTAGATGTAAGACTTCACTAATGTCTTGGCTGCCTTGCTTTTCTGTTTTTTGGGTTAAACCCCAATTTCTGTATTAGTTTATTTTTTTTATTCATGATATATTTGATAGGTTAAAAGGGTATATTACTGAATCTACTCTGAACAGAAAAAAGGAGGATACAGATATGATAAGACAAAAAGGTTGATTACTGAATCTACTTTTAAAAATTAGCGACTAGTTTTAAATATTTTACATAGGATTGCATATAAATTTTGTGTATGGAGATTAGTTTTGTTGAATATACTGTATATACATTTCTACTTTTGTTCAATATATACACCTATATAACTCATTTAGCTTCAGAATACAAATTTCTAGTCCTTGAAAATTATTAATTTCAACCATTTAGGATAATAAAGAAATGCAGGTTAGTAGTTAATCATCTAGTATAATCAAACTTGTAGTAATATTAAGTATGTTTCCAAAGTCAAACAAAGATATATTTTAGATAGACAAGTCATCTTCAAACACTTCAGAGATGTATATAAAATGGCATTTAAGATGTTTTAATAACCTAGGTTCTTATTTTTATAATAATGAGACATGTCTGTTCCTGGCAGCATCAATCTACTTCAAAGAAGATAATGGGAAAAAGAAAAAAAAAAAAAAAAACTCCACATGGAGTTTACTTTCTTTGTGGTAAAAGTAAGCCACCTAGGAAGAAAATGCCTTTGCCTTCATTGCTAATTGAACAAGAAGGTCACAGTAGAATGTGACTGCCAACCATTGTCAAGACAAGAAAGGACAGCTCTTTCTTGCTGTTTCAGAGAAAGGTCTGTCAGATAGCTAAGCCTGTATACTGAAGATGGAGATGTCCCAAAGTTGCAGAGAAAATTGAGTGACTCTCCAGGCAGCCAGTTGTTACTGTCATTAGTCAATTTTTTGGAAATCACTTGCTTGTATTTCATGCTTACCCAGTTAATATTATTTACTTCTTGGGTCTCTGATGGAGTTGAAGACTAGATAGATATAGTTATAGTCTCCCTCATTAAGAGACTCAGAAAAGAAATTCATTAAAAATGTAAAGTATATAAGATTGAGAGATATCAAAAGGTAGTTTGGGATGGCAATGCAAGTTGCAGTAGAAAGTAAATTGGGCACAAAAATTTGCATTCACCAAGATAGGATAGATGTAGAGTACTTTCTCTGAACTTTTCACATGCAAATAGATGTACATTTTGATAATTTTGTTGCATATATATATATATATATATATATATATATAGTATGTAGTCATTGTACTTATTGTAGTTTTCATTTTATACAAAAGGGGAAATATAGTAATATATCATTTGTATTTTAATAAATAAAGCCTACATGATAATTGGAGAGTAAAACACCTGCTCTGTTCAGGCTTAAAATCCAGGCAATGGTAAAATACAACTTTAATTCAATTAGCCACATTAGTTTATTATAGACACCAGATAATGAATGCCTTTAATGCAAGTGGTGCATTCCTTTAAACCAAGCTCTAGAGAGAAATATAAGATGGGAGTGTAGCGCGAGCTGCAGGCAGGCCTGCTATTTGTCCCGCCCAGCTCCCGCATGGCTAGCTTAGCCCCAGAAATAACAACACTCAAACTGTATTCCTTTAAACATTGCTTGTCCCATTAGTTCTAGCTTCTTACTGGCTAATTCTCACATCTTGCTTAACCCATTTCTAATAATCTGTGTATCACCACGAGGTGGTGGCTTACTGGGAAAGATCTTAGCCTATGTCCATCTCGGAGAGCTATGCCATCTGCCTCATTGCCTTCTTCCCAGCATTCTGTTCTGTCTTCCCTGCCTATCTATGTTCTGACCTATCAGGCCAAGCAGTTTTCTTTATTAATTAACCAATGAAAGAAACACACAGAAAGAAGACCCACCTACATCATTTCCTCTTTTTCTGTTTAAACAAAAAAGAAAGGCTTTCACTTTAACATAGTAAAATTACATATAACAAAACAGTTATCAAACAAGAATTATAGTTACAATATTTATATCTACTTTATCTTTTATCAGAACTAAGGAAAACTATAACTATCCATTCTTCAACTCCATCATAGACTCCAAAAGGATGAAGTATTACCTAAGTAAACAAGAAATAAGCAACTTTCAAGCTCTAGAAATGACAAAGACATCTCGCTGCCTGGACAGTAACCCGAAGTTCTTTTGTTCTGTTGGGACATCCATCTTTGGCCTACAGGCCCACAGTATCCAGAAGACATTTCTATGGAGGAGGAAATTTCAATGACAGTTCAGTTACTATCTGTTGTGTCCTGCAGAATGTCTCACAGACTCTTTCATGAATCAGAAACCCCCAAAGACCATCTCACCTTTAGACAAGTTCAGCAGTCCTCTCTCTGTGAGTTCTCTGTGTCCAGTTTATGCAACAGTCCAGGCAAGAGCAGCTTCTTGCCCAACTGGCTATCAAACTCCATAAGGAGCCTCTTTGATGCCCATCTTCCTCTTGAAGTAGATTGGTGCTGCCAGGAGCAGACATGTCTCATTGTCATGAAAAAACCCTAAGTTATTAAAACATTTAAAATGCCATATTCTGAAGTCTTTGAAATATATGAAGAATGCCTGTCTAACTGAAATATATCTCTACATATCTAGAAAATCTAATCAACATGACTACAACCTTGACTATTAATGATGATTATCCATCAACAGCCTATATTTCCTAATTATACATTACATTTTTAAATGAACTACACAATCGTAATACCTTAATCAAGCTCAGAAATACAAATACATATAACAAGATTGACCTTAAACTTCTATCAATAAACCAAGATTCATACCAATGTAAATTATGTGTATCTATATCATATCCCCCTTTAAATGTAAAAGAAGATTTATAAACAATATTTGGGAATATGGGCATAGTTATTTCTCTCCAAACTTCTTCGTGCTGAATGGGGGCACTGTTAATCAGATCTTTCATGGTGTAACCTGTGTGCCAGGTTCATCTCCATCAGCAGTTGAGTGAAGTAATATTTTGAGGGTGTTCATAGAAACCTTTCAGGAGGGCGTGGTCTATCATACCATATTGGGATAGAAGCAATCCACAGGATCTCATCCTCTGAGAAAACCAAAGAAGACCCCCTCCAAAACATCATATCCTTAGACCCAAATTCTGAAATCATAATACCCTTATGTTATCCATTCTGGTTTAGTTTCGCAGCCCATATAATGAAATGTCTTTCTGTATTTCACTCCTTCACAGTCAAAAAATTTAAAGAAAACACAATGTATATAATCCAGACTCTCTGTGAATTTTCCATTTTTACGAGGCTTATTTTTCTTTATTTCTTCTAATCTATAACTATCTGTTCTCTGTCTATTTAAAGATTTTACCTTTTTTTAAAGACATTAACTTTATTCTCTATATTCTTTTTCTTCTCTCTCCCAAGCCTATGTACACTCTTCCAACATTGTGACCCATTTAGAGGCCTTTTATGTCTGAATCTGTCCTATTGTGAATCTGTAATTTTTTTTTTTACTATCCAGGAGCACATCTTAAAATGCTAAGTGCTTCTTAAAAACTTAAGTTGCACCATGTAGAGGTAATACGGTACTGCCTGTGTCCTGCCTAGTCTAAACCTTAACTGTGCTGTTATTATGGTAATTACGATAGTTCCTCCCTGTGATCAGAACTGTTCAGCATGGTGGAGCTGCTTCTGCCTCAGAGCCATTTGATGCCCCTGAGCCACAAGCAGTTCCAGGAAAGAGCTGTGCTCAGCAGTCCAGCCCAAGAATGAGTGTGCAACACATAAAAAGTTTTCATCTGAGTTACAGTCAAATCTACCATGAAGAGCACTGTGCATCCTGGAAACATCTCTGTATATGGTGGCCGGAATCCACCATGCTCTCCTGCTTGTGCACGCCTAGTAGACCTGATTCTGTTGCCTGTCCAGGTGCAAGCGGGGAGCGCTGAGCCATTGGCATGGTCTCAGAGTACTTTCTTCCCCGATCCCGAGTGGGAACACAAATATCCAGTCCCATAAAAACCATTGAAATGCTTTAAAGCCAGAGTTTGCACTGGTGGCACAGCCCCAGGAAGCCGTGTTTTGAAATGACATCCCTTTTTTCTGCCGCTATTGCTGAAACAGGATATCTCTCTGTGGCACATCCTAGCAAACAGCAAAAAGCTCTGTTAAACTCTCTCTCCCATTTTTTAAGCCATCTCAGGTTTTTAAGTGGATTTAGTTACCACATTTGGGTGCCAGTTTGTTGTGAGAGCTGTGGGCAGGCCTGCCTTTTGTCCCACCCAGCTCCTGCATGGCTACCTTAGCCCCAGAAATAACTACACACAAACTGTATTCTTTTAAACACTGCTTGGCCCATTAGCTCTAGCCTCTTACTGGCTAATTCTCACATCTTGCTTAACCTATTTCTAATAATCTTTGTAGCACCACGAGGTGGTGGCTTACTGGGAAAGATCTTAGCCTATGTCCATCTCGGAGATGGGAGGAGACAGCACTCACAATCTCATTCTGAGATTCCTGGAGGCAGTATCACAATTACAGACTGAGGTAGAGGTAAAAGCCAGTTACTGGCTGTTTTGCTTATCTGACCTTCAGGTTGAACCTCAATTTCTGTCTCTGTGTTTTTATCATTTGTGTTCTAATTTGAAAAAGAGTAATTAGAGTTTTTTTCTACATTAATTTTAAATGTTTAATTCATAGATTACACTCTTTAGAAATTTAAAGTTCGTAATGGAATAGTTTTTAAGTGTTTACATATTTATTTGTCTAATTTACAAATTGTAGAAAATTTACAATACTTGAAACAAAAACACATAAACTTTAGCACATCCCTAGACAGCTGTTAATTTACTTTATTTTTCTCTACTTTCATATGAAGTGAATCACACAGTAAGTGTTAATAGTATATGCCATGAACTACTTTACTTAGCAGTGTAGGGATCAATCACTGAATGTGATAATGTAATTTTAAAAAACTTCATTTCCAACAGAAAATTATGAGCCAGGCAAGGAAAACATAACAAAATGGAGTTGACAAATCTTGTGGGAGTCTTTGGATCTTAAATATAGCAAATGTCAAAATAGCTATAACTGTTCATAAATGGATACATGACTAATGATGTAACTCCTTTTGCTTCATGAACTTAAATACCATTCATTAAACAACAAATAGAGACTATAAACCAAGAGAAAAAAATTAAAACATATTGAAACTGAATTTGAAAATAAAACAACAGTAATATTAAATTTAAAAATCACACATAATTTCAGGACATGATTTAATAAGATTAGAAAATCAATTTTGTATCCTTTTAAAAATGAAAACTCCAATAGAACAAAGAAAGTAAGAAAACTAAAAAAAGCCACAGTAAAATGAAGGACATTTTAAAGTATCTCAAAATAATATGTTATGAATTACAGAAAGAATAAGACAGATAAAGCAGCAGAAAATATTTAAAATACTAATGGCTAATCAATTTTCGAGTTTTGAGTGAAAAATACTATTCATCTAGGAAACTCGATGAAGTCTACAAAAGACAAATACTGAGACAACAAATATGTTAGAGTAAAGGCCAAAAATCCAAGATAATTTGGAATCTTGAAATGAGAAAAACACAAATGACACAAAACAAATCAACACTGCTGGTTATTGTTTCTTGAGAATGTAAATTGTTTGAGCCATTATGTTAGGTGTTGTGCAGCTGGGTTTTTCTATATCAAAACAGAATATCTAATATATGGTGCAGCTCTAACTTTCTAGGTATTTATCAAATTGAATTTAAGAAAACACATGACAAGGATACTTACTCATCAGTGTTTATTGTAGCACTATTAATGACAGATAATTATGGAACCAGCCTGGGCATTCATGAAAAGTGACATGAATAAACAAAAATATCATATATATGTATATGAACATTTTATTCAGATATAGAGAATACAATTATATCACTTTTATCAGTGTTACTGTCATCAGATTTTCTTCACCGCCATATCAATTGGTATTTGGGTCCTTGGCTATTATTCCTGAGTCTATATAAGAATGTATAAGAAAGTGATCAAGGAACAATTAAAGACATACAAACTCATTAAAGAATTCAAATAAATTTAACTTCTTAAAACGTTTTTCAGTGAATGCAGAAGATAATTTGTGACTTTCAAAGAAATATCGTTTGCCATTGTAGAGCTTCATTCTGGAGTCTAGAAGTAGTTAATACTTCTTTTTTGATCTCCTTTTGGAGACTTCGTGTCTATTATTTCAATATCATGCTAACATTTTTATAGGAAGTATCACGGCAAAAAAAATTCATTGAAATCTGGAAATAACTGTGCTATCAATGATGTTCAAATTAGATGCAAGGAAATAATCAAACTTGAGACTGACAGCATTAAAATACAAACAAAGAAATCAATACAAAGAATCAGTAAGACAAAGAGTTTGTTCTTTGAGAAAACCGATAAGATAGACAAATCTTTATTCAAAGGAACCAAAAAGCAGAGAGAAAGAATATGGAAATTAATAAAATCAGAAATGAAAAGGGAGACATAGCAAGAGACACTGAGGAAATCCAGAAAATAATTATGTCATAGGACAAAAGCCTGTACTCCAAAATTTTGGAAAACATAACAGAAATGGACCATTTTCTAAATATGTACCACATAACAAAATTAAATCAAAAACAGATAAATTATTTAAATAGACCTATAACACTTAAGGAAATAGAAGCAGTCATCAAAAGTCTCCCAACCAAACAAGGCATAGTGCTAGATGGATTCAGTGCAGAATATTACCAAACATTAAAAGAAGTGTGAATACCAATACCCCTGAAACTGTTTCACACATTAGAAACAGAGGGCCTATGCAATTTTGTTTTACAAGGTGACAACAACCCTGACACCCAAGCAACATATAGTTGCAACTAACAAAGAGAATTATGGACTAATCTCCCTCATGAACATTGATGTAAAAAAATACTCAAAAAAAAAAAAATACTGACAAACCAAATCCAAGAACAAAAGAGAAAACTCATTCTTCATGTTCAAGTACCCTTTATCCCAGATATGCAGGTTAGAGTTCAGCATACAAAAATCAATCAATATAAAACACCACATAAAGAAACTGAAAGAAAAAATAATATACAATCATCTCATCAAATTTAGAAAAAGCCTAGACAAAATCCAAAACTCCTTCAT
The DNA here is from genome assembly GCF_018167655.1 of Microtus oregoni. Classification (NCBI taxonomy): domain Eukaryota; kingdom Metazoa; phylum Chordata; class Mammalia; order Rodentia; family Cricetidae; genus Microtus; species Microtus oregoni. The sequence continues at coordinate 2,362,409 of NW_024544152.1, read as the reverse complement.
GAGATAATGGATACAAGGATTTTACTTAAACATAATAAAGGCAGAATACAGTAATCCAACAGTTATCACCAAATTAAGTGGAGAAAAACTCAAAGGAATTCCACTAAAATCAGGAACAAGACAAAGTTGTCCATTCTTTCCATAGCTACTTAATATATTACTCAAAGTTTTAGCTAAAGCAATAAGCCAACAAAAGGAGATGAAAGGGACACAAACTGGAAAGGAAGAAAGCACTGTCATTTTCAAAGATGATATGATATTATGCACAAGAGACCCTAAATCTCTACTCAAGATCTCCTCCAGCTGATAAACACTTTCAGTAATGTTTCAGGATAGAAGATTAACTCAAAAACTATCTGTAGCCCTTCTATATACAGATGATAAATGATATGAGTAAGAAATCAGAGAAACATCACCCTTTATAATAGCCACAAATAACATAAATAATTTGGGGGTAACTCTAATCAAACAAGTGAAATACCTGTACAACAAGAACTTTAAGTATTTAAAGAAAAAAATGAAGAAGATATTAGAAAATGGAAAGATCTCCCATGCTCTTAGATAGAAGAGGATCAACATAGGAAAAACGGCAATCTTACCACAAGCAATCTACAAGTTCAATGCAATCCCCATCAAAAACCTAGCACAATTATTCCTAGACCCAGAAAGAACAATATGAAACTTCATATGGAAAAACAAAACACACAGGCTTGCCAAAACAATTCTGTACAGAAAAAAAAAAACTCCTGGAGGCAATACCATCTCTGACATCAAATTCTATTACATAGCTGAAGTAATGAAAACAGCTTGGTATTGGCACAAAAACAGACAGGTGAACTAATGGAATCAAATCAGTCCCTGATATCAATCCACACAACTACAAACACCTGCTATTTGACAAAGAAACTAAAGCTATACAATGTAAAAAGAAAGTAACTTTAACCAATAGTGTTGGCATAACTGGATGTAAACATTTGGAAGAATGCAAATAAATGCATATCTATCCCCACACACAAAACTGATGCATAAAATGATCAAAGACCTCAGTATAAATACAGCCACACTGAACCTCTAAGAAGAGAAAGTGGAAAGGAGCCTTGAATGTATTGGCACAGGATAACACTTCCTAAATATAATCCCAGTAGCACAGACACTGAGACCAACAATTAATAAATTGGACCTCCTGAAACTGAGAAATTTCTGTAAGGCCAAGGACGCAGTCAACAAGACAAAACAGCAACTTACAGAATGTGAAAAAAAAAAAACTTCACCAACCCCATTTTAGAAAGAGGGCTGATCTCCAAAAATATATAAAAAATTAAGAAATTAGTTTCTTTTTTTTTCATTTATTTATTATATATACTTGCCAGGAGATGGCAACAGATCTCTTTATAGATGGTTGTGAGCCACCATGTGGTTGCTGAGAATTGAACTCAGGACCTCTGGAAGAGCAGCCAGTGCTCTTAAACTCTGAGCCATTTCTCAAGCCCCCTTTTTTAATATTTTATTTATTTATTATGCATACAATATTCTGTGTGTATGTCTGCAGGCCAGAAGAGGGCACCAGACTTCATTACAGATGGTTGTGAGCCACCATGTGGTTGCCAGGAATTGAATTTAGGACCTTTGGAAGAGCAAGCAGTGCTCTTAACCACTGAGCCATCTCTCCAGACCAAGAATTTAGTTTCTTAATAAATATATCAAATAATGCAATTTTAAAATGGGGTATAGATATAAACATAGAATTCTCAACAAAGGGATTACTAATAGCTGAAGGGTAGTTAATGTTCTATTCGACATTTGTAGCAATCAAGAAAATGTAAATCAAAACAATTCTGAGATACAACTGTACACAAAGCAGATGAGCTAAGAACAAATCACTAATGACAACTTATGCTGGAGAGGATATGAAGTAAGTAGAATACTGCTCCATTGCTGTTGGGAGTGCAAAACTGTACAGCCACATTGAAAATCAAAATGACGATTTCTCAGAAAATTGAGAATCAACCTACCTCAAAACCCAAAAATACCACTCTTGGATATATTCCCAAAGAATTCAGACCCATAACACAAAGAAATTTATTCAACAATGTTCATAGCAGCATTATTTGCAGTAGCAAAAACTAAAAACAAGCAAGATGCCCCTCAACCAAAGAATGGATAAGGAAAACATGGTACATTACTCAATGGAAAACAATTCAGTGATAAAAAAAAATGACATCTTGAAATTTGCAGGCAAATGGATGGAACTAAAATAAAACTATCCTGAGTGAGCCAACCCAAATACAGAAAGACAAACATGATTTTTATTCACTCAAAAGTAGATTATTAGACATGAAGCAAAGGATAGGCAGTTTACAGTCCGTAACCTCAGAGAAGACAGGAAGCAAGAACAGCCCTAAGAGAAAAATTCATAGATCCCACAAGGAAGAGAAAGTATAAAGCTCTTCTTAGTAAGTTGGCAGCATGTGGGGAGGGAGGAGGGTACTAGGGTAGGGCGGAGGGGAAAAAGTGAGCGGGGGGAGAAGGTGAAGGATCAGAAAGTTTGAGTTCGGTATAGGACACAGAGGAAGAGCAAGGGAAAAGGTATCTTGAAAGATGGAACCATAATGGAGATAGTACTAGGGAAACTCCCAGAAATCCAGAAGGATGGCCCCAGCTAAGAAAATAAGCAGTAGTGGAGAGTGTTTGTTAACTTTCCTTCCACTGTAATCAGACTGATGACTACATTATTTGTCATCATAGAAGCTTCATTCAGGAACTGATGGAAGCAGATGCAGAGAGCCACAGGTAAACACTAGCTCAAACTCCTGGAGTTCAGTCATAGAGATGGAGGAATGATATTATGAGCAAAGAGGCCAAGACCATGATGGGCATAAAACAGAAACAGCTGACTCAACCTAGTGGAAGTTCACTGACCATGGATTGACAGATGGACAAATGACATAAGGCCAAACTAGGCCCTCTAAATGTGCGTGAGAGTTATGTGGCATCAGCAGTTTGTGAGGTCACTAGCAGGGAAACCAGTATTCATCCCTTCTACATGAACCGGCTCTTTGGAGCCCATTTCCTAAGGAGGGATACTTTTCTCAGCCTACATACAGGGTAGAGGGCCTTGATCCTGCCTCATGTGATGTGATAGATTTTTATTCATTCCCTAAGTAAGCCCTCCCCTCTCTGAGGAGTGGATGGGGAAGTGGGCGTGGAGAAAGTGGAGGAGTGGGAATATGGGAAGGAGAGGAAACTTGGATTTGTATGTAAAATATGACTGTTTTAATAATAAAAATTTCCCAAACACACGAACATGGAGCCAGACACAGCTTCTTACTCTCATAGTCTCAAAAGTGGTCCAAGACATACAGATATGTGGCTTCTGGCTGCTCTCTATTGATTTGAGCGATCACTATACCATGTGTCAAGCTGTTCAGTAGGGTTTTTTTTTTGATCAGAAAGTCATAGAATGCAGCAGATATGCAGTAAAACCAAGTCCAGACCCAAAACAAAGCAAAACAAAACCAAAAGAACCAAAATATAGAAACAGATATAAAATGCTTGAATCTTGTATGCTTAAAAAAGAAGAAATTGGGTATAAACATAGAAAAATAAGTACTTTAAAAATAATAAAATGAAGTCATTAATGAAAGAGTTAAAAAAAAAAAAACAATAACATAAACCACATAAAGAAAGGAAATACACAGAGTGTCTGGGTCCTATATGGTGTTTCGTTGACTTCAAATTTTGCAATGCCACTGTACCAAAAAATAATAACTGCTAAGAGACATTGCATTTGCTAGATTATATCAACCTATATATCTTAAGAATGTCTTAATTTCAGAATGAAAGTCAAAAAATGGGTAGCACTGGAGTACAAGTTGTGCTTTTGTTTTCACAGGAAAAGAAAGGGCATTCCTTCAAAATTAATGAAGATAAGATTTGATTGGGTGATGCACAGTTAAATGAAGCATGATTAATAAAAAAAAACTCATGGTCAGAAATTGGAATTCAACCTGAAGATCTGAAAAGCAAAACAGCCAGCTACTGACTCTTACATCAACCTCAGTCTGAAATGGCAATCCTGCCTTCCAGAATCTCAGAATGAGACTGCCTGTTGAGAGTTGTTTTCTCCCATTTTATATCCCTCTGATGGATGAAGGTCATCTTTCTATCTGTTGCTTTCATTGGTTAATTAATAAAGAAACTGCTTGGCCTTTGATAGGACTGAAATTAGGTAGGCAGAGTAGACGAGTAGACAGAACAGAATTCTGGGAGAGAGAAGCTGAGTCAGGCAGTCGTCATGCCTCTCCTCTCCAAGATGGATGCAGGTTAAGATACTTCCTGCTAAACTACCACCTCATGGTGCTACACAGATTCTTAGAAATGGGTTAATCAAGATGTGAGAATTAGCCAGTAAGAGGCTAGAGCTAATGAGCCAAGCAGTGTTTAAAATAATACAATTTCCATGTAATTATTTCCGGTAAAGCTAGCTGGGTGCCAGGCTGTGGAAAGCGGCCCTCCGCTCCTTCTACAACCCTCTCTAGTGTTGGGATTAAAGGCAGGCACCACCCAGTATTTATGGCAACTAGTGTGACTACTGGGATTAAAAGTGCATGTTACCATAATTTGGTCTGTAAGGCTAACCAGTAGGACTGTTTTACTCTCAGATATTCAGGCAGTCCTTATTTTTAAAATACAATGGAAATGCCACTATATTTCCCCTTTTTGTCTAGAATAAAAAATGGCTATAACTAATATAAGAAAGCTATGCACGATAAGTACAATAACTACATACAATATATACAGGTAATAAATACATCATCAATGTCTAGTCCTTTTGCATTTGACAATTCAGAAAAAAAATATTTTATATCTATACTATCTTGGTGAGTACAAAGTCTTATACCTAACTTACTATCTATCATAACTAGCTTTCTGGGTCTGGTTAACCTATAACTATAGCTATCTAATCTTCAACTTCCTCAGAGATCCAAAAAAGGAAATAATATTAACTGAACAAGCAGGAAGTGCAAGCAAGTGACTTCCAGAAAACTGTGTGTAATGACAGGAACAGTTGGCTTACTGTTCCTCTGCAACATTGGGGCATCTATTTCAGCCTACAGGCCTAGCATAATTGAAAGACTTTTCTGTGAAACAGGATATTTTGTGTCCTGCTTGTCTAATTAGGACAGCATAATGTTAGCAGTTGAGGCAAGGGCATTTTCTTGCCCTGTGGTTTTCTTTTGCCACAAACAAAGTAGTTTCTTCAATGTCCATTATATTCTTTGGAGTAGATTGGTGTTGCCATGAGCAGACATGTCTCAGTGTCATAAAAAGAAGAACATAGATTATTAAAACATCTTAAATGCCATATTCTGTAGATCTCTGAAAAGTGTGGAGATGACTTGTCTATCTAAATTATAACTTTAGTTTACCTTGAAAATATAACCAATGTGACTACAAGTTTGATTATATTAGGTGAGTTACTACTAACCTATATTTTTTATTATCTTAAACAGTTGATAATAATTTTCAATGAGTAGAAATTGCATTACATTGTTAAATGACAATACCTTGAACAAGATTAGAAAAATATACAATATGTTTTAACAAAATTAATTTCAAATTTGTATCAATAAACAAACTTTGCATATAATATACAAAATTAAAATCAATGTAAAACATTTAAAGCTAATAGCTGCTTTTAAAAGTAGACTCAATAATCTAACTTTCTATTCTTTCATATTTATTTATTTTATCATATTTATATTCCCCTTTTTTCTTTTTCTTTCTCTTTTTCCATTTTTTTTCTCTCTTTTGATTTGTTTTGTTTTGTTATTTTGTTTTTCTAGACAGGATTTCTCTGTAGCTATCAAGCACATCTTACTACTTGATCTGTAGACTAGGCTGACCTTGAACTCCTTGAGATCTGTCTGCTTCTGCCTCCTGAGTGCTGGAAATAAAGATGTGCACCACCAGTGCCTGGCCTTTTTTTTTCCAAAATCGGAATATTTAATCTAATTTCCTTTGTTTAACTTTTTTCCCTGACTGTTATCCATAGCTACTTGTAACCAACACATTAAACAAAAACAAACACCCATAATTCACTTTTGGGAAAATGGGCATAGTTTTGTAGGCTATCTTCTGTTGACATGCGGTACTGATAATCTTATGGGGACCTGAAAAAAAATAAGATTATGCTCAAATCCTTACTGGAGTATGTTGTGAGGCTGGATCATTTCAACTAGCAGTTTTAAAGCTGTTCTGGTTATATAACGCAGAGAAAACTGCAACAAAATTACTCCGAAACATTACATTGGATCATCAGGGTCATCTGCTTTCATTGCAGATTTTTTTAGGAGTTCTTTCTTGATCAAACTTCATTTTTCTTAAATAAGAATGAATCTAATGACTATCATTTTCTGTGGAAACAAAAGAAAAACCTCTTTTTGAAAGTAGCATCTTTTGATTTAAATTTTGATGTCAAGGCATTTTTATTAAACTTTATTTTTCTTAAGCTTGAATGAATCCAAAGCCTCTCATTTCCTTTGAAAACAAAAGGAAAATCTCTTCTCCAAAGTAACTTATGTTTTGAATTAAATTTTGAAGTCAAGGCATTTTCAAAATATATAGATTGGATTAATTAAGCAACATTAATAATCAATTGTCTTTCAGCTGCTGTTGCTTCTTCCTCAGCAGTCAAATAATTCAAAGACAACACAATAATTTAAAATATCCAGAGTCTCCATGTATTTTCCATCTTTGCATGGAAATGGCGATCCTGCCTGCTGCAATCTCAGAATGAGACTACCTGTTGAGAGCTGTTTCCTCCAATTTTATAATCCTCTCTAGGACTGGAATTAAAGAAATGTACCACTGTCCTTAAAGGAATGCACCACACAGTATTTATGTTAAGAAGTGTGACTACCGGGGTTAAAGTTGTATATTACCATAATCTGGTCTGTAAGGCTGACCAGTGGAACTGTTTTAGGCTCAGATCCTCAAGCAGCCTTTATTTATTAAAATACAAATGAAATGCCAGTACAATTGGATGAGACCTTAAAATCTTGGCTGAAGACATAAACGTAAAAATGAAATACTTCAGGATAGGTGACATGTAAGGTAATCCCTCTACATGGGAACAACTCTGAGACTGGATAAGATATGATAAATCCTGTTGGTTGCAGTTTGCTTATGACTTAACAAATATATTACATCTTTTCATATCGCATGGGTAATGTTTTTGTTATATATTCCAAACAAACTTATAAAATTAATAAATGCATTTTACCTACTCAAACATAAAAAAATCTTTAACTGACTTGTGCACACTGAACATTACATACTGCCTTAATGTGGATATGCATGTTACCTTTATATGTTTGTATGTTTTAAGAACAAAAGGACAAGATACTAATGAAGGCAAGTATCCCAGATGACCCAGTCTCCCAGAATGCCTCTGTTTCAGTTTCTTCTCAATTTTGCATCCAAAACTACTTCAAAGTTGCTAACTGAGATTACCCAACCTCATGTCCTACTCCAGCTAGGAGTTCAGATAAGTCCTACATTTTCCCATTACACAGAGACTGGACAACAAATGATACAATTTATTCTCTTAGGACTTGACTGTTATCTGAAATCACTAAGTGTCCTATAGAGATGCCATCAAATCCAGACAACAGGAAGTCGCCTAGAGATCATGACACCTACATTTGCAAAAATTTAAGTCAATTGGCATTGATCATTCAGTTGGAAAACGGATGTTTATCATTGTTTTGGAGGAGTTGGTTGCATGTATTATTGGTCATAGTCAGGGAAGAAACTGAGTAAAGAAGATTAGATTCAGGGATCTTGTTTGAAATGAAAGAAGGGGATATAAAATTATAGGATGAAAAAGTAGATTAATGAGTGTACTTTCAAACTAAAAAGGAACTAGTTGTCTCAAATTTTTTACATTGGGATTTATTTTTTGTATATTTATATAAGTTTAAGGGTATTTATATAATATTATATCACATCATATTTTATTATATTATATTTCTATTTATGGTTTAAGGTATTTTACCCATACATTTTATTCAAAAATATAATGGAAAGTTCTCCTTAAAATCTTTTAAAATAATAAAGAAATAGAAGATAGTAGTATCTGTAACAATAAAACTTGTATTTATATTAGCTATTGTTTCAAGGATACTCAGAGGCATATTTTATTTTATTTTGTTTATTTCTTTTTTTGAGACAGGGCTTCTCTGTAGCTTTGGAGCTTGTCCTGGAACTAGCTCTTGTGGACCAGGCGGCCCTCGAACTCACAAAGATCCGCCTGTCTCTGCCTCCCGAGTGATGGGATTATAGTTGTGTGCCACCACCACCCAACACATATTTTAAATAGATAGATCATCTTAAAAAACATCAGAGACCTATAGAATATGGCATTTTAATGTTTTAATAACATAAGGCTTTCTGCAACAGTGAGACACTTACTGATCCTGGCAGCAACAATTTTCTTTAAAAGAGGATGGTAGGCATCAAAGAACCTCAGTACAGAGTTTGCTTTTATTTGTGGCAAAGTAAGCCACTGGACAAAAAACTACCCTTGCCTTAACTCCTGATACTATGCTGCCAAAATTAGACAAACAGTACACAAAATAAGGCAACTGCCAAACTTTGCAAAGACAAAGAAGGGAAGTCCTTCAAAATTAATGCTTCACAGAAAATTATGTCAGGTATTTAGGCCTGTAGGCCAAAAATCCATGCTCCAACATTGCGGAGGAATCCTGCCATGACTATCCAACCAGTCAGATATCTCTGTCATTTTTTTTAGTTTTAGAAGTTTCTTGTCCTGAACCTCCAGTTTACTTAGGCAATGTATCTTTCTTGCATCTCTGATGGGGTTGAAGATTACGTACAGTTATGGTTTTCCTTAGTTATGATAGTAATTCAGTACAAATCCTTGGATTCATCGACACAAGATAGATAGTAGAGTATTTTCTCAGAATTTACCAAGTACTAATGGATTGGATATTGTGAACGTATTTCTTACTCAATATTTTTTCTTATTGTATAAAGTTTTACTATGTTAGAATTAAAACTTTTCATTTGTACAAAATGGGGTAAAAGTGGGAGAATTGCTTTTACAACCATTCTCTTGTACTAACAAAACTACATTGAATCAAGGAACAGAGTCAGCAATTGGTTTACTGGGTTAGACAAAGAGTTCTTGGAGGTCTGAGCAGGTCTGGTAGGGAGAAGAGGTAACAGAAAAAATAGAGTTTTCTTGGGATTTCCGTAGCTGATGTTTCAGGAAAATGTGAGGGAGGGTCAGCCAAGTGACTCGTTGCTGTCCTTGAATTTATCAAGCTGTTGTCTCAATTTCTGACTCCAAAATTTTTAATATACTGAAACAATTTAGATATTCATTACTTCTAGCACTGAATAGGGTTCCAATACTAATTAACAAATTGAGAAGCAACTAAATAACCAGCTCATTTGTACCTAAATGGAAAAAAAGGAGTTAACACTCATAATTATTGTCAACCTCATATTTTTTGTCAAATATTTCTGTATACAACAGCAAGTACATGAAGCAAGTAATTTGTCATTCATTCCATGAGTTAAATAACATTCAAATGGTATATGAGATGAAATCTCATTATGTATCACAGATTGTACAATGTTTCTCTGAATTTTCTTGTACTAGTGTTCAGAATCCAGATAAAATAATTATCTACCACTCAAATGACCTTTGAATTAAACTTTTGTTTTTCAGATTTTCTTATTTTTTATATGTATATTAATGTTTTTCTACCTACAGGTCTGTAGGCCAAAAGGCCCTTCTTATTCTGAAACTGAAGTTCTCAGGGAAATGCAAATCCGTCTCAAGGGCAACAAGTTTTCTTGACCACTGAGACATTTTTCCAATTCCTGAGTTGGGTTTTCATAAAATTAAAAAGTTCAGAGATCTCAAAAGAGTATGTATTGCATTTTGAGCATATTGACTCTCCTTTCCTTTCCCTAACTCCTCCAAGAACCACCCTTATTTCACACTTTACAACTTCATAATCTTTTACTTTTAAAAAAAAAATACCTCACTGAGAAGAATCTGTTGTGCCCATATATTCATGGGGATGGGGACTATCATGGGGAATATGGTCCTCCTACAATAGGTCTCATTCTTAAATAAAACTGACTTCCCCTTCCCAATAGATGCTATCAGCTGTCAATAGATTTTCCATTAGGTGTGATGACCAGTGATACTCTTTCCATCAATACAAAAATGTTGACTGCCCTTGATCTTGTACAGACAATCATAGCTATTGAATGTTTGCAAGTATAATATGGCTGATAAGTCCAGAAGACATTGTTTTACTTCAGTTCTCTATGACCTGTTATCTTTAATACTATTTTCATTTAACAGTGTTAAAAGATGGTGAATATTTTTTTTTTAAATTTTCTCCTTTCCTTTCTATCTGTCCATAGCATCCTAAATTAGGTCATCATTCACAGGATCAAAAGTCTTAGAATTTATTTGGTTAGATTATTTTGGCATTAACAGAATGACCAAAATTGCAACAATTAACTAATGTTTAACATTACAGTTCTAGAAGCATGCTCAGGTTTAAGAACAAATGCACATTTTGAGAGTTTCTGTTATTTATTTCTTATTTTTCTTTACAGTTAGATTATTTGGAATATTGTCTGTGAAATTTATATTTTTAAAGAGAAATTAAGACTGCATTATATATTTACAATATTATTTACTCATCAGTCTTTCAAGACAACATTCTGTTTAACACTGATATTGAATTAAGACTTTATTTCAGATGACATTTTATAAAAGTTCTGGTTCAAATTTAAGTACTGCAAACAAGACATCTTCTAAAAATGTAATCCTTTAGTTGTCAACTATAGATTTTCTTGACATGACCAAGCACAGCCCTTTAATAACTTTTACTATCCAGTAAGCACCACATAAATAAGATAAAATTACTTTTCTGAAGGGAAAAACACAGACTTTATATAGAGAATGCCTATTAATACACAGATAAATTTACTTTTCTTCACATAGTTGAAAATAATGTTACTGTTACCATTTTCAGAAAACACCTTAAAACAATAAACAAATTCTTTTTTTTCATTTTTTTATTGAGAAAAGGAGAAAAAAAACAAGTTTCCACCCCCTCCCAGCCTCTCATTTCCCTCCTCCTCCTCCCACCCTTTTCCCCCTCTTCCCACCCTTCTCCCCCTCCTCCCACCCTTCTCCCCCTCCCTCCATTACTCTCCCCCTCCCTCTCCAGTCCAAAGAGCAGTCAGGATTCCCTGCCTGTGGTAAGTCCTAGGTCCTCCCCTCTCCATCCATTCCTAGGAAGGTGAACATCCAAACTGGCTAGGCTCCCACAGAGCTCAGGAAACTAGACTTTAAAATGCCAATTAACCCAATTAAAAAATGGGGCACTGAACTGAACAGAGAATTCTCAGCAGAGGAAGTTCAAATGGCCAAAAGACACATAAGGTCATGCTCAACCTCCTTAGCGATCAGGGAAATGCAAATCAAAACAACTTTGAGATATCATCTTACACCTGTCAGAATGGCTAAAATAAAAAATTCCAAAGATAGCCTTTGCTGGAGAGGCTGTGGTGGAAGGGGTACCCTCATCCATTGCTGGTGGGAAGGCAATCTTGTTCAACCACTTTGGAAATCGGTGTTTCGGTTTCTCAGGAAATTTGGGATCAACCTACCTCTGGACCCAGCAATACCACTCCTGGGAATATACCCAAGGGATGCCCTATCATATGACAAGAGCATTTGTTCAACTATGCTCATAGCAGTATTATTTGTAATAGCCAGAACCTGGAAACAACCTAGATGCCCTTCAATGGAATAATGGATGAACAAACAAATTCTTATCTAGTTCTATATCAATATACACCATTAGAAATTTAATATATTCAATGTACAGGATAAGTCAAGTATCCTTACATTTGCTTCTTAGATGTATCAGTTGTTCTTGTTCAAAAATAGAGGTTTTAGAATTTCTACGTAAAATTTGTTAAAAAATAAATGTTTTATCTGAATTTATATTTTTTTCAAATATTTTAGATTTTCATATATGCTTTGCACACACATAAATACAAACACAAATGACAGATCAACACAAATACAGAAAGTAGCAAAATACTATCTGTTGTGTTTAGATGTGAAAAATTTCAAAGACAATTCTGAGTGGAATATTAAGGAAATTCAATTCTATCTCCTTTCCTACTGCATCTATAAAATCACAGTATTGAAATGAGAAGTTGTTTATTAAGGTTCATTGTTTTTTAACCAATAACACTATACACTTAGTGATATTCAAAAGATATTTCTCCTGAATCACAATTCTTAAGATCAAAGGTCAACAATAAACATCTAATATTAAATGAATCACTAGCTAGTTTGTGGGGAAGTACATGTCATTGTATGCAAAGAGATATACAGTGGGTAGAAATGTCACTGATATCACATAATTTGATGAATATTCATTTATAGGAATCACACTATCAATAATGTACCTAACAGTAATTCACTTAGTACCTAAAAATGATGTTGCATGAATCTTTCAAAAAATATCAAATTCATAGGCAAAACAACTGCTCTAATTTCAAAACAAATGTCAAGAACATATAAAGTACATTTTGTTGAAACTGTTATGACATTTTTAAGAAATTACTTATTTTGTCTTATGGCTAATAAAACTTCTGATATGATCAGCACTTATATGATAGTCTTCATAGAATATTTCTATAAAAGAGTTTTATTGGAAGGAATTCATATCCATTCAATGTACATAACTTTTAAATTTCAAAGAATTCATAAATTATGATTTATAAAAATTTCCTGTTTAAACTGGTCAATTTAGTTTTATTGAGTAACCAATGTCAGTCAAGATTTCAAAGTTGTTTTTGTATCTTAGTCATTTATACTCAACTTTCTTTGAAATTTTGAAAGTATAAAGATGACTGTAGAGTTCAGAGGGAATGGAGGACATCAGGAGAACAGAGCCCTCTAAATAAACTAAACAGGGTTAACTTGGGCTCACAGCAACATGGGATCCTTTCATGAGTATGCATGATGTCCTTCACACAGATGTTATGACTCTTAGCTTGATGTTTTTGAGGGACTCCAAACAGCGGCAGTGGCTGTGTCTCTGACACTTTTGTCTGTTCTTGAGATCTTTTCTCCTGTTGCCCAGCTTTCATGTGAGGGATTTCACCTTGTCATATGTAACTTCTTTTGTCCAGGTTGAATGTGCATTCTTGGAAACATGCTATATTCTGAAGAGGATATGGAGGCTGAGTGGATCTGGGGAAAAGAATAGGTGTGGGTGTAGGAGAAGTGGAAGGAGGGGAACTATGTTTGGAATGCATTATATGAGAGAAAAATCTATTTCCAACCAAAAAATAAAATAAAATAAATTGTGCAGATATTGGGGAAGTATAACACAAAACCCTGGCTGTGGACTCAGGGAGTGGTTCACTTGGTCAGCCTGGACCTCAGAAAGGAACCCACAAAGCAAACATCTCAAAATACAAAAAATTAAAATAACCCCCTATGTCTTATCAGATCACTATGGATAAAAGTTATTATTTAACAGTAATACTACTCTCAGAAAGCTTACAAGCTCATGGAAATTCAAAAGTGAACTATTGAACCACCCCTGGGTCAAGGAAGATATAAAGAAAAAAATTAAAGATTTCCTTGAATTCAACAAAAATGAAGGCATGGTTTATTGAAACCTATAGGGACACTATTAAAGCAGTGCAAAGAAGAAAGTTCACAGCACAATGCACACATAAAAAAAATGGAGAAAGCTCATATTAGTGACTTAACAATGCACTAGAAAGCCCTAGAACCAAAGGAAGTAGACTCACCCAAGAGATATAGAAGACAGGCATTAATCAAATTGAGGACTGAAATCAACAGCAGAGAAACAAAAAACAAAAACAAAAACAAAAAAAACAATAAAAAGAATCAATAAAACAAAGAGCTGGTTCTTTGAGAAATTCAACAAGATAGACAAACCCTTATCCAGACTAATCAAAAGGCAGAGAGAAAATATCCAAATTAAGAAAATCAGAAATGAGAAGGGGGACATAACAACAGACACTTCAGAAATTCAGAGAATCATTAGGTCATACTACAAAAACCTATACTCCTCAAAATTGGAAAATGTAACAGAAATGTACAATTTTCAAGATAGATACCATATACTAAAATTAAATCAAGACTAAGTGAGCAATTTAAATACATGTATAAAGTTCAAGGTAATAGAAGCTGTCATCAGAAAATTTCCCAACCAAAAAGCCCAGTGCTGAATGCTTTTAGTTCAGAATTCTACCAGAACTTCCAAGAAGAGCTAATATCTATACTCCTCAAAGTGTTCCACATAATACAAAAAGAAAGAATATTACCAAACTCTTTTTATGAGTCTACAGTTATCCTGATACCAAAACTACACAAAGGATCAACCAAGGAAGAGAATTACAAACCAATCTCACTCATGAACATGGATGCAACAATACTCAATAAAATACTAGCAAATTAAATACAAGAACATATGAAAAAATAATCATCCACCATAATCAAGTTGCCTTCATCTCAGAGATACAAGGCTGGTTCAACATACAAAAATCTATCAATGTAATTCATCATATAAATAAACTGAAAGAAAAAAAAACAAACATTTGATCATTTTATTATATGCTGAAAAAGCATTTGAGAAAATCCAACAACTCTTCATGATAAAGATAGAGATCAGGGGTACAAGGAACATATCTAAATCTAATAAATGTAGTATACAGCAAGTCAATAGCTAGCATCAAATTAAATGGACAGAAACTCAAAGCGATTCCACTAAAATCAAGAACAAGACAAGGTGGTCCACTCTCTGAATATCTCTTCAATATGGTTCTTGAAGTTTTGACAATAACAATAAGACAACAAAAGGAGATCAAGGGGATTCAAATTGGAAAGGAAGAAATCAAACCTTCATTATTTGCAGATGATATGATAGTATATATAAGTGACCCCAAAAACTCTACCAGAGAACTCCTACAACTGATAAATACCTTCAATGATGTGATGTGTCAGTACAAAAGATCAACTCAAAAAAATCAATAGCCTTCCTAAACACAAATGATAAAAAAGCAGATAGGGAAATCAAAGAAACATCATCTTTCACAATAGCCACAAATAACATAAAATATCTTGGGGTAACACTAAGCAAAGAAATGAAAGATCTATTTGACAAGAACTTTAAGTCTTTGAAGAGAGAAATTGAAGAAGATACCAGAAAATGGAAAGATCCCCAAGGCTCTTGGATAGATAGGATCAACACAGTAAAAATAGTAATCCTACCAAAAGCAATCTATATATTCAGTGTGATTCCCATCAAAATCCCAACACAATTCTTTGCAGGCCATGAATGAACAATAATTAACTTCATATGGAAAGAAAAAAAAAACCCAGATAGCCAAAACAATCCTTCACAATAAAGGAATTTCCAGAGGCATCACCATCCCTGACATCCAGCTCGATTACAGAGCTATATTAATGAAAACAGCTTGATATTGGCATTAAAAACAGAGAGGTTGACCAATGAAATCAAATAGAAGATCCAGTTATTACACCATATACCTATGAACTCCTGATTATTGACAAAGAAACTAAAATTATAAAATGTAATAAAAAAGTATCTGTATCAAATGGTTCTGGTATAACTGGATGTCAATACGTAGAAGAATGAAAATGGATCTATATCTATCACCATGCACAAAACTCAAGCCCAAATGGGTTAAAAACCTCAATATAAATCTGAACATACTGAACATGATAGAAGAGAAAGTGGGAAGTTGTCTTCAACAAATGTACTCTGGAGACAACTTCTTAAATATAACCCCAGTAGCACAAAGACTGAGAGCAACATTAAATAAATGGGACCTCCTAAATATGAGAAGCTTCTATAAACAAAGGACACATACAAGACAAAAAGTCAGCCTACTGAATGGGAAAAGATCTTCACCAACTGCACATCAGAGAAAGAAATGATCTTCAAAATATATAAAGAACTCAAAAAATTAGGCATTAAAATTCTAAATAACTCAAACAAAAAATAGGGTACAAAACTAAACAGAGAATTCTCAACAGTTGATTATAAAATGGCCAAAAGATACTTAAAGAAATGTCCAACATCCTTAGCCATCAGGGAGTTGCAACTCTGAGATACCATCTTACACCTGTCGGAATGGCTAAGATCAGAAACACCAATGTTAGCATATACTGGAGAGGATGTGGAGTAAAGGGAACACCCATCCTTTGCTGGTGGAAATGCAAACTTGTACAGCCACTTTGGAAATCAGTATGTCAATTTCTGAAAAAAATTGGGAATCAACATACCTCAGGATCCAGCAGTAACATTCTTGGGTATATACCCAAAATATGCTCAGTCATGCTACAAAGACATTTGTTCAACATGTCCATAGCAGTATTATTTGTAATAGCCAGAGCCTAGAAACAACATCTATGCTCCTCAACCAAAGAATGGATAAAGAAAATGTGGCACAATTACACATTAGAGGACTACTCAGCAGTAAAAGGCAATGGCATATTCAATTTCGCATGCAAATGTGTGGAATTAGAAAACACTATTCTGTGTGTGGTAACCCAGACCTAAAAAGATGAATAAGTATGTATTCACGCATAAGTGAATACTAGCTATAAACAAAGGATATTGAGCTTATAGTTCATGATCCTATAGAAGCTAAGTAATAGGTGAACCCAAAGATAAACATGTATAGAACCACTTGAAAATTTGGAAAAAGACAAGACTGCCTGACAAAACTGGGAGCATGGGGGTGGGGGAAGAAGGGAAGATGAAAGGGGAAGAGGAGGGGAGAAGGGAGGGTGAAAGGTGAAGAGAAGAGGAGAAGGGGAGGGTTGAAGAGAACTTGACAGAAAGGGATAGTCAAGATGGAGGAAAGACAGAGATGAGAGCAAGGAAAGAGATATGACTGAGGGAGCCATTATGTGGTTAGCAGACACCTGGCTCTAGGAAAATTCCCAGGAATACACAGGCTGATTCCAGCTAAGACCCTAAGCAATAGAGGAGAGGGGGCCCAATCTTGATTTGCCCTTTAGTTAGACTGATGAATATCTTAAATATGACCATAGAACACTTATCCAGCAAATGATGGAAACAGAGGCAGAGATATGCATTGGTGCACTTGACTAAGCTCTCAAAGCCCAGATGAAATGTGGGAGAAATGAGAATATGAGCAAAAAGATCAAGAACATTATGTGTTCACCCATTGAAACAGTCTACCTGATCTAATGGGAGCTCACCAACCCTAGCCAGACTGGGAAGAAACAAACACAGGACCAAACTAGTCCCGCTGAATGAGGTTGACTGTTGCATGGCTGGGGCAGACCTAGGGGCCACTGGCAGTGGCACTGGGATTTATCCCTACTGCATGTACTGGCTTCGGGATCCTATTCTCTTTGGATGTATACCTTGACTAGCCTAGATCTAGAACAGAGGGCCTCTGACCCTCCACTATGCAATGTACCTTACCCTCTCTGAGGATTGGATGAGGGTGAGGTGGTTGGGTATGTGGAGGGAATGAGAAGAGGGAAGGGATTGGGAACTTGGATTGGTAACTTTTTTTACAAATCTAATAAAATTTAAAAAATGCTAAGAAAATAAATTTGAAAAGTATATAAAAATGAACTTTACCTCTTTTATTGACACTTCTAACAGATACACTATGCACAAGATCAAACAGTAATACATTAGATTTATTTTTGCACTCTAACTTTTCCTTCAAATTCTTTGCCAAATTGCAATGGTAATGGTTGTTACTTTTTATGAGCAACAGGATGAGTTCAATATTGATCATAAAGTGGTTCTGAAATTCACATTACTCACATTTTGCTTTCATAAGTCTTTGGGCTCGATAAATTGGTACAATATTCGTTTATCATCAAGGGAAGAAAGTATATGCTTTTTCTCCTTAAAATATAAAAAGCAACCATGTATTTCTCTGTTTACCTGCCGCAGTGATTCATTACATATTTCAGTAAGCCATTATAGGAATTTTTCTTTTAATATAAATGTGTTCCTATAAGTAGTCATGAGTCTATTTCTTTCACTCTTTTGAAATTTTATTTAAAATAAGAATCACCAAGATAAATATGACTTTTGTTCAAATGTTCATGTTTTATTGTAACTCACATAAAAGTTTATAATTATAATAATTCTGATTCTAATTATGCTTGTTTGCATTTCTGTCTGTTGCTTATATTTATGAGTTTATTGAATGAAAATGAAATGCTCATAATTGAATTTTTAACTTGGACTGTGTCCTTAAAGAGTGAAAATCAATAAATATAGGTCTTATACTAGGAAAAGAAAAACTTTCAAAGTAATTTAAAAAACTTTTTAAAAACATTAAAAATTCTTAAAATACAAGCAAAATTAACTTGTAATCCAATTAGTGATGATTACTTCTTGAAAATATGTATTGATAGGCCATTGTTATCAGCAAAATCACTAAGAAACTGCAAGAGAGAAGGATCCAGAAAGCAAACCAGTACATATGGGAGGCAATGTCATGGCATATAGTTGTGTAATATGTAAGGGAGAAAATAAAATACAAAATACTTACAAGAAGTACAGAACAAAATTAGTGTTTCTGAACTGGGAGAAAGTGAGAGAAAACAGAAGTAACAATTTTTAGTTATTCCTACAATACAATTGCAGCAATTTTATGCATGTTTTAATTTAATTCCCAACAGGAATCTTGGAAATGAAAATGGATTTATGATATATAAAAAAGCTTGCCATGGATAATAAAATTTTAAGAACAGCATATATCCAGTCTTCTAAAATATTGAAAGAATAGACCTTTCTTTAACACATAGAATATTTCTAATTGAGATATGGTTTTATAAAATACCAATTACTGTAGATGGGCTGGTTTTCCATGTGATATTATTCAACCCACATATTCTCAATTTTTTAACATGTACTTTAAAATTAGATATTAAATACTTGTTTTCAACTTTATATCATCTCTATATGGTTCTATGATCACTCTGAATACAATTAGGATGCAATGAATCTGCAGAATGAATTATGTAAATTGAATTTAGATTGCTTGGCAAATTGGTATTGATATATAACTCTGGAGAATTCTATATTTACTAAATACATTTTCTATTACATAATTTTATGTGTGTGTGTGTGTGTGTGTGTGTGTGTGTGTGTGTGTTGTATGTCCATGCAGAGGAGCCTTTAGATGTCAGAAGAGGACAATAGATTTATTAGAACTGGAGCTATAGACACTTATGAACTACAGTGTGAGGGCTGACTCACTATAAGTATAGTAGATGCTCTTAACTGTTAGTACATACCTGGGGATGAGAGCAAAGAAATTTGATCATTATAAATTTTCAAATCACTAAATAATCTAGTATTTATTAGTATTGAGCTTTGAGGTAGTTATATAACACACTGTGAAAACTTTTATGGAATAGTCAGCCTGCAATAAAAAACTTACAGGTTTTTGATTTTACTCAATATCTTGACCTAACAAATTAATAGATATGTAAGAAAAACTGATATGTGATATTGATTGCAACATATCTTAGAATAATTTTAATATAGAATACTGAAGTAAATAACAAGCTATTGAATACAATTAAATCTATAAAAGATCATATTATGTAAACAGCAGAATTAAAGTTAAATGCAGGTTACAGATTCTTTTCAAATGTGTAAAATATTTAAAATTTAATATTTGCTTATATATTTACCACCTATATAAGATTCAATATAATATAATATAAATACTAAGTTGTAAAAATCTGTTAAAAGCTTGCAAACCCAGAGTCATAAATTCTAAGTGATATTAAATTTTTGTTTGAATTTTTCAGTTTTTTTTTCAACGATCAAGTATTAGTTTTATGAAAATGTTTATTTTTAGTTTTCAAGTCATTTGGCTAATAATGTTTTCTTTACTATTTCCTAACTTGTAAATTTATAGATATGAAAATGGTGCTGATTTGTTTCCACATAGCAACCCTAGGAATAATTCATGTTGTCTTCAGATAAGTGCTTTTCCAGTTTTTGTTTTCAAGTAATATTGTAGTTTCATTTGCATGGCATTTTAGACATCACTTTTATTGATGTGTAAGTTGCATAATTTGATTTTTACCAATTCTAAATATACTACCGAATGAATTATATACATTTCTATTTATTTTACTTGTACTTGTTATTTTATTTTCCTGATTTAGAGTTTGAATATTAATATCTTCCACGTTCTCACAAATACACACTGGAGCCAATGCAAGTCTAGATTATAAAATTTAGTGGTCCCTTTTGGGTTGAACTCCTTTTCCAATTTCTTTAAATATTTATTTTTCTGAGGTATTCATAATGGATTGAAGAGCAAGGTTTTCTCCTTTAGTCAGTTTTGGGACTCTAACTTGATAAATATTCTTCTTGCTTTGAAACTATAGACTTTCAAGAACCAACAGAGGTTCATTGTTTTTAAACTATCACTGTTTAGAAGCAAATAGAAAGCTCCAAACTCTACTTATGGGGTTAAGGAACAGCAAATATGTTTTCTTATACCTCAAGAAGCCTACATCATTTCCCTTTATTTAACAAACCACATCTTTAATACTTAGTTCTTCTGAGGCTTTTTTAGATCAATTGTAAATCTAGTTCTTATGTTCTGAACAACCCCCACCCCCAAGAAGTACTATTTTCACATGGTCAAACATGGAGTGGAAAAAAGCAGATTGCAGGTAGTAAGTACTATATGATCTAGGCATGATTTCCTTTCTCAATTTTTATTTACCATGACCTTGGTCCCAAGATTTAGTCACTGATAATAAATCAGGTATGTTGTCCTAGAGAATATAAATCACATAAATGTAAACTTCTGACCCACAGTATACAATCAGATAGTCTGCTCTAGTCAGAATTATGCAATGCTACACAAAAGTATGACCATATTCACAAAGTTGTGAAAAGACCAGTGAAGAGTCCTTCATTTTGCCTTAATTCATTTATTGCTATGATTCATAATGTAACTTTCATAGTTTCAAAAACAAGCAGAACGTCAGTGTGGTGCTGTCTCGAGCTTTTTACTAGTCTCATCTTATTCTATGCAAGAATGAGTCATTTTCTCTTTTTCTTACTATGCTATGACATACCCAGAAGATAATTAAAATAAGTCTTTCTGTTTGAATTCCCCAAAACCATGTGCTTAATAAATTACCATAAAACATAGGAAATCTCTGATGTTCTACTGTAACAACATAAAATGAACTAAAATATTAGGGCAAGGCAAAAAGTGAGATTCACAAATTATAAACCAAATAGTCACAGTACCCATAATCATAATGATGTTTTAGAAATTTTAAGAGAATTGAGAAATGTATAGTATGCTAAAGAAGAATTGTGGCATTTTGAAGCTATCAGTAAGAAAATACAGACTTGAAAAACAATTTCTTTAGCATGATAATAGGTTGTGAAATGGTCTGTTGTACTATTAAGTACATATAAGAATATATGACTTAGAAGAAAAAACAGAGTTTAAAAATATAGTTTCCAATGCTGAAATTAAAAACATTTATAGCAATTGAAAATTTAAACAAGAACTATAATTTGCATAATAAAATTTTTAGAAAGAACTGTTTGACACACACATATATACATATTTATACAAATATATACATTTATATATACCAACATATATATATATATATATATATATATATATAAGATAAAATAACAAGCACAAGTAAAATAAATACAAATGAACCAAATTCATTCAATAGTATATTTAGAAATGCTAATATATACATTGTAGACAGAAGTTTGTGTCCCACCTGGTCCTGAAGCCATTCAGTACTAAATAAATACACAGAGGCTTATACTAATTACAAACTGTTTGGTCTTGTAGCTGAGGTTTATTACTGTTTAGTTCTTTTTTTTCATTTTTATATTTTTTTTAAATTTATTTATTTATTCAGGATTTCTGCCTCCTCCCCGCAACCGCTTCCCATTTCCCTCCCCCTCCCCCGATCAAGTCCCCCTCCCTCATCTGCTCGAAGAGCAATCAGGGTTCCCTGACCTATGGGAAGCCCAAGGACCGCCCACATCTATCCAGGTCTCCTAAGGTGAGCATCCAAACTGCCTAGGCTCCCCCAAAGCCAGTACGTGCAGTAGGATCAAAAACCCACTGCGATGGTTCTTGAGTTCTCAGTATTCCTCATTGTCTGCTATGTTCAGCGAGTCCGGTTTTATCCCAGGTTTTTTTTAGACCCAGTCCAGCTGACCTTGGTGAGTTCCCGATAGAACATCCCCATTGTCTCAGTGTGTGGGTGCACCCCTCGCGGTCCTGAGTTCCTTGCTCGTGCTCCCTCTCCTTCTGCTCCTGATTTGGACCTTGAGATTTCTGTCCGGTGCTCCCATGTGGGTCTCTGTCTCTGTCTGCTTTCATCACCTGATGAAGGTTAATATTCATGAGGATGCCTATGTGTTTGTCTTTGGATTCACCTTCTTATTTAGCTTCTCTAGGAACATGAATTATAAGCTCAATGTCCTTTATTTATGGCTAGAAACCAAATATGAGTGAGTACATCCCATGTTCCTCTTTTTGGGTCTGGCTTACCTCACTCAGTATAGTGTTTTCTAAGCAGTGTTTCGGGTTCTCAGGAAATTTGCGATCCACCTACCCCTGGATCCAGCAATACCACTCTCTTGGTAATATACCCAAGAGAGGCCCTATCATACAACAAAAGTATATGCTCAACTATGTTCATGGCAGCATTGTTTGTAATAGCCAGAACCTGGAAACAACCTAGATGCCCTTCAACGGAAGAATGGATGAAGAAAGTATGGAATATATACATAATAGAGTATTACTCAGCAGTAAAAAACAAGGACTTCTTGAATTTTGCATACTGTTTAGTACTTATAGCTAAAATTAACCCACATTTCTGTTGTATGTTTAGCCATTTGGCTTGGTATGTTTTTATCAGCAAGGCACTCTTATCTTGCTTCCTTATTTACAACTCCATCTCTGCCTTTCTTCTTCCCAGAACTCTCCTAGTCTGGTTGCTCTTCCTATACTCCTTGCCTGGCTATTGGCCAATTAATGTTTTATCAAACCAACAATAGTGACAAGGGCTGGAGAGATGGCTCAGTGGTTAAGAGCACTCCCTGCTCTTCCCATCCCACTTCACTCCCCCTCCCACACACACCCTCCACCCCGCCCCATCCAGTCCTATGAGAGGACAAGGCACCCTTCCCTGTGGGAAGTCCAAGGCCCTCCCACCCCCCCAACACACAGGCTTAGGAAGGTATGCATCCAAAGACAATAGGATCCTAAAAAGCCAGTACGTGCACTAGAGACAAATTCCAGTGCCATTATCATTGGCATTTCAGTCTGTCCCAATTGTCAACCACATTTGGAGGGTCCAGTTTGATCTCATGCTCTTTCATTCCCAGCCCAGCTGGAGTTTGTGAACTTCCATTAGCTCAGGCACACTGTCTCATAGGGTGAACCAACCCCTCATGGTCCTCACTTCCTTGCTTATATTGTCTCTCCTTCGACTCTTCAACTGGACCTTGGGAGCTCAGTCCAGTGCTCTGATGTGGGGTGGCACATCTACACATTAGAGTATTACTCAGGGGTAAAAAAAAATGACATTTTGAATTTTGTATACAAGTGGATGGAAATAGAAAATACTATCCTGAGTGAGATAAACCAGACCCAAAAATATGAATATGGTATGTACTCACCCATTAGTGGATTCTAGCCATAAACAAAGGACATTAAGCCTATAGTTCATGATCCTAAAGAAGCTAAGTATTACGATGTACCCAAATAAAGGCATATATAGATCCTCCTGGAAATTGGAAGCAGACAAGATTGCCAGGCAAAAGATGGGAGCATGGGGGCAGGGGGTATAGGGAAGGGGAGAGGGGGAGAAAAAGGGGGAAAGGGGAGGGTTGGGGAGTGCTTGTGGGAGTAAGACAGTTGAGATGGAGGAAGGGCGGATATGAGAGTAGGGAAGGAGATATCTTAACTGAAGGAGCAATTTTGGGGCTGGCAAGAAGCTTGCCTCTGGAGGGATTCCCAGGATTCCAAGGGGATGACCCCAGCTAGGAACCTGGGCAGTGGAGGAAAGGGTGCCTGAACTGGTCTTGTCCCATAATCAGACTGATGACTATCTTAAATATCACCATAGAACCTTCATCCAGCAATGGATGGATGGCGACAGAGACAAAATTTAAGGAATAAAGGTAGAAACAAATCTTTGCTTAAGGTTGTTATGATAAAAATAAATAAACTCATATAATTAATAGAAATATGTTTATTATTGCCTTATTTTCATGCCTGAATATTAAAACATGGAAACAACTAAACATATTTATGTATGTATACAGACACACAAGAACACACACACATACATTCTCAGTAAGCTATGCTCATTGAGTTTTTTTTTCTTGAGAATATATAAAACAACTTGATAGAAACGACTGAAAGAAAAGTACATACATATCTAAATATATCTATGTGAAATAAGTAAGTATCATGTTAATTAAAAAAAAAAACGTGTTTTAGGCCGGGCAGTGGTGTTGCACGCCTTTAATCCCAGCACTTGGGAGACAGAGACAGGAGGGTCTTTGTGAGTTCGAGGCCAGCCTGGTCTACAAGAGCTAGTTCCAGTACAGTAACCAAAAAGCACAGAGAAACCCTGTCTCGAAAATTAAAAAAAAGTGTTTTATGTTCATTTCTGTTGCTGTCATAAATATTCTAAAAAATGTAAAGGAGAAAGTACGTATTTGACTTATGATTTCCACGTTACAATCCATTATTTTGTGGACATCAAGGAAGGAACTTGACACACCTAGTTACAAACACAGCAAAAAACAGGTAGAACAAAGGATCCATATATGGTTACTGCTTAGCTCATATTCTGTACTCTTATATAGTTCAGAACCCAAACCTGGGGAATTTTGCAGCTACAGTGGGCTGAGTCTCCCAAAATAATTACTCATAACAGTATAATGCAGATATGCCTACAGGACATGAAGATCTACACAGTCCTTGTCTTAGGGTTTCTTTTTTTTTTTCTTTATAAAGTAATTTATTTTGAGCTGCAGCCTGGGTTCTCAAAGAGCTTCCCAAGTATTGTCTAATACATCTTTATCCACGAAATCATCACTGTCTCCGTGACAGAAAAATGAAGGCACAAAATTGTTACGTGTCCCATGCGGTGTTCGGCTCTGTCATAGACCCCCTTGCTCGTATAGTTTTATTATATTTTATTTTAAATTTATTTATTTATTTATTTAAGATTTCTGCCTCCTCCCCTCCACCGCCTCCCATTTCCTTCCCCCTCCCACTATCAAGTCTCCCTCCCTCGTCAGCAATTAGGTTCCCTGCCCTGTGGGAAGTCCAAGGACCACCCATCTCCATTCAGGTCTGGTAAGGTAAGCATCCAATCTGCCTAGGCTCCCACAAAACCAATATGTCTTAGGGTTTCTATTGCTGTGAAGAGACACCATGGCCATAGCAACTCTTATAAAAGAAAAATGTTAAATTGGGGGTAGATTACAGTTTCAAAGGTTTAGTCCATTAGCCTCCTGGTGGGACATGGTGGCATGTAGGCAGACATGGTGCTGGAGAAGATGAGAGAGCTCTATCTTGATTAGCAGGCAATGGGACATGAAGTGGGACACTGATATACCTTGAGCATTAAGAGACCTCAAAGCCAATCTTAACAGTAGCACACTTCCTTTATTAAGGACACATCTACTCCAACAAAGTCACACATCCTAATAGTACTATTCTCTGTTGAGGATTATTTTCTTTTAAACGACCACAGTCCATTATTGGTACTAACTTCTTTGGTAAATCAAGATGGGTTTTAGTTTATATCTAAAACTGACAGTCAGAGTTTGTCTCCTAAGAATGTCAGAAGCGATATCTTTAAAATCTCACTAACAGCTTTTGGCCCTGGATCATTGGGCTACCTGTGGCCCTGTTTAGTTGCTGAAGAATCCCATCAGGATGGGTGAGTGTGTGCTATCCAGGGGCGGACTGTCCCGGAAGAGAGCACAAACCCCCCTCCCCCAGCTCCTTCTGGAGGGCTGTCTCTCTTTCACACGACCCAGCCCCCCCAGCACCCCTCCCCAACCCTGCCCTGCTATATGCTAGGACCAGTGCTCAAGAACAGTTTTAAGCTCCTACACTAAGGCTACCCACCCAGAGCAGTGAGTGCCTGCATACTGGGCAGGCCTCAGGGTCCCCTGATAGGGAGCCTGGGCACCTTCAGCTCCTGCGCCAGGCTTCCTGTGCTCTTCTGGATACCGCCCCCCACCCCTGCTCCATTCATCTTTTTGGCCCTGGAGAATTGGGCTACCTGCGGCCCTGTTTAGTTGCTGAGGAATCCCATCTGGACGGGAACGGTTCCTGCTTCTACACTGAAGAGTTATACCCTGAGAGTCAATCACAGCAAAGACTGGACCAAGACACCAGGCCTCTCCTGGCTCCATTTGAAGGAAGAGATGGGAAGGCGCCAATGCAAGAATTCCTCCAACAACCTGAAAGGCAACATGACACCACCAGAATCCAGGGATCCCGAAATAAGAAGAATTGTACACCCTACTCCAGAAGAAATAGAAGAAATCGACTCAAAAGTGAACTATATGAAAATAATAGAGGACCTTAAACAGGAGGTGAAAAACTGCCATACACAATTAGAGATTACAAACAAAAAGGTAGAGGAAATGAATAAATCGCTCAAAGACATGCAAGAAAACCAAGAGAAACAAGAAAAAGCAATGAAACAGGTTAGGGAAGCGGTTCAAGACTTAAAGAATGAAATGGAAGCAATGAAGAAAGTACGAACCGAGGGAAGAATGGAGATGGAAAATCTGGGTAAACGAACAGGAACTACAGAGACAAGTAATAACAACAGATTACAAGAGATAGAAGAAAGAATGTCAGACACTGAAGATACCATAGAGAAAATAAACACACTGATCAAAGAAAACAGCAAAACCAACAAATTCTCATCACAAAACATTCAGGAAATCTGGGACACAATAAAAAGACCAAACCTAAGAATAATTGGAGTAGAAGAAGGAGAAGAAGGGCAGCTCAACGGTCCAGAAAATATACTTAATAAAATTATAGAAGAAAACTTTCCCAATCTGAAGAAAGATGTACCTAGGAAGGTTCAAGAAGCATACAGAACCCCAAATATGCTGGATCAAAAAAAAATCCCCTCGCCATATAATAATAATCAAAACACAAAATATACAGAATACAGAAAGAATATTAAGAGCCACAAAGGCAAAAGGCCAAGTTACTTATAAAGGGAAACCTCTCAGACTTACACCTGACTTCTCTATGGAAACCATGAAAGCCAGAAGGTCCTGGATAGATGTACTGCAAAAACTAAGAGATCATGGATGCAAGCCCAGACTACTATATCCAGCCAAGCTTTCGTTCACTATAAATGGAGAAAACAAAATTTTCCAGGATAAAAACAAATTTAAACAATACGTAGCCACAAATCCAGCCTTACAGAAAATAATAGAAGGAAAATCACTAACCAAGGAGTCCAACAATGCCCACATTAACTCAGTCATCTAGAGACCCTTCACCAGCGCAACTCAAAGAAGGGAAACACGCAAACCCTACTACTAAAAAAGTGACCGGAGTTAACAACCACTGGATATTAATATCACTTAATGTTAATGGGCTCAACTCACCTATAAAAAGGCACAGGCTAAGAGATTAGATACGAAAACAGGATCCAACATTCTGCTGTCTACAAGAAACACACCTCAACAACAAAGACAGGCACCTACTCAGAGTAAAGGGCTGGGAAAAGGCTTATCAAGCAAATGGACCTAAGAAACAAGCAGGTTTGGCCATACTAATTTCTAACAAAGTTGACTTCAAACTTAAATCAATCAGAAGAGATGGAGAGGGACATTTTATACTCATAACAGAAACAATTCATCAGGATGAAGTCTCAATCCTGAATATCTACGCCCCTAATATAAAAGCGCCCACGTACGTAAAAGAAATATTACTAAAACTCAAGGCAGCCATCAAACCGCACACACTAATAGTAGGAGACTTCAACACTCCTCTCTCACCAATGGACAGGTCAATCAAACAGAAACCTATCAGAGAAATTAGAGAATTAATGGAGGTAATGAAGCAAATGGACTCAATAGACATCTATAGATTATTCCACCCAAATAGGAGAGAATATACCTTCTTCTCTGCAGCTCATGGAACCTTCTCGAAAATTGAACAAATACTCGGTACCAAAGCTAACTTACACAGTTACAAAAAAATATTAGTAACCACCTGTGTCTTATCAGATCACCATGGATTAAAATTAGAATTCAACAATAATGCTATCCCCAGAAAACCTACAAACTCATGGAAACTGAACAGTCAACTACTGAACCATACCTGGATTAAGGAAGAAATAAAGAAAGAAATTAAAGTCTTCCTTGAATTCAATGAAAATAAAGAAACAACATACTCGAACTTATGGGACACTATGAAAGCAGTGCTAAGAGGAAAGTTAATCGCACTAAGTGCCCACTTAAAGAAAACAGAGAAAGCACAAGTTGGAGACTTAACAGCCCACCTGAAAGCTCTAGAAAAAAAAGAAGTAGACTCACCTAGGAGGAGTAGAAGACTGGAAATATTCAAACAGAGGGCCGAAATCAACAAAATAGAAACACAGAAAACAATACAAAGGATCAATGAAACAAAAAGCTGGCTCCTGGAGAAAATCAACAAGATCGACAAACCCCTATCCAAACTAATCAAACGGCAGAGAGCGAATTTGCAAATTAATAAGATCAGAAATGAAAAGGGGGACATAACCACAGACACAGAGGAAATTCAGAGAATCATTAGATCTTATTACAAAAGCCTGTATAACACAAACCTGGAAAATGTAAAAGAAATGGACACCTTTTTAGATAAATACCACATACCAAAGTTACACCAGGACCAGGTGAACAATCTAAACAGACCTGTTGGTCGCGAAGAATTAGAAGCTGTTATCAAAAACCTCCCTACCAAAAGAAGTCCAGGACCAGATGGTTTCAATGCAGAATTCTACCAGAACGTCCAAGAAGAGCTAATACCTATACTCCTTAATGTATTCCACAAGATAGAAAAAGAAGGGTCATTACCTAATTCCTTTTATGAAGCTACAGTTACTCTGATACCAAAACCACACAAAGACTCAACCAGGTAAGAGAATTACAGGCCAGTCTCACTCATGAACATTGACGCAAAAATCCTCAACAAAATACTGGCAAACCGAATCCAAGAACACATCCGAAAAATTATCCATTATGATCAAGTAGGCTTCATTCCTGAGATGCAGGGCTGGTTCAACATACGAAAATCTATCAATGTAATCCAGCATATAAATAAACTGAAAGAAAAAAAAAACATATGATCATTTCATTAGATGCTGAAAAAGCATTTTACAAAATTCAACACCCTTTTATGATAAAAGTATTGGAGATATTAGGGATACAAGGGTCATAACTAAATATAATAAAAGCTATATACAGCAAGCCGACAGCTAACATCAAATTAAATGGAGAGAAACTCAAAGCCATCCCACTAAACTCAGGAACACGACAAGGCTGTCCACTATCGCCATACCTTTTCAATATAGTGTTTGAAGTTCTAGCAATAGCAATAAAACAACATAATGGGATCAAGGGGATTCGAATTGGAAAGAAAGTAGTTAAACTTTCGTTATTCGCAGATGATATGATAGTGTTCTTAAGCGACCCCCAAAACTCCACCAAAGAACTTTTACAGCTGATAAACAGCTTTAGTAATGTGGCAGGATACAAGATCAACTCCAAAAAATCAGTCGCCCTCTTATTGACAAAGGATATGGAAGCAGAGAGGGAAATCAGAGAAGCTTCACCATTCACGGTAGCCACAAACAGCATTAAATATCTTGGGGTAAATCTAACCAAGGAAGTGAAAGATCTATTTAACAAGAACTTTAAGGCATTGAAGAAAGAAATTGAAGAGGATACCAAAAAATGGATGGACCTCCCTTGCTCTTGGATTGGGAGGATCAACATAGTAAAAATGGCAATTCTACCAAAGGCAATTTATAGATTCAATGCAATCCCCATCAAGATCCCATCAAAATTCTTCACAGATCTGGAGAGGACAATAATCAACTTTATATGGAAAAACAAAAAACCCAGGATAGCCAAAACAATCCTATACAATAAAGGATCTTCTGGAGGCATTACCATCCCTGACTTCAAACTCTGTTACAGAGCTACAGTGATGAAAACAGTGTGGCACTGGCATAAAAACAGAGAAGTCGACCAATGGAATCGTATAGAAGACCCGGATTTTAATCCACAAACCTATGAACACCTCATTTTTGATAAAGGAGCTAAAAGTATACAATGGAAGAAAGAAAGCATCTTCAACAAATGGTGCTGGCACAACTGGATGTCAACCTGCAGATGAATGAAAATAGACCCATATCTATCACCGTGCACAAAACTCAAGTCCAAATGTATTAAAGACCTCTATATCAGCCCGAACACACTTAAAATGATAGAAGAGAAAGTGGGAAATACCCTACAACAGATGGGCACAGGAGATCGCTTTCTATGTATAATCCCAGAAGCACAGACATTAAGGGCAACATTGAATAAATGGGACTTACTAAAACTGAGAAGCTTCTTTAAAGCAAAGGACACTGTCACTAAGACACAATGGCAACCTACGGACTGGAAGAAGATCTTCACCAACCCCGCAACAAAGGTCTGATCTCCAAATATATATAGAGAACTCAGGAAACTAGACTTTAAAATGCTAATTAACCCTATTAAAAAATGGGGCAGTGAACTGAACAGAGAATTCTCAACAGAAGAAGTTCAAATGGCCAAAAGACACTTAAGGTCATGCTCAACTTCCTTAGCAATCAGGGAAATGCAAATCAAAACAACTTTGAGATATCATCTTACACCTGTCAGAATGGCTAAAGTCAAAAACACCAAGGATAGCCTTTGCTGGAGAGGGTGTGGAGGAAGGGGTACCCTCATCCATTGCTGGTGGGAATGCAATCTTGTGCAACCACTGTGGAAGTCAGTGTTTCAGTTTCTCAGGAAATTCGGGATCAACCTACCCCTGGACCCAGTAATACCACTCTTGGGAATATACCCAAGAGATGCCCTATCATATGACAAAAGCATTTGTTCAACTATGTTCATAGCAGTATTATTTGTAATAGCTAGAACCTGGAAACAACCTAGATGCCCTTCAATGGAAGAATGGATGAAGAAATTATGGAATATATACACGCTAGAGTACTACGCTGCGGTAAAAAACAATGACTTCTCGAATTTTGCATGCAAATGGATGGAAATAGAAAACACTATCCTGAGTGAGGTATCCCAGACCCAAAAAGATGAACATGGGATGTACTCACTCATAATTGGTTTCTAGCCATAAATAAGGGTCACGAAGTCTACAATAGGTGAATCTAAAGAAGCTAAATAAGAAGGTGAACCCAAGGAAAAACATATAGTTATCCTCTTAGCTAAGGGAAGTACCAAAATTGCCGGTGAGAAAATTGGGATCTTGGGGGTGGGGTAGGATGGGGGTAAGGGGAGACGGGGAGAGAAAAGTTAGAAGGGAAGGAGGGGGGGACTTTGGGAAACAGGAGGATTGAGATAAAGGAAGGTTGGATAGGGGAGCACGGAAACACAATTCTTAGTTAAGGGAGCCACTTTAGGGTTGGCCAGAGACCTGACCCTAGAGGGGCTCCCAGGTGCCCAAGCCGAGGTCCCCAGTTAGTTCCTTGGACAGCTGAGGATAGGGAACCTGAAATGACCCTATCCTAGAGCAATAATGACGAATATCTTGCATGTCATCATAGAACCTTCATCTGGTGATGGATGGAGATAGAGACAGAGACCCACACTGGAGCACTGGACTGAGCTCCCAACGTCCCAATGAGGAGCAGAAGGAGGGAGAACATGAGTAAAGAAGTCGGGACCACGAGGGATGCACCCACCCACTGAGACAGTGGAGCTGATCTACTGGGAGCTCACCAAGGCCAGCTGGACTGTGACTGAAAAAGCATGGTATAAAACTGGACTCTCTGAACATGGCGAACAATGAAGGCTGATGCGAAGCAAAGGACAATGGCACGGGGTTTTGGTCCTGCTTAATGTGCTAGCTTTGTGGGAGCCTAGCCAGTTTCGAGGTTCACCTTCCTAGATATGTACGGAGGGGGGAGGACCTAGGACTTACCACTGGGCAGAAAACCCTGATGGCTCTTTGGACTGGAGAGGGAGGGGGAAAGGAGTGGGGGGAGGGAGAGTAGGGTGGGTTGAGGGGGAGAAGGGTGGGAGGAGGGGGAGGGAAATGGGAGAGGCTGGGAGGAGTTGGAACCTTGTTTTTTTTTTACTCCTTTTATCAATAAAAAAAAAATCCCACTAACATAGCTGACCAAATATGAGCTGAATAAAAACAATATTTTTCATTCTAACATACACAGGGGTAAATCCATGATGTCTTGTAATAGATATTCTTGGCTGTCAAAAATTACTACATTTGGAATGAACTACAATACAGAAATGGTGGGTACATCTGTAATCTAGATCTTGAAGCCTAAACAAAACCCACTTCTAATCTGGATCTTGAGGCCTTAAATCACAACTCGGGGCAAGAAGACACACCTTTAATATACAGAAGACCAGCTGAGATAAACAGCCTTGTAGAACTGAGCAAATAATTAAATTCTAGGGCTTTCCATTAACAGCTAGTCATTGTTGGATTAGTTAGACCTTAACCTGTACGTTATTCCAATAAGCATTTTATATATACCAAAAGTTTTGTGACTCTAGACCACCCTTATTAAAGGAGGCCTTAACCTTAAAAAAAAAAAAAACTACAGGCAGACAACACATACAGACACATGTTTACACAAAACAACAATTAATGACTAAAGAGTCCATGTATTTGAAAATTTGAAAATGAACATGAGGTCTAAATGGGAGGGTTTGGAGGGAGAGATGGTAAGGGAGATGTTATACCCTCCAGAAAATGAAGTAAATGATACTAGAAGAAATATGAAAAAAAAGGAAAGAAAAAATTATAAAGGAAAGTATAAGACATCTGAACCTGTGCTGAAAATGTTAAGATCCCTGTCAGTGTTTAATAACGAATGTGAGTCTTTACTTTCCATATTTATACAATACAAGTAAGTCTTGGTAACGTGAGTATAATGATGGACAAGGAAGGGAACAGAATGTAGCATGAGAAATGTTACAATGTGCAGACTCATGCATGCACTTTTAAACCATGTCTTTAAATTTAGTACTCATTGAGAAGGGAAATTATTGAAGACTTAAATGGAAGAATTCATGTCATGATTGAACTTCTTAAAAGCTGCTCAATGAAAGCTAAAGAGAGAAGAGAGCAAGGCAAGCCATGGGTGTTAATAGAGCACTACTTATCATTTTCATAGTAGTACAGGTCATTGATGATGGTGGTATAATGTTGCTGTGAATGTGATACAGTTTTCATGCTATATCTCAAAGATAAAACTTGGCAGGAATTGTTGAGTACTTCTAATGAACAAGATATTTCATCCATTGAGAGTGGTCTGTTAAGGATTAAGAAATTTATCCTGTAAATTCTGTACTTCAGGATTTCTTTACAATATACATATTTCTAGGATTTTAGTTTCTTTTTTTCTTTACAAATGTCTCTGACTTTCTAACAACTCTCAAAGTTGGAGTTAAAGTATTGGTTCCAAACCTATTTACTGCCAAATCATCAGCATTTGAGTTTTCTCATTATAGTTTGAATATAATGTCAAGATGTAGTCATGAAGACCTAAAGCAATGTATATGTGGTTGATTTTTTTTTTGTCTTTTAAGAATTTTAGGCTATTTTTCCAATTTCTTGTCATGTCTTTGGCTCATCATCAATAAATTGGTCTTATCTTATTTTGTTTGCCAAGCATATATACTCTTTCTAGTTACACTGATGACCATTCAAAATATTGGCAAAAACTTAAAATTCTCCAAGTAACTTTAGGTGTCTGGAGTTATTAGCTTCTTTACAAGTGTGCTTAATTCAATTTGAGGAGTTTGCTTGTATATTATACTTTCTACTACTTTTAAATTAATAATATCAAATCTATTTTTCATCTTTTCAGATCCTATAAACATTGCTTCTAGTAAAGCATGACACAATTAAATGTCTCAGACAATGAGAAATCTGTATAATGTCATGTTTCTTGTGTCTAAGAGTATGAGTATGTAGGTGATTACTAGGAAATAGCACATGTAAAGCATTATTATTTTGTGAAGTTATTAGTAAAATATAAAGATAAGCTAATTATTATGTAATCTTAATAACAACCATGTCATAGGTAACAAATTTAAGAAATTTAAAAAGTAAATATTAAAACTAAAATTATATAGTACTAATAGTTAATTAGTATATTAGCATTAAAAGTGGAAATTAATGCTAGACCATAAAGCTGAATAGCATAAGAATGAAAATGCTAAAATTATTTTAATTTTTTTTAAAAAAATTAATTGATTTTATTAAGCTATACATTTTTCTTTGCTCCCCTCCTTTCCTCTCCCTTCCCCTTGTACCCTCTCCCATGGTCCCCATGCTCCCAATTTCCTCAGGAGATCTTGTCTTTTTCTACTTTCCATGTAGATAAGATTCATGTATGTCTCTTTTAAGATCCTCATTGTTGTCTAGGTTTTCTGGGATTGTTTATTATAGGGCTGGTTTTCTTTGCTTTATGTCTAAAAGCCACTTATGAATGTGTACATATATTTGTCTTTCTGGGTCTGGGTTACCTGACTCAATATGATGTTTTCTAAATCCATCCATTTAACTGCAAAATTCAAGATGTCATTATTTATAGTAGAATTTCTTAGCAAGCAAAAACATTGCAAGTCATTACACATGCATCATAGAATGTCCACTGTTTTTGAGGCCCCATGTATAATATAAAGACTCAAATCTCTAAAATCTCAGTGATTGTCAACTGGTTGTAATGCAGACATTTTCATTTCAAAAAGACTCTTTTTGCTGATTTACATAAGAGGAAATAGTGATATTATGGTGAGCTAGCTTGAATATAAAATTAAGTTGGCCTTGCTGGTTGGCTTTTATCAAATTGATGTAAACCTTGACCTGTCTGAGAAGATGGAATTTAAATAAGAAAATGCCTCCTTAAGATTGGTTGGTATGCTATTTAGTCTATGGAGAATTTCCTTGATTAATGACTGATATTGGAAGGTCTAGCCCATTTTGGGGAGTGCCAACACTTGGCAGATATCCTTGGTTGCTTAACAAATTCTGAGTCAACAATGGGGAGCAAGTCAGTAAGCAGCATTCCTCCATCACTTCAGATTTAATTCCTACCTCCAGATCCTCACCTTGAGTTTTTTTACTGACTTTTCTCAGTGATGGGATATGTTATGAAAGTTGTAAGACGAAATATATTCTGTTTTCCAACTTTCTCTTTGTCTTGGTACTTTATCACAGCAATAGAAAAGTAGTCAAAACACTAGTTAAATGAATGCTATGGAATTACTGGCAATATATATATATATATATATATATATATATATGACATTAAAATTGTAAAATTATCAAATTTACCTCCTCAAATGTTCCAAAATAGTTATTACCAAGTCTATTTAAATTTTGTAGAATTTCTTCATATATAAAAGTTAAAACTTCAAAATTAACTCGCTGATAATGTGCTCTGTTATCTTTGCTATGACCACAAACACAGGGCATATAAAATGTCCATAATGTTTTAATAGCAACACCTAAGGAATAAATTTTCTGTATTTATTTGGAATATGAATGCATATTATTTTTTTAACATGCTAGTACTGTTTATATAAAATGCTTTGAACTGAGTTCTTTTGTTAAAACTAATTTTATATTGAGAACTATACTCTTTACTATGTAATTATCTCAGGCAATACCTATTCCATAGGTACCAAATTTAGACAAATTGAGAAAATAAACATCTTTCATATTTTTTATTAAAAGTTACTTTTTATATTACATGCCAACCTGAATTTCTCCTCTTTCACCTCCATGTTCCACTTTAACCTTCCTATCCCCCATCTACTCCTCAATGGGCTTAAGATGTTCCTTGAGGAGTCAAAACAAGGTCTGGCATGCCAACCTAAGGCAGGACCAAGCCCCTATTTTTCAATAGATAAATACATAGTTACCTAGTCTCAATAGCAACATGGGGGAAAATGAAAGTAAGTATGAGTAATATTTGTGCTATGGTTCAAAAGAGAAATGAAATTGGTATGTTTCCATACCATGAGAAAATAAGAGAATGGAACTAAATATCCCATTTTTATCTATGACCAACTCAGGGCTCATAAACACTAGAAATAAAGCATGTCTATTGGCTAAATGGTACATAAGTAGCAAAGGCAACAAATCTAAGCTCTTTGGCCTTCTCCAAAAATGTTACTTGATCTATGATGATAAAATTAATTTAACAAGACTGTGAGACTTATTTAGGGGACAATATAATTCATAAGTAATTATAAAAATATTTAGTAAGGAAATGTCTGAATGCCAAAAATTGGTGGTACATATCATTAATATCATCACTTGGGAGGCAGAAGCAGGAAGATCTTTGGCAATTCAATGTCAGTCTGATCTAAAAAGTGATTTCTAGATTGTCCAGGATTGTTACCCAGAGAAACCATGTCACAAAAACAAGCAACAACAAAAAGATTGTGTGGCAATTGTATGAGAATTTAAATTTTTTGTGGAAAAAGTAAAAATGTGCCTTGCTAAGGCAGCTTAAAATATTTTATCTGAGAATATACTAAATGCATACATCAATGAACATAATATAATCATGAGAAAAATAATGTGATTAAAAATTTATACAAGGTTATTTAAGATGTTAAAAGTGATACAGTCCTAAGAATTTCAAAAGGTTCATAATATAATGTACTTTACAAAAGTTCAAGTACTGTTTTTTGTACTATTGATTAATAAGTATAGTAGCTCCTGGTAACACAAACTAAATGAAACAAAAATTAATTTACTCAATTGTCAATGTAATTATAATTCTCATAAATGAGAAGCCAGATATTGTCAATACATTATTATAAAAGGTAGTCTAATTTTCTTACCCATTGTGAGTAGACTTTATGACTATATTGAATAGTAGGATTATGTTCAGATTATAGAACTGTCATTTTTGAAAATAAAATATTTAGTAATGAATTTGGTGAAAACTTTCAGTTTTATCAGAATAATAATCAAAAAATAATCATATAAATTATGCAAATAACTACAATTGTCAAGCAAGGCAATTTTTATAAGAAATGTTTTG
This sequence comes from Microtus oregoni, assembly GCF_018167655.1. Lineage (NCBI taxonomy): Eukaryota > Metazoa > Chordata > Mammalia > Rodentia > Cricetidae > Microtus > Microtus oregoni. The sequence continues at coordinate 2,324,890 of NW_024544152.1, read as the reverse complement.
AACATTACAGTACTTAAGAAAATTCAGAAAGCTGCATGAATGCACAATCATGATCCATCTTTTAATGAAACTATTCAGAGTCAATGGTAATCTCATATGTATAGATCTTAGGTAGTCTTTATGTTGTTTTAATTATTAGAAAGTGAGTTTAGCTAAATCATTTAGGTAAAATATGATAATTCAATATTAGTAATTATTGACAATATATAATTATTGGCAATGTATGTGATTATTGATGATATATTGTATATAATTTTTACTATGAGTTATCACTTATGTCCAGACATATACATTACATATATTATATATAGAATATTGCTGTGTTATAATGCTTATGTACACTGTAAAGGTTTGTCACTATTGTTTTTTCTAAAGGCTTATTTATTTATTTATTTATTTATTTATTTATTATGTATACAACATTCTGCCTGCATATATGCCCACGCACCAGAAGAGGGTGTGAGACCTCATTACAGATGGTTGTGAGCCACCATGTGGTTGCTGGGAATTGAACTCAGGTCCTCTAGTGGAAGAGGTGGGAATTCTGATTGGTATCATTTATAAAGTAATAAAAAATACAAAAAAGACATAAGAGAAAATTAAAAAAAAACAAGTTAAAAAAAAGTTGTCTGCCAGAACACTTTTTTTTTTTTTTTAGACAATGATCATTACTTACTTTATCTTATTTGGGAACATAATCTTTACATGTATCATCAAGTAAAGATTCAGTAATAGCAGTGGGGGCTAAGTTTCCATATATAAACACAGACCTCTGGTTACAGAAGCCCATGAAAAGAATTTTATACAGCAAAACAATCAGGAACTGATGTAGTGATGGCAAGAATCAACAAAGAACTACTGACAGCCACCAGAATTTAAAAGAGGCCAGGAATAATTATTTATACAAGTTTTAAATAGCCTTCCCATCTCTTATTTTTCTAATTTTACCTTCCCCAGGAACATGGTTTGGGTTGTGGTCTGTCTCACTGGATCAGAAAATCTTAGAGGAGGTTCGGTTCACAAGTCAAGACGGAAGGTTTGTTGGAAAGGTCAAAATTAGTTCTATCTTTCGGACTGAACACTAAATTACTAAATAATTGTTTAATGATTTGAATAATTAATTAGTATCCAATCATAGAAGCTGTTGTAAATCTGTAATGTTAGAAGTCCAGATTGTTCAAAAATTTTAGATTCACGGCCTTGCCTGATTAGTTTACTGAGTAGTTTAATGTTTCCTGAAATTCATTTATCATCCATTTGTTTTCTAAAATACAAAAAATATTAAATCAAAGGTCCATCTAATGTGTAACATATATAGTAGCTTCTGAGTAAAACCGTTAGACCAAATTGTTTATCCAAAACTTGAAGAAAATAGTGTTGCTTTCAAACTAGTCTAAAACAATTAGAAATAATTATTAGATTCATTTTTATCATTTGGAAGCAAAAAAGTGCAATCACCACTTTCTTCTATAAATTATTCGTTTGTCAAAATATTAGCTCTTTCCCAAATCTGCCTTTTAACCACACTGAGGCCTATTAAAACTCCCCTTTCCCATATAAAAGACTGAAGTGCCAAAAATTATGATGGTAGTATCTTTACCTTTATATCCTCTGCCTGAACTCAGGAACTACTTCTTTTAAAATTGTAGTTTTCTCTCTCTTTCCAACTCCTGGCATGGATTGCAAGCAAGATTAATAAATGAGTTTTATTACAAGATTCACTCCAGGGTGGCATAATCCTGAGTATCAAATGACATAAGAGTCTTTCAGACAGTTAAGGGAAAAGTCTCAGTTCTCAGTTTTAGCTTTTCTAGGGATAGATGTCAATACCAAAACAGTATTTCCTTTTACCCTTAAGCTCACCCAGTCTGAGGACACACAAGAAGAAAATGTTTAAATTGAGACCATTCTAGTAGTCAAAAATTTGACATTCCTAAAAAAAATAATTTTAGAAAGAATAAGAAAATTCTGTGATTCAAATTATCCTTGATTGTGTTGAAATGTTTCATAGAAAATTTGCAGAACCCATGATAGCATTCTAAAAATATAGGCTATATTTCTAGTCTCCTAAGGAAAAATGCTTTCTGTGCAATTCTAAAATACATATATTTTAAACTTTGTTTTCTAAATTATCTACAAAAGAAAACAACAAATAGCTGTATTGATTCATAGGCTTCTGTGCAATCAATGAATATGTCTATATGAACTTATGACAATACTTAAAAACATACATCTAAATTACTGCTCCTCACTATTTTTATAGGAAACTACATTGAACTTCAAGAGAGGCATAATTTTAGTGTAATATATGTGTGCTATATTTGTACGATTTTAAGATGCAATTTCACTTAAAACTAAAGTGTTACAGATAATTAATAAATGTCGTTCATATTTAAGATCAATGGTACATAATACAAATCATTTTGGCTAGTAATCTCAAATTCTTTAATGCAATATTGTTGGGGATCTTTTATCTTTCAAGTTGAAAATACATTGCAGTGCTGAGTTCTGCAGTTGCTCATGGAAATTTTTTTTACTCAGGAAAATATCTTAAATGAACAATATCTAAAATATCTCTGGATCTGTCAAGGAGTTATATGTGTATAAGCACATCATCTATAGAGAAATAGTCTTATAATCACCCTTCCCTCAAAGGTTTTTAAATAGAAATTATTAGGAAGTTGATATTTTATATTTTTTAAATATATTATTGCGAACTCAGAGTAAAGGAGATTGTAGCATTCTACATCCCATTGCTTAAATATTTTCACTAGACAGTGTCCAGGCAGTTTTCAAACTTACTTTTGAAGATCATTTTAATAGAATAAAATACTAAGCAATATTTTTAGCTACCTAATCTCTCAGTCTTTAGAGGCTTAGGCAGCTCAGAGGCTCAGAATTTCTTAATTCACTATTATTAAGTTCCATCTGGTGTAGCTAGAGAGGCTTGCGACAGCTGAGTATCCAAGTCACTGGGTCATTTTATATAATCTATTTAAATATTGTATTTAGCTATAATTTTATTGTTTCAGAAAACATTTCATAAACATATTTAAAGGTATTTACATCCAATTTGAACCTACACATATTTTAGCAAAATTTTTGAATGGATTGTTGATTAGCTTAGCTTAATAATACATAATCTAGTATTCCAGAAGTTTTTGTTTGTTTGTTTGTTTTTTGCTGTTGTTTTCATTTAAAGTACTAGGGATTGAATATAAGGACTCTTCTTACCTGCTGGACTAGCATTGTACCACTGCTTTATTGTGAGATCAACTCTAATTTGCCTAGACTGGTCTTGAACTCACTCTAGCCCCGACAGCCTTTGAAATTCCTACCTCAACCTTCCCCACAAATGTCTAGATGCTTGGGAGTAAAGAACTGAGCTACCAGGCCGGACTGTGATTTCTTTTATTTCTGAGAGTGTACCTAGTTTTTTTTTTTTTTTTTTTTTTTTTTCAAATGTCTACTGGAATGGAAAAGGACAATCTGGCAACACAAGTAGATCTGAAAACCTATTTTTCTTAATCTAAGGTGTCGCGCACCGCGGTTCCAGTCTGCGCTCTATGCGCTAGACCCCAGTTCACCAGCTTTGGGCAAGGGGCTGGAGGTTGAGAATACACACGCAGACAGACCGACATGCAGACCTTTTAACACTGACACCAAAGCTCCCCTTTAATAGCACCATGTAGGCTTAAATACACTGCAGTCAATGGCCAACAGGTGAAAATCCCATCCTCTGATCCTCTAAGCTAGGCACAGCTTCTAGTAACTTTAATTAGAAGGTTCTAGGAGGGAAGAGCAGCTGAAGGCCAGGACTCATTAGTCCCAACACTAAGGCACTACAATGGGAACTATTGCCTGTTGATTTTACCTGGTTGCTTATACTAACCCTGTTGCCCAGATAAGAGGCCAAAAGAATTGGTAACTCTTGTGGGTCGGGGTGGAACACAGGAACTAGTGCTTTGTAAAAACCCATAGAGTCTTTCAAATATATTGCCGTCACTGATGGTCAATTTTTCAACAAAGAATAAGCATCTATTCTTAACGAAAATAAAGAACAAGAAAATCTTCAGTTGTTTCTGAGTCCCTTGCCAAGTATCTCCTGTAAAATTAAGTTTCACTCAGTAGATGGTAAATTGTGTGTATAAGAAGAGGTGGGTAAATAATTAGGATACTAACCAAACAAGAGTGACTTTGTATGTTTTTACAATATAAAGGCATATGAGCTGTTTATAGTTAAATCTAATTCTAGACTCAGTAGTGGGAGGAAGGGATGGAGGTGGCAGACAAGAGTGAATATCTACACTGAAAGAAGAATGAGTAGCTTTGGTGAAATCATCTAAGAATAGTATTGCCCCCATGCTGTTTTATTATTTTTTTTTTTGTTGTTGTTCAGTTCAATGTACTGAAGTCAGTATAGGGAAATGGAGTACACAGATTTAAGTGACCCGGATAGTGAAAGTGAGTGACTCCTCCCCAGTATTGTCATCTTAGTGGCATTGTTAAATCATTCATTGCCTTATGTGCTGCTTTTGGCAAGTGGCTTCCTAAATTGCTCCTGTTTTTCATCGATTCTGTAGAGAGTGGAAAAGCAAGTCTCCAACATGCTTGTGGATTTATTGACCACCAGTCTCTCTTCAGCTTTCACCTTCCACACCTCACCCACTCTGTTTTAGAGCCAGGAGGTGGGTAAAGCACCTATTTCCTCCTAAGGATGGGCTGGGAATTTTGACAGTGCGTTCTTTCAACCAACCTACACCAAGGTGTCTGTGTTTCTGTATTTTCCAACCTAACTCCCTGCTCTCTCTGCATCCCTGTATCTGAGTCAGAGGGCATTGGGAGGAGGGAAATCTTTCAAATTCGCCAGGTCTCCAGAGAGCTAACTTCTTCTGAGAACATCCAAGAGACCACAGGAACTCACTTGTCTTCAAAGTTTGGGGTTTTGGGAATTCCAAGACATTTAAAGTGTGGCTATGGCTCAGGCAAAAGGTCTGGAAAGGACCCATAATAAATGCTGCAGAGGACAGATTCACCAGGTTCACCAATGTTATCAAGAGCTGCACTGTTAGCATCCCTGCTGTCTTGCTTTTTAATCTGGGGGCAACACATGATTCTGCTACCCTCTACAAAGGCTGTGCCCTGGAAGTTGGCACACTTAGGTAGAGAAAAGTTTTGGGGAGCCAAGAGGAGTGGGCACTGTCATCCTGCCCTCTGGATGGGGAGGAAGGAAAATCCAGTAGGGCCTGCCTGAGGAAGGAGGGAGTGCTGCTCTCTGGGAAAGCAGAAACAAGTTTTCTTTGTGGGCTATGTACATTTCTTGAGGGGTTGATTTCTTAGTGTGATTTATAATGTTTTTAATTAAAGGAAGCCACAAAATATCGATTTTGATGAGATGGTAATTTGTTTTTTTTTTAAAAATAACAAAAAATGGATAACTAGATTGATTTTTTTTAAAAAAATGCTATAGCTTTAGGAAAGAAAGTGTAGCTAAATTGTGAAAAGAACATGCCTTGTCAGGATGCAGTGGAGTATAGAGTTTATTCCAGAATGAGTCTTTTTTTCCTCATTTTCAGCTGTGCTGAAGGAAAATGTCAGAGGGATAGACACAAGGCTTGAAAGACTAGAGTAGAACAACATGAGTTGTAAATCAGCAAAGTAAAGCAACAGAATGGAAAGAATTAAGGTTTTGTATGTCCCTTTCCCTTGCACACAAGTAAATTTCACTTGTCATAAATCTTGGAGTGCTTTAGAGTCTGGCCTAAATATGCAAACAGTTGTAAGCCACAATAGGTCTTTAAAGCTGGAAATGGAGCATCTGTTAACCTTTCTCTAAAGATGAAGTTTCAGCTGTGTGAATCCCTTCCTCTTGCCCTTGGAAACACAGCAAATTGCAGGTAGCAAAATAAAAAAAAATACAGATTTCTTCGACTACATTTCTGGAGAAGAAAAAGAACAAAACCATGAAGTCACCGTGCATGCTCTTGGGTTTCTGTGGGTGAAATTAAAGGAAATATTAGAGAAGAAAAATAAACGCACAAAAAAGAGTAAGAAGCATATGAACTTCTTGAAGTACTACAGAGTAGCAAAGTTGAGAAGAAGGAAATAACTTTAGTTTTAATTTCAAGTAGTACCATTTTATAATGTCTCTATGTCACAAAATAATGCTTATATTACTGTTTAGAGTTTAAAACCATGCATATCTTTTTTTTCCTACCCCATTTAGAGAACTAAATGCTTCTTTGATTATAAAGGAAAGAACAGAAGATTGTCTTAACTAGCTTGCCATTGGCATACAAGACTTGAGACAATAGGCTCAATTAAATGCTCTAAAACAACCACAGCAAAAACAATAATAATAATATCAAAAGAATCAGGTAGTTTCATAAATTATTTTAAACTTGTTTTAAGTCACATTTTACTGGCCAGTAACTGTGAATCAATAATTATTTGAAATACGGAGAATGGCATCTACTGTAAATTTTATATAGACTGCTGCTTTGAAAAAATATATATTTATGTTGTGGCACATTTTCTAAAATTAAATTTATTTATTTTATATCCAAACTGAAGTTTCTCCTCTCTCCTCTCTACCCATCCCTCCCTGCACCTTCCCCCTGCCCCCATCCACTCCTCCTCCAGAGAAGGCCTCCTCCAGATATTAAAAAAACATGGCTTATCAAGTATTAATTCTACAAATTAATTATATTTATGTCATGGCACTTTTACACTTGCCAGTACATAGGAGGTAGAAGGAAATTCTTCAAAATTATATACTTTTAAGGTAGATACATATAAGATTGTTTCTTGCAAGTTTTCCTCAACTTAATTACCCCATCAATCTTTTAACTCTGGAATCTTTCCTTTTCTTACTTCTGTAATCTTACTTTCATTCTTATTCCATCGACTGGATCTGTGGCTGTGTGGTTGGTTCCTTCTTTCTTTATTCCTTGATCTCTCTTGTTCCTGTTCCTTTTTCATTCCTTGATTCCCTTCTTATGCTCTTCATCTTATATTTATTCTCTCTCTGCCTGCCAGGCCTGCCTGTCCTTTCTTCTGTCTTGCTTTTGGCTCTCCTGCACTTTATTAGACCCTCAGATGTTTTAGACAGGCAAAGTAACATAGCTTCACAGAGTTAAGCAAATGTAACATAAAGGAGTGCAACACATCTTTGTGTCATTAAAACAAATACTCCACAAAATATACAAATTTAAAACTTCGTAAAATGATATTCTATAACAGAAATATCCTAGTTTACTTTTCTAGTTTTTGAACTAGGCTTCAATAACAAGAAAACCATGTAATTGAAGATGTTTACAGTTTGAACTAATTTGGTTAATTATGAATGAATGCATGAATGCATGCATGCATAAATGAATGAATGAATGAATGAATGAAATTTATTCCCTGAGAATGCTGGGCAAACCATATATGGCAGTTCTGTTGAACTTGTTCATATTGGGTTTCGTGGTCTCATTTGCTGAGGATGATTGACCAGGTCTCTTTCTCAAGAGGGCATCATCTCTCATTACAGATGGTTGTGATCCACCATGTGGCTACTGGGATTTGAACTCAGGACCTATGGAAAAGCAGATAGTACTCTAAAGCACTGAGTCATCTTTTCAGGTAAATTGTACCCATACATATATTATACCACTAAAAGATGTTTTCAAAATGAAGAAAACATCAAATTTACCAAGATACAGGGAATTTTGCAATAGGAAAAATGACAAGAAATCAGAAGACATTTTAAATACTCTTTCACAAATACTAATTATTTTATTTAGAATTATTAAACTCCAGAAATATACGGTAGTTAGAGATACTGTCTAGCAATGAATCCCTTGCTTATCCGTCCTGAAAAATCCATGTTCTCATGCATCGTTAATCCATGGCCTATTTCTCTAGAACTGCTTGTTTTATTACTCAAAACCCAATAAAAAATTAGGTTTCGGAGTTTTCTTTGCTTTAGTATAGAAGTATTAGTCTCTACAAAGACTTCAGTAAGAAAGGTGTGGGGAATAAATAGATTTTAAGTTTTACTTCTTTCAGATAAGCAACCATAATAGCAATGCTATTGAAAGAACAATTAATTATAAGAGCTGGGATATGAAAGAGTTTTCCAATGTTATTGAGGAATACAGGTGGGGAAGTGATACTTATGAGAAATAAACATGTTTTCATGGAATTTGGAACTTGTAATGGTAACTATATTTTCAAATTTATGTATCAAATTAGTTTTTAAAAGCCTCAGATGGTAGTGCATTACATACATTTCTTTATTGCTAGGAGCCTATTGAAAATTGTACATAAATAGTTAATAAATCCATATGGATTACATTTGAGTACAACTTACCAGGTTGTAATTAAGAGTTTTACATAATATATGATCAATGCTTCAAATTTAATAAATTTAATCAATTTATTTGGACATTAGTTAATTCTTAGGTCTATGTTACCCTCTGTAGAAACTCCTGTTCTCTGATACAATTAAAATCAAAACAACATTAAAATCTTTAATTAGTTTTATGAAAACAGAGTTTATTATTAGAAAAATATACAGTGTTGTGCTTGAGCTGATGAACATTTGCTCATACTACCTGACTTCACATTTAGTAACATCTTAATCATGTATTGGAATCAACAATTTTGAGAATATTGCATAAAATTGCCAATTGCTTCCATTCAGGAATCCATTCCATATTTTTTTATTTGACAGCCAGTTATTAAATATTTACCAGTACAACACTTGAAATCTTAATGATGACAGAAATACAAACTTGAAAAATAAATGTGCTGTTGTGAATGTCTATTTTAATTATATATGCAATCCACTACAGGTAGCAGAATAACCAGGTAAATGTGGCCTTAGTGAATTTACCATAAAAATATAGAAGTAAGCCTCATTTTGCCATTGGTTTTAAATCTCAATGACACTAGAGTTAAATTCTCCAAGGTCCATCTGTCTTTCTGTTTATAATTGACTATTGAAACATACTCTTCAGGTAAGAATGCAATGTAGTTGAAGATATATTTTCAATTTGAACTAATTCAGTAAAGTTAGCCATACAGTATTAAACCACTAACAATTAGATATTCTCAGAATGAATCAAAAATCAAATTAGCCAGGATATGGGGAACTTTGCAATGGAAAATGGAAGAAATTCAAGTTTCATTTCTTCTGAAATCTCCCTAACTATGAATCATGGAAATAACTGAGTGATTTGGCCATTCATAGGTACATGGGATGGTAATATGATGAAATTCTAGCTCTTATAGATTGTATATGAATGTTCTGAGGAAAAAATGTTATTGAGTGATAAATTAATTTAAGCTGGCTTATTTTATTAACATAAATATTTAGTATTGAGTAATGGTAACATTTATTGTTATTGATATTTGAGTAGACATCAGTTTATTTCTTGCATTGTTAGTTGAGCATCACATAAAGGTAATAGTTATGATTTTATGTGTACAGTTTAGGAGCATGAATTCTCTCCTACATGTTACTCTGTGTAGCTGGGTGACTGGCCCCTGCTGTGCACTCCATTTCTCCTCTAGCTTTTAGATCCTCTCCTTCCAGATTTCTCCTCCTATTTATTTTTTTTTCTGCCTGACAGCCCTACCTATACTATCTCTGGCTTTGCTCTTGGAAATTCAGCTTTTTTTTTTCTTTAGAACAATCAGGAATTTTAGAGAGGCAAAGTAACACAACTTGACGTTAAACAAATAGATCATAAGAGAATGCAACAAACCTTTGCACAATTAAACAGATATTCCACATCAAAAACAAATGCAATACATGATCAACTAATATTCTACATTTGCCCATTTGTCTAAATAAAATTGAAATGTTTTCCCTTTACCATAGTAAAACTACAAACATCAAAAAGAGTTATCAAGTAAGAATTCCATTTATAATATTCAGTCCATTTGTATTTAGCATATTCCAAGAAAATATTTCATTATCTCTCCTATTTTAGTGAATCCAAAATTTTATACCTATTTTTTTTTCTATCATAACTAAGGAAAACTGCAACTGTAACTACGTCGTCTTCAATGTCATCAAAGACCCAGAAGGATTAACATTACCTAATAGAGATATCTGGCTGTCTGGACAGTCACAAAATTTTCTGCTGTGACATTGAGTATTTGTCTTCAGGCTACAGACCTAGAATATCTGGCAGACTTTACAATGAAGCAGGAAACTTGAAGGAATGGCCCACCTTGTACAGACAAAATTCTTAAGCTGCTTTTCTTTGTGTACAGCAGGATATATGGAAAGCTCTTCTGAGAAGCAGGGGTAGTAAAAGACTGTCTTGCTTTGTTTTGGCAAATTTCAATAGTCACTTTCCTGTGGGTGCTGCATGTCCTGCTTGTACAACATACTGTCAGGCAATCCAGACAAGATCAGTTTCTTTCCCAAATGGCTAGCCTTACAACATTAAAAGCAAATTTCATACAGATTTTTTTTTAATGCCCGTAATTCTTTTATGAAGTAAAATGATGTTTCCTGGAGCATATCTGTCCCATAAGTCATAAAAAGTTTTATATTATGTAGCTTCTTAAGTGCCATATTCTGTAGGCCTTTGAAGTGTTTGAAAATGATCTGTCTAAAATATATCTGTTTAACCTTGAATACATACCTAATGTGACTACAAATTTGATTTATTATGGATTTTTTGAGATGCAATTTTGTTCATTCAGAGAGGCTGAATAGCAAGTAGATTACTTTCTCTTTTAGCTTGTGTCTCCCAAAATAACAGGGTATCCTGCTCAGCTTCCTCTTAACAGTCCTAGCTATACACGGTTTCTCCCTATCACTTCTTTTTAGCTAGTTGCTAACTAAGCCTTCTGACCACAGGTTAATTTTATTTAATCAAACAAATGTAACACATCTTTGCATCATTAAGCAAACATTCCACAGCATAAACAATGTAACACATCTTCTACTAATATTCTATAACAATTGTATTAAAGGGGTACCACCTCTGAATGCTGCAAATTCTGGTCCTGCTTGAGAGACCAGTTACTGGGAAGTCACATCTGATGTTGCGTTTTATAACATTTTGCCAGCTTTCTCAGTCTTATGTGGATTTACATGCCTGAAACTTGGGTGCCAGTTGCAGTTGTAATTTTTTGTGAGACTTTCTTTGGATTGCCAGCTCCACAATGAGACGGAGACTTATATTAATTATGAAGAGTTGGCCTTTAGCTTGGGCTTGTTTCCCACTAACCTTTATGAACTTCAATTAGCCTCTTTCTCTTAATCCACAATTTGTCACATGACTTTTTATCTCTCTTCCATTTTGTATAGCCAGTATGCTCCATGTCTTGCCAGCCTCTCCTGCAGGGCAAATTTGTGCCTCTGAATTCTTCTAACTCGTGGACATCCCACTTATCATCTTAAAGCCTATCTATTGGTCATTTGACTCCTTATTAAATTAATCAATCGGTGCTTTGGCAAAAACACATCTTTGCAGTGTACAAAAATATTATCCCACAACAACAGATGATAACATAGTATACATAAATGATGCTAAGACTTCTACTGTGGAACTCCTACATCTGATAAATAACTTCAGCAAAGTGGCAGGATTCAAGACTAATTTACAAACATCAATAACCCTCCTATATATGGACAAAGAGATTGAAAAGGAAATCCAGAAAACAACAAGTTTCAAAATAACTTAAAAATATAATGTGGTAAATGAAATATTTGTATAATAATAAAAAATTAAGACATTTTCAAAATGTACCAAAGAAATCCTCAAACGATTGAAAGACTGACAATGCTAATGGATTGGTAGAATTACTTTAGTGAAAATGGTCATCCTATGAAAAGCAGTCTAAAGATTCAAGCCAATCTCCATCAAACATCTAGCATGATTCCACAGAGAAATTTAAAAAAAAATTACTTTCAGCTTTGTATGGAAGCACAAAAATCACAGTAAATCTGAAGCAATCGTGAATGATAATAATACTTCTGGAGGTATTATCCATCCCTTATGAGGAAAAGCATCCTCTCTGAACTGAACATCATTAGCACAGCCACTGAGAACAAAATTCAATCAACATAATCTCATGAAATTTGAAAGCTTCTGTATGGCAAATACACTATCATTTGGAAAGGTTATATACTACAGAATGGCAAAAATTCCTGAATAATTATACATCTGATATATGGTTAATACCTAAATTATAAAAAGAACTAAAAACACTGAACAGCAAGAAAACAAACAACTTAATTTAAAAAGGTTATAGAACCAGAGAATTCTCAAAAAAAATGAAAAATAAAATCTGGGAAACATTTAAAGAAATGTTTAACATCATGAGGGAAATGCTAGCTTAGGCTAGTTTGAGATTTTGTCTTTCAATAGTCAGAATGGCCTATATCAATAAAACAAATTACAGCTTGTGTTGATGAGGATGTGGAGAAAGGGGGATACTTATTCAATTCTGATGTGAATACAAACATGTACATTCACTGTGGAAACTACTTAAATGGCTCATCAGGACATTGAGAACAGATCTATATCAAGGCCTAGATATAACTATCTTAGGCATATACTCAATGGTTGCTTTATCCTACTATATCCTGCTATATTCAACTATATTCTACTGCAGAGACACTTGTTCAGTCATGTTCATTACTGTTATATTCATAATAGTCAGAAATTGGAAGCCTTCTACAGATCCCTCAATTAATGAATGAATAATGAAAATGTAGTACATTTACATGATGGTATATTATTCAACTCTTAAAAAAATAAAATCATGAAATTATTTGTTAAATGGATAAAATAGAAGAGAAATCATCCAAACTCCAAAAGACAAATGTTATATTGTCAGGAGCCAATTTCCTCCAAGGATTATTGCAGGAAACATCACCCTAGGGAGTCTGCAGAGAACCCCACACCCATAATTGTGTTAAGAATCGTTCTGTTGACAGAGCCTACCCCACACCCAAATTGGCTGTTAATGGAGAGCTATCTGTTAGTGGAACATACCCCACATTCCAAACTAACTAGAGAACTAGGTGTGTCAACTAGTGACTTCCTGGCCTACAGTGACCTGACCGAAGGTAACCTCCTGGCTACGTGACCAAAGTGAACCATGTGACCAATGTGAACCACGCGGCAAGAGCACAGGCCCCTGTGCCCACCCCCCAACTCCTTACCCTATATAAGCTGTACCCCATCTCTAATAAATGGAGGCTTTGACACGAACCCCCACTTTGCCTCCTTCTTGTCTCCTATCCCATTATCTTCCAGATAGTGCCTCTCCAGGACCCTGAAATAACTGAACTGCAGGGTGGGCTACAACCCCTAGACTAAGTAACCCGCCAAGGCAATCTACATTATATCATTGTTCTTATATGGTTACGGTAACTTTAAGCATTAAATAGATATCTGTTTAACCATAGAGGGTTGGTATAGAGTAAGGGGCTAGGGGATAGATAAGGATCTCTTAAGGAACATAATATAGAATATAGTTATAGAAAGACAGTGAAAACAAGCATGTGAGTTTTAAATGGAGATGGAAAAGAAGTAAAGGTTAAAGAAGGTATTATGAAGAGAAGTAATGATCACTAAGGGTGAATTGAGAGTTCATATGGGAAATTACTACTACTGTATTTTTTGAAAAAAATGTACATATATGTAAAAGGAATCTAAATGGAGTCTTTAAATTATGAGGGAGACAATCCCTCAAGAAGATAGCGTTTATGAGCAAGTGCAGCCTTCAGTGCAAGGAATAAGTTACTACTAATTTAATCATTGTCCAGTGGGCCCCCATGGAACCCCAAATATCTCAGGATATTACCACATCTATGGTTGCCTTCCACAGACTGATAGTAAGACCCTATCACTGAAGACTACTGTTATATATCTCATTGAATACAGAGAAGTTAAACTGGTGCCAGCCTAGATTTTGCATCTTTACTGGAAAATACTCTGTTTGCTACTAGAGAATAAAGTCAATGACCAACACAGATATAAACCCTGGGGTTTACAACAGTTACTTGCCTATATTATATGATGCTGAAATACTGGAACAAATGTAGGAGTAACCAGTCACCATCCAATTAGATTTAAGGCTCACTCCACAATATGAACCCTCTGAGTGTAACCAATGCTTGGATGGCCCAAATCTAAGACTAGATAGGCTATGGTTAAGGCTTCTTGGGGGCATGAGCCTCCAGTTCATACCAGGGTATTTAAAAAACCTACAAATGTGGCAATGGCTTTGAAAATTTTCTTATTTATCTAAAGTTTGGACGTTTTCTATCTGAGAGGGGAAAAAGGAAACACAGATGCTTTCTGATGGTCACTTTCTCTTTACTATACCTTGGAAAAGTCCTCTTTGAAAAATATCTCTTGCTCCTCTACATTGCTTCCTAATTAGTTATACCTCTCTCCTCCAATTGCCCTATGCATCACCTTCTAATTCACTTTCTACTGCCTCCATATCTATACCCTTCCTATTCTCTCTCTCTCTCTCTCTCTCTCTCTCTCTCTCTCTCTCTCTCTCTCTCTCTGTGTGTGTGTGTGTGTGTGTATGTGTGTGTGTCTTCATATTGCCACTGCTCTGCTCTTTTTAATTTCTTATCTCTTTTTCTCTTTCCACATCAAAACCCTGGACAATTTTAAGTTACATTTTCAGGGCCCAATTTATTCTTATAACACAAGATAAGTCATGGTTTCTTTAAGGCTAGTAATATCTTACTGAAGCTTGTACTTAGCTCTAAGTTGGAGAGGGTTCACAGACAGTAAACAACTGGCTGTACATTAAGCCTGATACTGGGACTACATGCAAAATGTAAATTATTCAGAAAGTTGCTTCTACTCTGACCTTGAATTAGCAAAGCAACACCTGGGAAAATTACCTCATATATTTGTCTCTGGGGACAACCAGGTAATTGTCTCCAGGGACAACTGGTCTTTTTGAATTTTTTCTGGAGTCTAACATTAGCTGCCTTTGTAAAAAGCTGTCTTTCTGACTAGGAATCCTTTGTTAATCTTCCCAGCCATCCTATGGCCATCTTTCTGACCACCCATAGTGATATGTGTGCCAGAGATGAAGAATTTACAGAAGATAAACACACAAGCAGTAATACACCCAAATCTATTCTTAGGGAAGAAATGAAGTGGGGTATGAGAGAAATTACAGTCAGAGACAAACAGCTATCTATATCCAATGATCACACAGCTTTGCCAGATGGGGCTCTCCCATGAGGAATTACATGTCTGGTGGTTTGACTTGTTAAACACTAGTTGACACATCAGTACATTCCCACAGCTCTCTGCACATGGTCTTGGGCAAAATAAGATGCTATAGTCCTAAAAATTAAATATGACCACAAATAACTCCAAATGACTTTTGCTATATGCATAATTAAGTGTATTATTCAGCTGTCACTAAAGAAGCTCCTTCTTGCAGTAACTGAGACATAATACAGAGACCCATAGACTGGATATGCGCAAACAATGGTAGACTTTGGAAACCCAGCCCTAAACTGGTGCTTCTATCAGGGTTGTGGTAACTATATGGAAGAGAGGTTCAAAATAATTGTAAGAGGCAGTATGGATGAATTGCACAAATGAAACAATGTCATTCATGTACAGTATAGATGCACATAAAACTCACAGAGAATGTATCAGAAAGCATGCAGCCTGCATAAATTCAAGTCAGATTGGGTTCCAGCAGTGAGAAGTGGACATGAGCTCCCATCCCTAACCAAGAAGCTATCTTCAACTGACATCTGCTTACAAATAAAAAATTAGTTTTCTCTAATTCAGTGTCACTGGTTATATTAGCCATAGTTAGATTAGGCCCTATACCCAAGCCAGTGGATGATCAACAAAACAAAATTAATGGCATTTTGTGTATTTTTGGCTCATATTGTGTTGTTTGTGCAGTTTTTCAATTACTAGTCTTTTGATTGTGTAATGTTATTTTATTTTGCATTTTTATGAATATGGATTTTCTTTGCTTGGGGGGGTTTCTGTTTGTGTATGTGTGTGTTTCATTTACATTCTGAATTGATTCTCGTTTTTATTTGCCCATATATTTTCTTAAGAGTGAAAAGAAGGAAGGAAAGAAGGAAGGAAGGAAGGAAGATATAAATTAAGAGGGATGTGTAATTCATTGGGTGGGGGGAATGAGAGTATTTGGGAGAATTTGGGGAGAAGGAAACATGATGATCAAAATATATTCTTTGAAAAACAATTATTTTCAATATATTTATATTGATAAGAAGAACAAAATTACCATAAATGACACTAAGTGTTATAGTTGTTGAATCTTTTCTTGAGAAAGGAGTAAAATTAGGATTAAGCTTTTCCCTTGCAAAGCTATTTTTATTTTAACATAAACTTGTGATTGCACAGCAAGGTATCATATTACAAACTCATTCTATTATAGACTTGGATCTAGAAGTAAGAGTCTGTTTATGAAGAATACTAAATCATCCCCAGTAGTATCAATTAATTTTAAAGTCTCTTTCTCTATTCCTATCAGCTCCTCAAATAGACATGCTGTTTTCTAATATCACTTGAAAAGAGAATACCTATTTTCCCTTTTTTTCCCTAATAGTATTTCTATATCCCTGGTTTCCCATGATTTTTGTTCTTCAAATTAGTCCTTTCACACAGGCATTGCTTTCTTCTACTCTCAGTAGTATATTGCTAGACTGTCCTTTGGATTTCACATGAGAATTGATTCAATACATATATACAATATCATATAGAGAAGCAAAATTATTTGACATTTAAACTAGTATTACACAAAGGCTTCATCTGCTTTTTTAATGGTTAATTTTGTTTTATACTAAGAATGTTTAAAAACACTAACAAGGCATCAATCATGTTAGGACATATTTCAGTACATAGTACAATATTATTATACAGAGTCACACAGAACTGCTCTTGAACTTGTCCAACAGAAAGGTTATAATGACTATAGCACAAAATTCCTTATTTTCTCCTCTCTGTGTCTCTCACAACTATCAATCTAGCATTTACTTAGATAACTATGAATATTATCACTGATAGAAAAAAAGATATAAAAAAGGAAAGGGCATTACTAGTCCCAGGTTTCAGCACCAGATAAATGAAAAGGGAATAAAAGGAAAAGACATGACTTCTTTTAGGTATGGTGTAGTAGATAATTTGTTGTAGAAAAAAGCCAGAGCATAGTCAGAGGCAGGGACATCTGGGAGAATTTAGAGTGAACATGACCAGACTGAGTCATGCCATGTAAGGGGAAAGGAGAAGGGGTGAAGAGTCAGAACAATATGTGAGGTAGGTAAAGGGGAGACCAAAGGGTTTGGAAAACAAAACAGTTGAATTATACAGGTAAAGGCAGACCAGTCACTGGGCTGAAAATTTATGGCAGGGGATAGGTACACTAGCCACACCTTGTAAGAGTTAGGGACTGAGGGTTGCTGTTGCTGGTGTGTGACACAATATTCCTGATGGAGGAAGGTCATTGGTCATAATAAAGAAACTGCTTGGCCTCATAGGTTAAAACATAGGTGGGAGGAATAAACAGAACAGAATGCTGGGAGGAAGAGAAAGTGAGCTCAGACTCGACAGCTCTGCTCTCTGAAGCAGACACGATGAAGCAAGCCGCCAGGTCAGACACGCTGAATCTTTCCCAGTAAGACCGGAGATACACACTTTATTAGAGATGGGTTGATCGGGATATCAGAATTAGCCAGTAAGGGCTAGAGCTAATGGGCCAAGCAGAATGGGCCAAGCAGTGTTTAAAAGAATACAGTGTCCATGTAATTATTTCGGGGCATAAGCTAGCCAGGCAGCTGAGGTGCTGGGGACGCAGTCCTGCCACTCCTATTACTACAGAATGGCGCCCGACGTGGTAGCAACAATTTCTCGGGTCTACTCTGCTTGCCAGAGGCAAGCAAGCACTCTCATCTAAGAGAGGCTTCCTGACTCAGCTTTAGCTGCAAAACCCTGCAGCTCATTAAGAGGTCCTGCCACGAAACACTTAAACGGTGTTGACAAAAAGCTGAATGCATGCTTTTCGGTTTTCAGCCGTAGCAGGAAAACAGCTGCGCCATTTAAAAATGCCGGCTTGCTGGGCTGTCCTGCCAGGGCAAACTCTGACTCTTTTACACAGGCGGTTCGTGCAGTTAACAAGCACAGGCTGCTGAAGCTCGCTTGCTGGCAGGGACCTTGAAATGTCATAGAGTTGTGGCAGTAAACATGGCTACAGCCAGTACCTCAGCCAAGAGGCTGGAAAGCTAAGGAATGGGCTGGATCTAGCTGCCAAAGCCACGGCTTTAATCCCACACATATTGCTCAGTAATTTAAAGACTCATGTGCTCAGAAAAAGAGAGATATACAGTAAAGAGAGATTCAAAGACAAAGAAAATTTTTAAATGATTTACAGTGTGTTAAAAATATGTGCAGGTTAAAAGTTGAAGCTCTTGAAGTAAAAACAATAAAAAAAAAGGAAGAGAGTTGTTGTGTGTGGTAGTACACACCTTTAATCCCAACACTTGGGAAGCAGAGGGAGATTGACCTCTATGACTTCAAGGTGTGGTAGCACACAACTTTAATCCCAGTGCCTAGAAGGCAGAGACAAACAGTTCTCTGTGAGTTCAAGGTGTCTTAGTGTATACCTTTAATCCCAATGCTTGGGAGGCAGAGACAAGAGGATCTCTGAGATTTCAAAGACAGCCTGGTCTACAGAGTTATTCCAGGTCAAAGATACAGAGAACCTGTCTCAAAAAGCAAAACATAAAACTAAAAATATACAAAATAGAGTTAAAATAAAGCCGTACAAAGATGGAAAATAAGCAGAGAATTTTGATACTGTATGCTATTATGCTCTCTTTGAATTGTTTGAATGCTGAGAAAGGAGCAACAGCTGCTAAAAGATATTTGTTTATAAATGCTGCTGAACTAATCCAACATAGATACAAAAATGCCTTAACTTTGAAATTTGGATCTAAGGACATGATGCTTTGGAAAGGAGTTTCTTATTTTGTTTTCACAGAGAATGAGACCCTGTTCATTTCTTCTATTCCGATATGGTATGAAGGACCACACCCTCCGGAAGGGTTGCTGTGAACATCTTCAGAAAATTTCTTCGCTCAACTGCCAACTGAAATGAAACTAGCACACAGGTTATACCATGAAAGACCTAATTAATGACGCCCCCATTAAGCGGGAAGCAGTTTGGAGAGAAAAAACTGCGCC
Organism: Microtus oregoni; assembly: GCF_018167655.1. Classification (NCBI taxonomy): domain Eukaryota; kingdom Metazoa; phylum Chordata; class Mammalia; order Rodentia; family Cricetidae; genus Microtus; species Microtus oregoni. The sequence goes on along the minus strand of NW_024544152.1, from coordinate 2,305,664 downwards.
CATGTTCCCAAATAAGGTTTATAAACGTTCTTTAACATTTAAAGGGGGATATGATATAGATATGAATAATTTGTATTAGTATAGATTTTGCTTTATTGATAGAGATTTAAGGTCAATTTTGTTATATGTATATGCATATTTCCCCTATTGATTAAAATATTGTGATTGTGTAGTTCATTAAAAAATGTAATGTATAATTAAGAAATATAGGTTAATGGATAATCATCAATAATAGCCAAGCTTGTAGTCATGTTAGTTAGATTTTTCTAGATATATAGAGATACATTTCAGTGAGATGGACATTCTTCATATCTTTCAAAGACTGCAGAATATGGCATTTAAGGTTTTAATAACTTAGGACTTTTCATGACAATGAGATACTCTGCTCCTGGCACCACCAATCTACTTCAAGAAGAAGATGGGCATCGTAGAGGATCCTTATGGAGTTTGATAGCCATTTGGGCAAGAAACTGTTCTTGCCTGGACTATTGCATAAACTGGACACAGAGAACCCGCAGAGAGAGGACTGCTAAACTTGACTAAAGGTGAGATGGTCTTTCAGGGTTCCTGATTCATGAAAGAGTCTGCAAGACACTCTTCAGGACAAGCAGATAGTGACTGACTTTGAAATTTCCTGCTTTGTGGAAATGTCTGCTGGAAACTATGGGCCTGTAGGCCGAAAATGGATGTCCCAACGGTACAGAGGAACTTTGGGTGACTGTACAGGCAGTGAGATGTCTCTGTCATGTCTAGAGTTTTACAAGTTGCTTACTTTTTGTTTGCTTAGGTAATATTGTATTCTTCTGGAGTCTTTGATGGAGTTAAAGAATATATAGATAGTTATAGTTTTCCTTAGTTATGAAAAAAGATAAAATAGATGTAAAAATTGTAACTTTTACTTGACATCTGTTTGTTATATGTAATTTTGCTATGTTAAGTTAAAGCCTTCCTTTTTTTTTTTTGTTTAAACAGAAAAAAGGGAAATGAAGGAGGAATGTCATTGGTTATAATAAAGAAACTGCTTGGCCTCATAGGTTAAAACATAGGTGGGAGGAGTAAACAGAACAGAATGCTGGGAGGAAGAGGAAGTGAGCTCAGACTCAACAGCTCTGCTCTCTGAAGCAGACAGAATGAAGCAAGCCGCCAGGTCAGACATGCTGAATCTTTCCCGGTAAGACCGGAGCTACATAGTTTATTAGAGATGGGTTGATCGGGATATCAGAATTAGCCAGTAAGGGCTAGAGCTAATGGGCCAAGCAGAATGGGCCAAGCAGTGTTTAAAAGAATACAGTTTGTATGTTGTTATTTCGGGGCATAAGCCAGCCATGCAGGCAGCCGGGGTACTGGGGACGCAGCCCCGCCGCTCCTACTACAACATATTCCAGTCTTTTTTGTTGATAATAAAGAAATGATGAGGGCTGAAATAATTGTCTATCACTACTTCCTGCTGACAATGGGGTGTCATTGTTGGGGACCCAGGGAGAGTGACGGCAAATGGGCAAACAGTCAAAGCTTCCTCCTTTCATATCCTTTATCTAAGTTGCCACCAGAAGGTGTGGCCCAAGCTGAAAGGTGAATCACCCTGCTTCAAATTTTGGATTAAAGTTGTATCCACTTCAAATGATTTAATTAAGAAAAATCCCTCAAAATTTTATATCTCCACTTGAGTTTTACTTAATTCAAGATGTGATCAAGTTGGCTACTAGGAATTGACATGAGACATCAATAGGTACCCCCTGCATAATGTATGTGATTTGGTAGCCATGGAATTTTACCAATTTTTACAGTTCCAGGCATGAAATCCCTCCTGAGGAGGAGGTCTCAGATCTAGTCAAAAGAGATGTTTGTTGCCACCATAAATGTTCTTTATATTACTGAAACAGTGGGAGTATCTTACATAGCAAATTAGCATTGTGACTTGCAAAGACCAGCAATGCATAAAGCTATTGGTGTCTTTTCTTCCTCTGTGGCCTTTTCAGTACCTTCCCGCACTATGAAACATGGGCAACAAGAGAGTGTCCAAGTCAATTCATGTATAATTTATGTGAATTCTCCAACCAAAATGTATGGTGCCTTCATCAACGGGCTCTTATTATCTAGTTATGGTGATTAACTGAGAGCAAAGGCAGTAGCTTATATTGTTTTGGGTGTCTCTGGAGTTTATCTACTCGGAGAGAGGAAACTCATGCCTTGTTCTGAAATTTTAATTTATTTCTCATATCTTCTATGAGAATCACTGTTCAGGAATGTGGGATAACAGTCAAAATATACTTTAATGTATATGATATAATTCAACAAGTATGAGAACCTGATACTCCACCAAAAAAACACTTAGAGATAATGAATACATTCAGCAAAGTGGCACACGGTCAAACTAACAAAGACATATGAACCAATGCTTTCTTGTATACTAATGTCAAGTGTGCTGATAAGTAAATCAGGAAAACAATCACCATCATAATAGTCACATATAGAAAACAAAGGAAGTGAGAGACCACTAGAGTTAAAATTTTAATAAGACACTGAAGGATGAAGTGGAGAACAACACCAGAATAGGAAATACCTCACATATTCAAGTATTGACTAGATTCATGTTGTAGTACCAAACCATACTTATAACTCCTTAATGTAGTATAAAGAAGAACACAGATTAAGGATTTCTGAAACTGAAACTAGTCTGACAGAATTATAAGAAAATATTTGGAAATTTTATCTGAATAGTCCAAGAGTTTTATATTAAAACCCTTACCTTTTAATTGTTTAAAGACTGCTTATATATTAAATATATTAAAATTTGAGCTATTTTGGTTCAGGCCGCTTCAGTGTATAGTTTGCTATGAAATACACTACTATTAATCACTTACAGTAATTGCAAACTTGATGACATAACATTACAAAACATCAAATTATTGCCATTTAAATTTTTATTAACTTATAATTAGCCCTTGACTCCTGAAAAAATTTTCTTATATAATATCAGGTCTATTTAGTGGATTTTTCATTGTGGTATCCTATATAAAGAATGTGTAAGACTCCCCCACATGGGATAACTTAATTATCTGCTTATGCTATCTCAAATAGAAACCATTTATTCTATTATGTATCACCATGTTGAATTTTTAAACAGTGGGATCTCTGCATTTTAATTGGGTATAATCTACTTTTAAAATCAGCTGAGATTTTTTTTCTAGAATGAAACATCTGTAATATTCAAAAGTACCTGGTTTATGGCAGAAGATGTGGGAGTGCACAGCTGTATTATTGCCATCACCAGAAAAAGTAGTCTATTAAAAACATGTTCATAATGTGCTCTACTCTCTTGGAAGCAATAGTTTGTATCTTAGAAAACTACTAGCATTTCTTATATGCAATAAAAATTTCATGGTAACCCAGACCAACAATATTAAGCAAATGTTCAGACACATTAAAAATGTTATTACTGATTAATCTGTAGTTATAAATAACTTTCATTAGTCCTGGTTGCCTAAATAAATATGGTAATTTATGGTTTGTGTTATGTCATACAAATATATCTCTCCCTTTGGTCAAATGTGAAGTTGTTCTTGAATGCTAAAAACATGGAAAGTCATTCCCAGAAATAGGAATTTAGTTTCACCTCTAAAGTATAACACTAGTAATTCCAAAATATACAAAAGTTGATATTAAACATTATTTCTACCATATGCAATATTATTTTCAGAATCTAGCAACGCATTTTCAATTTTAAGTGGCACAAAATAATTCAACATTATAAATTAAGTTTCTATAAGAAGCAATAAACACAATGAAGACAAAAATAAAGATCAGTAAGTTGAATTTCTGGTTTGATTATGAAAATTCCTGGCCAGTTTGTTTTTGATTTCATGGTCAGGAAATAATAAATTGTGCATTGAAAATTAAAGAAATGTTTTTTCCAAAGTATTTACTGACAGATTATATAATGTAAAATATATAAATGATTAAAGAATAAATAATAATATATAAATTATTACATCCTAAGTATAAAATATTGAAGTGATTAGAATTTATTTACCATGTAATTAAATATAATTGATATAAAAATGCTCAAATGTTATCTTTTGATATTACTAGTTGATGGAGGAAGGTCATTGGCTAATAAAGGAACTGCCTTGGCCCATTTTATTGGTTAGAAGATAGGTGGGAGGAGTAGACAGAACAAAATGCTGGGAGGAAGAGGAAGTGAGCTCAGTCTCGACAGCTCTCCTCTCTGGAGCAGACGCCTGAGAGAGACGCCATGCCCCGCTCCCGGGATGAAGCTCCGACCCAGGATGGACATAGGCTAGAATCTTCCCGGTACGTGCACCTTGGGGTGCTACACACAGATGATTAGAAATGGGCTAAATTAATATGTGAGAATTAGCCTAGACGAGAATAGGCCAAGCAGTGTTTAAATGAATACAGTTTGTGTGTTGTTATTTCGGAGCATAAGCTAGCCAGGCTGCCGGGGTGCTGGGGATGCAGCACCAAGCCACTCTTATTACTACAACTAGTAAAGCAAACAATAAATAAATATTTACAATTTTATGTATGTTAATGTACTATCACAAGTAATTCAGAGGCATGCCTAGAAGTAATTGTGGTCAGTTCGAAAAGAAGATATAGGTGTTACAATCCATAGTATGTAGTCAGTATTTGTAATAATTTGAATTTTCAAAGAAAGGTTCGCCACTAATAAATGTTTAAATTATTTTTTGTTCAAATTTAACCTGCTTTTTTCTAAAGATATGTGCTTTACATATGGAGATAGAACCATGTAAGAATTGACTTCAATGTCCAGAAGTACCATTTATGGCTAATTTTGAACAATATCTTAAGGAGCATATATGTATATTCCAATCAAAAGATTGTTCACTGGAGTATTTTTTCGAACATTTCTACAAAATGTATGCTTTTCTGAGTTTCATATCATGAGAAAAATGCAAACATTTGAAATACATAAATATACTTTATAATTTCTTTTTTTTCCATTTTTTAATTGAGAAAAAAAACAAGTTTCCACCTCCTCCCAGCCTCCCATTTCCCTCCCCCTCTTCCCACCCTTCTCCCCCTCCTCCCACCCTTCTCCCCCTCCCCCCACTCCTCTCCCCCTCCCTCTCCAGTCCACAGAGCAGTCAGGGTTCCCTGCCCTGTGGAAAGTCCTAGGTCCTCCCCTATCCGTCCATTTCTAGGAAGGTGAACATCCAAACTGGCTAGGCTCCCACAAAGCCAGCACATTAAGTAGGATCAAAACCCCGTGCCATTGTCCTTGGGTTCTCATCAGCCCTCATTGTTCGCCATGCTCAGAGAGTCCAGTTTTATCCCATGCTTTTTCAGTCACAGTCCAGCTGGCCTTGGTGAGCTCCCAATAGATCAGCTCCACTGTCTCAGTGGGTGGGTGCACCCCTCGTGGTCCCGACTTCTTTGCTCATGTTCTCCCTCCTTCTGCTCCTCATTGGGACCTTGGGAACTCAGTCCAGTGCTCCAGTGTGGGTCTCTGTCTCTATCTCCATCGATCACCAGATGAAGGTTCTATGATGATATGCAAGATATTCGTCAGTATTGCTCTAGGATAGGGTCATTTCAGGTTCCCTATTCTCAGCTGCCCAAGGAACTAACTGGGGACTTTGGTTTGGGCATCTGGGAGCTACAAAATGCTTACAGAATTAGAAATAGGTAAGAGGGAACATTACATACTTGAATCTTCAAAGTCATTAAAGTCAACTAGAAGTTATATAAATTAGAAAATTCAGATTCTTCAAGTTAATCAAAAAGTAAGATTGCTTTTAGTGGGAAGCAGTTTCAGAACACTTGTGCAAGAGTTACAGAATTCTCCACTAAAACAATCTGGCCCTGGGCGGTTTTTTTTGTTTTTGTTTTTTCTTTTGTGGTTGGGAGGGTTTTGATGGCAGCTTCTATTTCCTTGCAGTTTATCGGTCTATTTAATTTGTTCACCTGGTCTTGATTTAATTTTGGTATATGGTATCTATCTAGAAAATTGTCTATTTCTTTTACATTTTGAATTTTGTAGAGTACAGGTTTTTGTAGTATGACCTAATGTTCTATGAATTTACTCATTGTCTCTTGTTATGTCCCCCTTTTCATTTCTGATTTTGTTAATTTGGATTTGTTCTCTCTGCCTTTTGATAAAAGCTTTGTCTAGCTTCTTGATTTTCTCAAAGACCCAGCTCTTTGTTTCATTGATTCTTTGTATTGTTTTTTGTGGTTCTATTCTGTTGATTTCAGCCCTCAATTTGATTATTTCCTGTCTTCTACTCCTCCTGTGTGAGTTTGCTTCTTTTTGTTCTAGAGCTTTCAGGTGTGTTGTTCAGTCATTGTTGTGAGGTTTCTCCATTTTCTTTATGTGGGCACTTAGTGCTATGAACTTTCATCTTAGCACTGCTTTTATTGTGTCCCATAAGTTTGGGTATGTTCAGCCTTCATTTTTGTTGAATTCTAGAAATTCTTTAATTTCTGTCTTTGTGTATTCTTTAACCAAGGGGTGGTTCAGTAGTTCACTGTTCAATTTCCATGATTTTGTAGGCTTTCTGAGATACTACCAATGTTCCTCAAATGTACCACATAATAGAAACAGAAGGAACAATGTCAAACTCTATTTATGAGGCTGGAGTTACTCTGATACCAAAAACCACACAAAGACTCAACCAAGAAAGAAAATTACAGACCAATCTCAATCAAAAACATAGATGCAAAAATACTCAATAAAATACTGTCAAACCAAATCCAAGATCACATCCAAAAAAAAAATCATACAACATGATCAAGTCAACTTCATCCCAGAGACTCAGGGATGGTTTAACATACAAAAATCTATCAATGTAATCCATTGTATAAATAAAATGAAAAAAAACACATTATCATCTCATTAGATGCTGAAAAATCATTCAGCAAAATCAAACACCCCTTCATGATAAGGGGCTTGGAGAGATCAGAGATCCAAAAAAACAATTCTAAACATAATAAAAGCAATTCACAGCAAGCTGGCATCCATCATTAAATGAAATGGAGAGAAATTCAAAGTGATTCCACTAAAATCAGGAACAAGAAAAGACTGTCCCATCTCTCCATATCTCTTCAAAATAGTTCTTAAAGTTTAGGTTATAGGAAAGAAGACATAATAGGAGATCAAGGGGACTCAAATTGGAAAGCAAGAAATCAAACATCTCTTCTTTGTAGTCGATATGATAGTATATATAAGTGACTCCATAGATTCTACCAGGAAACTTCTACCACTGATAAATAGATTGACTAATGTTCCAGGATTTAAGGTCAATTCAAATAAATCAGTAGCACTCTATATACAAATAATGAAGAAGCTGAGAAAAAAGTCAGAGAAACATCACCTTTTACAATAGCCACAAATAACATAAAATATCATGGGGTAACACTAACCAAAGAAGTGAAAGACCTAGTTGACAGAACTTTAAATCTTTGAAGAAAGAAAATGAAGAAGATACTAGAAAATGAAAAGATCTCCCATGATTGTGGATAGATAGGATCAATATAGCAAAAATGGCAATCCTACCAAAAGCAATCTATAGATTCAATGCAATCCAATCAAAATCCCAATAATTATTCACAGACCTTGAAAGAACACTAATCAACTTCATATGGAAAAACTAAAAACCTAGGATAGCCAAAACAATCCTGTACAATAAAGGAACGTCCAGAGGCATCACCATCCCTGACATCAAGTTCTATAACAGAGCTACATTAAAGAAAACAGCTTCGTACTGGCATAAAAACAGAGAGGTTGATCAATGGAATTGACCGATGACCTGGATATTAATTCATACACCTATGAATATCTGATCATTGAAAAAGAAACTAAAATGATATGATGGGGGAAAAAAGCATCTTTAACAAGTGTTGCCGGCATATCTGGATACTGTAGAAGAATGAAAATAGATCCATATCTATCATTATGCACAAAACTCAACTACAAATGGATTAAAGACCACAATATTAATCAGACCATACTGAACCTGATAGAAGAGAAAGTGGGAGGTAGCCTTTAATTCAAGGGCACAGGAGACTACTTCTTATATATATATATCTCCAGTAGCATAGACACTGAGGGCAAAAATAAATAAATGGGACCTCCTGAAACTGAAAGATTTCTCTATAGCAAAGGATGCAGTTTATAAGACAAAAAAGGCAGCATAATAAATGGGAAAAGATCTTCACCAACCCCAAATCAAACAAAGGACTGATATGCAAAATATATAAAGAATTTAAGAAATTAGATAGACATCAAAATGCTAAATAACCCAATTATAGCATGGGGTTCAGAACTAAAAAGAAATTCTCAATACAAGAATATTGACATGTTCAAAAGACACTTGAGGAAATGTACAACATATTTAGCCATCAGGAAAATGCAAATCAACACAACTCTGAAATACCATCTTAGACCTGCCAAAATGGCTAAGATCAAAACATCAATGATAGCTTATGCTGGAGAGGATGTGAGTAAGGGGAACACTCATCTATTGCCAGTGAGAATGCAAACTTGTACAGCCAATTTGGAAATCAGTATGGCGGTTTCTCAGAAAATTGGGAATCAACCTACCTCAGGACCCAGCAATAATGTTTTTGGGCCTACATCTAAAATATGATCAGGCATGCTACAAAGTCATTTGTTCAACTATGTTCTTAGCAGCATTATTTGTTGTAGCCAGAACCTGGAAACAACCTAGATGCCCCTCAACCAAATAATGAATAAAGAAAATGTGGCACATTTACACATTAGAGTACTACTACTCAGCTGTAAAAAACAATGACATCTTGAAATTTGGATGCAAATAGATGGAACTAGAAAACACCATCCTGAATGAGGTAACCAAGAACCAAAAAGATGAATATGGTATGTCCTCACACGTAAGTGGATACTGGCCATAAACAAAGGATATTGAGCTTGTATTTCATGATTCTAGAGAAGCTAAGTAACAGGTTGACCCCTAAGAAAAACATACAGAGATCTACCTGGAAAGTCAAAATAGACAGGATGACCAGACAAAATTGGGAGTATAGGAATAGAAGGAGAAAGGCAGGTGAAAGGGGAAGAGGAGGGAAAAGGGGGAGGTGTGAGAAAAACTTGAGGGAACAGGATAGTCAAAGATAGAGGAAGGACAGAAATGAGAGCAAGGAAAGACATATCTTGATTGAGTTAGCCATTATGGGGTTAACAAGAAACCTAGTACTAGAGAAATCCCCAGGAATACACAAGGATGACCCCAGCTAAGACCCTAATTAATAGAGGAGAGGGTGTCTGAACTTGCTTTGCCCTGTATTCAGACTGATTAATATATTAAATATCACCATAGAACTTTCGTTTGGCAACTGATGGAAAAAGAGGAGAGACCTGCATCAGAGTGCTCGATTGAGCTCACAAAGGCCAGCTGAAGAGTAGGAGGAATGAGAATATGAGAAAAGAGGTCAAGACTGTGATGGGTACACCCACTGAAACAGTCTACCTTTGTTAATGGGATCTCACCAACAAAAACCTCATTGGGAAGGAACAAGCATAGGACCAAACTACTCCCTCGGAATGTGGTTGACAGTTGCATGGCTGGGGCAGACTGCAAGACTGCTGGCAGTGATATCAGGAGTTATCCCTACTGCTTGTACTGACTCCATTGTCTTTGGAGGAATACCTTGTTCAACCTAGATATAGTAGGAAGAACCTTGGACTTTCCCCAGACAATGTGTCTTACTCTTGCAGAAGAGTGGATAGGGATGGGGTGGAGTTTATGTGGAGGGAATGGAAGGACAGGAGGGAGTGAGAACTTAAATTGGTACGTATAATGAAAAAAGATAATTTGTTTTCTTTTTTAAAAAAATAAATAAAAAGAGTGTAGGAATGGAATCTGTCAGCATAAGTTTCAGGCATTGACATGCTTTCTATGTGTTTGTGGAGTTGTGTGATTTTACCACTTAATCAATATTATCAATAAAATAATTACTAATATATTCTATGAATATATTAGTTTAATTTTTACATAGTTTAATTTTGTTATAAATTCTGAACAAATCTTTAGTAGTTTATGACCATATCTAGAAACTACTTTTTCTCAATTAAAGGCATAAATATTAATATTTTTAGCAATTTATTAGCTCTCCTGCCATAGCAACATGCAAAATAATGACATACATGAGGTCAGCAAGGTAGTAATTGCCAGACAATGACACTTCCTTTAATATTTACATTCTATTGCTAAATATGCCTGTTATTGATTTAATACTGTATTGTTTTGGGAAGGCTGCTTGGTCATTCCGGCCGCTTGGAAACTCAGACTCCAAATAACCACACAGAAACTATTAATTAAATCACTGTTTGGCCCATTTTTATTGGCTAACACTTACATATTGATTTAACACATTTTAAGTAATCTATGTATAGCCACATGGCAGTGGCTTAATGGTAAATGAGTAAAGTTCCCAGAATCTGTCTCTGGCAGGGCTACATGGCTTCTCTCTTGACTCCACATACCTTCTCCCAGAATTCAGCTTAGTTTTCCCCACTTACCTAAGTTTTGCCCTGCTATAGTTCCAAAGCAGTTTTTTTTAATTCATTAATGGTAATTACAGCGTACAGAAGAAACCCTACATCACCTACCCATTTTGTTTAAATAAAAAGGAAGGTTTTAACTTCATCACAGTAAAATTACATATAACAAAACAGTTATCTTGCAAGAATTACAGTTACAATAATATCATAACTAAGTAAAACTATAAATATAGCTATAAATTCTTCAACTCCATCAAAGACTCCAGAAGGAAATAATTTTACCTTAATAAACAATAAGTTCATTGTAAGCAACTTTCAAACCTCTATATTTGACAGAGGCATCCTGCTATTTAGACAGTCACCCAAAGTTCTTCTGTACCATTGGGGCATTCATCTTTAGCCTACAGGCCCATAGTATCCAGCAGACTTTTCCATGAAGCAGGAAATTTCAAAGACAGGTCTGCCTATATTGGCTGTTTGTTAGTAACTTTCTTCTGTATCCTGCAGAATGTCTGACAGACTTTTTCATGAAGCAGGAACCCTGAAGTACAGTCTCACCTTTAGGCAAGTTCAACAGTCATTTTGCTATGGGTCCTGCAGTCCAGACAAGAACAGTTTCTTGCCCAAATGACTAACCAACTCCATAAGGAGACTCTTCCATGTCCATCTTCTTAAAGTTATTGGTGCTCCCAGGAGCAGATGTGTATCATTGTCAAGCAAAGTCTTAAATTCCTAAACATATTAAATGCCATATTCTGTGGTTTTTGAAATGTACAAAGAATGCATATCCGTATGAAATACATCTTTGTACATCTAGAAAAGCTAACTAACATGACTACAAACTTGAATAATATAGATGACTATTACATTACATTTTAAATGAACTGCACAAATACAATACATTAATCAAGAATAGAAATATATATGCACAGTATAACAAAATTAACCTTAAATTTGTATCAATAAACCAAGATCCACACCCATGCAAATCTCTATAGCATATCCCCCTCTAAATATAAAGAAACATATATAGACAATATTTGGGAATTTGGGCAAAGTTCTGTCCAAAATTCTTCCTGCTGTTTATAAAGCAAAGTAATTTTTGAGAGGTGTTCTAAGAAACCTTTCAGATCTTGGTCCATAAAACCATACTAGTCTGGAAGGAATTTACAGGTTCTTATCCTCTGTGGAAACAAAAGAAGAATTTTTTTTCTTAGATCCATATTTTGAAATCAAGATACCTTTATGATATATATGTTGTTTTAGCTTAGCAGCCCCTACAATGAAATGTCTCTCTGTACTTAGCTCCTTCCCAGTCAAAAATTCAAATAAAACATAATATACATAATCCAGACTCTCTGTGAATTTTCCATCTTCACGTGGCTTATTTTTTTTCACTCCCTTTAATCTATGACTGTACTTACTCTATTTCTTTAAAGAGTTTACAGTTTTGCTAAATCATTTAGTTCTTTTTATAACTGTCTATATTCTTTTTCTTCTCTCTCCCAAACCTACATACATTTATGCAACACTGTGACCTATTTATATGTCGTTTTTATCTGGATTTGTCTATAATTCATATCTGTAATTATTTTCTGACCAGAAGTGTTTCTTAAAATGCTAATAGTTTAAAAATCTAAGTTGTGACATTGCTAGAGTATATATGGTACTTCCTGCTTTGCTTCAGAGAGCCATGCACACTACCCCACTTCCAGGCACACAGTTGCTCCACATTGCCATCAAGCAAGCCACAGCACACTTCTCACAAACCCCATCCCAGTGCTCTGTCTCCTGAAAGAGCCAGAGGTTACACTGGCACCACCACTCAGAAAGCTGGCATTTCAAAACTGTGTGGCTTTTTTCTGCTACTGTGGAATCAGGAAAACCTCTCTTAAAGGAGCTACAGTATGCCACCTACAAGCAAATTCCATTCAGGAAAATAAATGCAACTAAACTTTGATTTTTTAGTGATTAGAATTGCTTTTCGAGCTCTTTCAGGTTTGGCATGGATTTAGTCTACCATGTTGGCATGCCAATTTGTTGGAGGAGGCCACTTGTTTCATTGGATGCCAATTTGTTGTGGAAAAGTTGCTTAGTTATTATGGCCAATTGGCTGGTCAGGTCCGAAATAACCACACAAAAACTGTATTAATTAAATCATTGCTTGGCCCATTAACTTTAGCTTTTAATTGGGTAACTCTTTCATATTTATTTGACCTATTTCTATTAATCTACATATTATCATGTGGCAGTAGCTTACCAGGTAAATTCCCAGCATCTGTCTAAGGCATGGCTACATGGATTCTCTCTTGACTCCACCTACTTTCTCTCAAAATTCAACTTAGTTTTCCTCACCTACCTAAGTTCTGCCCTGCTATAAGTCCAAAGCAGCTTTTTAATTCATTAATGGTAATAACAGCATACAGAGGGAAATCACACATCACTGTGTCAATCTTAGTTTATAAATTTACTGCATCCTATAGTGTATATATGATTAAAATTGTGGCACTAGGTTTATGACTTCTTATCCCAACTTCCTGTGTGTGTGTAATTTTTTTAAGACAAGTATTTGCTAGGTAGCCCCTGATAAGCTGGAATTCACAGAGCACCACCTCCCACTGAGTTGGTCATGCTGTCAGTGAAGACATATCTCACCACCACTGGCTTTCCCTGATACTTTAAAATGTTGTTTTGTTCAATTTTATTCTACTTATATAAGCCCATTGCCTGCATGGTTGTATATGCATCATGTATGTGTCTGATACCCATGGAGGTTAGAATAAGGCAACTGATTGCCTGGAACTTCAATTATGAATGATTCTGTCCCACCACATGGGTTCCAGAAAACAATCTCAGATCCTCTGCAAAAGCAATATGGTATATATAAACACCAAGCCATCTCTTCAGAATCTTCTCCTGCTTCTTAAACTTATAGAGTTAATGACTTCATTCCTATTATAGTAATGAAGGTATTAGTCAGGTTTTTTGACTCAAAATTTGATATTCCCATTACCACCTGTGTTTTTAGTATTATTAAATAACAGTGTTAACATGCTACTAGTGGATAAGTAGTGTGGAGGAAAAGATTATTAGGTCTAATTTTTAAATACATAATATGAGAGCTTGCACTTCTTGAAAAGGCTTCAGTAAGTTTGGCTAAAGGCTAGTATTTGCATTGTGAGACTCTACTGCAGCATTAAATTGTCAAACTTCTAAATGAAACATAGAATTTGTCTTAAATACACTTGCATGGTAGCACAAGTCTATAGACTGAGCACTTGAGTTGCAGAATCAGAAGGGTATCTGACTTTGGAGTCAACTAGGGATTTGTGATTTCTGACCACATTTTCCAGAGCTAGATAGGGAGATCCAGTAATCCCTAAAAGCACAATGGTGGCAGTTATGTTTTGGCAATAACTGGTCTAATTGGTTTTTATAACTCATGCAACTGGAGAGGAATCATGCTTGATACTACAAACCTGCTCAATCACCTGTGGGTTCTTAGCTTATAGATTTCAGAGGAAAACCTAATATTGTCACTTTCCAAACCTGATATTATTACTAAGTGCATTTTAAATATTTACCGTTTTTGTATGCATGTATGTATGCATGCATGAGTAGTTCCTGGAGTTCTTCAGAGGTTTCTTTTTTTTTTACATAATAGAAATCTTTAGTGTAAGCTAAACTTCAGCCACAAATGAAATATTCCCAAGGTAACTCTCAGAGCCCTAGACCCATTGACCAATGCAGAAGAGGATGCAGAAAGATTGTAAAACCAGAGAATGAAGAGGTCGCTACAGAACTATTTTAAATAAAAAAGTGAACTTAAACCTGTGAAATCTCAAAAATTGGACTGCTTACACAATACCTGACTAGCATGCCTGGGGGAAATCACATCCTATTTGAAGAACTACAGGTAATGTAAACTGCTTATAAGGGGAGACTTACTCTTTCCCCGTATGAGTACTTACCTAATGGTTATCTAATTTGAAGTAATCAGCCCTAAATATATATTCATACATTAGATTGCCTATTTGTATTTATTAATGTACAAGTATGTAATAATAATAAAAATAAGAAACCATAAATTTGAGAAGGAATTAGGGGCACAAAAAAGGTTAGAGGAAGAAGAGATACATGAGCAAATTAAGAAAATTATGTAATTATATTTAAATTAAATAAAAAACTAAAACCACAAACAAAAGAAATGTTTAGAAAATAATCTTTGTGCATCCACCACTTTGATTTGTATAATGAAATAGGTTTTTTTTTTATTTAGAAAGCATCCAAAACAGTACATAAGTGGTTGTACTGTCATTGCCTCATAGTTTGTCTTCTTTCAGTAGTTGATTCATGTTGTTCAAAAAGAGGAAATGGAGTTAAAGATAGGACAGTATATGTGATTGCATGAATGTCTCATTGCTTGTGACTCTGAAACACATTGTGGTCTTTCACTTCCCTACCCTCATTCTTGTTACTTGATATTTTATTTATGTTTGTGGAAATGAGGGAGGAGCATCTATTTCTTTCATTCATTCAACATTACCCTTCTGTGAGGAAAAGAATAACACAGACTTTTAAAGCTGTTGTTTTAATATTGCCTGTTTTCTACCACTGCTAAAACCTCTTCAGTAAGAGCTTCAGGTAATGATCTTAATAACAATGATAATATCTGCTGCTTTCCAAAAGTTGGAAAATTTTAACATACATTGCTCCAATAGCTGAGAATTTTGAATAATTATGAATGTACCTTTCTTTAGAAAAGTACTTTAGAGAAGAAATGCACTATAATACATTTTAAAATTATAATTATGTCAGGAAAAAATATTTTCAACTAAAGTTTTCTCTTTAAATATAACTAATGTTACAAAAAACTACTGATAGATTTTTAAATAGCTCCTCTTTTTTCTATCATTAATCATCAGAAATGAAATCTATGAAAAGCCTTTAATTAACCTGGGAATGAAACATTTAAGTCCAATATTATAGTGCCATAAAGATTTATTTTTAACTCTCAGAAAATTTCAAAATTTACATCCAATGCATACCACCTTTTATTATTGTAATAATGTGAACATTTGAAAATAAAAAAAAAAATACTTGTCTGCTTGGAAATTGTTCCAGACCTTATGGTATCATCGTTTGGTTTGTTAAACTTGGATTTATCCTCTGAGGTAATATATCAGCTTTTGTACATACAAAAATGGTCTTTATATTTAAATGTGCTTCTTAGAACACTATCCCATCTGTTTTGTGTAGTTTACACAAAGCATTAGTTCATTTCCAGGAGTTCAAGCCTTCTAATTCTAAAGGTTAAATTCACACAGAGAGAAGCACAGTGGGATTACAATTTCTATTTTAGAAAACACATGTCCTTTTGCACTAAGAACATGACTTGCTACTTGGCATTATCTGATTAGTACTTATTTTCTCTATAAATTTTTTCCTTGTTTTTACCCCAATGTGATAGCACAAAAAGATGAGCAAGTGTCCAGACTAGAATAAAGACATCTGGAGATTGTAGTAAGGGACGTTCTTGCATCTGAAGTTCTGTATATCTTTCCCCTTATACTTTCTAGACATGCTGAATTCTTCACTATTATGAACAATGTGCTGTTTGTAAAATTATATATATATATATATATATATATATATATATATATATATATATATATATATATATGTATATACTTAAAAAGCTACAGATAGGGCACTTATACTTCCTGAACCTTCTCAGGGAAATTCAATTTTAAATATATGTTCGTATTGTCAAACTATGAATATGGGTAATGAGTTTGAAAATAAGAAATTAAGCTGATAAAACCAAAATTAGACAATCATAGCAATTAAGAAATGAAAATTCCATGTTCCATTTTAAGAAAAAAATTTTGTAAATAGCAAAATTTACAAAAGTGAAAATAAGTTAAAATATGACACAATTCCTACTAAATAAGATAATCAAAGCAATTTAAAAGAAAGAAAGGGGCCAAGTTAACCAAAAACAGTGATTTCATAATAGGCCATTAAGACTTATTTTGAAGGACACATATGTTGGTTTCATTTTCTAGTTATTGTGAATATGCCTGAGCAATTGTCTGTTGAATAGGATGTAAAGACCTTTGTGCATATACTAAAACGTAGTATAGCCTGGTAATGTCATCCATTTATTTTTCACATTTTCAGAATTCTCCACACTGATTTGCAGTCTGGCTACCTGTTTGCAATCTGATCAACAGTGAATGAAGATTGCCTTTTCCCCAACTCACCTCCAGCTTTTTTTTGCCTGTTGGGTTGTTGATCTTTGCCAATTTGACTAGAGTAAGATGAAGTCTCAAACCTCTCTAGATTTGCATTTGTCTAATTGGTAGGGAAAAGGAACATTTTAAAAAAATATTTCTTAGGAATTTTTTTCTTTTATTGAGAACTCTCTGTTCAAGTCCCAGGCCATTTATTTTTAATGGGTCAACTGATATTGTTTTTTTTTTTTGGTACTGTTACTGTTGTTTTACTTCTTTACATATTCTGGCTAATAATTTTCTGTCAAAAGTATAACTGACAAAGATTCCCTCACATTCTGTGAACCTACACCTCACATGGTTGGTTGATGATTTCTGTAGTTATGTAGAAAGTTTTAGGTTCATGAAGTCTTACTTGTCAATTGTTGGCTTTAATTATTGTACTAATAGACTCCTAATCAGGAATTTTTTTCTCCATACCTTTATCATGTAGGATACTGCCCATGTTGTCTTACAGAAATTTAAGTGGTTCAGGTCATATATCTTTGATTCATATACAGTTTTTGGAAGCGATCAAGCTGTTAGATGGTGGACTAATGTCATTCTTCTATGTGTGGACATAAAGTTTTTCCAGTATCAATTTTGAAAATGCTTTCTTTTTCCACCATATATTTTTGACATTTTTCAACTGTTAAATGGCTGAATCTATGTGTACTTTTGTTTTTGTCTACATTTTTTCCATTGTTCTATGTGTCTATTTCTTT
Organism: Microtus oregoni; assembly: GCF_018167655.1. Lineage (NCBI taxonomy): Eukaryota > Metazoa > Chordata > Mammalia > Rodentia > Cricetidae > Microtus > Microtus oregoni. Next base: position 2,288,136 of record NW_024544152.1, on the reverse strand, counting down.
TGCCAGCACCATATTGTTTTTATTGTTATGGATATGAGATATATCTTGAGATCTAGAGTGACAAACCCTTTAGCTTTGGTCTTTTTGAACAAGAATGTTTTGGCTCGCTAGGATCATTTTGCTTCCATAAAAATTTGAGGATAAATATTATGTTGTAGATTTTTTTTCTATTTCAGTGAAGAATGAGATGAGAATTCTAGTGATGATAAATAAGTTTATAATTGTGACAGGATAAAGAATCAACTTGAAAAAATAAATAGCTTTCTATATACCCAAAATAAATATACAGGGAAAAAGACCATAGACACATTCCCATTCAAAATAGCTACAAAGAAAATAAAATACCTTGGAATAACCTAATCAAGGAAGTGAAGAAAACCACAGCAAAAACTTTAAACTTCTCAAGAAAGAGATAAAGACACCAGAAATTGTAAAATGTGAAAATGACCATTTTTCTGAACAGGTATCTGTTAAGTAGGTTGTCAAGTCCTTTGGTCGTATGCCAAATAATAGTATAGCCAGGTCATATGGCTTATTTATTTTGCACTTTTTCATAGTTCTCCTCACTGATTTGCACAGTGTTTGCCCAAGTTTGCAATCACACCAACAATAAATGTATTTTACCTTTTCCCAAACTTCCCTCCATTATTTGTTGTAGGTTATTTTGCTGATCTTTATCAATCTGTCTGGATTAATCTATTTAAGTATTTGATCTACTACCAACCAACAGACAAATGAAGAGAGTAATTATGGTATATATCCTTTATGGGATGACATTCAGCTGTAAAGAAAAATAAAATTATGAACATTGCAGGTAATTGGATTCTGACAAAAATAAACCTCTAACTCAAAAAATAACCATTACATCTCATGTCTGATCTGAGACTAGTAGCTACAAATTTTCAGATGTGAGTACATATTCTGGAGTAACTACAGAAATCAGGAAGAAGAAGGATACTTTTGTCTGGGAGAATTGAATAGGAGGGTACAAATGATATAACTGGAAAAGTGAGAAATACGGTGAGTCCTAACTAGGAGAGGGAAAATGAGATAGAAAATAAAAAGTGGAGATAAATTACAGTAAGTATCTTTCTTTTTTTTATTTTTTAAAATTTTATTTTACATTCCAACCTCAGCTTTCCCTCCCATCTTTTCTCAAGCCTGCCCTTTTGCCTCCACCCAAACTACCTCTCATCAACTCCTCCCAATGTGTAAGGGCTCCCATGGGGAGTCAACAAATTCTGCCACATTAAGTTAGAGTAGGACCAAGATGCTCTCCTCTTCATTAAGGATGAGCATGGCATCTCACCAGAAGGAATAGGATTCAACAAGCTAACTCTTTAACCAAGGCTAGATCCTGTTCCCTTTGACACAGGCCCCTCAAATAGTCCAAGCTTCACCACTGTCTGTCCCATATGGAAGGCCTAGTTTGGTGTTGTGGAGACTCCACAGCTGTTGTTCTAGAGTACATGAATTTGCACGTACTAGGTTCAGCTGTTTCTGCATATTTTTTCATCATGATCTTGATCTCCCATTCTCATAAATTTCCCCTCTGTCTCTTTGATTTGATTCCTGGAGCTCGGCTGGTTGCATGGTTGTGGATCTCTGCATCTGGCTCTATCAATTACAGGATGAAGATTCTATGATAATAGTTAGCGTAATCACCAATCTGATTACAGGGGAAGACCAGTTTGGACACCCTCTCCATGGTTGCTAGGAGTCTTAGCTGGGATAATCCTAGTGCAATCTTTGGAAGTTCCCTAGAACCCAGGTTACTCTTGAACATCATAGTGACTCTCTCTGTCAAGATCTCTCTTTTATTACTCTCCCACAATTTTTCTCTCCTCCAATTCCCTCAGGTTCAAATCTCTCATTCCCTCCCCTTTACCACCCCTTGCCCTCAGATTACCCAAGGCATTTCATCTCATTCCCCTTCCCAGGATGATCCATATGTCCTTCTTAAGGTCTTCCTTGTTACCTAGCTTCTCTAGAGCTGTAGTTTGTAGTCTGGGTATCCTTTACTTTACATCTAATATCCACTTATAAGTGAGTACATACTGTGTCTGTCTTTCTGAGTCTGGGTTACCTTACTGAGGATGGTTCTGTCTGGTTCCTTCCATTTGCCTGTGAATTTCATGATGTCATTGTTTTTTATAGCTGAGTAATGCTGCATTGTGTAAGTGGATCACATTTTCTGTATCCATTCTTCAGTTGAGGGACTTCTAGGTTGTTTTCAGGTACTAGCTATTACAAATAATAGTGTTATAAACATTGCTGAGTATGTGTCCTTGTAAGATGTGTTTGGTTCTATCCTGTGTTTCTGTTCTGTCAAGTTGTGTTTGTGGGTCTCAAGTTTGACCAGTCATGACAGGACATAAATTAGTCACTCCCTCAGCTTCTGTGCCACATCTTTCTGGCAGGACAGATTGTAGGTTGCAGGTTTTGTACCTGGGTTGATATTCTAGCCCCACTGCTAGGAGCCTTTGCTGGTTATAGAAGATGGCCAATTTGGGCTTAATACCCCTCATTACTAGAAAATCTTCATAGGGTTACTCTTGTAGAGTCAATGGAGTTACTCTTGCACCAGGATTTGCCCAAAAATGTCATCCCCCCTTTTTTTTTTCTTTTTGGTTTTTGGAGCTGCTACCCAGCACCCAAATAAATACAAAGAGACTTATTCTTACTTATGAATGCCTAGTCTTTATTTGCTTATTTCTAGCCAGCTTTTTTTAAAACTTTAATTATCCTATCCACATTTTGCCTCTGGGCTTTTATCTCTTTCTACTTTATACATATTTATTTTTTACTCTGTGGCTTGTTGTGTAACTGGGTGGCTTGACCCTGCTGTACTCTCTTCTTCCCCTTTTCTTGTTCCTGAAACTCCTTTTCCCAGATTTCTCCTCCAATCTATTCTTTCTTCCTGCCATCACTTCCTATCCTTAGTCCTGTCTAGCTATTGGCCATTTGGCTGTTTCTTAGACCAATCAGGTGTTTTAGACAGGCAAAATAACACAGCTTCAGAGTTAAACAAATACAACATAAAAGAATTCAACAAATCTTTGAATCACTAATAAAATATTCTATAGGATAAACAAATGTAACAAGCCTTCAACTAATATTTCACAACACCCTCCAGTTACAATTGTCTCTACCAATTCTTCTCCCTCTGTCCCTCCAACCCCTACCTAATCAGCAAGCTAAATAATCAAATTTTTAAAATGGAGTACAGGCATAAACACAATTATCAACAGAGGAATCTCAAATGTCTGATAAACACTTAAACATATGTTCAACACAATTAGCCATCAGGGAAATGCAAATCAAAACTACTCAGAGATACAATTTTACACCTGTCATAATGGCTATGATCAAAATCACAAACTGCCTCATGCTAGTTAGGATATGAAGCAAAGGGAAGACTCTTCCAATGGTGGTTAAAGGTACAAGCTTGTAAAGTCACTATGGGAATAAAAGTGGCAGTTCCTCAGATAATTGGGAGTCTCTCTAGCACAAGACTCAGCTATACCACTCTTGTGCATATACCAAAGAATGTTCTATCCTACCACAAGAACACTCACATAATTATGCTCATAGAGGATTTATTCAAAATATCCAGAAACTCGAAAGAAGCTTGATGTCCCTCAACAGATAAACATATAAATATAATACATAATTTGCTTTTTCTCATGTATTTTCTTTCATGTTTTAAAATAAAATATTTATGCTACACAAGTTAGCCAGAATAAAATGGGGATTAATATCCAAAATTGCAGAGTATCAGCAAATGTTTCACTGGTTAGAAGAACTTACTGTTCAAACAAAAGTTAGAACTTTCTTAAGTTGTTTAAGAAATATGATGAACTCTTGTGCTCTTTATGGGTTCCTGCATACATATCCACTTATACATTCATGAACATACATGTGCATACATAAAAGATGTTTTAAAAATGGAACTTCCCTTCAAAATTTCATGACATTTAATTTGTATATCACAGGCCTTTACCAGAGAATGTAATTGATCAGGGATATATAATTATCTTGATGAAATGGGATTTTAAAGATTATCCCTCACGACAGTGAGAAGATAGTGATGTGGGTTGTCCTTCTGCATATGTGTTGCTTTTATTGGTTGATGAATAACACTGTTTCAGCAAATGGCTTAGCAGAGTAAAATCATGTGGAAAATCTGAACACACACACACACACAGAGAGAGAGAAAGAGAGAGAAAAAGAGAGAGAGAGAGAGAGGAGAGAGAGAGAAGGGAGTATCAGTTTTTTTAGATGACCTTGCCACCTTATTATTTTTTAAGAATTAAATGACATATATTGGTTTTCTTAGAGATGGCCATAGTTCCTGAGTATTATGTAGTTTTTTCTTGGCCTCTATAGGTATCACACTTAATATATGTCTTTAAGTGTGACCTACACCACCTAGAAAACACATTTAGCTGAAACACTTGCTGAAAATTTCTTTTTTCCTCAAAATCACAGTATTTCTAAATTACTGCTATTTATGTTCCTATTGTCTCTAATAGAATAGGTTACTTAATGCAAAAATTAGTTTTTTTTTATAATTACAGTTTTAAAATTTAGCAAAGGATGTTTTACTTTATTTTGGAAATTGGTACTGAAGTTGAGTGCCCTTTGTGACTGATAATGAAAGGACATTAGCTTTTAAAAATCAGTAGCTATGTAATTTTAAAATGTATAAAGTAATCACTAAGCTTACTGATTAAAATAATTGGACCTTGGCTTTAAATGAAAATAAAACCTAGGAATAGATTTTTTAAGAAGCACCGACAACTGGATGTGGTGTTGCATGCCATTATTTTCATGAAAGTGACTCTCTTTGACTTCAAGGTCACCTTGATCTACATACTGAGTATCCTGAAAATAAAATTAATTAATTAACTACCTAATTAACTAATGCATCCACAGAGAAGTAAAACCATAAATATGTTTCAACCATTTCAATCACTTTTTTTAGAAACAAAGCCAATGTGACTGAGATCAGGAAAGGCTTGTGTTTGGAATGTTGATATCTCTTATATCTTTATTTCTGAAGTTATTTATTTTTACCTGAAAATATATTTTGAAAATATTCCCCCTGGGACATTATTCATTGTTATACTATATATTTATGAATAATTTTGTATAAGATATAAATTGAACACATGATTTTATAGAAATAATCATATTTACATCAAAATTGAAATGATTCCCTAGAACATTTTAACATATATTTCATGATCCATCTTTGTCATTTTACTATGAATTTAGCTTGTTGATTTAGAAACAATATTTCAAGGGGTTGTCTTGTCGAAATCACCAAATATAAGGAGAAAAATAATCCTTAGATCATTTTATTAGACTAAAATATCACATGGAGCCATTATTTTTAAGTGTTTTTTTATTGATTTTATTGAGCTATATATTTTTCTCTGCTCCACTCCCTTCCTCTGCTCAGTGCTTCAACCCTCCCCCACAGTCCTCATGCTCCCAATTTGCTCAGGAGATCTTGTTTTTTTCTACTTTCCATGGAGATTAGATGCATATGTGTCTCTCTTAGGGCCTTCTTTGTTGTCTAGGTCCTCCAGGATTGTGAATTGTAGGCTGGTTTCCTTTGCTTTATGGCTAAAAGTCACGTATGAGTGAATACATATGATTTTTGTCTTTGTGGGTCTTAGCTGCATCACTCAATATGATTTTTTTGGAACAATCCACTTGTTGCAAATTTCAAGATGTTATTATTTTTTCTGCTGTGTAATACTCCATTGTGTAAATGTACCATATTCTCCTTATCTATTCTTCTATCGATGGGCATTTAGATTGTTTCCAGGTTGTGGCTGTGATAAACAAGCTGCTATGAACAGAAGAGGAAGTGAGCTCAGACTCGATAGCTCTGCTCTCTGGGACAGACGCGATGAAGCTCCAACCTGTAGTAATAGGGGTGGCGGGGCTGCGTCCCCAGCACCCCAGCCACCTGCACAGCTAGCTTTACCCGAAATAACAACACACAAACTGTATTCATTTAAACACTGCTTGGCCCATTCTCTTCTAGGCTAATTCTCACATATTAATTTTGCCCATTTCTAATCATCTGTGTGTAGCACCCCAAGGTGCGCTTACCGGGAAGATTCTAGCCTATGTCCATCCTGGGTTGGAGCTTCATCCCGGGAGCGGGGCATGGCATCTCTCTCAGGCGTCTGCTCCCGAGAGGAGAGCTGTCGAGACTGACCTCACTTCCTCTTCCTCCCAGCATTTTGTTCTGTTTACTCCACCCACAGGGCCAAGCAGTTTCTTTATTGCTTAACTAATGAAATCAACAGATTGATATATGACACTCCCACATCACTTTCCCTTTTTCTGTTTAAACAAAAAAGAAGGCTTTAACTTTAACATAGCAAAATTACATATAACAAAACAGTTATCAAGTAAAAGTTACAATAATCTTTATCATAACTAAGGAAAACTATAACTATAACTAACTATTCTTAACTCCATCAAAGACTCCAGAAAGATATAATATTACCTAAGTAAACAAGAACTAAGAAACTTCAAACTCTAGAAATGACAAAGACATCTCGCTGCTTGGACAGTCACCCAAAGTTCTTTTGTACCGTTGGGGCATCCATCTTCAGCCTTCAGGCCCACGGTATCCAGCAGACATTTCCATAAAGCAGGAAAATTCACTATCTGTTGTGTCCTGCAGAATGTCTCACAGACTCTTTCAAAATGAATCAGGAACCCCGAAAGTTCATCTCACCTTAGGCAAGTTCAGTAGTCCTCTCTCTGTGGGTTCTCTGTGTCCAGTTTATGCAATAGTCCAGGCAAGAGCAGTTTCTTGCCCAAATGGCTATCAAACTCCATAAGGTGCCTCTTCGATGCCCATCTTCCTCTTGAAGTAGATTGGTGCTGCCAGGAGCAGAGTGTCTCATTGTCATGAAAACTCCTCAGTTAATAAAACATTAAATGTCCTATTCTGTAATCTTTGAAAGACATGAAGGATGTCTATCTAAAATATATCTCTATATATCTAGAAAATCTAACTAACATGACTACAAGCTTTACTATTATCGATGATGATCCATTAACAACCTATATTTCTTAATTATACAGTACATATTTAAATGAACTACACAATCACAATACCTTAATCAAAATCAGAAACACTTATACATATAACAAAATTGACCTTAAATCTCTATCAATAAAGCAAAATCTATACTAATGCAAATTATTCATACCTATATCATATCCCCCTTTAAATGTTAAAGAACATTTATAAACATTTTTTGGGAATATGGGCACAGTTATTTCTCTCCAAACTGCTTCCTGCTTAATGGGGGCGTCATTAATTAGGTCTTTCATAGTATAAACTGTGTGCTAGTTTCATCTCAGTTGGCAGTTGTGCGAAGCAATTTTCTGAAGATGTTCACTGCAACCCTTCAGGAGGGCGTGGTCCATCATACCAAATCTTAATAGAAGAAATGAACAGCGTCTCATCCTCCGTGAAAACAAAATAAGAAACTCCTTTCCAAAGTATCATATCCTTAGATCCAAATTCAAAATATCTATGTTGGATTAGTTCAGCAGCATTTATAAATAAATCTCTTTTAGCAGCCTTTGCTCCTTCCTCAGCATTCAAATAATTCAAAGAGAGCATAATAGCATACAGTATCAAAATTCTCTGTGTATTTTCCATCTTTGTGCAGCTTTGTTTTAACCTCTATTTTGTTTATTTTTACTTTTAACTCTTTGCTTTTTGAGACAGGATCTCTTTATCTTTGACCTGAAGTAACTCTGTAGACCAGGCTGTCTTTGAACTCTCAGAGATCCGCCTGTCTCTGCCTCCCAGGCATTCGGGATTAAAGGTGTATACTGCTACACCTTGAACTCACAGAGATCTGTTTGTCTCTGCCTTCTAGGCACTGGGATTAAAGGCGTGTGCTACCACACACAACAACTCTCTTCCTTTTTTTTTTGTTTTTTACTTTAAGAATTTTAACTTTTAGTCTGCATATATTTTTAACACGCTGTAAATCTTTGACGCTCTCTTTACTGTATCTCTCTCTGTTTTTCTGACGACATGAGTCTTTAATTTACCAAGCAATATCAGTAGGATTAAAGGCGTGGCTTTGCTGGCTAGATGTAGCCCATTCCTTAGCTTTCTGTCATTCCAGCCTTGTGGCTGAGGTACCGGCCTGAGCTGCATTCAGTGCCACAAGCCTACAGTGTTTCAATGTCCCTGTCAGCACGCGAGCTTAAGCAGCCTGTGCTTGCAAACTGCACAAACTGCCTGTGTAAAATAGTCAGAGTTTGCCCTGGCAGGACAGCCCAGAAAGCCGGCATTTTTAAACGGCGCAGCTTTTTTCCTGCTACGGCTGAAAACCGAAAAGCATGCTTTCAGCTTTTCGTCAACACCATTTAAGTGTTTCGTGGCAGGACCTCTTAATGAGCTGCAGGCTTTGCAGCTAAAGCTGAGTCAGGAAGCCTCTCTTAGATGAGGCGCTTGCTTGCTTCTGGCAAGCAGAGTAGACCCAAGAAATTGCTGCTACCAAGAAACCAGGCACAATGCTTTCATTTTGTTCTAGAATTACTTCCCAAGCTGTCTCAGGCATTATGTGGAAGCAGTAGTCCACGTGGGCGCCATTTGTAGTAATTGGGGTGGCGGGGCTGCGTCCCCAGCACCCCAGCCGCATGCACGGCTAGCTTTACCCGAAATAACAACACACAAACTGTATTCATTTAAACACCGACCCAGGATGGACGTAGGCTAGAATTTTCCCAGTAATCACGCCTGGGTGCTACACATATTAATTGAAGTGGGCCAGGCAGTGTTTAAATGAATACAGATTGTGTGTTGTTATTTCGGGCCATAAGCTAGCCAGGCGGCTGGGTGGCAGGAACACAGCCCGCAGCTCCTTCTACATGGCTGAAAGTACACTTAATTAAATGCACAACATTCTTAGGCATCACAAACATGCAAATCAAAACAACTCTGAGATTCCATCTTACACCTGTAAGAACGGCCAAGATCAAAAACACTGATGGCAACTTATGCTGGAGAGGTTGTGAAGTATTGCTGGTGGGAGTGCAAACTGTCCCTTTGAGTATCAGTATGGCAATTTCTCAGAAAATTAGGAGTCATTATTTTATAGAGTATATTATATCTAATAACTAGAATCTTTAGGATTATTAACAAAAACATGCACATTTCCCTCACATTTAATTTAATGTCATATGTTGTGATTAAGTTAGTGAAAATTCTCCAGAAATTACTTATTTAATGTACACGATATGGAATTTCCCTCTGTATGTTGTAAATAGCATTGGTTAATCAAGAAACTGTTGGACATATGCAGGGAATAAAGGTAAGTGAGAAAATTAAACTGAAGGCTGGGAGAAAGAAGGAGGAGTTAGGAGAAGTCATGGAACTGCCTCTGGAGACAGATTTGTTAACAGTTTGTTTATAGGCCATGACCTCATGGTGATTCACAGATTAAAGGAGATGGCTTAAATTAATATGTATGAGTTAGACAATAAAAATCTAGAGCTAATGAGCCAAGCAGTGATTTACATAATACAGTTTCTGTGTGATTATTTTGGGGCTATGCTGCTGGGAACTAACTAGCAGGCTCCTTACTACATGTACACTCTTTTCTTACAATCTCCCTGATAGATCTTGCAACATTTCTCCCTATGCACATTATTGACTTCATTCATTTTATCCTGCATAATATTGTACTTTCTTGGCAATAATAATTTGTGTGTGTTAACAGTTCTGAGAAAATGCTTAGAAAAGCATTTTAACAAATTAGGGAATGAATATAAACATAAACATATGGCTCTGACATTTAAACATGTACATGTAAGTGAATGACCTAGTAGGTTACTACCAAATAATTATAAGCACAAAAGAAAAAATGTTTAAGATCATTATCCATCAGAAAAATGCCAATTAAAGCTCAATTTAACTTTATATTTCCCACATTTACAATAACTGTCATTATAAAAATGAATTTATAAAGCAACTAAATGTAAAAAATAAGGACCTCACATACTGCTATTGGTAATGTAAATTATTCCAGTCTCTATATCTGTCACTATGGAATTTCTTCAAAAATGAAGCAAAGAATACTGAAACATCAATATTGAAATATCTAAACCACATTTTAGTCTTGACTTTAAGATATTTAGGTCAGCATACCAAAGAAATACTTGCATAACCATATTTATTGTTTCATTATTTACAATAAAAAGTTATACAATCATATTTTGTCTACCAACATCTGAATAAGTAAAAACATTGCACCACATAAAATAAATTATAAAATTTGCAGGATAAAGGATGTAACCAGAGAGCAATATATTTGTCACAATGTCAAGTTTATATAATCAAGTATGTAACTTAAAAGTAGAAGAAAATTTGTAAAATTAAAAGCATTAAAAGGAAGGATATTGAAGAGAACAGAAAGATGAAAGAAGGATGAATACTGTAAAGTTATATAACATACATGAAGGAAAAGGTCTTTTTGAAACCATGCACTGTGTTTAATGAATATATATAATGAAAGTATTTATAAAATAACTAAGATGAAGAAACCAAAGGATTTAAGAGATTGCCAACCTTTGTGAATAAGAATCTGTTCCTTGCCGGGCTTTGGTGTCGCACGCCTTTAATCCCAGCACTCGGGAGGCAGAGGCAGGTGGATCTCTGTGAGTTCGAGACCAGCCTGGTCTACAGAGCTAGTTCCAGGACAGGCTCCAAAGCCACAGAGAAACCCTGTCTCGAAAAACCAAAAAAAAAAAAAAAAAAAGAATCTATTCCTTATTGACCATATATATATATATATATATATATATATATATATATATATATATATATCAAATTATTTATATAGGGCAGATAATACTTTACCATTAAGACAGTGAATAAATGTATAATGGTGTATATGTGCTCTTAGTGTTCATGTTTACTGTGGGATAATACTCTTGCATACTGTAAAGATTTGTCATTCATATTTGTTTAATAAATCACTGATTTAGCCAGGAGCCAGGCAGAAAGTTCAGGCAGGCTAATCAGACTACAAGAATTTTGAAAGGACAAAAGGCAGAGATACAGTTGCCAGGCAGAAACAGAGATAGCAAGATGAGAATGCTGCACTGAGAAAAGGTACCAAGACACATAGCTCAACATTGACAAGAACTATGGTTTAATTTAAGTTGTAAGAGCTAGTTAATAATTAGCCATAATTAGCATTAGCTAGACAAAAGGGTATGTAATTAATATTAAGCCTCCGAGTGGTTATTTTATAAGCAGTTTTGGAACTAGTGGGATGGAGAATATTTGTAGCAATACATGTGCTTATATATGTGTGTTTGTGTGTCTGTGTGCATGTTTGCATATATAACGTTTTTAATTGTTTTGAAATTAATTTTATTGAGCTATACATTTTATCTGATCCCTGCCCTTCCCTTCAGCCTTTTCGGGTCAAAGACAAATGTTAAAATAAACTCACTGAAATAAGAAATAAAACCCAAACAAGCATGCTGTTCTGAGACCAATGGCACACAGTGCTTTAACATCCCTGGCTTCTGTCAATCATTATTTGGAGGGCAAAAATTTTCCCTGAGCATCACTGTGATGGTTAAGCATGAAAACTCAGAGGCTTTAGCTTAAGGTTCAGAGATGAGCATAAGTATCATTGGTTATCATTCATTCATTATGACTTAATTGGAGTCTAGGCTTGAGGCCAGTTTGTCCCTGTGGTGCCATTTCTCTATACATGTTCATGGTCTGATCAGGTTCCTATTCTTTTTTTAAAATTATTTTTATTTTTATTCTTTATTACTTTATAAATAATTCCAATCAAGATTTCTAATTCTTCCACTCCTCTCACTTCCTTCCTGCTCCCTCACTCATCCCCCTCCCCCTCCAGTTCTAAGAGAGGGCAGGGTACTCTGCCCTGTGGGAAGCCCAAGGCCCTCCCCCTACATCCAGGTTTAGGTAGGTATGCATCCAAATAGAATAGGATCCCAAAAAGCCAGTACATGCAGTAGAGACAAATCCCAGTGTCGTTATCATTGGCTTCTCAGTCTTGCACAATTGTCAGCCACATTCAGAGGGTCCAGTTTGATCCCATGCATGTTTAGTCCCAGTCCAGCCAGGTTTGGTGAGCTCCCATTAGCTCAGTGGGTGGACCAACCCCTCAAGGTCCAGACTTCCTTGCTTATTTTTTCCCTCCTTCTGCTCTTTAGCTGGACCTTGGGAGTTCAGTCCAGTGTGCAGATGTGGGTCTCTGTCTCTAAAAGCATTTGTAATAGCTAGAACCTGGAAACAACCTCGATGCCCCTCAATGGAAAAATGTATAAAGAAAGTGTGGCTCCCCGTCTGAGCTCCAAAGGTCCAAATGAGGAACAGAAGAAAGGAGAACATGAGCAAGGAAGTCAGGACTGCGAGGGGTGCACCCACCCACTAAGACAGTGGGGCTGATCTATTGGGAGCTCACCAAGGCCAGCTGGACTGGGACTGAAAAAGCATGGGATAAAACCGGACTCTCTGAACGTGGCGGACAATGAGGGCTGATGAGAAGCCAAGGACAATGGCACTGGGTTTTGATCCTACTGCATGTACTGGCTTTGTGGGAGCCTAACCAGTCTGGATGCTCACCTTCCTAGACCTGGATGGAGAGGGGAGGACCTTAGACTTCCCACAGGGCAGGGAACACTGACAGCTCTTTGGACTGGAGAGGGAGGGGGAGAGGAATGGTGGGAGGGGGCAAGGATGGTAGGAGGCAGAGGGAAATGGGAGACTGGAAGGAGGCAGAATTATTTTTTTCAATACTAAATAAATAAATAAATAAATAAATAAATAAATAAACTAGACATCTGGGTTTGGAAGAAAAATCTAGCATTCCTGTCTCCCATTTGTTCCAACTTAGCTTCCATGTAAAAGGGAAAATACACCGATTATCTGGATACTGTGTATTATTGTTTTGTCTTTTAATTGTTTTACTGTGAGGAATGAGCAATGGCTACTAGGAGAAATTTGATTATGAATGCTGCTGATTTAATCCAACCTATATATTTTGAAAATAACTTGACTTCAAAATTTAATTAGAAATGTTTGTTTCTAATTAAATTTTGAAGACCAGGACCAGAGCTGGAAGGAGGAGGTGGTGTCCAAAGATACTTGGATGAAAGGCTTGCTCAAGTCCACCTGTCTGTATGGGCAGCTCCCCAAGTTTCAGGATGGAGACCTTACCCTGTACCAATCTAATGCCATCTTGAGGCACTTGGGCCGATCCCTTGGGCTTTATGGAAAAGATCAGAAGGAGGCTGCCCTGGTGGATATGGTGAATGATGGGGTGGAAGACCTTTGCCTGAAATACATCACCCTCATCTACACCAAATATGAGGAAGGAAAGGATGACTATGTGAAGGCCCTGCCTGGACACCTGAAACCTCTCGAGACCCTGCTGTCCCAGAACCAAGGAGGCAAAGCCTTCATCGTGGGTGACCAGATCTCCTTCGCCGATTACAACTTGCTAGATCTGCTGCTGATCCACCAGGTCCTGGCCCCTGGCTGCCTGGACAACTTCCCCCTGCTCAGTGCCTATGTGGCACGCCTCAGTGCCCGGCCCAAGATCAATGCCTTCCTGTCTTCCCCTGAGCATTTGAACCATCCCATCAATGGCAACGGCAAGCAGTAATGTAGGGAGAGACCGGAGCTGCCTGTCCTCCTTTCCCCAGCACTAATAAAGTTTGTAAGACTTAAAAAAAAAAAAGAAATGTTTGTTACTTTGGAGAACAGGTTTTGCTTTTGTTTCCTCAAAAAAATAAGAGGCTGTGGATTCATTCTGAGTTAAGAAAAATAAAGTCTGATCAAAGAAGACCTCCTGAAAAATCTTCAGGGGGAACCAATGGCCCAGATGTCCCAATGTTTCAGAGAACCTCTCTTGCAGTTTCTTCTGAGTTGTGCATCCAGAGTTGCTTCAAGGTGCTGGCTGAGATGATCCAGCCTTACAGAATACTCCAGTGAGGACTTTAACATAAACATAAATTTCCTTTGGCTTACCAGTCAGCAGTAAATAGCCTAAAAACCTATGCCCACATTTCCAAAAAATGGATGATGGCTGTTTGGCTTTGTTTGGTGTATTGGTTATAAGTTGTTATGGACAATAGTCAGGAAAGAAAACAAAACAAAACAAAACAAAAGGACAGTAGATTCACTATCTTACTTTGAAAAGAAAAAAAAGGAGATGTAGATATGATTGGATAAAATGATAGATTATTGAATCTACTTTGTTTTCTTTTTGGTTGTTTTTTGATTATTTTTTAAATGAAAACAAACTATCATTTTTGATTATACATACCAATCCAAGTTCACACCCCCCTTCCTCCTATTCCCTCCACATACCTTCCCATCTGACCCCATCCAATTCTCAAAGAGGATAAAGGCACATTGCTTTGAGAGAAGGTCCAAGGCCCTCTCTGCTATATTTAGGCTGAGCATGGTATCCATCCAAAGATATGCAAAAAGAGAAAGCTAGTACATGCAATAGGGATAAGTCCTGGTGCCACTTTTTAAAAGCAACTATTAGTTTTATATGTTAGTTTATATTAGTTTACATTGGTTTTACTTTTGTATATTATAAACAAATTTGTACATTAATTAAAATTTGGGATTTATTTTGTTAGAACACACTGTACATATATTTCTACTCTTATTTAAGGTACATACCTATATAATTCATTTAACAATGTAATGCAAACTTCTTTTTTTTGTTTTTTATTTTCTTTTTTTTTAATTTATTTATTTATTAAAGATTTCTGTCTCTTCCCCGCCACCGCCTCCAATGGCAATGGGTTTCTGATCCTACTGCATGTACTGGCTTTGTGGGAGCCTAGGCAGTTTGGATGCTCAACTTACTAGACATGGATGGAGATGGGGGTTCCTTGGACTTCCCACAGGGCAGGGAACCCTGATTGCTCTTTGGGCTGATGGGGGGGACCTAACTGGGGGAGGGGGAGGGACATGGGAGGCGGTAATGCAAACTTCTATGTTTTGAAAGTTCTTCTTACCAATTGTTTAGGATAGTAAGGAAATACAGGTTAGTAACTAGTCACCTAGAATAATTGAACTTATAGTCATATAATGTATGTTTTCAAGTTTAAACAACAAAATATTTTAGATATACAGGTCATCTTCAAAGACTTCAGAGATCTACAGAATATGTCATTTAAGATATTTTAATAACCTAGGTTCTTCTTCCATTTTATGACAATGAGACATGTCTGCTCCTGGCAGGACTATTCTAATTTAGAGAGGATAATGGGCATGAAAGAAACTCCACACAGTGTTTACTTTCTTTGTAGCCAAAGTAAGCCACTGGGTAAAGAAATGCCCTTGCCTCAACTACTGACAGTATGCTGTCCTAATTAGACAAGCAGAATACTGAAGAAATTAACTGCTAAAACTTGTCATGATAAGGAGAGACAGCCCTTCAGAATGTTCTATTTTTAAAAAAAGTCTGTCAGTTATGCTAGACCTATAGGCCACATACAAATATTACAATATTACAGAGGGATTTTGAGTGACTATTCAGACAGCCAGACATTTCTGTCATTACTCATATTTTTTGGAAGTCACTTCCTTGCAATTCCTGCTTACTCAGTTAATTTTATTTCCTTCTTGGGTCTCTGAGGGAGTTGAAAATTAGATAGTTATTTCCATGTTTACCTGATGCAGAAAGAAAGTTATGATAGAAAGTAAATTAGAAAGACTTTAGATTCACCAAGATAGGATAGATATAAAGTATTATCTCTGAATTTGTCAAATGCAGATGGATTAGACATTTTTATGTATTTTTGCCTGTGTATATTGCATATAGTTATTTTACTTATTACATATTTTCTAAGTAGTCCACCATGATCAAGTTGGCTTCATCCTAGATATACAGGAATGGTTCAGCATACAAAAATCTGTCAATGTAATCAACCATATAAACAAACTGATTAAAAAAAAAACAATGAGCATCTCATTAGATAATGAAAAAGTCTTCAACAAAATACAACACCCCTTCATGATTAAGGTCTTAGAAAGAGCAAGGATACATGAACATACCAAAACATAATAAAAAGCAATACACTGCAAGCTATCAACCAACATCGAACTGAATGGAAGGATACTCAAAGGACCCCACTAAAATCAGGAACAAGACAAGGTTGTCCACTCTCTGCATATCTATTCAATATAGTACTTGAAGTTCTAGCTAGAGCAATAAGACAACAAAATGATATCAAGGGAATGCAAATCATAAAAGAAAAAGTTAATCTGACTATTTGCTGGTGATATGATACTTTATATAAGTAACCCCAAAAATTCTACCAAGGAACTTCTGCAATTCATAAATGCCTTCAGTATTATAACAGGATACAAGATTAACTAAAAAAATTGTTTTCCTCCTTTACACAGATAATAAATTGGCTGAGAAAGAAATCAGAAAAACATTACCCTTCATAATAACATAAAGTATTTTGGAGTAACACTAACCAAACAAGTGGAAGAGCTGTATGACAAGAACATTAAATATTTAAAGAAAGAAACTGAAGGAGACACCAGAAAATAGAAAGATCTCTCATTCTTGTGGGTAAGTAGAATTAAAATAATAAAAATGGCAAGCTTACCAAAAGCAATCTGTCAATATAGTGCAATACTCATCAAAATCCCAGTAAAACTCTTCACAGACCTCGAAAGAACAATACTCAACTTTGATGTGGGAGTGTCATATATCAATCTGTTGATTTCATTGGTTAAGCAATAAAGAAACTGCTTGGCCCTCATAGGTTAAGACATAGGTGGGAAGAGTAAACAGAACAGAATGCTGGGAGGAAGAGGAAGTGAGCTCAGACTCGACAGCTCTGCTCTCTGGAAAGAGACACCATGCTCCCATCTCCAGGGCGGACACGAGAGCTCTGGTCTCTGAGGCACACTCGATGAAGCTCCGACCCAGGATGGACGTAGGCTAGAATCTCCCTGGTAAGCCACCTCGTGGGCTACACTTGAAATGGGCTAGTCCAGGTGCGAGAGTTAGCCAAGAAGAGGCTAGATAGAAATGGGCCAAGCATTGATTAAAAGAATACAGTGTCTGTGTAATTATTTCAAGGTATAAGCTAGCCAGGCGGCCGGGGTGCTGGGGATGCAGCCCCGCCGCTCTTATTACTACACAACTTCATATAGAAAAGCAAAAAACCCAGGATAAGTAAAACAATCCTGTACAATAAAGGAACTTCTGGAGGCATCACAATCCATGACTTTGAAATCCACTACAAAGTTACAGTACTGAAAACAGCCTAATATTAGCATAAAAACAGACAGGAAGATCAATGGAACCAAACCAAAGACCCAGTTATCAATCCACACACCTAAGAATACCTGATTTTTGAGAAAAAACAGAAAATATCAGTTGTAAAAAAGAAAGCATATTCAACAAATGGTGCTGGCATAACTGGATATCAACATGTAGAAGAATGAAAATAAGTCCATATCTATCACCATGCAAAAAACTCAAGCCCAAATGGATCAAAGACCTCAACATAAATCCAAACACACTGAGTCTCACAGAAGAGAAAGTGGGAAGTACACTTGAACACATTGGCACAGGAGACCTCTTCATAAATATAACCCCAGTAGCATAGACACTGAGAGAAAAAAACTAATAAATTGTACTTCATGAAACTGAGAAGCTTCTGTAAAGGAAAAAACATTGTAAAAAAGGAAAAACAAAACACTACATAATCGGAAAAGATCTTCAACAAACCGACATTGGACAAAGGGATAATCTCCAAAATCTACAAAGAACTCAAGAAATTGGTCATCAAAAGAAAAAGAAAAAAATAATTCAATAAAAAATGGGGTATAGAACTAAAGAGATATCTCTCAGGAAATGAATCTAAAATGGTTGAAAGACACTTAAAGAAATGCTTAACATCCTTAGTCATCAGAGAAATGCAAATCAAAGCAATTCTGAGATTCCATCTTACACCTGTACGAATGGCCAATATCAAAACCAGTGATGAAAACTTATTCTGAAGAGGATGTGGAGTAAAGGTTATGCTCCTCCATTGCTGGTGGGAGTGCTAACTGTACAGCTGCTTCAGATTTAAGTATGAGTGATTTCTCATAAAATTAGGAATCAACATTCCTCATGACCCAGCAATACCACTTTTGTGTATATACCCAAAAGATGTTCAATTATACCACAAAGATATGTGCTCATCTATGTTTATAGCAGTATTGTTTGTCATAGCCAGAACCTTGAAACAACCTAAATGCCCCTTGACCCAAGAATGGATAAAGGAAATGTGTTACCCAATGGAGAACTATACAGTAGAAAAGAATAATGACATCTTAAAATTTTCGGGCAAATGGATGGATCTAGAAAACATACTGAGTGAGGTAATCTATACCCAGAAAGACAAATATCATATGTACTCACTCACAAGTGGCTTTTATATTTTTTTTTATTTTATTTATTTATTTATTTATTTATTGGTTTTTTGAGACAGGGTTTCTCTGTGGCTTTGCAGCCTGTCCTGGAACTAGCCCTGTATACCAGACTGGTCTCGAACTCACAGAGATCTGCCTGCCTCTGCCTCCTGAGTGCTGGGATTTAATGGTGTGCGCCAAATATCATATGTACTCACTCATAAGTGGCTTTTAGACATAAAGCCAAAAAAGCAGTCTACAATTCACAATCCTAGAGAGCCTAGACAACAAAGAGGGCCTCAGAGAGACATACATGGATCTAATGTACATGGGAAGTAGAAAAACTCAAGATTTCCTGAGTAAAGTGGGAGCATAGCTGCCATGGGAGTTTGTAGGAGGGTAGGAAAGAAGAAGGTAGAAGAGAGGAGGAAAATATACAGCTCAAAATATCAAGGTGGCATGAAACTACCGAGCACACTTTCCTTGACACAATATACCATAGCTTTAAAATCTCTAAACCATAATAATGTTTCTTTCCTTGAGTAACTTCTGTCAGATATTTAGTTGAAGCACAAAGAAAAACAATTAATATGCCACTTAAGTTTAAAGTGAGATAGCCTGAAATCCATTCAGAAACAAGCAGAAATACAGTGTGTCAAATGTTCAATTGCCTTCTTTTGGCCTTTTTGAAAGTATATTTTTTTTCAATATATTAAGGTCAAAAGTACTTTCCATAGAATATTGATTATGACAGAAACTCATTTTTTTTAGATTATCCACATAGTGTAAGGAAGAGTAGTTACTCAGGGCGTCCTTACTGGTTTCTGGTTCTATTTTCCCACCATGCAGATATGCCCTTTATTAATTCATTTTAAATACTAATTGGAACAAATGTTAATAAATATTTGCTGAACTAGAAAAGCATGGGTTATTTATAGAAGGCCTCTAAATGAGGGAAAAGTCTGGGTCTGAGAGGAAAACCAATGAACTTAATTTCTTGAAATACAAACCTTCTCATGGGTTCTGTTTCTTCATAAACTACCTCTGGTACATTGAATTCAAGTCTAGATCAATTGGTATTCTACCATTCCTACAAAAATTGCATTTCCTAAGGTATTCTAAGACTAAATGATCTGGAAACATTAATGTATGTGAATTTATACATGTAGATTCAAGCTACTGTTCTGAAATCCTTCTCGTATTCAGTACATATTTCACACATTTGTCTGAAAAGAAAAAGGAATAATGTTTTATTTAAGAAATTGTATGTTTTACCCTTTTGTTAAACATAGATTCTTTTCTCATACAATACAATCTGAATACAGTTTCACATCCCGTTACTCCTCCAAGTTCCTCCATACCTCCTGTACCATTCCAATCTATTCTCTTTTTGTCTCTCATTAGAAAGATAACACAGTTCTATAAGATAACAAAACATATAACAAAATAAAATATAATAAGATAAACTGAAAACCATCATAATGAATTTGGATAGAACAAGCCAATGGAAAAGTAACAGAGTCCCAGTGGAAGGTATAAGAATCAGAGGTCCACTCAGTTATACACTCAGGTATCCCATAAAATTACTAAACAAAAGCTTTAACATATATGCCTAGAACCTGCTATAAACATGTGTAAGCTCCATAAATGCTGTTTCATTCTCCTCAAGTTCATATCACATTTCATTATTTGTTTTAGAAGATAATGTTCTCATGGTGTACTTCTTCCCTTCTGTCTCCCCTATTCATTCTGTCTACTCTTTCATGAAATTCCTGAACTCTCAGGGTATTTGATGGAAATTCCACATTTAAAACTTTGTGTTTTAAAGTCTCTGTTTCTCTCTGCATATTATCTTGCTGTGTGTCTCTACATTTTACCCTCCTCCCCTGCTGAAAGAGGAAGCCCCTTTGATGATGGCTGAATAAGGCATCAATCTTTAAGTAAAGTAGACTATCATTAGAAGTTATTTTATTGTTACTTTTTTTAAGAGACCAATAGTATTTGGCTTTACCCTAGGGCTCTGGGGTATCTAGACTCTGGTTCTTGAAGACCTAAACAGTGTCATGTATGGGTTCCATCTCATGTAGTCTTAAGTCAAGCTAGACATTGGTGGATTATTTCCCCAAGTTATGTGCCACCATTGCCCTAGAATATGTTGCAAGGACAGATTGTAGATCTGCAGAGTACCCTTCCTTGTTGTAAATATTAAAACATGGAGATGAAGATTCTATGTAGGTACAAGATCACCCTCTGCATGTTCAATGAGTTGTGTGGGTATTGTCTTCAGTAATATGGCCTTGGTGTCATTGTGTGGAAAGAAACTTATTGTCTTGGCAACAGCATGAGTTGTTATGAGATTTCTGTGGAACCCTTTTATTCAGCAATTCCTTTTTGATCAAATCCAGTTCAGAGACAAAAAGGCAACCTACTGACTGGGAGAAGATCTTCACCAACCCTGCAACAGAAGTAGGCCTGATCTCCAAAATATATAAAGAACTCAAGAAACTACACTTTAAAATGCTAATTAACCCAATTAAAAAATGGGGCACAGAACTGAACAGAGAATTCTTAACAGAAGAAGTTCAAATGGCCAAAAGATACATAAGGTCATGCTCAACTTCCTTAGCAATCAGGGAAATGCAAATCAAAACAACTTTGAGATACCATCTTACACCTGTCAGAATGGCTAAAGTCAAAAACAACAAGGATAACCTTTGCTGGAGAGGCTGTGGAGGAACGGGTACCCTCATCCATTGCTGGTGGGAATGCAATCTTGTGCAACCACTGTGGAAGTCAGTGTTTCGGTTTCTCAGGAAATTCGGGATCAACTTACCCCTGGACCCAGCAATACCACTCCTGGGAATATACCCAAGAGATGCTCTATCAAATGACAAAAGCATTTGTTCAACTATGTTCATAGCAGTAGTATTTGTAATAGCCAGAAACTGGAAACAACCTAGATGCCCTTCAATGGAAGAATGGATGAAGAAAGTATGTAATATATACACGCTAGAGTACTACGCTGCTGTAAAAAACAATGACTTCTCGAATTTTGCATGCAAATGGATGGAAATAGAAAACACTATCCTGAGTGAGGTGTCCCTGACCCAAAAAGATGAACATGGGATGTACTCGCTCATAATTGGTTTCTAGCCATAAATAAGGGTCACGGAGTCTACAATTGGTGATCCTAAAGAAGCTAAGTAAGAAGGTGAACCCAAAGAAAAACATATAGTTATTATCCCTGCTATCAGAAATAGACAAGATTGCTGGGCAAAAAAAAATTGGGATCTTGGGGGTGGGGTGGGATGGGGGTAAGGGGAGATGGGGAGAGAAAAGTGAGAAGGGGAGGATGGAGGAACTTCGGGAAACAGGATAATTGGGGATAAAACAAGGTTGGATAGAGGAGCAGGGAACCACATAACTTAATTAAGGGAACCAACTTAGGGTTGGTAAGAGACTTGAACCTAGAGTGGCTCCCAGATGCCCAGGCCAATGTCCCCAGTTAGTTCCTTGGGCAGCTGAGGATAGGGAACCTGAAATGACCCTATCCTATAGCCATACTGATGAATATCTTGCATATCACCATAGAACCTTCATCTAGCAATGGATGGAGATAGAGACAGAGACCCACACTGGAGCATCGGACTAAGCTCCCAAGGTCCCAGTGAGGAGCAGAAGGAGGGAGAACATGAGCATGGAAGTCAGGACCATGAGAGGTGCACCCACCCACTGAGACAGTGGGGCTGATCTTTGGGGAGCTCACCAAGGCCAGCTGGACTGGGACTGAAAAAGCATGGGATAAAACTGAACTCTCTGAACATGGCGGACAATGAGGGCTGATGAGAAGCCAAGGACAAGGCATGGGGTTTTGTTCCTACTTCATGTTCTGGCTTTGTGGGAGCCTAGTCTGTTTGGATGTTCACCTTCCTAGACCTGGTTTTGGGGGGGGGGAGGACCTTGGACTTTCCACAGGGCAGGGAACCCTGACTGTCCTTTGGGCTGGAGAGGGAGGGGTAGAGGAGTGGGGGGAGGGGGATAGGGGCGGGAGGAGGGGGAGGGAAATGGGAGGCTGGGAGGAGGCAGAATTTTTTTTTTCAATAAAAAAATGAATAAATAAAAAATTAACAAAAAAATCCAGTTCAGACATAGGAAGTTTTTTTGGTAAAAAGAGAAGGCCAGTAGGGGTTCCATCTCCCTCATTGTTAAAACTTCATTAGGATTGCTTTCATATATTATAAGAAGTTTCTATTGTACTTGGTTTTCATACCGAATGTTCTTCAATCCTAGTTGTGTCTCCCCTCATTCACTCCCCCTCTCTGCCCCATTTCCATTCCTCCTCCATTTTCCTTCCCCATAGGGCCGAACTCCCAGGAATATCAACAAAACTTGGCATATCATGTTGTAATAAACCTATGCACATCCCCTTACATTAAGGCTGAACGAGGCATCTCAGTATGAAGATTAGCATCTCCAAAGACAGCAAATTGCCAGAAACAGACTCTCCCCCATCTGTTAAGTAACCCACAGAAGCACCAAGCAGCACAAACATAACATACATGTAGAGGACCTAAGTCAGATACATATAGGCATGCTGCTTGTCGCTTTAGTCTAAGTGGACCCCTATGAGACCTGATTAGTTTATTCTATAGCTGTGCTTTTCTGGTGTCCTTGATCTTTCTAGCTCTTGCAATCTTTCTTCCCCTCTTTGCAAACATTTCATTGGTATTTTTCCCAGATATGATTGGATGTATCCTATGTCTCTAGGCTATCCAGCCTGTTTCCTGGCCCGTCAAACAGTATCAGATCTGAGCTTCTAGTGGCATGGTTCTCAAATTGGAACAGTCATTGGTTGATCACTCCCAAAACCTCTGTACCACTTTTACCCCAGCACATCTTGCAAGCTGGACAAATTGAAAGCTGAAGGTTTTGAAGATGGGTTGGTGTCGAAATCCCTCTACTGGAAGCCCTGCCTGGTTAGAGAATATAGCTGTTTCAGGCATTGTATCCCCCAATACCAACAAGCTTTGCTACTGTCATCCTCACAGATTTCTGGGAGTTTCTAATACACTGGATTTCTACTTTGCCCTGAAACACCCTCCAATTACATTCCTCTTTCCTAGTATTCTTTCCCACTGCCCCCTCCCAACCTGTCCCCTCTTGTTTCTATCTCCACCTACCACCAGCCCACCCACAAAATCTAATCAATTTCCCCTTAACAGGGAGGTTCATGTGTTCCCCCCTTTGAACTCTTCTTGTTATTTATCATCTGATCTGTGGATTGTAGTATGAGTATTCTTTACCTTATTTTTTTTGTGTTTTAGACTTTTTGTTGATTCTTTGTGAATTTCTCATCATGTACCACCACTCCCGCTCTCCCTGTCCCCTTACTTCTGCCCTTGCAACCTCCCCTCCAAAACAAAACAAAATTAAAAGTAAAATACCCAAACTAGCTAACCAAACAACCAAACAAAAACTCTCAGCATGGAAGCAGCAGTGTGGCCCAGTGAATCACACAGTATACCTTTAGACCATACATCTTTATATGTAATGGTGCATTGTTATGAGTCATTGGCCTAGTTGAGGTCGCTGGCTTTTGTTGCACTATCAATAATCAACCCTCACCGGAACTCCTCTTGGGTATCCTATTGTCCTGTGTTGTGGAGATCCTGTAGTTTTGCATCTGTAGCCTGGTCTCTTCACATGCTCCTGCATTTCACAGATGAGGTGGATGTTGGGGTGGGCCAACTCAGTCCTGGTTCTGGGCCCGGGTGATAGCTGGCTTGGCCAGCCAGCCTGTTTTCCTTCATTGTCACCACAGGGGTGAGCACTACCCTGACTAGTTCACCCAATGCAACAAGCAGCAAGGAGCAGGGCCAGTTCTCCTGCTCTCAGACCCCTATGTCCAGCTCACCTTCACTCACACCATGAAGGCCAACTCTACTGTGGTGCCTAGGTGAGGTACAGAGCCCACTCTCTTGATTTTTTAGGGGATAGGTTCAGCTCTCCTGCTCTCCTGCGCCCAGGGTATGCTATCTGGGCAAGATATAGGGCCCACTCTCCTGTGTACTGCCCTCGTTGAGTGGCGGGGTTTGCTCTCCCAGTCTCATGATGCAGAGCCAGCTCTACTGTTTCCTGTAGGTGTATTCTTTACCTTATAATAAATATCCACTTATAAGTGAGTGGATACTCTTGTCTGTGTGGGTTTGGCTTACCTCACTTAGCATAACTTTTTCTAGTTCCATATATTTTCTTCAAATTCCATGATGTTATTGTTTTTTATAGCAGAGTAATTCTTTATTGTGTAAATGTACCACATTTTCTTTATCTATTCTTTGGTTGAGGTTGAGGAAAATCTAGGTTGTTTCCAGTTTCTGGTTATTAGAAATAAAGCTGCTATCAACATGGTCAAGCAAGTTCTTTTGGTAGGATAGAATGTCCTTTAGATATATGTACAAGAATGATATAGCTGGGTCTTGAGGTAGATTGGTTAAGAAGCTTTCCAAATAGAAATGTTTTCCATCTCAAAGTGGTCATACTGAATTATTGTTGATCTCAATGCCTGAGCTATTGGTGATCAGTTGAGAAAGTTATTTCCTGTACTCATGTGTTCAAGGATGTTTCTCACTTTCTCTTCTACCAGGTTCAATTTTTCTGGATTTCTGTTGAGGTCTTTGAGTCACTTGAACTTGAGTTGTTTTAAAGTGATAGATATGGATCTATTGCATTTTATACCAGCCATTTTTAACCTGCTGTTCTGGTTAGATCGACACCATAATGAAAGCATTTGGCTCCAGTAAATATAAAAATTAAAGTCTCATTCTTATATTGAAATTTGATCTGTTCAGTATAATATTTCTTAAACACTTATCAGTACATCAATAGATTCATGGGACCCTGACTGCTCATCTTTTGAATAATTATACTCATTTGTCTTTATAAGTACTCTGAGAGTTTGACAGTAAGTACTGACTTGTTCGATAATTTTCTCTAGTTTTTAAATTGGTTTTGAAAGAAGGTTTCCCACCCAGATCTCTTTGTGTCCATTCATATTGACCTTGTAACTTTGCTATAACTGAGGATTTAGTGTTTGTTGGGTTAAGATTTACAGAATTGGGCATAAATTTACTAATTCAGTTAAGGTAGCTCTTTCCCTGATTGTGTATATGAAAAGTTTCATTTTAAGTATTCACTTAATTCTTACGTTTATTTTTATTAATGATTTTCTCTTAAGTAGAGTATAGTTATATAATTTTCACTCTTCCTGT
The DNA here is from genome assembly GCF_018167655.1 of Microtus oregoni. Classification (NCBI taxonomy): domain Eukaryota; kingdom Metazoa; phylum Chordata; class Mammalia; order Rodentia; family Cricetidae; genus Microtus; species Microtus oregoni. The sequence continues at coordinate 2,262,375 of NW_024544152.1, read as the reverse complement.
GCCTATGATAATCCCTGCATTGTCCTCTTCCTCCAACCCTTCTCATATTTCCTCCCCAAATTCATATGTTCCTTTTTAAAAATACTGTTTTAATAGGCAAATAGAATTTGTGGCAAACACTTGTTCCATATAAACAATTTGATAAATTGTGTTGGCTTTTCATTCTTCCCTGTTAAATCTCAATGATAATAATTCTAACAGTAACCTGAGATTAATTTTCCTCATTTGCGAGGGAAATGAGCATCCTGTAATACTACCAGCTTCTTAATAAGAAATATTTATCACAGACATGGGAAAAAAAACATTGAAACTGGCATGTAGTTCCTGTTCATGACATTTTGACTGTGGTTTTCTATTTTCATCTTTTTTCTTTACTTTACTTACCATTTTTCTCATAGGGTGGTAAGTTAAAATGAAAAAAATAGGAGTTACAGAGATACATTGCCTTTACTTACTATGTGTGAGGAAAGGTGTAAATAACTAGTTCATTCAATGATCAATCAAGTAAACATACGGATGGTGATGTCAAAGTATTACAAATTTAGAAGTACATATTTAGTTTGAATGAAAATATATTGATGTAATCACCTGACCTTTAAAAGGAACTGCTATTATATTATACACAATTCATTAAAAATCCATGGTGGGACAAAGTAATGAATTAATCATAGTTAAGCAGAAAACCTGCTAACAACCTGAAATTGCTCTAATTCTATAGCTTATATTTTAATCAATTTATTTACTTATTTATTCATTTATTTTATATTCCAGCTGCAGTTTCCCCTCCCACATCCCCTTCAAGTCCTTTCCTCATTCCCATCTGTTCCCAGCTTATAAATCACTCCTACATTTCTGTTCAGGAAAGGGCACACCTCACATGGATAACAACAAAATATGGTATATCAAGTTGCAGTAAGACTGAATACCTCCCTATGTATTAAAGACTGGATATGGCAACTCAGTATGAGGAGTAGGATCCCAACAGAGAGTAAAAGTGTCAGAGACAACCCTTGCTCCCACTGTTAAACATCCCACAACTGTCATATATGACAAAGACCTAACTCTCTTTTTCCCATGCAGGCTCTCCAATTGTCAATTCAGTCTCTGTAAATCCCCACAACCCCAGATTAGTTTATTTTATTTTTTCTTGTAGTATCTTTGACTGCTCTAGCTCCCACAATCCTTTTTCCCCCTCTTCTGCAGGATCCCTTGAGCTCTCCCTAATGTTTGGTCTGCCTCTGTTTCCATCAATTGTTGGATGGACCTCTCTGATGACAATTGGGATAGGAAGCAATATGAGTACCTCAGAATATCATTAGGCATCATTACATTGATATATTTTGCCCAGTCATATTTTGTTCTATCACAGGACTCTGTGTCATCCACCCTATGGGTCCTAAGTGATCCATGCAGTGTCAGGGATGGGCTTACTATCCTGGTATGGGTTTTAGGCTAGACCAGTCATTGGTTGGCCAATCTCTCAATCTTTAGGTCACCTTTACCTCAGCATATACCATAGGGAGGACAGGTTGGAGGTTATATGGTTGGATTAGTTTCCTCCTACCTCCACTTGAAATCTTGCCTGGTCACATGAGTTGGCCAACTCAGGCTATATATCCACTATGGTTAGTAGTCTTATCTGGGGTAATCCTTGTAAATTACTGAGGGATTCCCTTGTGCCTGGTTTTTATCTGACCCCCAAATGACCCCACTTTCCAGTAGTCTCCTTTAGTACACTCCCGCTTTACCCCTGTAACCTTATTACCCATGTTCCCATCCAACCTGCCTCCTGTCCACTCATTATATCTCTTCTATTTCCCCTTCCCAGGGAAAACCACGTATTCCCCTTTGGGCCCTCCTTGTTATCTAGTTTCTCTGGGTCTGAATTTAAGCATAGTTACCCGTTATTTTACAACTACTATCCACTTTTGAATGAGTACATACCATGTTTGTCTTTTGGGGACTGGGTACCTCATTCAACATGATTTTTTTCTAAGTCCACACATTTGAATTCAAATTTCATGATGTCTTTGTTTTTAACAGCTGAATAATACTCCATTGTGTAAATGTACCACATTTCTTTATCCATTCCTTTGTCAAGGAACATCTAAGTTGTTTGCAGTTTCTGGCTGCTACAAATAAAACTGCTGTGAACATAGTTGAGCAAGTTTTCTTTTAGTATCATTGAACATCTCTTACATATATGCCCAAGAATAGCACAGCTGGGTCTTGTGATAGATTAATTCCCAGTTTTCTTAGAAACCACTGTTTCAATTTCCAAAGTGTCTGTACAAGTTTGCACTCCCATGAGCAATGGAGGATTGTTCCTCTTGCTACACATATGCACCAGCAGAAGCTATATAACTTGAGTTTCTGGTCTTTGCTTTTATGACAGGTATAAGATGGAATCACAAAAGCATTTTGATTTGCACTTCCCTGATGGCTAAAGATGTGAAACATCATTTCTTTAAATATTTCTTGGTCAGTTGAGATTCTTTGTTTGAGAATTCTTTGTTTATATCTATATCAAATATTTTAATTAGGTTATTTGCTTTGTGAATATCTGCATTCCCAAGGGATGGATATATATATATATATTGGAAATCAGCCCGCTGTTAGATGTTGAGTTTGTGAAAGTATTTTCTCATTCTGTATGTTCCATTTTGTCTTATTGGCAGTGTCCTGTGCTTTACAGAAACTACTCAGTTTCATGAGGTCCCTAAGTATTGATCTTACTATTTGTACTACTGGTGTCCTGTTTAGGATATTGTCTCCTGTGGCACTGCATTCAATGCTATTTCCTAATTTCTCTTCTATGGGATTCAGTGTATCTAAAATTTACATTAAGGTCTTTTATTCACTTGCACTTGAGATTTGGGCAGGGTGACAGATATAAATTTATTTGGATTCTTTTGTATTCTGAAATCCAGTTATATCAGCAACATTTGTTGAAAATGCTATTTTTCCATTATATAATTTTGGCTTCTTTGTCGAAAATCAGGCATGCATAGGAGTGTGGATTTATGTCTGTGCCTTCAGTTCAATTCATTTGATCCACCTGCCTGTTTTATTTCAATACCATGCAGGTATTATTACTACTATATTTTGAAAGAGCTTGAAATCAGGGATGGTGATACCTCTGGAATATCTTCCATTGTACAGGGTTGTTTGTGCTACCCTGTTTTGTTTTTTTGTTTCTTTGTTTTCATTTCAGTATGAAATTCAGCATTGTTCTTTCAAGGTTGTGGAGCTGCATTCCTGCTGCCCGGCTCCCGGCCCCCTGGCTAGCTTATGCACCAAAATAACAACATACAAACTGTATTCATTTAAACACTGCTTGACCCATCAGCTCTAGCCCTTACTGGCTAATTCTCATAACCAGATCAACCCATCTCTAATAATCTGTGTAGCACCAGTTTTACCGCGAAAGATTCAGCATGTCTGACCTCGTGGCTTGCTTCATCATGTCTGCCCACTTCCTCTTCCTCCCAGCATTCTGTTCTGTGTACTCTACCCACCTAAGGGCTAGCCTATCAAATGGGCCAAGGCAGTTTCTTTATTAACCAATGGCCTTCCTACATCACAAGGTATGTAAAGATCTATGATTAGATTATATTTAGGATTGCATTCAATCTGTAGATTGTTTTTGGTAACATAGTCATTTTTACTGTTCACTTGCTGGTCACTGAGAATGAAAGATCTTTCAATCTTCTAATATCTTCTCAAATTTCTTTTTTTTAAAGACTTGATATTCTTGTCAGACAGATCTTTCACTGATTTGGTTAGAGTTACATTAAGATATTTTATATTATTAGAGGATATTGTGAAAGATGATGTTTCCCTGATTTCTTTCTCAGCTGATTTTACATTTTTATATAGGAGGGCTACTGATGTTTTTGAGTTAATTTTGTTTCCTTCCACTTGACTAAAGGTATGCATCAACTATAGGAGTTTCCTGGTAGAATTTTTTGAGGTTTCTTAGATATTTTATCATATCATCTGTGAAGAATAATAATTTGACTTCTTCCTTTCTGATTCATATTCCCTTAATTTCTTATATGTCTTATTACTCTAGCTAGAACCTCAAGTACTATATTGAATATGTTTGTAGATAGTATACAACAGTGTCTTGTTTCTGATTTTAGTGGAATGCTTTGAGTTTCTTTCCATTTAATTGAATGTTAGAAATTGGCTTGCTGTATGTTTCTTTAATCATGATTTCTCCAAGACTTTTATCAGGAAGGGGTGATGGATTTTCACAAAGGCTTTTTCATCATCTAATGAGATTATCATGTAGGTTTTTTTTTTAATTCAGTTTGATTATATGGAGGAAGAATTTCACATTTTCACCATCTCTGTGACTCTGGGATAAAGCTTACGTGATCATGGTGGATTATCTTTTTTATGTGTTTTTTTTATTCTGTTTGTCAGTATTTTTGATTATTTTTGCATCAATGTTAATGTGTGTAATTAGTCTGCAATTTTCTCTTTGTTGAATTTGTGTAGTATGGGTGTCAGAATGACTGTGACCTCAAAGAATTTGGTAATGTTCCTTCTTTTACTATTTGTATAAGAAGTTGAGGAGTATTACTATTGGCTCTTCTTTGAAAGTCTGGTAGAATTATGTGCTAAAAGATGCTGACCTTAAGCTCTTATTAGTTGCAAAACTTTTAATGACCATTTCTATGTCTGTAGTAGGAGCACGGGTCCCTTTGTTTTGTCCTGGCTTCCTGGCTAGCTTAACCCCTGAAATAATGACAAAGAAACTGTATTTATTTAAACACTGTCTGGGCCATTAGCTCTAGCCTCTTATTGGTTAACTCTCACATCTTGATTCAACTCATTTCTATTAATCTGTATGTTACCACGAGGTCGTGGCTTACCAGGAAAAGTTCAGCATGTCTGACCTGGCAGCTCCATTGCAGCTCTCACTCTGCCCTTCTTTCTTCCAGCATTCAATTCTGTCTTCTCTGCCTATCTAAGTTCTGCCCTATCAAAAGGAGAAGGCAGTTTCTTTATTCAACCAATGAAAGCAACACATAGACAGACAGACCTCCTACACCATATGTCTTTTGGGGTTATAGGTCTATTTAATTTGTTTTTGTTTCTGATCTATATTTAACTTTGACAAGTATTTATCAAGAAATGTGTTTTTTTTTCTTTTAGATTTTCTAATCTTGCGTAGTACAGGACTTTGAAATATGACCTAATTATTCTCTGGATTTCCTCACCCTCTCTTTTTATGTACCCCTTTTCATTTTTGATTTTATTAATTTGGATATGCTCTCTCCACCTTTTAGTTAGTTCGGATAAGGTTTTATCTATTTTGTTGATTTTCCAGAAAAACCAACTCTTTGTTTCTTTGTATTGTTCTCTTTGTTTATATTTTATTGATTTAAGCTTTCAGTTTATTTCCTGTCCTTTACTCTTTTTGGTTGTGTTTGCTTCTTCTTGTTCTAGAACTTTCTTTCAGGAGGGTTGTTAAGTCTTTGTTATGAGATCTCTCCATATTCTTCATGAAGGCATTTAGAGCGTAGAACTTTCCTCTTAACACTAACTTCATTTTTTTCCTATGAGTTTGGTATGTTACATATTCATTCTTATTGAAATCTAGGAAATCTTTAATTTATTTATTTATTCCTCTACTCAGTGGTAACTCAATAGACAGTCATTCAGTTTTCATAAGATTGTAAGCTTTCTGTTGTTTTTGTTGTTGAAATTCATCTTTTATCCATAGTGGTCTGATAACACACATGGAAATTTTTCATGTTTTTTGTATGTTTTTTATCTGAGTATATGGTCAGATTTGAAGAATTATCCATGATATGGTGAGAAAAAGGTCATTTTCATGTTTAGGTAAAATGTTCTATAGAGTATGGGGTTATTGTGCAGGTTTAAATTGATTTAGTTGGCAGCCTGCCAACTAAGAATCTAAGGTTCTTAGGACCAACCTGCCCTCCAGTGCAGTTGCAGGGCCTGGGCTCCCTAGATCTGGTCTGTCCTCTGGAAAAACTGTTATCTACTTTTGAATTTGTATCCTGGAATATATCAATTGTTTAGCTTACCTAATGTCCAAGGCTATATTTTATTTTCTCTGGCAAAGATACTGAGTCACACTGAAAACTGACTTCCCTAATGACATTTATTCATATGCAAATAATTTATGTTCTATGCCTTAACATTTAATTATAACAATATACTCAATTCACTTGTTTTTTATCTTACATACACAAACAAAATTATAAGGAATGTGTGCTTTAAAAGAAAAGTTTTGAGATATCATTTTAGTCAATATGTTCTCCTAGCTTTCCTTATTTGCTAATACGACAACTCATAAAATTACTGCAATATGTCAGGCATCAGATCCTATGCCACTGAATATATAGATGAAAGTGGTGTTAACTGCTAATGTATCTGCAAAAACAATGCTCTTAGTTTTATGAATATAACTTACATAGTATCATCCTTCATATATTACTCCAGCATAAAGCCTCAGTGGAATTAGTTCTCCTTAATGGATGGCAAATAAATGGAACAACAAAATGTCACAAACATAAGATGCAACAAAGAAATCATCCAGTTAGTCATAACTGATGCTCCTAATATTTTTAGATGTTTTTGATTTTACCATAAATAAGGTAAAGCTTAAATTGATAATTTTATTAAAAAAACACAGGACAATATTCCCTAATATATATTTTCAAATGTGTATAACTTTTGTTCAAAAAATAAAATTCTAGGGCAATTGCAATGGCAAATGACAAAGATATAAAAATGTTATAATAATTATAAGATCAAAATAAAATCTTATAGATGTATGACTTCCTTTGAGAACACATATTTAAACAAGAAAAAAACTGATGGAAAGCCCAATTTTCTTTATTTATTGGTAAAACATTAAAATTAATCATATACTGATAAATTGTCAAATTATATATGCCGGTTTAATCACATTAAGTTTAATATGCAATTTAAATCAATAATTTATTATTGCAGTACTTTATACTAAGTCCATAGGTTCACCATGTTTTGAATTTCTTTTTGATGAAGAGATAACTTGCATTGTAACATTTACTTGTATTTGTATGATTGAATTTCTAGCTTCACAGTTAAAACAATATTTGCTTATACTATAATTAATTTTATTAACTTGATATAATCAATTATTTAAAAGCCTTGTGCTCATATGGTATGTTAATTGCATAAATGTAAAGGTGTATATTAAAAATACAAAAGTGGAATACATCCAGGAAAGCAGGCAAGATACGTTTCAATCTTCACCTTGCCCTCAACTCTGCAAAATCTAATCCCTCAGGTTCATCCCCAGCTCTGTAGCAGACCACATTTCCCCGGATTCATTACTTTATCCTAGCCTCAGAGTTCAACAGACACTTACTGGTAACCTGCAGGCCACTCTGGCCAGAGATTCAAGTAGTCTAATTGCATATTTTCCCCTCTCCCTCTTCTCTAAATATAATTCCCAACTCTGTAGCAGAAGACCTGATATAGTCACCTTTTCCTCTCTGTGCCACATTTCCAGTGAATCATGTAGCTCTCCTTTAGTCTTCTTTCCCCTACTTATTCCATTATCCCAATTTCCAACACTAGCAGTCATTCCCTGAATAAGCATGGGTCAGAAAGAACAGTGAAAAAATTAAGCTTAGAGCAGATCATCACTCACACTACTCTACACCAAATGCAATCCCCCAGTCTCACCTCCAGCTCTGCAGCAGACCAACTATTGTGGTTTCAACTCCCTTCTTTGGCCTGCCTCCAGTAATTCACACAGATCTTACACTCCCACATTTGTATGCATTCCTTATAACTTATCCCAGTCTCAAACTTCAGCCTGTCTAGTAAAAGAAGCAGGTAGTGTAACTGCAGAGTTTCACCTCGCATTCATGCCCTTTAAATTTGATCTCCATGTATCAACCCCATCTCTTTGCCAGACCACCTGCTGTGAACTGGGACATTTTCTGTTAAGTTACCAGCAAAATCTTCCAGAAAAGAAGTAGACTAACAAAACAGGGACATGAGCTTAAGATCTTCATTCTCTCTCCTTTCTTCCAAATATAATACCCCAGTATCAGCCCCAACCTGGAAGCATGCTACTCTTTGTGGCCTCCCCTACCCTCTGCTCCCAACTCTTGGAGACTGGGAATATCCTGATTAAATACTATGATCTTCTACCATATCTGAGCACTCACAGTGTTCTTCTTCAGTCCATACCCATTACTAAATGTCATCTCTCAATAACTAAAAACACATTTTACCTGAAACACCTAGTGGCAACACTTTTCAGGATCTCAAAAGAATTACATACTGAAAAACAAGCAATGAAGACACTCTCCTAAGAACAAGAGAGGTAATTAGAAACCAAAAAATAAAGCACCTACCCATCAAAGATAAGACAATATATTAGCATGTAGATTTATAATCATTCAAAAACAGACAGCTAGATGCCCATGTAAAAATACAATAACAGCCAGGAGAATATGTCTCCACTACAGTCCAACAACTGTACCACAGTAAGCCCTAAGCATTGTAACATAGCTTAGGCACTTTTGACAAACTAAAGATAGCATTTATGAATATTATAGAGGTCCTTTAAGAGGAAATTAATAAATACCGTAAAGCCACCCTTGAAAATACGAACAGTGGAAGTGAATGAATAAAACAAATCAAAGATCTAAAAGTGGAAATAGAATTATTAAAGAAAATCCAAACTGAGGAAAAGCTGGAAATGAAAATCTTGGGAACTTGAAAATGGATTTCAGAGGGAAGCTTCACCAACAGAGTTTAAGAAATCAATGATAGACTCTCTAACACTAACACCATGATAGAAGAAATATTTTCCTCTATAAAAAAGTTAATATTTAAAAATCTGACATGAAATATGTAAAATTGTGTGACACCATGGAAAAACTAAATCTAAGAATAATAGGAAAAGAAAAAGTAGATGAGACTGAGCTCAAAGATCCAGAAATGGTTTTTCACAAAATCATAGAAGAAAATTTTCCTAACTGAATGAAGTAAATGCCTATAAAAATATATGTAAACAAAACACCAACTACACTGTTAGAGAAAACAAAGGTAACATTTGGTACATAAAATGAGGATACTGAATTTACATAACAAAAACAAAATATAAAATTTGCAAGAAAAATATAAAAGGTACATATAAACACAGACTGAATAGTTTAACACCTTACTTCTAAATGGAGACTGTAAAAGCCAGAAAGGCCTGAATGTATATTCTACAGATGCCAAGAAACCACAGATACAAAGCTAAACTGTTGTACTCAGAAAAACTTTCAACCACTATAATGAAGAAAATAATTCATTCCATGCTAAAAACAAATTTAAGGAATATATATTAACAAATCTAATCATAAAGAAGGTGCTAGAAGGAAAAAAAAAAACAACCTGAAGTAGTTAACCACACCTAAGAAAACACAAGAAATAAATAAACCCAGACTAGGAAATCAATAGAGGAGAAACACCTTATACAAACATATATATCATCATCACCATCATCACCATCATCATCAGTAGCAGCAGCAGCAGCAGCAGCAGCAGCACCATTGTTATTTATGCCCCAGAAATGCTTAAGGATGCATGGGTAGCCCATTTATGGTGGTTCTTCAGTTGTTCCTATTCTGGGCTGTCATAGGTGCCTGTGTTAATGTCATACAGAAGGTTGCACAGTCTTCCTTTATGCTGTATATCCAGTGGTTTTTTTTTTGGGGGGGGGGCTTTCTCTTCACTTTATCCCATGCATCCTGTAGATGGAGATGTTTCTTAATGTCATCACTGTGCAGCCATTTTTTTTGTGTGTGTGACACCTAGAGTCCTCCTGACATAAACCATCTCAAACACATTTAGTCGCTTTTCTGTGGAGTATTTCATTGTCCAGGTTTTGGAGTTGTAAAGAAGGCAGCTCAAGAAAAATGTATCATATACTTGTAATTTTTTGTTGTCATTATGTCTCTTGCTCATCAAATGTTTCCTAGTATTTGGAATGCAGCCTTCACTATCCCTATTGCCATTTGATGTCCAAAATTTTGCCTCTTTTGAACTGATGTTTGCTCCCAGATTGACAAAGTTTACTGTTTGCTTTAAGTTTGGATTCCTTATTGCAATGTTAATATCCTTGTATGTACTTCCCATGTGTTGTATGTCAGTCATGTCAATGTTTACTTTCTTTTTTTTTGAAATTTAAACAAAATTTACATTTTATTTAGATTGAAATAAACTGTACAAAATTGATTTTATTCACCAAAAATAACGGTAATATTTTCTGTATTACTCTTTAGATAAACCACAAAACATTTATTTTTGAAGGTTTTGCTTATAAATCAAGACACGGTGGTAGACATAATCACGAAAGACAAGAAAACAGACAAGTCGGTTGCCTGTATGGGTGGCCTTTGCCTGTCTTCACCGCAGAGCAAAAGTGAATTTACCTGTGGAAAGGGCTATGGAAATGTGGGCTCGACAAAGGAATGTAAACAGCAACAACCAAGTGGGTTGACAGCGCCTGGCTCTGCCGTTCACTTGCTCCTCTGAGGTCCTTCCGTCCTGCACAGAATACTGAAAGCTGCTTACTGAGCTCACAGACTCTGTAACTCCTGGGCTGCTCATTGTGCAGTTGGATTCTGTTGCTTTCTTCTCTGCTCCGCAGTCCTGAGGCTTGGGCTTGCACGTGCTCAGCAAGTGCTCCACTGAGCTATCCCTGGCCCTTGCTCTTTTTTTTTTTGAGACAGTCCCACTATGTAGCCCAGGCTGGACTAAAACTTGTGATCCTCATGCCTCTGCCTTCCAAGTGCTGCTACCACAAATTTTAAGCACCCATAACTCCTACAGGTCAAAAGTCAATGGTGTACACTTCATCGTAATACATTATAAAATGTATCTCTCACAAATTCATTTTTCAAAGGCCTGATAACGCACCACCTGACCACTGAATCCATAATGATAATGTTACGTCTAGAATAACTTTAAAACAGTTCCCGAGTCCCACAGCAGGGAGGCATTCTGACATTCCTGGTGCCAACTCCTACAACAGACAGGTACAGAGAGCATGAGAGTTCAAACAGGAGCCAATACGTGGGTTACCAACAGTTAATGACGCACTTGACTGGAGGTCTTGCGGTACGCGCAGTTAACTGACCCACTATACCTTACGCTTTTCTTCCAAACGGCAAACACAAAGACGACAGTCATTTCAGAAATCTTTTAGGCATTTTCAATGGTTTCCGAATTATTCGTAGGAAGCTCTGGTTTATTTGTATAGAGTTTGATGTATGTGTCCACCATTAAATCCAGATCATGTTTTATATCAAAATTTATGTTAAGCAAAGCCAAATTACTTGACCTCTGGTCTGTCAAAGTGTTCCGCAGATACGCCTTGAGACGCTTCCGTCCATTTTCATAACGCTCATTGTCAACTTTCATCACAGGGAGAATACACAGGACCTTCAGCAAGGCATACACATTGGGGAAAAACTTGATGTCTGGAAGATGCAGGGCTTAGTAGATGGTGGACGGGAGCTCGATGTCTTTCCCCCTGTGCTTCCACTTGATTCTCCAACAGTGCAGCTCGGCTGAGAGCGTGTCAGGGTTGGGCAGGTCACTTCTGTACATGTCGGCATGGTGCTCCTCTGAGGTGTTGAACTTGAGCTGCCCCATCACCGAGGGGACCAGGGACAGGCATTTCAGAGCTTTGAGGTGCTGCTCAGAAAATATATCTTTCAGCTCCTGAATAATGTGCTCCACCGTGGGAACACTGAGGGTGTCTTTATAGTAACTCTCCGAGGTCAGCTGAGATTCCACGTTACCTTGCTGGGCCCTCCGGAATTTCCCTGGGAGTTTCATTTGAACGTCAAGTTTGGTTGCTAAGTTTGTGGCTTCCTCAAACCAAAACTCGTGATAAACTTCGATGTTCTCCATCACCTCGTTAAGCGAATGCAGTACTGCAGTCAGACTGCTGGCTGCAAAGAAGACATCCGAGGTTTGTCCCTGGAGATTCTTCCCAAAGGCTCTCGTAAAAGATAACACATTCTTAAGAACAACAATGGTAACGATGAAATCGAAGTCTGTCACTGCGCTACAGAGGACAAATGCTCGCCCCGCTACGCAGTTATTCCACCTGATACTCGTGTCGCTGTTTATGCCATCTAAACACAGAACAAGCGCTTGCAGGAGATCCACCAAGACCTCAAAGGCGTCGTGCCTGCCTGTCCACTGGGAATGGCATATCTCCTTCAGTTCTTTCCCTCGCTCTTCACTGTTCTGGAAAAGAACAGAGATCACATTGTCAAGTTCTAAGAGCAGCTGTGGTGACCGGTGGAAAAAAGAACAGACTTCCTCGATCGTCCCTAACGCCATGGACACCCCGACCACAGGGACAGACTTCGCCAGCCAGGCATTCAAGGCACAGGAGGAGCAGAGGGTGTAGACGGCCTGGGGGTATTTTTCTAAAAGTCTCGAGGCAACAACTTTCATCTTGGAAGAAAACCCACTAGACACAATGTAGGCCTGACCACGGCAATACTCCATATTCAACCCCCACTTCTCAGTTATCGTAGTGTGAAATTTCACAGCCAAAATCTCTGCATCGGCTTCGTATGGCAGGAAGCCCACAAACTCCTCTCTCAGGTTGTGAGCTTCATCGACAAACCTCACCAGCACGGGCAGCTGCTCCTCTCCTGCTATGTCCACCACGTCATCCGTGATGACAGAGAAGAAGTGTGAGTCCCTCACTTCCCTGAGCGTCTCCTCCCGGATGCAGCTCTCGCAGATCTCCAGCATCTGTCCTGCTGAGCTTTAGAGCAGAAGAGCGTGTTCACCGCTGTAGTCTCAAATCGCTTCCACAGGACCTCTTCTCCAGAATTGATCCGGCACTCCAGCAAGGCCTGAAAGTTGTCTGGAGCGAAGAGGCCTTCTGGGACCTCATCAGCCTCGTGCCCATCCAAGGGTATGTTCTGCTTCCCCATGAGAATCAGGATCTCAAACAGCGACTTGAGGTACTCTTTGTTCTCCTTCTCTTCGAGGGTGAGAGGCAACACGTTTCCATCCTGCTGGTTCCCTGTTTCGGCACTGGGGTTCTGAGCAGTGTTGTTAGTTTCCTGTTCTTGTTCACAAGCTTCCTCAATTTTTTTCTGCTTCAGTGTTCTGATTTCATCTTCACTCAACTCTTTTATTCCTTTTCTGTGTCTGCTATGTGGGTTGTTCAAATGACTGGTGAGGTCAAATATTGTTGGTATTGCATTATCTCGAAGAACTGTACGGTAAGGACTAGTTCGACAGATCATAGAGGTCTCGAAGTGTTTGGTGCATAGTCGATAATGCTTATTTAGCTGTTCGGGGGTTTTGTCTTCTAAGTCTGCTCTCCTACAATTTTCAACCCACTTCTGGCATCTGGCCGGGTCCCGAGGGAACCTGAAGAAGGCCAGGTCGGACTGCGTGCTCTTCCATGTGCAGTTCGGGGCGGCGCAGAAGTTCGGCATGGTCGTCCGGCCACCTGCCGGTCCAGCCCTCCCCTCCCCGCCTCGTCAGGGCAGCAGCACGGCCGCCCTGCGGGGCCGGGGAGGGGAGCTGGGCCGGCCAGCCGGCCGGCTCCGCCAGGCCGCGCGCCCAATGTTTACTTTCATACCAAGGTTTTTACCTATGTAACATAGCCTGCAACTCATTTGGACTTTCAGCAAGTAGTGCTGTATCTTCGGTAAAACACAAGTTATTGATTCACTCACCACCTACCTCCATGCCTATCTCCTCATCCTCCATGGCTGTTGCTATTATTAGTTCCAGAAATGTATTAAATAGTAGTGGTGCTTGATCCTGAGGTAAGTTAATTCCCAATTTTCTGAGAACCTCAATATTGATTTCCAAAGATGTTGTTGTACAAGTTTAATTTCCCACCAGCAGTGGCGGAGTATTTCCCTTACTCTAAATCCTCTCAAACATAGCTATCATTGGTATTTTCCATCTTAGCCATTCTGAAAGGTTTAAGATGGTATCTCAGAGCTGTTTTGATTTGCATTTCTCTGATGGCTAAGGATATTGAACATCCAGCAATACCACTCTTGGGCATATACCAAAAAGATGCTCAATCATACTACAAAGATATTTGTTCAGCTGGGTTCATAGCAGCATTATTTGTAATAGCCAGAACTTGGAAACCTCTGAAACACCCCTCAAACAAAGAATGGAAAAATAAAATATGGCACATTTACACATTAGAGTACTACTCAAGGGTAAAAAGCAACGACATCTTGAATTTTGCATGCAAGTGGAAGGAACTAGAAATCACCATCCTTATTGAAGTAAGTCAGACCCAAAGAGATTAATATGGTATGTACTCACGCATAAGAATATTGAGCCTATAGTTCATGATCCTAGAGAAGCTAAGTAACAAGATGAAACCTAAGAAAAATATATATAGATCTACTTAGAAAGTTGAAATAGACAAAATCACCTGACAAAATTGGAACTATGGGGGTGAGAGAGAAGATTGAAGAATAAGAGAAGGGGAAAAGGAGAAGGGTGAGGATAATTTGAGGGAATGGGGAGACAAGATGGACGAAGGATGGGGATGAGAGCGAGGAAAGAAATATCTTGATTGAGGGAGCCATTATGGGGTTAAGAAGAAACCTGGCTCTAGAAAAATCCCCAGGTATCCACAAGAATGACCCCAGCTAAGACACTAAGCAATAGAGAATAGGGTGCCCAAAGTAGCCATGCCCTCTAGTCAGACTGATGAGTATATTAAGTATCACCATAGACCCTTCATCCAGCAACTGATAGAAACAGAGGCAGAGACCTGCATCAGAGCATTTGATTGAGCTCCCAAAGTCCAGTTGAGGAGTGGGAAGAATGAGAATATGAGCAAAGAGGTAAAGACCATGATGGGTATACCCACTAAAACATTCTACCTGAGCTAATGGGAGCTAACCAACACCAGCCAGACTGGGAAGAAAAAAAAATCATAGAACCAAACTACCCCCTTTGAATGTGGTTGACAGTTACATGGCTGGGGCAGACTGAGGGGCCACAAGCAGTGGCACCAGGATTTATCTCTACTGCTTGTATTGGCTTTATGAGAACCTATTCTGTTTGGTGGGATATTTTGCTCTGCATATATATATATATATATATATATATATATATATATATATAGTAGGGAGGGCCTTGGACCTTTCACAAAGCAGTGTGCCTTACCCACTCTGAAGAGTACATAGGGGTGGAGTGGGGGGGTATGTTGAAGGAATGGGAGGAGGGGAGGGAGTGGGAACTTGGATTGGTATGCATAACGAAAAAACAGTTTGTTTTCTTTCTAAAAAAATAAATAAATAAAAGAAGAAAAAAACCTCATGTAATTTGCAGCGAAAAAATGCATCTTTGCACAACTCCTATGATTGTATTAAATTGATCACTAACTTCTCCAAAGACTTTGAGTGATGCAAAGGTACCTTTATAGGCATTTTGAAGTACTCTTATAATTTTCTCTAGGTACCTGTAAAACCTCAATGTTTCCCAAAGTCCTTTTCTCCAAATGCTATTTGAATGCCTTCCTGAAATAGATATAACAGACATACAATTCTTTTCCAAATCCTTCATATTTTTTCTGCCAGTTTCCTCAAAGTTAAGATCTGATTAGTTGTACTCCTGTTAGGTTTAAATCTTCACTGGGTCTCTCCTTGGATTTCCTCTGTCCTGCCTTTGATCATGTACAGTAAAATAGAGGAGAAGATCCTGCTACTATGACACAGCAAACTAATGCCCCTGTAATTTCAGCAGTCCAGCTTGTCCTTCTTCTTGTGTATGGGAATTATGACTGAGTGTTTCCATTCTGTGGGAATCACTTCATGTTCCCATATAGCTGCAAAGAGTCTGAGAGGTGCCTTGCCCCCGGAGCATATTGTAGCCACCTCCAGTTCCTCCATTGTGATGTCATCTACTCCTGGGACATTCCTGCATTTCTCTCTCTTGATAGCTTCCTCTATCTCACTCCTTTCATTATTTACTATTTTCTCATTGTCCTTGGTGTTCGAATGACTGCCAACATGTTTCTCATTGTAGTCTATGTTGACAGCATTAGGGTTACTTTATAGGGTGTCAAAGTATTGTCTTTCCTTTATTTCCCCTAGTTCTGCTAATGAATGATCTTTACCATCTTTAATCATCCGAATCTGAGGAGCACATCTGGTGGTTACACTCACACACACACACACACACACACACACACACACACATGCTTAATTGAAGATCCTCACATAAATCCACACATATTTTGACACTGTGCTTTTATAAGGAAGCTGAAAATACACATTTGAGAAAAGAAAGAATCTGCAAAAATATTGCTATTCACACTAGATGTCTGCATATATAAGAATTCAATTAGATCCATAATTACCATCCTATCAGAAACAACACCAAATGGATTAAAAGCCTCAACATGAAACCAGACACAATAAAACTGTGAGAAGAGAAATTTGGGAATAGCATAAGAACTAAGGTCAACAATTACCAAATGCGACCTCATGAAACTAAAAAACTGCAAGGTAAAGGACAGCATCATTTAGACAGAAGAGAAGTCTACAAAACAGAAAAAGAGTTTTTCCCCAATACACATCCAATAGTGGGCTGATATCCAAAATATTTAATGAACTAAAAAAATTAAATATCAAGAAAACAACCCAATTAAAATATGTAGAACTGATCTAAACAGAATTGTCAATCAAGAACACTCAAATTGCTGAGAAGCACTTAAAGAGCTGTTCAACATCCTTACTCATCAGGCAAATGCAGGTCAAAACTGCTTTGAGATCCCATGTTATGCCTGTCAGAATGGTAATACTAATAAAACAAGTGGCAGCTTGTGCTGGACAGGATATGGAGTAAGGGGAACACGTGTCCATTGTGCTGCTGGAAATTAAGAAACATTATAGCTACTCTGAATTAATTTTATGGTTACTCAGAATGATAGGAGCCAATGTACCTCAAGATCCAGTCATACCACTCTTGGTTATACATCCAAAGTATGCTTCATCCTGTCAGAGACATTTGATAATCAATGTTTATTGAAGATAAATTCATAATAGCTAGAAATCAGAAACAACCTAGATGCTCTTCAACAGAATAATGAATATAGAAAACATGATAAATTTAAACAATAGAGTATTACTCAGCCTTTAAATAAAACTGAAATCATGATTTTTGTAAGCAAATGGATGAAACACATAAAAAAATTCTGAATAATGTAACCCATACCCAGAAAGACATACAAAATATATATGCATTTATATGTGGATATTAGTGGTTAAGTCAATGATAAAGCAGACAAAATCTATAGAACCACATAGGTTAGGAATAAAGTAAGGGACCAGCATGACAATATCTACTTAAAGAATGGAAATAGGATAGATATTTATGAGTAGATAAGGAGCTGAAATGAGATTAAATGGAGAGGAAAAGGGGAAAGGAAGACAAGGAGAGATATATAAAATTAAGGACTATTTCAGGAGTAGTATGGAAAGTTAACATATTAGATGCTTTCTAAAACATATTCATACAAAGGGAATCTAAAGGAAATCGCCTAATGATGAGAGGAAAGTACCCTGAAATCATTCTTGTCAACAAATGACGCTTCATGTATCAGGATTGGGACAGGAATCTAGTATCAGGAAAGGGGCTCTGTTGCAATTTCCAAATAACCTAAGCTATTGCCAAAATATAGATTATTCTCTACAAACTGACAGAAAGGACCCATTGCTGAAGAAAGCACCTACACAACCCACTGAAAATGGATAAATCAGCTGAAGCCTGCAAAGAGCTTTCATCCCTACATGCTATTATTATCTTTGGTACAAGAAGGTACTCTGCAGGCTACCAGAAGAGAAACCTAAACAATAAGCCAGACACAAATGCTGTTATCTACAATGCTGGCCTGTCTGCAATATATACTAGTACATTGGTGTCATAATGTTTGAGTGAATAACAAACCAATATCTGCTTTGACATAAAGCCCATTCCACCAGAAGTATTCCATGCCTTACTGTTTGGGTGACCAAGACCCTGAAATTAGATAGCCCAAGAACCTTGGATAAAACCAAGTATATTTCAATAGAAGGAGAGGTGGAACTGGAAGGATTAGAGGGAAGGGAAACTCTAATCAGAGTATAGTAATGAAGTAGTAGGGGTGGATTATCCCTACATAGTAATAAAGAAAAAAAAATCTCTTTTCAATAAAACTTTAAAAATAAGTTAAGAAGTGGGTCTAGAACGAT
This sequence comes from Microtus oregoni, assembly GCF_018167655.1. Lineage (NCBI taxonomy): Eukaryota > Metazoa > Chordata > Mammalia > Rodentia > Cricetidae > Microtus > Microtus oregoni. The sequence goes on along the minus strand of NW_024544152.1, from coordinate 2,244,085 downwards.
ATGTCCATGGTTAAGAGCATTGACACCTGGTCCAAATTTTTTTTTTGATTCTGTGTATCACCTAATGTCTCACAATAATCTGTTATTCTACTTCCATGTGATCCAGATCTTGTTTTGACCCCTATGGGACCCTATGTGCACATAGTAAAAAGATACACACTCATGTACAATTCTATCATTTTTTATGTGTGTGAATATTTTCCTTGCATGCGTGTCTGTATAATACATGCATTCAGTATTGACAGAGGATAGGAATTGAAATGAGATACCCTGGAACTAGAGTTACAGATGGTTTTGAGTCACCATGAATGTGCTAGGAATAAAACCCTAGTCCTGTGGTAGAGAAGCTAGTATACTTAGACACTGAGCAATCTCTACAGCCCCCGTAAAATATTTTCAAGAAAATAAAGGTTAGATTGGGGAGAAGATGGCATAGAAATGGCAAAGCCATGGGTGAAGAACTCTTGTGCAAAAAAACTGACTTTGTCCCCACCAAAAACTTCTGTGACTATCTCATGAATATTCACTTCTCGGACCCAGTTGTCACTGAGCTCTCCCTGTTGCTATCATCAATGGTAAGAAGTCACCAGAGATTAATAGTGGGAAGATGACTTTCACCCTCTCTTGCTATTCTTTGACATTCATGAGATATGCCTACACACTGCAAGCTCAACATGGGCTTATGTTTTTTACATAACAAATGAAGGATCTCAGATACTTCATAAAGAATGGCTTATTAGCCATGATATGAGAAAGCAGGCATCTGTGCAGAAGTGTGAAAATCATTTTTGAAAAGAACAGTACACAAGCTACTGCTGCCAAACCACAGATCACAATATAAACAATCTTGTCATTTGGAAAACATGGAATGATGTGTTTAATGACCTACTTAAACTGAGAAGCTTCTGTAAAGCAAAGGACATTGTCACTAAGACACAAAGGCAACCTACTGACTGGGAGAAGATCTTCACCAACACCGCAACAGACAAAGGTCTGATCTCCAAAATATATAGAGAACTCAAGAAACTAGACTTTAAAATGCTAATTAACCCAATTAAAAAATGGGGCACTGAACTGAACAGAGAATTCTCAACAGAAGAAGTTCAAATGGCCAAAAGACACTTAAGGTAGTGCTCAACTTCCTTAGCAATCAGGGAAATGCAAATCAAAACAACTTTGAGATATCATCTTACACCTGTCAGAATGGCTAAAGTCAAAAACACCAAGGGTAGCCTTTGCTGGAGAGGCTGTGGAGGAACGGGTACCCTCATCCATTGCTGGTGGGAATGCAATCTTGTGCAACCACTGTGGAAGTCAGTGTTTCGGTTTCTCAGGATATTCGGGATTAACCTACCCCTGGACCCAGCAATACCACTCCTGGGAATATACGCAAGAGATGCTCGATCATATGACAAAAGCATTTGTTCAACTATGTTCATAGCAGTATTATTTGTAATAGCCAGAACCTGGAAACAACCTAGATGCCCTTCAATGGAAGAATGGATGAAGAAAGTATGGAATATATACACTCTAGAGTACTATGCTGCGGTAAAAAACAATGACTTCTCGAATTTTGCATGCAAATGGATGGAAATAGAAAACACTATCCTGAGTGAGGTATCCCAGACCCAAAAGATGAACACGGGATGTACTCGCTCATAATTGGTTTCTAGCCATGAATAAGGGCCACGGAGTCTACAATAGGTTAACCTAAAGAAGCTAAGTAAGAAGGTGATCCCAAGGAAAAAACATATAGTTATCCTCTTGGCCAAGGGAAGTAGACCAAATTGCCGGGGAGAAAATTGGGATCTTGGGGGTGGGGTGGGATGGGGGTAAGGGGAGATGGGGAGAGAAAAGTTAGAAGGGAAGGATGGGGGACTTTGGGAAACAGGACAATTGGGATAAAGGAAAGGTGGATAGGGGAGCACGGAACCACAATTCTTAGTTAAGGGAGCCACTTTAGGGTGGGCAAGAAACTTGACCCTAGAGGGGCTCCCAAGTGCCCAAGATGAGGTTCCCAGTTAGTTCCTTGGGCAGCTGAGGATTGGGCACATGAAATGACCCTATCCTAGAGCAATACTGATGAATATCTTGTATATCATCATAGAACCTTCATCTGGTGATGGATAGAGATAGAGACAGAGACCCACACAATTCTCATCCCCACTTCTGTAGTAGGAAACCTCCTGCTGTCTCTCTTTCTTTTCTGGCATCATCTCCTACTTATCACAAATAGTTACTCCTTCAACCTTCTTTTGTTAACTGATCCTAGTATTCCAAACTCCAACACCAACAAACATTACTTTTAATCACAACAGCTGAACAGGTCAGGAAAAGAGGCAACACATAGTCATTCATTCTCCAAAAATCTAGAGAAGACAAAGAAAAATAAAGGATCATAACACCTAATCAACAAAGACAAAATCAGATATCAGCACTTAAACCTATAATTGTCTGAAACCCAGAGACTGAGCTCCCAAGGTCCCAATGAGGAGCAGAAGGAGGGAGAACATGAGCAAAGAAGTCGGGACCACGTGGGGTGCACCCACGCACTGAGACAGTGGGGCTGATCTATTGGGAGCTCACCAAGGCCAGCTGGACTGTGACTGAAAAAGCATGGGATAAAACCGGACTCCCTGAACATGGCGGACAATGAGGGCTGATGAGAAGCCAAAGACAATGGCACGGGGTTTTGATCCTACTTAATGTGCTGGCTTTGTGGGAGCCTAGCCAGTTTGGATGTTCACCTTCCTATATATGGACGGAGCGGGGAGGACCTAGGACTTAACACAGGGTAGGGAACCGGACTGCTCTGTGGACTGGAGAGGGAGGGGGAGAGGAGTGGGGTGAGGGGGAGAAGGGTGGGAGGAGGGGGAGGGAAATGGGAGGCTGGGAGGAGGTGGAAACTTGTTTTTTTGTTTATGTTTTTTTTCTTCCTTTCTCAATAAAAAAAATTTAAAATAAAAAAGAAGTTTTTCTTCTATGATTTATGATAAATATTTTCTGGGCCATTAATGTGACTATCATTCTTTATATTTTCTTTCCAAGTTGCATCAGATTTCCTGAATTTTTTCTGTCAGGAGTTTTAATTGTGGGGATTTAACACTTTCTTTGGTTAGTGTATACTTCTGTTGTATTGTTTCTTCAATACCTGATATTTTCTCTTCCATTTTTTTTATTCTATTGGGGAGGTTTGCCTGTGTACTTCTGTTTGAATTCCTAAAGTGTTTCAATCCAGAATTGTCTTTGTTTGTGATTTCTCCAGTGAATCTATTTAAATTTCAGGCCTTGAACAGTTTTATTTATTTTATTATGCTTTTTGTTAGTGTTTTCCTGGACTTCTTTAAGGAATTCACTTATTATCTCTTTAAGGACTTTCATCATATATAAATAATCTGTTTTAGTGTCTTTTTCACACTCTTCTGTTATCTTGGAGTATTTAAGGCCTACAGTATAAGGATAATTGGGCTTTAGTTATTGATTGTGATTTTATGCTGGCAACTTGGCACCTGGGTTTCAGATAATTATAGGTTTAAGTGCTGATATCTGATTTTGTCTTTGTTGATTAGGTGTTATGATCCTTTATTTTTCTTTGTCTTCTCTAGATTTTTGGAGAATGAATGACTATGTGTTGCCTCTTTTCCTGACCTGTTCAGCTGTTGTGTTTAAAAGTAATATTTGTTGGTGTTGGAGTTTGGAATACTAGGATCAGTTAACGAAAGAAGGTTGAAGGAGTAACTATTTGTGATAAGTAAGAGATGGTGACAGAAATGAAAGAGAGACAACAGGAGGTTTCCTACTACAGAAGTCGGATGAGAATTGTGTGTGTTGGGGGTGGATCTGAGGAGCAGTGGGACAGGTATGGGTCTGACATCACCTTACTTGTTTCACTAAGAGGAGCTGCCCTTGTGGTTTGGAACAAAACAACAAATCAGGGAAGGGACATTGGAAAACATAAGTCTGTGAGATCCACAGGAGGTGAGAGAGGGAAAAACGCTGCAGTTGTTTTGCTGCAGTGCTAGGGATGATACTGGGGTATTTGGTCTGAGAGAAAAGAAGGAGCATTACTCTTACTTTTTTTATACTGAACAAAACCATGTATGTTATAATCTACTCATTTATATGTAACACTAAAAACTTCTTGTATTAACACCAGCTTTGCCATTTTCTTCAGTCATGTATTGAATAATGCATTGTAAATGTTAACATCCCTGGAAGATTAGTTATATATTCTTTCAATAATATAAAAGAAGTGTATTCAACCTCAAGTGTATTCGACAGCATGTGCAGCTTTCTTAAACTTTGATTTTGATATGGCTAAATCTGTGTAAAACTTTGCTACACTTTACTCCAAAATGTGGGTGGATTCATCTCTATTCTACATGTATCCTCTTTAAAAATAGGTTCAAGTTGGATAAAGTTCTTCCTAAGCAGGAGAGAGATCCTTAAAAGACATAATCAAACTGTGCAAGATATGATCTTTAAAATCTAGGACTACCTTTGATATGACAAAGAAACTCACATTGCTAATCTTAATTTTGAAATGATAAAGTAGGATATTTTTCCCATGCAAAAGAAGAGATTAGTTATTATGTAAATAAAGTATTCTATATACTATAATTGTTATTTATTGGTTTATCAAACACAGCCAGGCTCACATTAATATTTAAACACTGGATATGTGCTTTATAAAATAATTCGGCTTTATATTATTTTTAAAACAAAAATGACAGAAATGAAAGGGTGTCCTGGAAAAGGAGATATATACATATGTCTACTGATTACTACAGAAGCATAATAAATTGATCATAACATATAAATATAATTAGATCATTAAAGATATTATGGGAAAATAGAACTATCTGCTTAAAAAAAGCATGGAAGAAACTTGTGTTTGATCAACAGATACTTTGGTTTGGTAATAAAAAATCTGTAGGATTAGAATTTATTCTTTGGCTGGAGAGGATGTTGAGAAGCTCCCATATGAAAATGTTTTTATTGGATTTTGAATTATAGAACATCGCATATGCCTTTGTCACCCACGATGAAATTGTATGATTTAATTATTCTGAATGTGGTATAGGAACCAAATATTTTATAAAGTTCCTCAGGCCATACTAAAATACAATAATATTTGAGAATCAATGAATTGAAAAGAGAATAACTTTACATAAGTGGCATATGAATTATAAAGTATACACTTAGAGGTAGAAGACTTCTAAGTTTCTTAGTTTTCAAATTTTATTCAAGTAAAAGTTACAAGGTTGGTTTGATCAATAATTTAAATGGCACTTTATTTAGATTGGTGTATTTGAAGTCATTTTGATCAGATGTTTTCTTAGACATTATTATGATTGTACAATCAAGCAAGCAATTTATAGAAACTGAATAAGGAAATTGAATGGGTACATAAAAGCATATTTACACAAACACAAAGGTAATAAAATGTGTCTATTAATGAAGACTTTATCATAATTACTATAGTAGAGTAGAGAAAAATTCTCTTCACTTTTGTCTCTGTTGTATACTTACCACATCTGCTTAAAAATTACTAGAGAGATAAAATTATATTCATAAATATTTGAGGCCTGCTTAATTTTGGTTAAATATGACTGTGTCAAATAAGGTTACAAAATGTAGAAGATAGCATATATGCCCTTCAAAACTGATAAGAAGATAAGAAGTAAACAAGTAACAATGATGGTAGCTGACTTTCAATGTGATTGATGAGAATTTACATTGCATAGTAGCATTTCAATAAATAGTAATATTTATATTTCATTTCTGGATCAAATGACCACAAACATAGCACACATTTACTAAGTTTACAGGTGTTAATAATTCCAAGTTATGATCAAGCTGTCAGATTTCTGTGTTCTGTTCTGGAGCTAGGTGTACCCTTCCAAACATTATACAATTATTGTTAGAAAACCTATCCTTGTTTTATTTATAACTATATGACTGAGATCTCTGTTTATGGAAGCTTTTGGAGGATGTGTGCTTGGCTCTAAGTAATACTCACAGTTACTTGCTAAATGACCTATTATTAAAGAAGTTTACCACTCAAGTCTAACAAGAGGAACTCTGTTTCTTCAGTCTCTTAAGAGAGAATTATAGACATAAATTCTTCATAGATAAACATATAATAATTTGACTTGTTAAGTTATATTTTAGCCCTGAGTCAACAGTAGTGACAACATTTCCCCCATATTTGGCAATATCACAACTTGATGTAATATATAGCAAGTATGTGAGCTTCCCTCTGTCTCTGGGATCATTTCTATAATTAATTACTAAATAAATTTCATTTATTGTATAGATAAAATGAATGGAGATAATACTTTCACCTACAGAGATATTATCACCCAGATGTAGTTCTAGTTTAGGAAGGAAAATTATAGTGGTTTTGCAAGGGTGCTACTACTATTTCTACTATTAATAATAGTACTAATAATAATGATAGTAATAATGATAAGCAAATAGTAATGCAACCTTAGCAAATATCTTATTCTCAGTCACTGATAACCAGTGGAACTCAGATCCCTGGGATAAAGCAGGCAGATAAAAATTATCTTTCTTCATAGGGTCTTTTAAAAAATATTTTTTTGTTATAGGAAAATTAATAAGGCACTTGTTCAGTAGTGCTCAGTACTTCACTGGCCAATTTGAAACTAAGTTCCATCCCCTTAAATAATATATGGGTTTAATAACAAAACCATACATAGTTTTTGTCTATTGCTATTCAGAGATGCTCTCTGAATAGGAATATCATAGACAAAACATAATATTCTCTTTTAAGTCATATGTTGTCATAAAAATCTAGGCACAATTTGACTAGACCTTGAATCATTGGTGTTTAATTTTATCTTTTTTTAAAAAAATACAGATGGTTAATGGGCAAGGCAACCCAAATGAAGCACTATTAATAAAAGCTCAGTGACTGATACTGGGGTTTAAGCAGAAGATCTGAAGGGCAAAGCAGCCAGCCAATTGCTTTAACTCAACCTCGGTCCAAAATGGTGATCCTGACTCCAGGAATCTCAGAATGTGACTGAGACTGAGAGATCATATTCACCCTGCCTCCCCAAACTCTGCAGATCCATCTTCTGTCCCTTTCCTTCCAAACCAAATTTGTGTTTATTTTTTCCATTAAAACAAATTTTCACTGCCCAAATTTTCTGGAGTATGGTATATCTGTCAAAATTTAAACTTTTAGAAAAAAAAACTTAACTTTTATTTCAAACCAGCAGCTGCTTCCGACTCTTACAGTCTTTTGCCACATCTTTAACAATAGTCACTAAGTCTTTGGATGGAAAAGGCAAGGGTTGGATGTGTATGTTCCATTCACAGATGGACATTTTAATTAATCTCCATAACTTGACCACCTGTGGATATCTGTATTGTTCACTGTCTATTGATAACTGAAGCTTCCCTGGTGAGAATTCAGAGATGCCATAATCCATAGGTATAAATGATATGTCAGGATTTGACTTAATACTATGATTATCTAGTAGAATAAAAATAGTAATTTATTCTATAGGGACTATGGTCTATATATCCATAGTTTCTTGAACCAATAACAGTATTGGATGTGGGTTTTATCTTATGTAGTAGAACTTAAATTCAATCTAAAAGTTGTTGGTTATATTCATTCCCGTGTTGCTCCAATGGGCATGTCTTATCAGGGTAGTTCTTATTACATCTCACAGGATTCACTCATTAGTAAGATTAATGATTATTTTTTCTCATATGGTAGTGTTTTAGCACTTAAGAACAATGTAAAAACTAGCAAGTATGTATGAATCTTCTCGATAAGATCTTATAAAAAATCTGTAGCTTTGTGTCAGTCAGTTTTCATTGAGGTATTTGAAATGCTTCACTGAAATTAAAAGGATGGAAGGTATAGGTAAATGACAGAGTTCTTGGTTAACATTCATAAAGACTAGAGTTAAAAGTTTTTTTTCCTTCTTTTTTTTATTTAGAAAAGGAGAAAAAAAAAACAAGTTTCCACCTCCTCCCAGCCTCCCATTTAACTCCCCCTCCTCCCCCCCTACGCCCCCTCCTCCCACCCTTCTCCCCCTCCGCCCACTCCTTTCCCCCTCCCTCTCCAGTCCAAAGAGCAGTCAGGGTTTTCTGCCCTGTGGTAAGACCTAGGACCTCCCACCTCCGTCCATATCTAGGAAGGTGAACATCCAAACTGGCTGGGCTCCCACAAAGCCATCACATTACGTAGGATCAAACCCCCGTGCCATTGTCCTTTGCGTCTCATCAGCCCTCATAGTTCGCCATGGTCAGAGAGTCCAGTTTTATCCCATGCTTTTTCAGTCACAGTCCAGCTGGTCTTGGTGAGCTCTCAATAGATCAGCTCCACTGTCTCAGTGGGTGGGTGCATCCCTCGTGGTCCCGACTTCTTTGCTCATGTTCTCCCTCCTTCTGCTCCTCATTGGGACTTTGGGAGCTCAGTCCAGTGCTCCAGTGTGGGTCTCTGTCTCTATCTCCATCCATCACCAGATGAAGGTTCTATGATGATATGCAAGATATTCGTCAGTATTGCTCAAGGATAGGGTCACTTCAGTTTCCCTATTCTCAACTGCCCAAGGAACTAACTGGGGACCTCAGCTTGGGCACCTGGGAGCCCCTCTAGGGTCAGGTCTCTTGCCAACCCTAAAGTGGTTCCCTTAACTAAGAATTGTGGTTCCGTGCTCCCCTGTCCAACCTTCCTTTATCCCAATCCTCCTGCTTTCCCAAGGCCCGACATCCTTCCCTTCTAACTTTTCTCTCCCCATCTCCCCTTACCCCCAACCCACCCCACCCCAAGATCCCAATTTTCTCCCCGGCAATTTTGTCTACTTCCCTTAGCCAAGAGGATGACTATATGTTTTTCCTTGGGTTCCCCTTCTTACTTAGCTTCTTTAGATTCACCTATTGTAGACTCCGTGACCCTTATTTATGGATAGAAACCAATTATGAGTGAGTACATCCCATGTTCATCTTTTTGGGTCTGGGATACCTCACTCAGGATAGTGTTTTCTATTTCCATCCATTTGCATGCAAGAAACTAGACTTTAAAATGCTAATTAACCCAATTCAAAAATGGGGCACTGATCTGAACAGAGAATTCTCAACAGAAGAAGTTCAAATGGCCAAAAGACACTTAAGGTCATGCTCAACTTCCTTAGAAATCAGGGAAATGCAAATCAAAACAACTTTGAGATATCATCTTACACCTGTGAGAATGGCTAAAGTCAAAAACACCAACGATAACCTTTGCTGGAGAGGTTGTGGAGGAAGGGGTACCCTCATCCATTGCTGGTGGGAATGCAATCTTGTGCAACCACTATGGAAGTCAGTGTTTCGGTTTCTTAGGAAATTCTGGATCAACTTACCCCTGGACCCAGCAATACCACTCTTGGGAATATACCCAAGAAATGCCCTATCATATGACAAAAGCATTTGTTCAACTATGTTCATAGCAGTATTATTTGTAATAGCCAGAACCTGGAAACAACCTAGATGCCCTTCAATGGAAGAATGGATGAAGAAACTATGGAATATCTACACATGAGAGTACTACTCAGCGGTGAAAGTTTTATATTAAAAATACAGACTCTGTTTAGTTGGGCCTAATATCATATGCCTATAATCCTCTGAAAGCTGAGGCAAGAGGAGCAAGAGTTGGAGATCATATCATATCAGTTACCTGATTTTGGTATCTTCTGTTTAATAATGAGACAAATCTGATTTAATATATGAAAAATATTAAATTATTTCCTATAAAATCTAGATAAAAAGGCCACTTGAATATTAAATAATGCAACCTCCAAAAGTCAATTTCAAATTGAGTGTAAGCCATGCCACATCAAAAATCACTGGAACCACAGGCTCTGCTTATACCTTGAGGAAGAGGTGAGTGTCTGAGTTCCCAGCTAGACAGCCCTGGATTCTAAGCCTTAACTAAATGGAAACATTATGTACCTCACTCACACCTACTCCAGCCCCAGAACATCCCGTGCCTGACCCCCATCAACTGTAGCCCCAGTGACCAGGCAAAGACATCTTACCTGCCATTCATCCATCCCCCACTGGACCAGCAACCATCAGACCAATAGGCCCCGTCTACACTGGAAGAAGGAAATGAGTGTCTGAGTTTCCATTTGGACAGCCCTGCCCTTTAAACCCTAGCCACCAAGGGCACATCCTGGGTCTCACCCCTGACTGAAGAAGTCCCAGTGAACTGGGAGCAGCACGCCCCTCAGCCAGAGGCCCTAGGTGTACCTGCAAGAAGAACCATCAGAGACATAGGCCCCAATTGCAACAACTGGAGGAAGAGATGTGTAGACAGAAGCATAAGAATAATTCAACAAGATAAAGAGCAATATGGAAAGCAACAAAAAGAACACTCATGGTTCTACCACTCCAAGACCTGAACATCCCAACACAGATGAAGCAGAACCAACAGAATGCAAGTGATGGAAGAGAGAATCTCAGGCAATGAAGATACAATAAAGGAAGTAGATTTATCAGTTAAAGAAAATGTTAAATCCAGAAATTCTTATTACAAAACATCTACAAAATTGGGGACACCGTGAGAAGACCAAGCACCAATATAATAGAAATAGAAGTATAATTCCAGCTGAAAGGCACAGAAAATCTATTCAATAAAATCATAAAAGAAAACTTTCCTAACAAAAAGAATGATATGACTATGAAGGCAAATAAAGCTTGTATAACACCAAATAGACTAGACAAAAAATTTAAAAGGTCCCCTTGTCAGATAAAAATCAAAACACAAAACATTCAAAATAAAGAAAGAATATTAAGAGTACAAAGTAAAAGGGCCAACACTAATAGATCATGGATGCCATCCTAGACTTCTATACCCAGAAAACATTTTAATCACTATAGTAGGAAAAATAATTTATTCTATGTCCAAATCATATTTAAATGAAACTTATCCACAAATACAGCCCTACATAAATCCTAGAAGAAATATTCCAACGTAAGGAAGTTAGCTGCAACCACAAAAATACAGGCAACGAATAAACTCATACCAGCAAATCCCAAAGAAAGGAAACACACAACCACTACCAACACCAACAACAAAACCAAAAATAACAGGTATTAACAATCAATGGTCATTAATATCTCTTGATATCAATGGACTCAACCCACCTCAAAAAGACACTGGATAACAGAATGGGAAAAAAATAAATAAAAACAGGCACCATCTTCCTGAAGAATAGAAGACATACAGCTAAAACTCAAAAGCAGACATTATCTCAGAGTAAAGGGTTAAGAAAAGTTTTCCAGTCAAATGGACAAAATAAAAAAGCTTGTGTAGCTATGCTAATATTTAACAAAATAGTCATCAAACTATAATTAATCAAAAGAGATGGAGAAGGATATTTTATACGCATAGCAGGAAAAATCCATCAAGATGACATATTCTGAACATTTCTGTCCCAAATGCAAGGTCACATACATTTGTAAAAGAAACTTTACTAAAGCTTAAATCACACATCAATCACCAGACACCAAAACTGATCGATGTCAACAGCCCAGTCTCAACAATGGAAAGGTCTACGAGACAGAATATTAAGGGAAATAAAAGATGTTATGAATTAAACAGACTTAAAAAACATTTATAGAAGACTTTACCCAAACACAAAAGAATATACCTTCTTTTTAGCACTTCATTTAACTTCTCTAAAATTGACTATATATTCAGTAACAAAACAAACCTCATCAGATACAAAATAACTGTAATAATTCCCTGTATCTTATCATATCACCATGGCTTAAAGTTAGAATTCAACAGAAACACTCATTGCAGAAAGCCTACAAATTGATGGAAATTGGATAGTACTAAAATGGATAAATACTGAGACAAGGAAGAATAAAAGAAAGAAATTAAAGCCTTTTTAGAATTCAGTCAGAATTAAAGCACAACATCCCCCAAACCAAGGGATACTATGAAAGAAGTGCTAAGAGTAAAATTCATAGCAATAAATGCCTACATGAAGAATGTAGAAAAAGCTCATACCAGTGTTGGAGAGGGGGCTGCTTGTTCATCCCAACTGCCCAGAATCAAAATATGACTCAGAAATTGTAATAATTAAGTCACTACTTGGCCCATTAGCTCTAGCTTCTTATTGGCTACTCTTTCATATTAATTTAATCCACATTTATTAATCTGTGCATTACCATGAGGTTGTGGCCTACCAGCAAAGTTTCAGCAGTCTATATCTGGCAACAGATCCATAGCATCCCTCTTCCTTCTCCCAGTACTCAGTTCCATCTTTCCCATCTACCTAAATTCTGCCCTGTCAACAGGCAAAGTCAGTTTCTTTATTCATTAATGGTAATCACAGTACACAGAGCGGACTCACACTTCAACTCCCCTTTTCTGTTTAAATGAAAAAAGGAAGTTTTTAACTTTAACATAGTAAAATTACATAACAAAACAGGTAATAAACAAGAATTACAGTTACAATATTTATATCTACTTTATTTTTTACCATAACTAAGAAAAACTATAACCACAAATATAATTACTTCAACCCCGTCAAACACTCCAGAAGGATATTATATTACCGAAGTAAACAGGAAGTACATTGTAAGCAAGTTCCAAAACCCTAGAATTGACAGAGACATCTTGTTGCCTGGACAGTCACCCAAAGTTCTTCTATACCATTGGGGTATCCATCTTCAGCCTACAGGCCCCTAGTATCCAATAGACTTTTCCATGAAGCAGGAAATTTCAAAGGCAGGTTTGTCTATATTGGTACTTTGCCAGTCACTTTCTTCTGTATCCTACAGGATGTCTCACAGACTCTTTTATGAAACAGGAACCACAAAAGATTGTCTCACCTTTAGGCAAGTTCAGCAGTCATTTCTCTGTGGATCCTGCATGTCCAGTTAATCTAACAAACTCCATAAGGCGCCTCTTTGATGCCCATCTTCCTCTTGAACTAATTGGTGCTGCGAAGATCATATATGTCTCATTGTCATGAAAAGTCCTAAGTTATTAAAACTTTTTAAATGCCATATTTTGAAGGTCTCCAAAAGATATGAAGAATATCTATCAAATGGAAATATATATCTATAAATCTAGAAACCATAATTAACATGACTACAATCTTGACTATAACAGATTACTATCTATTAACATATATTTCTTAATTATACATTACATTTTTTAAATATACATATACAGTATAACAAAATTTACCTTAAATTTGTATCAATAAACCAAGATCTATACCAAAGAAAATTATTCATCTTTATAGCATATCCCCCTTTAAATGTAAACAAACAATTACGGACAATATTTAGGAATATGGGCATAGTTTTGTCCAGACTGCTTCCTGCTGTTTGGGGTCATTGTTAATCAGGTATTTTATGGTGTATCCTGTGTACTAGGTTCATCTTAGTCAGAAATTGGGCAAAGTAATTTTTGGTGGGTGTTCATGGCAATCTTTCAGGGGGTCTTAGTCTATCACACCCATATTGATTTGGAAGCAACACACAGGTTCTCATCTTCTGTGGAGACAAAAGCAGCACCCCATTTCCAAAGCAACATACCCTTAGACTCAAATTTTGAAGTCAAGATGCCTTTATAATATATATGCTGGTTTAGTTTAGCAGCCCATACAATGAAATGTCTCTCTGAACTTAGCTCCTTCACAGTCCAAAAACTTAAAGAAAACAGAGTAATATACATAATCCAGACTCTCCATGAATTTTCCACCTTTACATGGCTTGTTTATTTTTTACTCTATTACTTCTGTACTCTGTCTCTTTAAACACTTTACCCCATTTTTGAGCATTAATTTTATTTTATGACACTCTATACGCTTTTTTGTCTCTCTCCTAAGCCTATGTACATTTATCCAACACTGTGATGAGCTGTGGGCATGGTCTCAACTACTTTCTTCCCAATCCTGAGTGGGTACACAAATACCCAGCCCCACAAATACCACTGAAATGATCTCTAGATGGAGTACATGCTGACAGCACGGCCCAGGAAGCCCAGAAAGCTGTGTTTTATAACTGCACAGCTCTTTTTTTTCTTTTTTTCTTTTTTTTTCTTTTTTTTTTTTTTTGCTATAGCTAAATCAGGAAAATCTCTCTTAAAGGAGCTGTGGCACACCACCAGTGAACAGCAAAAGGTGTGTTAAATTCTGTATTTTTGTTTCAAAAATTCCTTTTCAAATTCTCTTAGGTTTTAAGTATATTCAGATGGATACATGGGTACCAATTTGCTGGAGGGGAACCGCTTGTTTGTCCCAGCCACCGAGAACCAAAATAACCACTTAGAAACTATATTAATTAAATCACTGCTTGGCCGATTATCTCTAATTTCTTATTGACTAACTCTTACATATTAATTTATCCCATTTCTATTATTCTGTGCATTACAACGAGGTCATGGCCTACCAACAAAGTTTCAGCAGTCTATCTCTGGTGGTGAATCCATGCCATCCCTAGCCAACAACCAACGTCAAGCTAAATGAAGAGAAACTCAAAGCAATTCAACTAAAATCAGGAAGAAGACAAGGCTGTCCACTCTCTCCAAAGCTAATCAATAGAGTATTTGAATTTCTAACTCAAGCATTAAGAAAACCAAAGGAGATCAGGAGAATACAAATTGGAAGGGAAGAAGTCAAACTTCTATTATTTGCAGATGATATGATAGTATTCGTAAGTGAGCCCAAAATTTTACCAGGGAACTCCAGATAAACACCTGTAATAATGTGGCAGAATACAAGATTAACTAAAAAAAAAAATCAGGAGTCCTCTTATATACAAATGACTTTCATACTGAGTAGGAAATCAGAGGAACATCCCCCTTTACAATGGCCACAAATACCACAAAATATCTTGAGGTAGCTCTAACCAAACAAGGGAATGAAATGCATGACAAGATATTTAGAACTCTGGAGAAAAGAAATTGAAGAAGATATCAAAAAATGAAATATCTTCAATGTTCTTGGCTAGGTAGGGTCAACAGTAAAAATAGCAATCCTACCAAAAGCAATCTACAGATTAAATGCAATCCTCATCAAAATCCCACCCCAATTCTTCACAGACCTGGAAAAAGTTATACTCAACTTTATATGGAAAAACAACAAAAAAAAAAAACAGGATAGCCAAAACAATCCTGTACATAAAGGAACAACCAGAGGCATCACCATCTCTTGTTGGAGGAGTTACTTTCATTGGTTAATAAAGAAACTGCATTGTCCCATTTGATAGCCCAGCCCTTAGGTGGGTAGAGTAGGTAGAACAGAATCCTGGGAGAAAGAAGCCGAGTCAGGCAGTCACCAGGATTCTCCCACTCCAGACAGACGCAGGTTAAGATATTTCCTGGTAAGCCAGCTCATGGTGCTACACAGAATATTAAAAATGGGTTAGATCAGTATGTAAGAGCTAGCCAATAAGAGGTTAAAACTAATGGGCCAAGCAGTATTTAAAAGAATACAGTTTCCGTGTAATTATTTCAAGTGTAAAGCTAGCCGGGTGGCAGGACACTGCCCACCGTTCCTCTTACAACAGTCCCTGACATTAAACTCCACTATAGAGTTATAGTTATAAAAACAGCTTTTTACTGGAATAGAAACAGACACATGTATCAATGGAATCAAATTTAAGACCCTGACATTAATCAGCAAACCTGTGATGACCTGACTTTTGACAAAAAGCTAAGATTGTACAATGGGAAAAAGAAAGCATCTTCAACAAATGCTGCTGGCATAAGTGAAAGATGACAAACAGAAGAATGCAAATATATTCATATCTATCTCCATGCACAAAACTCAAGTTCAAATGCATCAAACGCCTCAACATAAATTCAGTTACACTGAACATCGTAGAAGAGAAAGTGGGAAGTAGCATTGAACCCATTAGCACAGGAGACTACTTTCTAAATATAACACCAATAGCACAGACACTGAGATCAACAATTTATAAATGGGACCTACTAAAACTGAGAAGCTTCTGTAATGCAAAGAACGTGGTCTATAAGCCAAAATGTCAGCCTACAGAATAAAAGAGGGATCTTAACCAATCCCATATCTGACAAAGGGCTGATCTCCAAAATATAAAAGAAACCCTAGAAACTGGACATCAAAATATCAAATAACCCAATTAAAAATGGGACACATATGTAAACAGAGAATTCTCAACAGAAGACTCTCAAATGGCCAAAGGCAGTTAAGGAAATGTCGAACATCTTTAGCCATCATAGAAATGCAAATCAAAATGACTCTGAGGTACCATCTTACAATTGTCTGAATAGCTACAATCAAAAACTTGGATAAGTGCTCATGTTGGAGAGGATGCAGAATAAGGGAAACACTCCTCCATTGCTGGTGGGAGTGCAAACTGGTACAAGCCCTCTGGAAATCAGTATGATAATTTCTCATAAAACTGATAGTCCATATACATCAAGACCCATCAATACCATTCTTGGGCATTTACCAAAGGATGTACAAACATACCAAAAGGACATTTCATCAGCTATGCTCAAAGCAACGCTATTTGTAATAGGCAGAAACTGGAAACAAATTAGATGTCCCTCAACTGAAAAAAAATGGATAAAACATGTGGAACATTTACAAAATAGCTTAATACTCCATGGTAAAAAAAAATGCATCATGAAATTGCCAGGCAAATAGATGGGACTAGCAAAATGCATCCTGAGTGAGGTAACCCAGACCCAGAAAAGACAAACACAGTATGTACTCATTCATAAGTGGATATTAGACATAAAGCAATGTATAACCAGGCAACATTCCACAACTCTACAGAAGCTAAGAGGAAAAAAAAGGACCCTAAGAGTGACAAACGAATGGCCCTAAGAAAGGAAGATAGTTAAGACCTCCTCCCTAAACTGGGAGGAGGTATAGAAGAAAGGGGATTGAGGATGGGAGCATAAAGGCTCAAAATAGCTGAGTTGGAAGAGGGACTGAGAGGGAGAGCAATGAAAGAGATGTCTTGATGAAGGGAGCCATTATGTCGTGAGGGAGAAACCTTGTTCTAGGGAAGTTCTCTGGAATTCACAAGGATTATACCATCTAAAACTCTTAGCAATATTGGAGAAGGTGTGTGAATTGGCCTTCCCATATAATCAGATTAGTAACTACCCTAATTGTCATCATAGAACCTATGTAGACTAACTGAGAGAAGCCGATGCAGTGATCCACAGCTGAGCACTGGGCTGAACTCTGGTAGTTCAGGTGAAGAGACGGAAAAGGGATCATGTGAGCAAGGGAGATCAAAGTCATGATTCGGAAAACCACAGAGAAAGCTGACTCAATCCCGTGGGAGCTCACAGATTCTGGACTGACAGCTGGGCAACACGCATGGTACCAAATTAAGCCCTCTGAATGTGGGTAACACATAATGACCTGATCTGTTGGTGGTCCTCTGGCATTGGGACCAGGATTTATTCCAAGTCCATGTCCTGGCTTTTTGGAGCCCATTTCCAATGGTGAGATACCTTGCTCAGCCTTGATACAAGGGGAAGGGACTTGGCCGTGCCTCAACTCGGTATGCCAGACTTTTGTCAACTCTATTAGGGAGGTCTTAACCATTTTAGAAATGAATGGCATCGATTTGCAGGGAGATGAGGGTTCACAGAATGGTAGGGAGCAGGAGCTAGGGCTGGTACATAAAATAAAAAAAATAAGGAAAACACTAATCAAATGATAAAAATAAAAGACACATTGAGAGTAAAATGTAATTTTTTTCTAATTATTTACTTAGTGTAGAAATTCCAAATTTACAAATTTTACATGTGGCATGACTTTATAAAGTAACCAACATCACCTAAAGATTGTTTTAGAAATTTCAGCTGAGAAAAACTGCTTTAGTTGCGATTTTATCAATGTTCACTTTAGTTTACAACTTTATGCATTCTAGAGCTGTATATTTGGTATGTTGAGCTGTCTCTGTCTTATGTGTAACTATAGTGTGAAATATTCTGTCCACAAAGGGAATCTCTGGAAGTCCCCAAATACCTCAGGCTGTTGCTAAAGGGTATTGTTTTCTCCACACTAACTAATGGTAAATCCCTACTGTTTTTTTTTAAAAAAAAAAACATTTCTCACTTAACAAGTAGAAATTGAGCTGGTGCCTAACGTTAGCGTTTACCCAGACTCACTAGTGTTCATGGGACTGAAAGGTACCCTTCATGCTACCAGAGGGGAAAAATTAACCACAAACACATCTATTATTCTTGTGGACATACAATAGTGAATTTCTTTTATGATATGTTGGTCCAATAATGTCATATTGTGGGAAAACATCAACCTCTTTCTGTTGATATTTAAGGCCCACTTCATGAGATGGAACCCATTCTAGACATTGCTTGGGCATCCAAGAACCTGAAACTAAATAGGCCATAGGCTTAGGAGAAAACCAAATAGCATTGTTCTGCTAATGGAACATATCCATAAAAGGTCTCCTAACAACAGTCTACTATACTGATAAATCAGTGCCTTACTCAGCCATCGTTAGAGAAGTTTTTTGTTTTTGTTTTTTTGTTTTTTTTGTAGTAGACAGGAAATAACATCGAGACCTATAACTGAAAAACTGTGCCTAGAACATCCAGTCCTAAATGAAATATCTTCATCAAAACTCTCAGTGTTTGGTGGGAGCTATGTGAAAGAAGAGGTATAAACATTTTAAGAGTCAGAGGTGAGAGATGACTTCAAGGAATAGTGTCTTGGAGACACCACTGGACTGATTGCATAAGCTTGCGAAAACTATGGCAGCATATGTAGGGCCTGTACAAGTTCAAACCAAACAGGTCTCAGGGCTGACATAGAGAAGTAGAAACAGGCTCACTTCTCCAATCAAGAAGCAATCTGCAATTAGTACCTATTCGCAAAGGAAAAATATCACTTTTCTCTAATGGAGTGTTACTGAGATTTAACCACATTTAAGGATAAGCCTCATATCAGCAAATAAATGACAAACAAAAAAGAAACTGTGTAGACTTTTTGTATTGTTTTGCTTTGTTTTGTCTTTTTTTTTTGGTCCTTTTTGATTTTTGTATTTTGCATTTTGGTTTCAAATTTTGTGGTTTTGATGGTTATTTTTGTGTGCATGTTAATTTTTTGTTTTGTTCTTTGTTGTTTAATTCTTTGTTAAAGAGAAATAGAAAGTATGAGATTGGGTGTGGAGAATTGTGGAGGTTCTGGAGGAGCTTGGCAAAGGAAAATGTATGATCAGAATATATTGTATGAAAAACATTTAAGAATAAAAATAAAGAACTGATGCAAAACACAGATAAATTCTAAAATTGTGCCAAGATTATCTTACATAAAATTAATTTAGAGACACATATTTGGCAACATATTATGTGATAAGCTTTATTAATTTTCTTGTCAATTGACTTAGAGTTTTATTACAGATAATAGATATTACAGATAATAGGAGATATGGAAATGGTTTTCTTTGAGAATTGAAAACATTTTCCTTCAATTTCTATAATTATTTAAACTCTAGACCAAGGAAAAGAAAAAAAGGCTGAAAAGCAATTGCATTTTATCTTTTGAAAGTATACAAAAATTGCATTTCAACATATATACATGGAATTATATAGGGTACTTTAACAATTTAAATTTTGAAATATTCTATTAGAAACTCTCTTGAAAGTGTACTCTTCACAAAAATGATAAAAATTAGTGGGCTAACATTGATTTCATTCTATTTTTCAAATTAGGACTATATTTCTAAACTTCATGTTACCAGTGATAAGGTACTAACTATTTGACTTTAATTATTTTCACCTCTTATACTAACACTGAAAATATTTTTAATTATCCCATAAACCCAAAGTATCCTACCTTAATTATTATATGAGTTATTGTATAAAAATTAAGATCTGGATTATTTTCTTGATGTTAAAAATTCTGTAGTATTAACTTCTCAATTTAATATTTTTAAGCTTTACTGAATTGATAATATAGTTATCTCCATTTATTCAGGTTATTTTACTCAAGTGACAAAGACTACTGCAGCCCATCTCCAGTATCCATAGAAACCAGGCAGACCCATAATCCCAAACTGTGTAACTTTAAAAGTGGAAGTCAACACATTTTATCCAAGCCATCATCACTGAAGTGTTTGCAAAGATATGTAAATGTTAACATGGGAAAGTCAGCTAAAGTGGAGGCTGTAAGGCTCAAAAGCTAATTTAAGTGACTAAAATGCTTTCCAAGATATTGGTACTTTCCCACATCTGGAGAAGTAATTTCAAAAACTTATAAGAAAGTAGATGAGATCTGTATCTTTATACATAAATTTGACAGGACTACATTGATAATCTTTCCTGTCTAGAATAAAATTGACAATAAAACTCAGAAAAGTGCTTAAAAATACAAGATAAATATAAAGAACGTTTCTACTTGAGAAAAATGAGAGCTGTTTTATAACTCTTATCATATGTGTACATATTTGTGTATGTGTAAGTTATTTATCATTACAGTGACTATATTTAAATAACACAATATTCTGTTTACAATAGCTGCATTACTTCTTATATTGTTGCTGGGAACAATTATACTTTTATACACTGTCTCTAGCAATGTAAATTTATAATACTTATATTTTTCTAGATCATATATTAATAAAAAAGAATTTAGGATTAAAAATATAATACTATTGCATTTTTTGACTTTATGATTTAGCCTAGAAATTAGCTACATAGTATTTTTAGAATTTTGCTTATCTAATAAAAGGATAATTTATTATTATCAAAGGATAATTTATTATCAAAATGGATCCAGTATATTCCAGTATAATGTCTTTTAAAGGCTTTTCTTGGTCTATGGAGACATTTGTTTGAAATTACGTGTACAGTGATCTGTGTGAAAACAGTCTATTTACCACAATCATGTTGAACTATTATATCTCTTTACTTTCAGTGTCATACTGCCTTGATCAAAGTTATTTCGAAGTAAATTTTAAGATCAGATGACCTCCAAATTTGTCTTTTCAGAATTATATTGGCAAATGTTGGTCTCTTATCTGCCTGTATAAATTTTAGAAGGTGCCAGTCAATTTGGAGAAATCATAAATAAACAAGCTTTCTGGAATTCTAATTAGAAAAATATCATAAACTGAGTATATAATAAATTTGTAGAGAAATATTCTTTGTATAGTAATTATATTTGTGGTTTGAATAAAATGGCTCCCATGTACTCACAGGATTAGAACTATTAGAAGATTTGGCATCATTGGAAACGGTATGGCTTTGTTGGAACTGGGTGGTGGAATTTGAGGTTTCAAATTCTCAGTCTAAGTCTAGTTGTGACATTCACTTCCTATTGCCATAGGATCAAAACATAGAATTCTGGGCTCCTTCTTATCACCATGTCTTTCTGCATGCTGTCATGCTTCCTAACATGGCGATAATGAACAAACGTTCAAAACTATAAGTCAGTTCAATTATATGTTTTTCTTTATAAGATTTGCCATGATCATGGTGTTTCATCATACCAATAAAACCCTAACTATGACAGAAGTTGGTATCAGAGACTGGAGCATTGCTGTGATACATCCAAATATATTTTCCTTTGCAGGAATGTGAAATTTGAAAGTTTGGATTAGTAAACTAGTTGAATGTTTTAAGTGAGCCTTAATAGGCTATCCTAGTAGGACGACAGAAGACAGTAACACTGAGCATGATTTTACTCAGATGGAGGAGCTAAATCAAGATATTTCAGAGAAGAATATTTGCATGTGGCATAGAGACTGTTTTTGTGATGTCTTAAAAAAGAATGTGGCTGTTTTTTCCTTTGTCCATATTGCCTGCTTGAAGGTAACTTTGAAGAGTTTTATGTTAATTACTTTGGCAAAAAAATCTCAAAACAACTTAGAATTGATTCTGTCATGTGATTACTATTGTTTATGACTATGCAAATTTATTTAAAAAAGAACATACAGAGTGAAGAAAATGCAGAATGTACAATTTGAGTAAAAAAGGGCATGGGGAAAGTGAATAGAGCTAAGTCCTATAATCAAGTAGATAAACAGATTAAAGAAAAACCTCATGTTAAATTGAATAGAGTGGTTGCCTCAGTGCAAGATCCCACCCAGATGAAATTCTAACTTGTGGAAAGAAATTAAAGAAAAGCTTGGGGCTAAGTGTGGTGGTGTACAACATTAATACCAGCACTCTGGAGGCAGAGGCAGGAGGACCTCTAAGGTTGAGTCCAGCCTGGACTACTGAGCAAGTTACAGGATAGCAAAGCTTAGGTAATGATGGAATCCACTGAAAACAAAAAACTGGTAAAAATGCAAATAAATGAGGGAACAATTCTTCAGCACCAGGAGGCAGCAGAACTTCATAGCATGAGCCTTATGGCTCTGCCTTTAGACTGAAGTACAGAAGAAAGAGATCTCCCTCCACATGTAAGAAAAGCCATCTTGCCAGGCATACCGCAGGGGTGTCCTTGTTTGGAGGCCTAGAGAGGCCATTGTGGGAAGCTATGACATTGCAGACTGCATTGCCTTTGAGACCCTAAAATGGTGAAGATACCAGTGCTGTGGGATGCCTGCTGAGGAAAGCTCCTAACAGGAACCGAAACTAGCCCAAGAGAAAGGAATATGTTTGATGTGGGAGTGTCATATATCAATCTGTTGATTTCATTGGCTAAGTAATAAACAAACTGCTTTGGCTCATAGCTTAGAACATAGGTGGGTGGAGTAAACAGAACAGAATGCTGGGAGGAAGAGGAAGTGAGCTCAGACTCGTCAGCTCTCCTCTCGGGGGCAGACGCCTCAGAGAGACACCATGCTCCCAGCTCCCGGGAAGATACACACAATGAAGCTCCGACCCAGGATGGACATAGGCTTGAATCTTCCCAGTAAGACCAGTGCTCACAGATTATTAGAGATGGGTTGATCCGGATATCAGAATTAGCCAGCAAGGGCTAGAGCTAAAGGGCCAAGCAGTGTTTAAATGAAACAATTTGTGTGTTGTTATTTCGGGGCATAAGCTAGCCAGGCAGCCGGGGTGCTGGGGACGCAGCCCCACCGCTCCTATTACTACATATGTTGCAGTAAATGAAGAGTAAAAAAAAAGACCTATAAGGATCATTTTGACATCAGACATGAATATGAAGTCTTTGTAGTTTGTTCAGCATGTGTTTGGTCTTGCTTTGTTGGTTAAGTATTTTCTCACTATGCTCACTTTACTCTCATTTGGAATGGTAATGTTTATCCTGTGCCATAATACATTAGAAGTACATGATCTGATTTTTGATTTTTATTCTATAGGAATTACTATTAAGAGATTACCAAGAATCTCAGAAGAGACTTTGGAACATCAGACAAGTCTGAGACAGTTATAGACAATAATAACTTTTGAAGTTAGGCTAAATGTATTTTGCATGATAAAACTAAATCATATGGGGGTCAAAGTGTGGAATGTGGGTGGTTTGAATAAAAATGGCCCTCATAGACTAATAAGGAGTGGTAGCATAAGAAGATGTGGCTTTATTGGAATAGGTAGTTTTGTTGAAAAAAGTGCAGCACTAGGGGTCAAGCTTTGCTTTCTCAAATGCTCATGCCAGTTCTGCTGTGACTTTTACTTCCTGCTGCCTGTGTATCAAAATTTAGATTTCTCAGCCTGTTGTTTAGCATTACATCTGGCACACTCCTTCCCATAACAATAATGGATTAAACCTCTGAAACTGTAAGCTGTCTGCAAGTAAATGTTTTTTCTTTATAAGACCATGGTCATGGTGTCTTTTCACAGCAATAAATCCCTAAGCCATTGCCACTTTGAATTCTTGAATTTTATAGATGTCAGTTGTTTTAGAAAATAAGGCACACTTAGTTTATACATTGCCTCTACTTCTTTGTTAGTATTTAGTATGATAACTTTTATTCGTCAAAATATATACACAATCAGGTTGGCATTTACTATATATTATAGTCTTGCTTAAATTTCTTAATCCTACTGGCTCAAATTCCAGAATGCTGTGTTATAGATTTGTACAAGCACATTCAGCTATAAAGAGAGATAATTCCTCCAGGTCATTTGATATTTTTTCCAAGACAAGGTTTTGCTGTGGATTTAGAGCCTGTCCTGGAAGTAGCTCTTGTAGATGAGACTGACCTTGAACTCATAGATATCCACCTGCCTCTGCTTCCCAAGTACTGGGATTAAAGTTCATTTGCTATTACAACTATGATTTGAACAAACTTTCTAGAGACACATTGGGTAAGATTGCAGCCACAAATTTGGAAATTCTGGCAAGAAGGTAGTAACAGGCAGAAAGGTTACAGACATGGGTAGTTCATGAAGGAATATAAACAACTATATCTTAAAAAACTAGCAGAAAATTGCCACTCTGCAAGAACAGAGTAGTAATGTCCATTGAAACAAGGCATCCTTTTCCCCATTATTTTAGTACTTTAAATAGCTTGAGCCTATTCATCTTGAATGTTGATAAAGGTAATACATCATCTGGAATATTAAGAAGGAGAATGTAGAGGCAATGGCTTTGATGAATTCCCTTCTAGTAAATTATCACCATGAATTATTTTAATATACTATGATACAAAATTGAAATATTCAAGGGAGTATTATATATATAGAATTTACCCAATAGAACATCCCCATTGTCTCAGTGTGTGGGTGCACTCCTCGCGGTCCTGATTTCCTTGTTTGTGCTCTCTCTCCTTCTGCTCCTGATTTGGACCTTGAGATTTCAGTCCGGTGCTCCAATGTGGGTCTCTGTCTCTGTCTCCTTTCATTGCCTGATGAAGGTTAATATTCATGAGGATGCCTATATGATTTTCTTTGTGTTCACCTTCTTACTTAGCTTCTCTAGGATGGCGAATTATAGGCTCAATGTCCATTATTTATGGCTAGAAACCAAATATGAGTGAGTACATCCCATGCTCCTCTTTTTGGGTCTGGCTTACCTCACTCAGGATAGTGTTTTCTATTTCCATCCATTTGTATGCAAAATTCAAGAAGTACTTGTTTTTAACTGCTGAGTAGTACATATATATATATATATATATATATATATATATATATATATTATTCCATACTTTCTTCATCCATTCTTCCATTGAAGGGCATCTAGGTTGTTTCCAGGTTCTGGCTATTACAAACAATGCAGCTATGAACATAGTTGAGCATATACTTTTGTTGTATGATAGGGCCTCTCTTGGGTATCCCAGCTGGCCTGGGTCTGAAAAAGCATGGGATATAATCGGACTTGCTGAACATAGCAGAAAATGAGGACTATTGAGAACTCAAGAACAATGGCAATGGGTTTTTGATCCTACTGCACGTACTGGCTTTGGGGGAGCCTAGGCAGTTTGGATGCTTACCTTACGAGACCTGGATGGAATTGGGTGTTCCTTGGACTTCCCACAGGTCAGGGAACCCTGATTGCTCTTTGGGCTGATGAGGGAGGGATACATGATCGGGAGAGGGGGAGGGAAATGGGAGGTGGTGGCAGGGAGGAGGCAGACATCTTTAATAAATAAATAAATTAAAAAAAGAAAAAATAAAACAGCATAATATCAATTAAAAAAGAAAGAAAAATGAAGATGAGAAGATAGTATTAAAATTGGAAAAAAAAGAATTTATGTACATTTAGTGTATAAAGATCCAGTAGTAATTACCAACCTTAAAAATCATGTGTTCTCTGTCACACTATTCTATCATATTACTATGCTGACATGAAAGAAACCACAGGTGACATGAATGAACAGACATGACTATATTTTAAACCATAATTATATACATAATTAAAAAGAGGCAGGGCTAAATTCAGCTCATGTGGATTTTGCCATAGTTAGCCAAGCCAGAAATAAGAAATTTGCTGAAAATATGGAAGAAAATTTTTAAAATTTCATCAAATCAAATTCTCTAAATTATATTTAACTGAATATTCACTATTTTGCTTCTGATGTAATATTATATTCTATGTTAAGCATTTTAAATTTAAAGAATGAAATAAAATACAAAGGCTTACAAAATAAACAAATTTTATAGTAATATAGGTATAAAATATTAATAAATTAGAAATATATTGATACAGAATTACTATGTTGCTATGTCAAAGACTCAGATTTAATGTGTCACATGCAACCATTAACTATGTAATAGAATTTTCACATTTATTATCAATAACTGAAAAATTACTCATTATATCTATGATTTCTTTTGTTATAAAAATCACATGTAGACCTCCACAGGACCAGGCCTGAGTAAGTGACCTCTGTTGGAGCAGGTCTGAGCCAGTAACCTCTGCTGAAGCAGGTCCAAGACAGGGTAACCCACAGAAGCAGGCCCAAGACAGTGACTTCAGACAGAGCAGGGATGCGCAAATGACAAACCTAGGCAAGTGACATCGGCCAGAGTAGACCCAAGTCAGCGATCACCACTCGAGTAGGACTGAGCCAGTGACCTCCAAAAGAGAAGACATGAACCAACCACCTCTATGGGAGGAGTCCTAGATGAATTCTGGCAATGCAGAACAACCTCCAGGAGCACCGAGTGGCCTCTGGGAATACAGAATGACCACTGGCATGACTAGAAATGTGGCCCCAACTACACCAATCAATGGAAAAGATGGGTAGAAAAGATAAGAACAAACTCAACACCACGAAGATCAATGCAACACCAATAAAAGCAAGTGGCATTAAACAACAGAACTTGAAAACCCTAATACAGATGAAGCAGAACACATCCTAACAAAAACTTTAGGAGAATGTTGAAACACTTAAATAGTAAATGAAACAATTCTCCAAAAGAAATGGAGGAATAGACAAAGAAAAAAATGAAAGAAATCAACAAATACCCTAAAGAAAACCAAGAAAAAGCAAATGAACAAGTTAAAGAAATGATTCATGACTTGAAAATTGAAAGAGAGACAATTTAAAAAAAAACACAAACTGAGGGAATTCTGAAAATGGAAAATATGGGAAAATGATCAGGACCCACAAGTACAAGCATAAAAAGCAGAATAAAAGAGATGAAAGAGAGAATCTCAAGCTTTGAAGATACAATAGAGGAAATAAACTCATTGGCCAAAGAAAACATTAGATCTAACAAAAGCTTAACAAAAAATATTCACGAAATATGGCACCTTATGAAAACACCAAACCTAAGAATAATAGGAATAGAAGGAGAAGATCCAACTGAAAAGCACAGAATATATACTCAACAAAATCATAGAAGAAAACATTCCCATTGTAAAGAAAGATGTGCATATAAAGATAGAAGAAGCTTACAGAATACCAAATAGACTGAACCAGAAAAAAAGTTCCCTCACCACATAATAATCAAAACACTAAACATACAGGACAAAGAAAGAATATTAAGAGCTACAAAGGTAAAAGGCCAAGTAACATATAAAGGAAGACCTTCCAGAATTACACCTGATTTCTCAATGGAAACAATGAAAGCCAGAAAGTGCTATCAAGCTTTATGCACACATTAAGAGACCATCGATGCCAGCCCAGACTGTTGACTGAGGTTTTCTATCCTGCCCAATAACCACAGTCGTTAAGTCCCAAAGAAACACACAGAAGTCTACATTAATTATAAACTGATTGTCCTAGTATCTCAGACTTCTTATTAACTCTTATAACATATTAACCTATTAATCTTATCTATATTAACTACGTGGCTCAGTACCTTATTTGGTGAGTCAGTCACATCTTTCTCTACATCTGGGTCACAACTGCAGACTGCAGAATCCTCTTCCCCATTTTCTCCTGTTGTCATTGCCCCACCTCTACTTTCTCCATGGTTGCCCTGCCTATACTTCCTGACTGGGTACTGGCCAAACAACATTTTATTAAACAAGTACAAGAAACAAATGTTTACATGGTAAAATCATTGTCCCACAACACCAGACTACTACAACCAGCAAAACTTTTACTCACCATAGACAGACAAAACAAGATATTCCCTGACAGAACCATAATTAACACATACCTAGCCACAAATACAGCCCTATACAAAGTACTAGAAGGAAAACTACAACCCAAAGACGTTATCTAAGTCAATAAAAACACAGACAATAGATGATCTCAGAGCAGCAAATTACAAATTACAAAGAAGGGGGAAATGTGCACAGTAACATCACCAAAAATAAAAACTAACATAACAGGAAGTAGCAACCACTGGTCATTATTATCCTTTAATATAAATGGATTCCACTCATCTATAAAAAGACACGGACTAACATATTAGATATTAATACTGAATCCATCCTTCCGCTGCATAAAAAAACCACACCTAAACCTTAAAGATAAATATCACTTCAGAGTAAAGGGTTGGGGAAAAATGCAATGAAATGGACCTGAGAAACAAGCTGTTGTAGCTATCCTAATAGCTACTAAAATAGACTTCAAACTAAAATAAATCAAAAGAGACAAAGAAGGACATTTCATATTTGTCAGAGGAAAAATCCACCAAAAGGAAATCTCGTATATGCCTCAAATACAAGGGCATAATCATATGTAAAAGA
This sequence comes from Microtus oregoni, assembly GCF_018167655.1. Taxonomy (NCBI): domain Eukaryota; kingdom Metazoa; phylum Chordata; class Mammalia; order Rodentia; family Cricetidae; genus Microtus; species Microtus oregoni. Next base: position 2,215,565 of record NW_024544152.1, on the reverse strand, counting down.
AACACTACTAAAGTTTAAATCACATATTAAACCCCAAATACTAATAATTGGAGACCTTCAACACACCAGCATCACTAATGAACAGGTCTTCCAGACAGAAACTTAAGAGAGAAATAAGATCACTAATGGATGTTATGATTCAAATGTACTTAACACACACACACACACACACACACACACACACACACACATATATATATATATATAATATCCCATCATAACATAAAATAATATACAGTCTTCTTAGCATTTCATGGAACCTTCTCATAAACTGACCACATAACAAGTTGCAAAGCAAACATTAACAAATACAAAAAGTTTAGAATAACCCCATGTATCTTAGCAGATCACCATGGCTGAAAATTACAATTCAACAATAACACTAATTTCAGAAAGTCCCAAAACACATGGAAATTGATGGAGGAAGGGCATTGGCTAATAAAGGAACTGCCCTGGCCCATTTTATTGGTTAGAGGATAGGTGGGAGGAGTAAACAGAACAGAACGCTGGGAGGAAGAGGAAGTGAGCTCAGAGTCTGGACAGCTCTCCTCTCCCTCTCGGGAGCAGACGCCTGAGAGAGATGCCATGCCCCGCTCCCAGCATGAAGCTCCGACCCAGGATGGACATAGGCTAGAATCTCCCGGTAAGCGCACCTTGGAGTGCTACACACAGATGATTAGAAATGGGCTAAATTAATATGTGAGAATTAGCCTAGAAGAGAATGGGCCAAGCAGTGATTAAAAGAATACAGTGTCCTTGTAATTATTTCGGGGCATAAGCTAGCCGGGCAGGCGGCCGTGGTGCTGGGGACGCAGCCCCGCCACCCCTATTACTACAGGAAATTAAACAATGCTTACCTGAATTACCAATGTCTCAAGGAAAAAATAAAGGAAAAAATTAAAGATTTTTCAATAAAAATGACCCCAAAACATACCCACGTTATGGGACAAAAAGAAAGCAGAGCTAATAGGAAAGTTCATACCACTATCTGCCTTCATACAGAAGCTGGAAAAATCCCACACTAATGAGTTAGCAAAACACCTGAAAACTCTAGAATAAAAAGAAACAAACTCACCCAGGAGGAATAGATGACAGGAAATAATCAAATTGAGAGCTGAAATGAACAAAATAGAAACAAAGAAAACAGTACAAAGAATCAATGAGACAAAGTTGGTTCTTTCAGAAAATCAACAAAATAGACATACCTTTATACAAACTAAACAAAAGGCAGAGAGAGAATATCCAAATTAACAAAATCAGAAACAAAAATGGAACGTAACAACAGAAATGATGTAAATCCATAGATTCATCAGATCATACTTCGAAAAGCTGTACTCGACAAAATTGGAAAACTTAAAGGAAATGGACAGTTTTCTCGATAAATATCACTTACCAAAATCAAGACCAGATAAGCAAATTTAAAAGACATAACTTCTAAAGAAATAAAAACAGTCATCAAAAGTCTCCCAACCAATAAAAAGCCCAGGACCAGATGGTTTCAGTGCAGATTCTGCAAGATTTTCAAAGAACTAAGACTAATACCATTCAAAGAGAAACAGAAAGAGAAGAAACAGAAGGAACATTGCTAAACTTTTTTTATGAGGCTACAAATACCCTAATACCCCAACCACACAAAGATATTACAAAGATAGAGAATTACACATCAATCTCATCCATGAACATTGGTAGAAAAATACTCAATAAAATACTGGCAAACCGAATCCGAGGACACATCAGAAAAATATTCCACCATGACCAAGTGAGCTTCATTCCAGCGATGCAGGGATGGTTCAACACAAAAGAAAAATCTATCAGTAAAATCTACTATATACACAAAAAGAAAAACATGATTATCTCATTAGATGCTGCAAAAGCTTTTGACAAAATATAACATCCCTTCATGATAAAGGTCTTAGAGAGAGCAGTGATACAAGGAAAATACTTAAACATAATAAAGGCAATATACAACAAGCCAACAACCAACATCAAATTAAATGGAGGGAAACTCAAAGCGATCCCACTAAAATCAGGAACAAGAAAAGGTTGTCCACTCTCTGTATCTATTCAATATAGTACTTGAGGTTCTAGATAAAGCAATAGACAACGAAAGGAGATCAAAGACATACAAATCAGAAAGGAAGAAGTCAAACTCTCGCTATTTGCTGATGATATGATAGTTTACATAAAGGTACTCAAAAATTCTACCAGGAACTTCTACAACTCATAAACACCTTCAGTAATGCAGCAGGATACAAGTCTAACTAAAAAAAAAAAAAATAAGTAGCCCTCATTATGCAGATGATAAATGGGATGAGAAAGAAATCAGAGAAACATCACCCTAAACAATGGCCACAAATAGTATAAAATATCTCAGAGTAACTCTAACCAAACAAGTGGAAGACCTGTTTTACAAGAACTTTAAATCTTTGAAGAAAGAAATTGATGAAGACACCAGAAAATGGAAAAGATCTCCCATACTTTAGGGTAGGTAGAATTAACATAGTAAAAATGCAATCTTACCAAAAGCAATCTACTAATTCAGTGCAATGCCCATCAAAAGCCCAGTAAAGTTCTTCACAGACCTCAAAAGAACAATACTAAACTTCATCTTTATATGGAAATAAAGAAACCTAAGATAGCTAAAACAATCCTGTACAATAAAGGAACTTCTGAAAGCATTACCATCCCTGAGTTCAAACTGTACTACAAATCTATAGTACTGAAAACATCCCAGTATTTACATAAAACCAAACAGGAAGATCAATGGAAGCAAATTGAAGGCATGGAAATCAGTCCACACAACTATGAACACCTGATATTTGACAAAGAAGCTAAAAATATAAAATGTAAAATATAAGCATATTTAACAAATGGTGCTGGCATAGCTGGATATCAACATGTAGAAGAATGAAAATCGGTTCATATCTAGCACGGTGCACAACACTCAAATCCAAATAGATCAAAAACCTCAACATAAAAACAACCAAACTGAGCCTCATAGAAGAAAAAATGGGAAGTATATTTGAATGCATTGGCACAGGAGATCACTTCCTAAATATAACCCCAGCAACACAGACACTGAGAAAAACAATTAGTAAAAGGAACCTCCTGAAACTGAGAAACTTCTGTAAAGCTAAGGACATGGTCAACAAGACAAAATGGTAGCCTAAAGAATAGAAAAATATCTTCGTCTACCCTACATCAAAGGGCTGATCTCCAAAATATATAAAGAACTCAAGAATTTGATCATCAAAAGAATAAATAACCAATAAAAAATAAGGTACAGAACTAAACAGAGAATTCTCAACAGAGGAATCTAAAATGTCTAAAAGACACTTAAGGAAATGCACAACATCCTTAGCCATCAGAGAAATTCAAATCAAAAACAATACTGAGATTTCATCTTATATCTGTAAGAATGGGCAAGATCAAAAACTGATGGCACTTATTCTGCCGAGGATGTGGGATAAAGGGAATATTTCTCCATTGCTGGGAGGAGTGTAAACTGGTAAAGCTGCTTTAGAAATCAGTATGGCGATTTCTCAGAAAATTATGAAACAGCCTACCAAAAGAGCCAGCAATATTGCTTTTGGGTATATACTGAAAGGATGCTCAATCATACCACAAGGACATGTACTCAACTATGCTCATAGCAGCGTTATCTATCACAGTCAGAACCTAAAAACAACATAAATGCCCCTCAATCGTTGAGTGGATAAAGAAGATGTGGTACATTTACACAGTGGACTACTACTCAGAGGAAAAAATAATGACATCTTGAAATTTGCAGGCAAATTGTTGGAACTAGAAAACATCATAATGAGTGAGGCAACCCAGACCCAGAAAGACAAATATCATATGTACTCACTCCTAAGTGGCTTTTAGACATAAAGCAAGGATAATCCAGTCTACAGTTCAAAATCCCAGAAAATCTAGAGAGCAAAGATGACCCTAAGAAAGACATATATGGATCTAATCTACATGGGAAGTAGAAAAAGACATGATATCCTGAGTAAATTGGGAGTGGGGGGGGGTCATGTGAGAGAATAGAAGGGGAGGAGTGAGTAATGGAGGGAACCAGAGAAAAATATATATCTCAATGAAGCAATAAAAAATAAAAATAAAATTAAATAAAATCACATTTGCTGCTGTTACAAAGGTATGTACAAATTGTCATTTGTAAATGAAGGCAACATGAAAATATAATGTAAGAAGAATTGTAAATTTTATCCCCAGTTCCATGCAAATTTACAGAAATATTTCATTTTATTTTGCTTTACATTAACTTTCCAGAACTTTGCGTATACAATGAAATATGTGTATTCCCAGAGAATAAGATAGATTGAATGAAAAGAGAGATTTCTCAGTGGATAAGAACACCAGCTGCTTTTCACGAAAATCTAGAATTAATTCCCTTACATTACCCATATATTGGCTCACATTCAATTCTAACTATAATCCAGTAGATTTAATGCCCTCTTATGTCCCCTGTAGGCACCTACTATACAAAAATATACTTAGAAAACCTGCTCTTCAGAGAAAATAAATTAAATAAAATATTTTTTAAAAGTATGAACAGATGCAGTTATACATTTAAGTTAAATTATAAGTGATTTCTGTGTTGTTAAGCATGCATTATGTTTTTCTCTCACTCAGGGTTGTTTTAATATTGTGCACTTAATTCTTGGAAGATTTACATATATGTAAATATATATATATATATATATATATATATATATATATATATCTTGAAGATATCCATCTTCCATTCTTCAACACTCTATCTAGCCTATTGGAATTCTTTTCACTCCACAATTCATGCCCTGGTTTCTATTTAATATCCATTGAGTTTGATTAGCAATGTTCCTTTACACATGGTTGTAGGGTCATCATCCTCTAGCATATGAGCCACAAACCAGTAAATTTTACTGGGTTCTTTAGATTCAAGAATTAAATCACAATTCTCTTTCTGTTTTTCTTTTGGAATTTTTAAATTATTTGTTGTCACTATGATCATGAGTTTATATTCTCTATACCTAGTATTGTTGGTGTATTATTAGAGATTTTTTAATAAATATTCACTCTTAAACCCAGTCCCAAAACTGATAAGTCAGAAGATGAACTATTAAGAATAAATGGTAAAAAAAAAATTAGAGTAATCCTGCATAAGAATTAGCTTGTCTAAAAGGCCAATGGATATAGTATATAATGTAAACTCAGTACAAACTCATTAAGAAGTGAAGCTTTCCTCCAAATTCAAAACTAAATCACATTCATTATATTTATGTGATCCATAAAACATTAGGTTATCTTTGCTCTCCATCATTCTGTCATTATGAGTAAACAGATTTATCACAAATGTTCTCTCATTTAAATAGATATAATTTTTGTCTTGCTTTCTCAGACAAGACTTCTTTGTAACAGTCCTATGTGTCCTGAAACTGACTTTGTAGACCAGTCTGACCACAGACTCACAGAGATTCATGTACCTCTTCTTCACAAGTTTTGGAATTAAAGATATATGCAACTACTGCTCAGTTGAATAAAGACCTTAAAACCATTAACATATCACCTATCATCTGACAACACAGAACATTGTTGCAAACATGATAATCCCATATATATATATATATATATATATATATATATATATATATATATATATAATGAAAATAGCTCCTAAGTCGAGAGTGTGCTGTTTTCCTTTCTTTATGTTTGGCAGGCTATTATAGAATATTATTTTAACTATGTAAGGAATATCTAGGCAGGAAAAAGGACAGGCAGGACTGCTGGGCAGAAAGAATGAATAGAAGAAGAAATCCAGTCCAAGAAAGAGAAGGAAAGAAGGAAAGAAGGAGAGAGAGGGCTATGCCAGAAGGTAGACAGCTGGCATTGAGGTTAAGAAATAAAGAAAGATATAGAATAAAGAGAAGGTAAAAAAAAATCCAAAGTCAAAACATAGAAGAAGAGAACAGGAGAATTTAAGTTAGAAAAGCTGTCTAGAAATAAGCTGAACTAAGACCAGTCATTTGTAACTAAGAATAAGTTTTCATGTCTTTATTTATGAGCTAGGTGGACTCCCCCCAAAACAGAAAAAGTCAACTATATTTGCCATCAAACACGGGGCTCATATTTCCATGTAAGGCCTGAGGGAGCTGAGACAAAAAAAAAAGAAAAGAAAAGAAAACGTATCCTTTAAAAAAAAAATTCTACCATATAGCAGAAAAAGTAAAGAACAAGCATGTTAAGAAGAAACAAAACACTAAGTAAAAATGCCTGCTGCAGAGCAGGCAACTAAATTCTAGTGCTGGGGTGATTTAATTCAGTCCATGGCTAAAAAATGCAGTTCTTGATCAGACCCACAGGGTGTTGAGCTTATGTCTCATTGACCACTGCAGGGCAGAACCATACAACTGCTACGCAGCATACACAAGAAGCAGTGAAAGTAAGATATACAGAATGAAAAGGTAAGATGTCTCAAGACAAAATGTAGATAAAGAGGAACAGATTAAAGTAAGATCTAAGATAAGGCAAAGTATTCATAACTAATACTAAGTCTAAGTGTTATAATTCGGGCGCTGACTGGTGTCCCAAAAGAAAAAAAAATCTGGTACAACAGGCATATTATTATAATAAACATATAATCACACAATAAAGTGAATAACTGATAAAGGTATCCATAGTACTTCTTTATGATATTTTATCCCTTGTAGTGTGTTAAGATTCTTTCATAATATTTTATATTGTGCTAAATTTAGAGGAAACTTAAAGGGAAGTTGTAGAATTTTAAATCTCAAATATTGTTGAATATTTCTAATAATATGCTTGGCACAGCATGTAATTTATGGTTCTTAAATCATAGTACCAACAATGGGGAACTAAATTGTTGACAATACATCAGCATTTAATGCTTTCTACTTCAAGCTATAGATATATAGAAATTGAATTATTTGGACTGAGTACTTAGAATATGAAAGAGGCAGAGGATGGAGTAATTAAATCATGTAATCTAAGAGCAGCCCATTTTTTGTATGGAGAAATGAAAATACTTAACTCCAGTTATTTTCTTATGATGTTCCTGGAGGAGTGATTTTTAAAATAAATTATTTGGGTATGACGTTCAATGCAATTCTTTAATCAGCAAAATGACATAAACAAATGTGACAACTGTACTACAACTTATATTAATTATTGTCATAGGTTATAATTGATTGAGGTTTGCTGTGAAATCAATAATTATTAAGACCCATTCCCACTTATTAATGGTTACCTGTATCAAGCAATATACAAATTGTTAATGCTTACCTCATCTGGTCTTTATTGAAACTATTAATCTGTTTCACAAATGACATAGTAAACAAATATAGCAGCATATTATTCAATATCATAAAGTTAAGAAGTGTATAGTATACATGGTCTAGGAAATGATAGCTATTTAGGGTAACACCAACTTGATATTCTCATATAGTCTTGGACACTGATTTTGCAATTTACTGTTTCATTATTTTAAAATCATATATTCATTTTCAAAGAGGAAATAGACATTTAAGGATGAATTCACTTTCTGACTCTTATTGCCTTCATTATTCTGCTTCCATGATGATCACTTGAGCTTTGAGAGTAAGTTTAGTGACACAGATGTTCCATATGTGACTGAGTACTCCCCAGACACATGTTCTTTGAACTTTGATTAGCTATATTTTTTCTGGATTAAGAGCCATGCACTACACAAAGAGGTATCTCTAATGGGGTTTAAGAACTGTACTAATATATGGATATGGAGATAGGAATTCTGATTTCAGTTGAATACTATGTGTATTTAGCAGAATAATAACACTAGGTTTAGTCCTGGGACCTACAAACTACTCATCTATGGGTTCTTTGAAAGATTTACACTGCCAGAAATGTGTGTCTTGTAGACCATTCCTAATATCCTATCAGAAAGTAGCTCAATGACCATATAGCATCCATTCCCATACTGTGTTGTGGACATGTTTTGCCATACCAGTCATTACTCTAGTTTTCAAGATTCACATGTCGGTAAGAATGTTTATAATAAACCACCTCCCTCCAAAATAAACTGTATTATACCTTCTCATACTGTAAAAGTTATTCATCTGCGAGGAGCCTTCCTAGTCAGTACCAACTTGATTTCTCCATGTCTTCTGTCCAAAATATGTGGAGTGTCCCGCCCAGCAGGTCCTAAGTTACTCCAGGGTCTTGAAGAGGCACTATCTGAAAGACATGGGACAGGGAGAGAAACAGACGCCAAGCAGTATTCCTTGTCAAGGCATTTCCTTTATTGAAGCAAGTTTTATGTCTTATACACTCCTCAGTGAGGAGCTGGGGCAAGGGAAACTGAGGAAGGGGGAAGGGGGAAAGGGAAGGAGGGGCTCGGTAGCTAGACAACTAAGTGAGGCAGCTTGAAAGCTAAGCAGGGCAGTTGCAAGGTCAGTGGCTAGAACACCTGCTGTTAGTGATAAGCAGCAAGCCTTGAAGACACTCTGTGGTGCTTTCCAGAGCTTGAGTCTCCACGGTCAGCACGGTCAGCACATAATGTTCTAGCTAACTTTAAGTTTTCTTGTCTCAAGATTTTTACTTCAAGGCCCTGTGAGATGTGAAAAAGGGGAAGCCTGAAATGGCTCCTGACAATGGTGTCTTCAGCAAAAGATTTTAATATCTGGTTTTGATCAGATACTGAACAATGATAATAACATTTTTTAGATGTCACTGCTTACCAGTACCTGGAAAAGAGATATGCCATACCCGGCACTGTGCTTTTCTGGCAACCTAAAATTTCTGGTGGGAGCAATATCCTCATGAGTATTCTTGTAGTGCAATTCTAAGAAAGAGGGCATTGGTAGAAGAAAGATAATGGAAGGCAGACAGTAGAACTCTATTGATATGAAGTGGAAAGGAGAAAGAAAAGGGATGGGAGCTTACGTTGGGAGAGAGATTGGAAGACAGGGCCGTGAAGGGAACAAAGAGATAAATAACACTAAGGATGTTTGAAAAGCCATATGGAAACCACGTTTATAAACATCCTAAATATATGCATATGCATGCAATAAGTATGTGTGCGTGTGTGCAATCAAATGAATCTGAGAGGCTATCAAAATCAGGAGAGAGCACTGGATCCCCTGGATTGGGGCTACATATGTCTGTGAATACCTGACTCATATGAAAGTGTTGGAAAGAAAAAAATGGTCATGTACAAGACGAGCAGGTACTTTTAACCATTAAGCATTCTTTTTAGCACAGTACCTGGCATTTTATAGATAAAGGTTTCTTAGTATTTATTCTTTCATACTTGCATGGACTGATTTTTTTTAATTATGCAAGACTATTCAGAGACTATTAGGAGAAACTACCAATAGTGGCAATTTTTAAAGTCCTTTAGTTACATAAACTTTTATGAAATAAATTTGAAAATAATGTAGACATTTTAAGAACACATACTAAAAGATAAATGTTTTAAATGGTTTCTGACAAAAAAGTAAATCTGTGAAATGTTGAAGAATGTACGAAATCTCCTTTCTGTTTCTAAAAATGGAAAATATAGATAAAAACCTTCAAATTGTATTAATTTGAAATGTTTTACTTCATTATTCAAATATTTGAATTATAAAGTATAGTCTTTGGTTTAACTATTTTAATACATTTGAAACACTTTGTCATGAAAATATTTTACTTGTATTTGACTTTAAGGAGAAAACTTTCTCCTTCCCAGTGTCCTCTGTGTCTGACTGCCCTACCTATATCTGCTGTCTGACTAATGGATGTTTAGCTTTTTATTAAGCCAATCCGAATGCACCTTCACAAAGACACATCTTCACTGTGAACAAAAAAATTATTCCACAATAACTCAAAGCTTTCCTAGAGTAGTAATTATCTCAGTACATTATTCAAATAGCTTATTTTGATATATTTAAAGTTTGGAGTGTATCTATTTTGATGTTAATTTTAAACAATTTAAAAAGGGGAAGCATCATCTTTTATTTCAAATAAAGAATTTAAAGAAAATAGGGAATTTGTCTAGGTAGAGTAACAAGGTTCACTGAAAGTATGTTCTTCTTGTGTTGGTAAAAGGAAACTCACTCAAAAAGTTCTTCTTCCACAGTATAACAAATCTCAATTACTAGAATAATAGTAATAGTATTAAACACATTTCTGGTCCAGAAGGATTATGTAAAAAGTGCTTCACAGGAAACAAATATCTTTAAGTTCATAAATTGGCGATACAGTTCTGAATCTTTTTTTGTTCTTTTTTTTTCCTTCAGATTTTTTTAATAAAATGTTTTCTCATTTTACATAACTATCCCTGTTCCTACTCTGTCCCCTTCTCCCACTTCCTCCACCTTCCAAACACCCCACCTCCCCATCTAATCATCAGAAACGGTAAGGCTTCCCATAGGGAATCAATAAAGTCTGACACTTTACTTAGAGGCAAGACTAAGACTCTGCCTTCTATGTATAGGCTGAGCAAGGTATCCCTCCCAAAAATGTGTTCCTAGACGTCACTTCAAGCACTAGAGATAAATCCAGCTCCTACTACGTGGTCCCACAGACTGTCTGAGCCTCACAACTGTCCCCAGCATTCAGTGGGCCTAATTTGGTCCTATGCAGGTTTGCCTGCTATCTATCAGTCCAGAGTCAGTGAGCTCTCACTAGCTCAGGTCAGCTGTTTCTGTGGATATCACCATTATGGGCTTGACCACATTGCTCATATTATCGCTCCTCATTCTCTTGGGCTGGTCTCAGATTGCTCGGCCCATTGCTTCTTTGTCGATATCTGTATCTACTTCCATCAGTTAATAGTTGATGGTTCTATGATGACAAAGTAGTCATCAGTCTGATTACAGGGGAAGGCCAATTTAGACTTCCTCTCCACTGTTGCTTAGAGTTTTATCTGGGGTCATCCTTGAGAATACCTGGAAATTTTCCTAGTGCTGTTTCTCAATAGCCCTTTAATGGTTCCCTCAATCAAGGTATTTCTTTCCTTTCTCTCGCTCACTGTCCTTCCCCCTTCTTGAGCATCCCATTCCCTCATGTTTTCCTCCTTCCCCCTCTATTCCCCTCCCCTCCCCTTTCACCCTCCCTTCTCCACCCCTCCTAATTTTCTTAGGAAGTCTTGTCTGTTTCCCCTTCCAAGGGATATCCATGTATGTCTCTCTTAGGAGTCTCCTTGTTACCTAGTTTCTCTGGGATTGTGGACTATAGGCTTATTATTCTTTGTTTTATACCTAATATGCACTTATGAGTGAGTACATATGTTGTTTGTCAATCTAGGTCTGTGTTACTTCACTCAGGATGTTTTTTCCTAGTTCCATCCATTAGCATGCAAATTTCAAGATGTCATTTTTTTTTAACTGCTGAGTAGTACACCATTGTGTAAATGCTCCATTCCACCTGAAGGACACTTGCAAAATCATGCTCATTGCAGTTTTATTATAAAAACTAGAAACAGAAATCAACCTAGATGTCCCTCAACTGAGGAATGGAGAAAGAAAACATGGTCCATTTACACAATAGAATATTATTCAGTTGTTAAAAGTGACATCATGAAATTTTTAGGCAAATAGATACAACTAGAAAAAATCCATCTGTAATGAGGTAATACAGACACAGAAAGAAAGTATAGTATTCATTCACTTATAAGTGAATATTAGCTGTCAAGTAAAAAATGATCAAGGTACAATACTCAGATCCAGAGAGGTAAGTTAAAGAGGAGGACTAGATGGAGGGGCATGTGGGTCCATCTCCCTAGGAAGGGGAGATTGAATAGGTTTTGTGAGTGTACTGGGGGCAGATAAAGGCTGGAGCTGAAGAAATCAGGTGGAGGAAGCGACAAAGAAAGAGAGTTCAATGAGAGACACCTAGCACTGGGGAGCATTTGGGATACAGTGTGAAAAAATAATATCATAGAAACTCTCTGGAAACTATGTGTGTGTCTCTAGTGAGGACTTTTAGTAATCAAGGATGCTGAATTTTAATTTTTTTAAAAAACTTTTATAGCCTTCCAGTGGTAGGCCCAGGTTGTATTAGTCTGAGTTGTTGCTAAGGTGATCCTGTTGAGATCTGTAAACAACCAAGGCTGACTCTAGGACACAGGGCAACTCTCTGAAAACCGACAGTAGGTACCCATTTCAGACAACAATCACATATCTCACTGATCTTAGAAAGGTTGAACTAGTGCCTTTATGGAACATTCAACCCTACACCCTAGTCTCTTTGGTGCATGAAAATGCTCTTTAGGTTATGTAAAAAGAAACCTGGACACCAACACAGGCACCAAAACTCCAATCTATGATCTCTCCTACCTAAAAAAATATGGTGGGACAATGGTGGCACAGAACTTATAGTAGTAGACTACCAAGATTTGGTTTAACTAGAGGCATATGCCTTGCGAGGCAGCCCATGTCTTACACTGCTTGAATGGCCAGTAACTGGAGATTGGATAGCACATATACAAATGGTAGGAGCAATCAAGACTGGAAAGAAAAAAAAGCATCTTACTAATGATATTGGGCTATACTCCTAGTAATCTGTGAAGCTTGCTCCAGCAGCAGTTGGGAGTGGGTACAAAGACCCACAGCCAGACATTATGCAGTGGGAAAGTCTAATTTGGAGGTCTCCATTGGGTCCTTGCCTTTGGAGTTGAGGCATCCATGGAAGAGAGAAAAGCAAGATTGTAAGAGTCAGAGGAAATAGAAGACACCGGGACAACATGTCCCTCTGAATCAACTAAACAGGGCACATATGGGTTCACAGAAACTGAAGCAGCACACACAGAGTCCACATGGGTACGAAATAGGTATTCTTCATATATGTTATAAATGTTAGCTTACTGTTTTTGTGGGACTCATAACAGTAAAAGTTGGCGTATCTCTGACACTTTTGCATACTCTTTGAATGCCTTTTCTCCTACTGGGTTACCTTATCAAGCCTTGATAGGAAGGCTTTTTCCTTGTCATATTGTATCTTGTTTTACATGTTTGACTGTCTCTCTTGAAAGCCTGATCCTTTCTGAAGAGGTAATAGAAGGGGTGTGTATATGGTAAAGAGGGAAAATGGGGGAAGATGGGGCCTGAGAAGAGTGGAAACTGTGGTCAGGATATATTGTATGAGAGAAAAATCTTTTCAATTTAAAAAGCAGATATTTTTGAAAGAATGCACTGCTGACAGACAGGCTTGTGGGTTTTTTTTTACCCTTTTAAAGAAAATTTAGCAGAAAAAAGAGACTGATATCCTTCACATGATATGAGCCTGTGAAAGCTTTCCCCACCATTTAGAAAATGCATGTGGTTTGTAATTTGGATATCTATCTGAGATACTCTAGAGAGGTGCTTTTACAGGAATGGTTAATGTGCTTCCTGTAGCATGGTTTTCAATTCTGTTACTTACAATAAAACAATTCCAAGATGTGCTCTAATGCCTATTTAATCAAATTATCAAGTAGGTTTTGTTACCTTGTAGGTTTTAAATATGACTCATCTTCCTAATATGAAAAAAGCCAAATGACTATCCCAATAATAGAAAGTGATAATGTATTTTATTGATAAGTTGGTTTTCAGATGATTCATTAAGCTCCTCTGGTTACTTTGTAGCTAAGCAACAAGGCCTATAGAAAGCCATCTGATTTACTGAAGAGAGAGAAACATGAAAGGCAGCGATGCCACTTATTGTACTCTGAAATTATATTGAACTTTGTTGAATAGTCTCTCACAAAATGTGTCTCTTAGAACACAAGATCCATTAAATGTCTATGAAAAGATAAAGCCTTTGGCTACTTAAGCTTTTAACAATACTACATATTCTTTTCCTGCTAATGGAAATTTACTATCTACTTTAAATCTCTAAGTAAAATTTCTGGGAAAAGACATGCTAAACTAGTTTTATATTCACAGTATTTGTAAGCTTGTTTTTACAATAAGAATTATCTACTCATCCATCTTACTGAAATGATAAAATCTAAGAAACATGTATAGTGAATGTCTGTTATACCTAAGAAATTATCAAACAAAAATTATTAATTAATGCAATACTTTATAAATGTCACTCCCATATCTGTGCCTCAGAGTCTGGGAAAGACTGGAATGGAAATAGTAAAATTATATCTATTCTTACTGTTGATCAAACAAGTAACAGAATCCAAGTAAGTCTGGTCTCTTATAGGGTCACTGCTGAGCTCAATAGGCATAAGTTTTATTGTTTTATAAAATATCCAAATTTGTATTTATTCATTAAGGAAGAAATTCTCTACAAATAAGGATATTAATACTAGGACTTAAGATTCATTCTTTTTTTTTTCTTTGCTTTTTTTAAAACATGGTTCCTCTGGGTAACAGCCCTGGATCTTTTGATCCTCATGTTGTAGACCGGACTGGCCTCAAACTCACAGATATCCACCTGCCTCTGTTTCCATAATGGTGGGAATAAAGGCATACACCTCCATGCATGTTTGGTTTTTAATCCTTTGTTCTTTGTAAACTTAGTACAATATATTTTAATCATATTCACCTTTTCCCAAACCCCTCAAGTTCTACCTCCCTTCCCAACCCATCCAACATTGTGTGTTCATTTTATTTATAAGCCCAGTGAGTCCAGTTTGTGCTACAAAATACTCTTGGATATATAACCTACACTGGGCCACTGTTAATATGCAGGTATATACCACTAAAGAAAGCTGACTATTCCTCTTACAGCATCCATCAATTGCCAATAGAGCCTCAGGACTTTGTGTCTATCACCCTTGTTCATGATGGAATTTTGTTTGGCATTAGCTTCTATATGTCTGATGTTTGAATTTATGTGCCCAACTGCCCTCTTGTGTCTAGGAAACATTATTTACTCATAGTACTTCATGACATCTTGCTGGGAAAATCTTTATGTATACTATAAAAATGTGTCTCTATTTTCTCTTACCTGCCTAAGGCACCTTTAGAATGGTTTAATAAAGGCTGAATGGCCGGGAGTTAGGCAGGAGAGGATAGGTGGGATTTCTTGACAGACAGGAACTCTGGGAAAGAATCTGAGAGGCAGGAGATTCATCAGCAAGATGTGGAGGAAGTAGGATGCACAATAATGAGGAGAAGTAGCAAACCATGTGACAGAATGTAGATTAATATAAAAATATTAATATGTTTTAAGAGATAGGTGGGAACCAGCCTAACCAAAGGACAAGTTTTCATACTTAATATGAAGCCTCTGTGTTATTATTCAGGAGCTGGCACTTGTGTTCTTTCCACCCTGTCTTCTGCAATGATACATGAAATGTAGAAAGAAAGTGAAGATTACCCATATCCCATTAAATGTTGAACAAGCCACCTAATCTTCTTTTTGGCACCTTGAGCAATTATGGGCCTCTATGTTATTTGAAACCAAATGCAAAAAAAGAAACTTGTCTGTTTATGTTAACCCTCATCTTAAGGGATGAGGATTAAGCAATGTTGTTAGTCTATAAACACAAAATAAGTCAGTGGGATCTGATTTGCCCCCCTTAATTTATTATTTTCTCATACAATATATCTTCTTACACTTTCCCTTCCCTCTATCACCAGTTCCTTGACCCCTCAGTTCTCATCCAGATTCTCTTCCATTTTGTCTCTCATTAGAAAAGGACAGGCCTCTAAGAGATAACAAAACATAACTGGGCCACATGTCTTTTTTTAATTTTTTTATTAAAAATTTCTGCCTCTTCCCTGCCTCCCATTTCCCTCCCCCTCCCCCCACTCCTCTCCTCCTCCCTCTCCAGTAGAAAGAGCAGTCAGGGTTCCCTGCCCTGTGGGAAGTCCAAGGTTCTCCCCCACTCCATCCAGGCCTAGGAAGGTGAGCATCCCAACAGGCTAGGCTTCCACAAAGCCAGTACATGCAGTAGGATCAAAACCCACTGCCATTGTCCTTGGCTTCTCAGTCAGCACTCATTGTCTGCCTTGTTCAGAGAGTTCGGTTTTATCCCATGCTTTTTCAGTCCCAGTCCAGCTGGCCTTGGTGAGCTCCCAATAGATAAGCCCCAATGTCTCAGTGGGTGGGTGCACCCCTCTCGGTTCTGACTTCCTTGCTCATGTTCTCCCTCCTTCTGCTCCTCATTTGTACCTTGGGAGCTCAGTCCAGTGCTCCAATGTGTGGGCCACATGTCTTATTCTACTAATATGAATGTTTGTTTTTATGTGATTATAATAATGTTTTCATTATTATATCATTGTGATATATTAGAACATTCACTAGCTGATGCCTTCAGTGTGGTTCCTTTGTTCCAGATGGCTTTGGTTATTTGAAATCATATGGGATTCATGTTAACTTTAAGAAGGATCTGTTAGGAAAGAGGCAAAACTAGGTCTTGTTCTAAGATCCATTGCCCCATTAGGCACATGTACCTGGCTAGGTTTACAGTTCTAGAATAACTACCTTCTGGTTATCTCCAAGATTTAATTGCCACTTTTGAATCATCTGAGATATTTTGTAATGATGACTATTGTTGTGATTCATAGGTGATATAGCTGTGTACGAATATGTGGAGCTTTCCTTTTATCTATAACTTTCCCACAGTATAAAAACTAGTCCTCAGAGAAAAGGATTTCAGATAATTTCAATATTATATTTTCTGAGTTTTGTTTTAAAAATATATGGTGTCTTTAGCCATAAGGTCTTACCTTCAACATCTGTCAGGAAAACAAGATTAATATCAATAACTAATATGATTTTCAAAGTTTACCAAGCTCTTCAACAACTCAATATGTAGTCTATTATGCTTGGTACTAGGTTTTCTGTATGACAGTTTATGACTCTTATCAGGAGTACTATCATCCCATCTGGCATTATATACATACATATATATATATATATATATGTGTGTGTGTGTGTGTGTGTGTGTGTGTGTGTGTGTGGTGTGGTATGTGTGTGTTGACAGGGTTTCTGTCCTGCCTGGTTCCCACAGTCATAAGGTCCCAAAGAAATCACACAGAGGTCTATATTAATCATAAAACTGATTGGCCCATTAGCTCAGACTTCTTATTAACTCGTATAACTTACATTATCCTCTTATTCTTATCTGTGTTAGACACATGGCTCAGTACATTTTTCAGTGACCTAGTCACATCTTGCTTCTTCTGTGTCTGTACAGGACCGCAGAGGGAGGTTCCCTCTTCCAAGAATTCTCCTGTTCTCATTGACCTGCCTCTATTTTCTGTCTGGTTGTCCTTCCTATACTTTCTGCCTGGCTACTGATGAATCAGCATTTATTTAAAATGTAATTAACAGAATATAGACAATTGCCCCACACTGTGTGTGTGTGTACAATATATGTATAATATATATAATTTGGAGTAAATATAAAAAAATGATTTAATATCTCCTTTAAGCATTCTCAGTGTTTTATGGCTACCCCCCCACATCTACTTCTTTATTACCCTCCCTTCCAATTGTCAATTTAAAAAGAGCAGAGTCAGAGAGAAGACATGTTGCCCTGCCTGAGATGGATCCCAGAATGTTAGCTGGTAAGCCACAGCCACATGGTAATATACAGATGAATAGAAATGTGTTAATTTAATATGTAAGAGTTAGCCAATATGAAGCTAGAGCTAATGGGCTGAGCAGTGATTTAATTAATACAGTATCTGTGTAGTTATTTTGGGGCTGAGTAGCTGGGAACAAAGCAAGCAGCTCCTCCAACAAACTGGCATGCCAACATGGAAAATTAAATCCACTTAAAAACTGAGAGCTTGAAAAGGAATTCTAGACACAAATATACAGAGTTTAACACAGCTTCTTGCTGTTTTCTGGCAGTGTGCCATAACTCCTTTAAGAAATATCTTCCTGATTTAGTAAGAGCAGGAAAAAAAGCTGTGCCATTTTGAAATGCCAGCTTCTTGGGCCATGCTGCCAGAGTGACCTCTGGCTCGTTCAGGAGACTGAGCATTTAAATGGGGTTTGTGAGCAATGTGCTATGGCTTGCTTGGTGGCAACATGGACTGGCTGTGTGCATAGAGATGGGGCAGTGTGTGTGACTCTCAGAGATGGTAAGCAGTTCTGCTATGCTTGACTGTGTGGAGCAAGCAGGAAGTACCATATTTACCCGATCAATGGCTCCAATTAAGTTCATAAGAAGGGCTTAGAGTTTGAAGAAGCACTCCTGGATGGTAAAGAATTATAAATACACAATAAAGACAGATTCAGACAAAAAGGACCTATAAATAGATCACAATGTTGGATAAATGTACGTAGCCTTGAGAGAGAGAAGAAAAAGAATATAGACAGTTATAAAAGGAAGTAAATGTTTTTTTAAAAGGTAAAGTCTAGAGACAGAGTACAGACAGTCATAGATTAAAGGAGTAAAGATAATAAAATAAACATTAAATGTAATAGATTAAAAATAAATGTTCTATTGGGAGCTCACCAAGGCCAGCTGGACTGTGACTGAAAAAGCATGAGTTAAAACCGGACTCTTTGAACATGGAGGACAATGAGGGCTGATGAGAAGCCAAGGACAATGGCACTGGGTTTTGATCCTACTTCAAATTCTGGCTTTGTGGGAGCCTAGCCTGTTGGGATGCTCACCTTCCTAGACCTGGATGGAGGGAGGAGGACCGTGGACTTTCCACAGGGCAGGGAACCCTGACTGCTCTTTGGACTAGAGAGGGAGGGGGAGAGGAGTGGGGGGAGGAGGAGAAGATGGGAGGAGGGGGAGGGAAATGGGAGGCTGGGAGGAGGCGGGAATTTCTTTTTTTTCAATAAAAAAATGAGCAACATAAACATAGAATATACACAGAGAGCCTGGATTATGTATATTATTGTGTCATCTTTGAATTTTTAGACCTTGAAGGTGCTAAAAGAGACTTTTCATTGTATGGGTTGCCAAGCTAAACCAGCATGTATATTATAAAGTTATCTTGACTTCAAATTTGGATCGAAGGATATTTTGCTTTGGAGAAGATGTTTTTCTTTTGTTTCCACAGAAAATGAGAACCTCTGGATTGCTTCCAGACTAATATGGTTTGATGCACTAAGACCCCTTGAAAGGTCACTGTGAACACCCCCCAAAAATTACTTTACCAAACTGCTGACTGAGACAAACCTAGCACATTGGATACATCATGAAATACCTGATTAACAGTGCCCCAATTAACAGGAAGTCGTCTAGAGAGCAGCACCTAAGTTCCCAAATATTGTTTATAAACATTTTTACATTTAAATGGGAATATTCTATAGATATGGATACTTTGCATTGGTATGGATTTTGGTATATTGATACAGATTTAAAGTCATTTTTGTTATGTGTATATTTCTGCTCTTGATTATAGTATTGTGTTTGTGCAGCTCTTTTAAAAATGTAGTGTATAATTAATAAATATAGGTAAATAGAGAGTCATCTATAATTTATTACAGAGCTACAGTATTGAAAGCAGCTTGGTATTGGCATAAAAACAGAGAAGTCAACCAATGGAATCGAATAGAAGACCCTGACTTTAACCCACAAACCTATGAACACCTGATTTTTGATAAAGGAGCTAAAAGTATACAATGGAAAAAAGAGAGCATCTTCAACAAATTGTGCTGGCAAAACTGGATGTCAAGCTGTAGAAGAATGAAAATAGATCAATATCTATCACCATGCACAAAACTCAAGTCCAAATGGATTAATGACCTCAATATCAGTCCGAACACACTGAACCTGATAGAAGAGAAAGTGGGAAGTACTCTGCAACACATGGGCACAGGAGACCACTTCCTACGTATAACCCCAGCAGCAGAGACATTAAGGGCCTCATTGAATAAATGGGACCTCCTGAAACTGAGAAGCTTTTGTAAAGCAAAGGACACTGTCACTAAGACAAAAAGGCAACCCACCGACTGGGAGAAGATCTTCACCAACCCCGCAACTGACAAAGGTCTGATCTCTAAAATATATACTGTCAAGCTTCTAGTAATGTTATAATGTTAGGATATATATATATATGGAGAGAGATGTTTTAGATAGGCATTCTTCAAACCTTTCAAAGACTACATAATATGGCATTTAAGATGGTTAAAATATAGTACTTTACATGACAGTGAGACACATATGCTCCTGGTAGCCCCAATCTACTTCAAGAGAAATATGGGCATTTAAGAAGCTCCTTATGGTGTTGGTTAGCCATTTTGCTAAGAAATTCCTCTTGCCTGGAAATATAGAGATGACTGCGGAACTTGCCTAAAGTTGGGACCATCTTTCAGGTTTCCTGCTTCACCAAAGAGTCTGCCAGATATTCTACAGGATATAGAAGAACGTGGCTAGCAAACTGCCAATATAGGTGGAACTGTCTTTAAAATTTCCTGCTTCATGTAAAAGTCTGTTGGTCACTATGGGCCTCTAGGCTGAAGGTGGATGCTCTAGTGGTACAAAAGAATTTTGAACGACTATCCAGGTAGCAAGATGTCTCTGTCAATCCTAGAATTTGGGAAGTTGCTTACAGTGAACTTACTGCTTACTTAGGTAATATTATATCCTTCTGGAGTCTTTGACGGAATTGAAATATTTATAGTTATAGTTTTCCTTAGTTATGATAAAATATAAAGTAGATATAAATATTGTAACTATAATTCTTACCTGATACCTATAATATATAAAATGTAATTATGCCAGCAATACCACTCTTGTGAATATACCCAAGAGATGCTCTATCATACTACAAAACCATTTGTTCAACTATGTTCATAGCAGCATTATTTTAATAGCCAGAACCTGGAAACAACCTATATGCCCCTCAATGGAAGAATGGATAAAGAAAAGGTGGAATATATACACATTAGAATACTACTCAGGAGTAAAAAAAAAACCAATAATATCTTGAATTTTGCAGGCAAATGGATGGAAATAGAAGACACTATGCTGAGTGAGGTACCCCAGACCCAAAAAGATGAATATGGTATGTACTCACTCAAAAGTGGATTCTAGCCATAAATAAAGGACATTGAGTCTATAATTCATGGTCCTAGAGAAGCTAAATAAGAAGGTGAACCCAAAGAAAAACATATAGTTATCCTCCTCGATATTGGAAGCAGATAAGATTGCCAGGAAACAATTGGGAACATGGGGGTGGGGGTGGGAGGAGTTAAGGGGAGATGGGGAGAAAAAAGTAAGAAGGGGAGGATCAGGAGAGCTTGGGAGAATGGGAGGTTTGGGATGGAGGAAGGGTAGATATGGGAGTAGGGAAGTATATATCTTAATTAAGGGAGCCATTTTAGGTTTGGCAAGAGACTTGACTCTAGAGGGGTTCCCAAGTGAACAGGGAGATGTCCCTAGCTAGTTCCTTGGGCAGCTGATGAGAGGGAGCCTGAAATGACCCTATCCTATTGCCATACTGATGAATATCTTACATATCACCATAGAACCTTCATCTGGCGATAGATGGAGATAGAGACAGAATCCCACATTGAAGCACTAGAATGAGCTCCTAAGGTCCAAACGAGAAGCAGAAGGAGGGAGAACATGAGCAAGGAAGTCAGGACCACGAGGGGTGCACCCACCCACTGAGACGTTGAGGCTGATTTAATGGGAGCTCACCAAGGCCAGCTGGACTGGGACTAATGGGGCATGTGATCAAACTGGACTCTCTGAACAAGGCAGACAATGAGTTCTGACTGAGAAGCCAAGGACAATGTCAGTGGGTTTTGATCTTACTGCATGTACTGGCTTTATGGGAGCCTAGTCTGTTTGGATGCTCACCTCCCTAGACCTGGATGGAGGGGTAGTACCTTGGACTTCCCACAGGACAGGGAACCATGAGTGCTCTTTGGACTGGAGAGGGAGGGGTGAGGGAAGTGGGGGGATGAGGGAGGGAAATGGGAGGAAGTGGAAAATTTTTAAAATAATAATAATAGAGAAAAAGGTTAAAACCTTCCTTTTTATTTAAATAGACAAGGGGAGGTGATGTGGGATTCCACTCTGTATGTTGTGAATACCATTGGTGAATAAAAATATTGCTTTGGACCTATAGCAGTGCACAACATAGGTAGACAGGGAAAACTAAACTGAATTGTGGGAGGAAAAGGGTATTGTCAGAGAGAAGACATGTAGCCCTGCCTAAGACAGATCCTGGAATGTTAGCCAGTAAGCCACAGCCACATAGTGATACACAGATTAATAGAAATGGGTTAAATTAACATGAAAGAAGTAGCCAATAAGAAGCTAGAGCTAATGGGCCAAGCAGTGATTTAATTAATATAGTATCTGTGTAGTTATTTCAGGGCTCAACAGCCAGAAATTAAACAAGTGGCCTCCTCCAACAAATTTTAAAACCATTCCCAGTTTTCTCAACCCCATTTATATCACCTCTATTCAATTATTCTCTTTTCAAGAGTCCCATCCTCATAGTACCATTTTAATTTTCTTGTTTCTGTTACCAATCCAGATGATATATATATGAAGATGTGGAGATGAAAATGAGAGATAAGAGAAGACATGCTGTACTTTTCTTCCTGGGTTTATCATATAAAACTTCACAATATAATATTTTCTAGCTCCATCTAAGTATTAATAAATTTCTTGATTTTATTTTATTTTATAGCTGAAAACTAAACCATTGTGTATATATACCTCATTTCCAGTATCCACTCATCAGTTGGAGAACATTTAATTTGTTTCCATTCTTATCCAGGATGAATATGATGACCATGAATATTCCTGACCGATGGGGCAGGAAACTGTGTCTTATGGTCATAAATCAAGGAGTTCAATAGCTTGATAATATTGATTTATTTTTAGCTTTTTGAGAATTACACACACTGATTTTTCAAAATGGATATACCAGTGTCACATTCCACTAATGTGAAATGAGGATTCCCTACCCCCACCCCATTCCTGCATTTATTGTTGGGTGGTTGTTGATCTTGCTCATTTTGACTTCTCCAAGTTGTTTTACCTTACATCTCTCTAATTACTCATTACAGTGGGCATTTTTGAGTATATTTCTTAACTGTTTTTCATTCTTATTTTGATAATTCCCTGTTCACATCTATAGTCCATATTTATTATGTTTAAGAAGAAACAGAATTACAAATAATATGGTTTCTTTGTGAATATTTTGGGAGTCTGGGCATCCAGGAAACACACAAGCATGTTCCCCCAACAAATTGGCACACCAACATAGTTAACTATATCCACATAAAATCTGAGAAATCTTAAAAAGGAATCTAGACAAAAAAGAACACAGTTAACAATGGCTATTTGGTAGCAGCATTTTTTTTCTGGTGAGCCATGTTTTCTAGAAGCAAACAGAGGCATGATTCCTTTAAGAGAGGTAGGTCTACCTGATTCAGCAGAAGAAAAAAAAAAGGTATGATTTTGAAATAGTGGCTTCCTTTACTGTGCTGCCGACATAAGCTCTGGTTCTTTCAGGAGGCCATGTATTTAAATAGAGTTTGTGATCAGCATTTCACTAACTGTTTAATGGTGTGACACAGACCTGCTGTATAACTTGAACTGGTGTTGTGTACATGGCACACAGAGGCAGTAAACATAACTCTGCTATTTTGGACTGGGCAGAGTGAGCAGGCAAGGCTGTTTTTGTCCTAACCATACCCACTTAGTATATATTTTAAAAAGGGGAATGGTGCTTCTGGTCATAAAATAATTACAGATACACAATAAAGACAGATTCAGATTTAAAATGCTCACACTGTTGGATAAATGTATGTAGGTTTGAGAGAAAGAAAGAAAAAAAAAGAGTATAGACAGTCATAATATATAAGACTAGAGACAGTCATTGGTTAAAGGATTAAAGATAATAAAATAAATATTAAACTTGTAGAAAATGTAATACAGTAAGAAAAATAAGCCACAAAAAGATGGAATATACACAGAGAATCTGGATTATGTATACTATTGTGTTTTCTTTGATTTTTTTGACAGTGAATGAGTTAAGTACAGAAAGACATTTCATCATATGGGTTGCTAAGCTAAACCAGAATGTATATAATCCTGACTTCAGAATTTGGGTCTAAGTATTTGTTGCTTTGCAAAAGATGTTTTTAATTTTGTTTCTACAGAAGATGAGAAAATGAGAACCTATGGATTTCTTCAAG
The DNA here is from genome assembly GCF_018167655.1 of Microtus oregoni. Classification (NCBI taxonomy): domain Eukaryota; kingdom Metazoa; phylum Chordata; class Mammalia; order Rodentia; family Cricetidae; genus Microtus; species Microtus oregoni. The sequence goes on along the minus strand of NW_024544152.1, from coordinate 2,191,505 downwards.
ACTAATGTGGTTTGATGAACCAAGACCGCCCCCCCAAAGGTTGCCATGAACATCTAAAATTACTTTACACAAAAAAAATAGGAAGCAGTTTGGAAAAAATTATGCCCAAATTCACTAAGTGACAGTTTATAAATGTTTGTTTGCATTTAAAGGCAGATATGCTATAGATATCAATACTTTGCATTGATACAGGTTTTGGTTTATTAATGCAAATTTCAGATCAATTTTGTTTTATATATATATATATATGTATATTTCTACACTTGAGTAAGGTATTGTGTTTGTGTAGCTTATTTTAAAATGTAATGCATAATTAAGAAATATATTTCAATAGATAATTATCTATTATAGTCAAGCTTGTAGTCATATTAGGTTATATATATACATATATATATACATATATATATATATATAACCTAAATATATAATAGATATATATTTCAGTTAGATAGAGATTCTTTAAAACTTTCAAAGAAGAACAGAATAAGGTATTTGAAATATTTTATTTACTTACAACTTTTCATGACGTGATACACATCTGCTCCTGGGAGCATCAATCTAATTCAAGAGGATGATGGGCATCAAAGCGGTTCCTCATGGAGTTTGTTAGCCATTTGGGCAAGAAATTGCTTGTTTGACTGGACTTGTAGGACCCACAGAAAAACAACTGCTAAAGCTGCCTAAAGCAGGTAAAATAGTCCTTCAGGGTTTGTGCCTCATCAAAGAGTCTGTCAGATATTCTGTGAGAAACAGAAGAAAGTGACTGACAAACTGCCAATATAGGTGGAGCTGTCTTTGAAATTTCCTGCTTCATAGAAATGTCTGTCAGAAACTATGTGCTGATACGCTGAAGATGGGTGGCACAATGATACAGAAGAACATTGGGTGACTATCCAGGCAGTGAGATGTCTCTGTCAATTCCAGAGTTTTGGAAATTGCTTACAATGCACTTCCTGTTTACTTAGGTAATATTATGTCCTTCTGTAGTCTTGAATGGAGTTGAAAAATACATATAGATTTCCTTAGTTATGATCAAAGATAAAGTAGATGTAAACATTATAAATGTAATTCTTACTTGATACCTATTTTGTTATATGTAATTTTACTATATTAAAGCTAAAATCTTCATTTTCATTTAGACACAAAAGAAGAGATGAGGCAGAATTCTCCAGTGTTTGCTTTAAATACCATTGGTTAAAAAAGAAGCTGTTTTGGGCCTGTGCAGGACAGAACAGAGATAGGTAGGAAAAAATAAACTGAGTGCTGGGTGAAAGAAGGCAGAGTCAGGAGAAGATATGTAGTTGCCTCTGTGGACAGGTGTCTCTGATGGATCCTGATTAAAATTTGACCATAAGCCTTGACCTTGTGGTGATGTGCAGATAAATGTTGATGGGTTAGTGTATGATATAAGAGAAAGCTAGATATATACTTATGCTATTGGCCAAACAGTATTGCAAATAATATGTTTCTTGTGTGATAATTTTGGAAGTCTTGGAGGTTGGGAAATGCACAAACAGCCTCCCCCAACACTTAAGCAAACTCAACCTTATAAAAATAGGAAGACATAAAACCTCCCTTTGGCTTTATACATGAGCAGTAAAACATGGGCCAAAAAGTCAGAAACTTTAGTTTAGAAGAAAAACTATTACATAGCATGTATATTTCAAGATTGCTAAAGAGATGGTGGTAAATATTCTCTATATCAAGAAGAGGACCAGAAAAACTGATAAATATTTGAGATGATGAATATATTAATTAAATTTATTTAGTCATTCCAAAATGTATATGGGTAGCAAATATCACAGTGTAATTCAGGAAAATATGCATTGGTTGTTTGTCAATTAAATTCAAAATTTTTTAATTGCAAGTGAAAGATAGAGGGAGATAGGAAGCAAACCTCTAACCCATTCAAAGTCACCAAATTTTATATTGATCTTATTTGCTAAAGTATCCTCAATCATTTTTAAAAATCTTCTATGGCTGCATTCCAACTTTCTTCTATCTTTGCATCAAAGTGGTGAACATGACATTTTGAAGGTAATCACTGTTTAGCTTTTCTATATAACTATATTAATCTGCTTTTTTGCTGTAAGTTTTAAACTTCTTTTATTGGCAATTGCCAAAAGAAGATTAAACCCTGTTCATTATTTCTTTGCTATTTTGAGAAAAAAATAAGTTTAAATGGTGCATTAGAATTTCACAACTATACTTTCATATTATCAGGGTAAGATTATTTATAAAAAACAAGTAGCAAAATGCTTAGTGATAACAACTCAGTAACTAGTGAAGAAGTGTCTCTGCACTTTTCTTAGATATAAAATTAGGGCCTTAGATTTCATGTACTGTTGAGCCTACCTTCTTAAATTTCATTGTGATTTTTCTGGAATATATATATATATATATATATATATATATATATATATAATTATGCAATAAAGTTGATAATATATTTCTGAAAAATCTGGGACAGTGACTGGCCACTAGAGAATAAATACATTGCTGCACTAAATATTAAAGGAACTATACAGTTCAGACACTTCCCATCAATAATATATTTTAAGAAATCCATAGCGAGGTGATTTCATTCTTAGGTAAACACCAGAATATATTCATACAAAATAAAAAACAATGAAAATATGTCATGATTGATATTCCTCTTGGGAGTATGGCACAGCAAAATGGTAGATTATAAAATTTGTTTCTAAGCATGATTTCACTTTAAAATTATGACAAAAGTATATTATCCTAGATAGCAATCATTAATACAGTTGGTTACTCTTATTTTTAAGCATAGTTACTTAATTACATGCACTGTTCTTATGAGTACAGGAGAGCGTATTTTCTATCATAGTATCTTAGAGTAACATATTGCATTGTGACAATAGGATGGCTGAGACCTTAATAGGTGATAAGAACTTTCCAGTCCCATTATAATTTTCTAGCATCAGCATTATATATTTGGCTGCAAGGAACTGAAACTTTATTATAAGATATATGACTGTAGTTTACTTTCAGAACTATATGATTCTTTTTTCTCAGAAAAATCTATTTATATCCTTCCACATAAGTAAGTGTTTCTGCTTGGAGATTCATATAAAAATAATAAGATCCTATATTATGATGAGTTTTTTCCTTATATCAGCAAATTGTAGGGTGTTTTATATACATTGCCAAGATTGATGCCTAAATACCTTTAAAGGCAAAAGTTTCAATTTTCATACTATGAAAGTTTAGAGAAGTGAGTCTTCCAAAATATTCTGGTTAATAAGATGAAAAGCTAAAAGGAAAAAGCCTTACCAGCTGAAGCATTTTATGACATGATGTTTTCTGCATTTCAAATTAAAGTGATACTGGTAAATTTCTAACAAATGATGCCCAAGACAACAGAACTCAGAAAATGTTGTCTCGACATTGTAAGCTGGAAATAATTATTTAGATAACAAGATATTCATTTTTAACCATAAAATTGAAACAACAGACATCGTCAAGAGTATCACGTTTTGGTATGGGAAAAAGACTTAGCATATTCATTGTGTCTACAAATGCATATTAAATTTTGTGGCATGGTAAAATAATTTTGAGGTCTCATATATCTTCACTACATCTCTCTGTCAAATGAAGGAGATATCAAAGAAGACAAACACCAGTAATAAATAATAGAAAATTATTGCACAATTAGTATACACGAAGGAATATTTCATTGCTGAATCCATTTTTGACTGGAAAGTTATGAAAGATTATAGAAAAAAAGCTTGTAGATATAGGAAGAAAGGGACAGCTATTGGTAGATCTAAAACAACCAGGTGATTTAAATACATCAATATGAATTAAAAATCTGAATACTGTCTAGGAGCTGATCATTTAGCACCAGAATGGCATTGTGTCAAATGTGGATTTATTAAAAGAAATAATGAAATGCCATTTACATGCATGAAGTAAACATGAAGGTAATTTTGGTAAGAAAACAAACATGATCAGAAATTCAGGACTTCTGTAAGAAATGACATTTTATCCTGTTATTTGAATTTATTTATAGGTTTACAATTTGAAAAATTTAAATAAACACACCAAATTGTGCTCATTTGATATTCTTTAAATAATACATCAAAGCTAGATAAATATCCAATTTTTTTTAAATTTATAAGTGTCTTACACATGCACTATATATGTCTATATGTATGTATGCATGTATGTATTATGAATATATATGTAAATATATATTCATATATAGAGAAACTTTACTAGTGGTAGAAATTTAATAGTAATAAGTAGGAAATGGAAATTTATTCCTGGGGTCACATTGAAAAGAGGGGCAAAATATCCAGTGACTGTCTCAATCCGTCTTTTGGATCATGACATGAGGTAATTGCTATCTGTTATCTTGTTTTCAGAAATGGGTCACAGCTTTTGTCTCAATAAGCCAGGTTTGGCCAAATATATTCAATAAATAAATTAAACAGTCAAATTTGTATTAAGAAGCAAAAAAAAATCAGATCTATTCAATGGGGAAACAGACAAAAGATTCCAATAAAACCCCCAATTCCATCTTCTTGAATTTCATTAGTAAGTATGAATCTTACAAAAATATAATTTAGATAATTTCATATTGTCTTATTATCTATTAAATATAAAAAAACCGTGCTTAAAGTGGTTGATTACAATGAAAGAACTTTAGACTGTTCATACACATAGTATATATGAACCTATGTTATATCATACATTTCATAGATATCCTTATAATAATTTGCCCTTCAAGAAACCTTGATTTGTGTGTGTGTGTGTGTGTGTGTGTGTGTGTGTGTGTGTGTGTGTACAAATGCAGACCACTGGATCCATTTAGTGGTTTTTATTTATATGTGCACTACTTGAGATCTGAGAGGTAGTGGGGGATACACAGTAGGAACTGAAGGTAGTAGAAAGTAGGATAGAAATGATAGGAACCTCTAGATGGTTTCATGAAGATATAAACTTTTTCTGCGCATTTTGAGTATTTATTGAGTCTCCAGTCAACCATTAACATCCCTGTAGAAATCATATCAAAGTGTTGGGAACTGTGTTCTCATTCTTTTAAGTTTAAAAGACTTCAGTTGAAGGAGGTAAGACGAAAACACCCATTAAAATGTCCAAAAGGTAAGTATTTCACTCTGAGATCCCTATTTGAACATGGCATTTCTTTTGGCATTTTATTTTCTATCCTATTTCTAAACATCTAAAACTGAGTTTTGACCTTGGTTTTATAGCTCTCCTGATTTCTCCCTGACTTTCTCATGTGGTGCAATATCTTTATAAAGAGACCTTTATCTTCAATATGAGGATCATATTTCATGTGTAACTTCTGCAAAAAAATGTAGCAATGTCTTAAGAGGAATTATTTGTTGTAGTACATAAGTACAAACACTCTTAAAATAGAGATGTCCCTATTTGGTGGAATCTTCAAAAGCAGTGTTGCCACCTGCTTCTTACAGAGCCAGTAAGTATTGTTATTAGTGAAGGTTTTACTCTCAAAAGAAAGCACAAAGATGGAAATTATGGAATATAAAGGTTTTTATGAATTATTAAGTAGATTTTGTATAATGTATTTCAGCAAATGTGAAAAAAGCATGGAAAATTAACTTTTTCTTCATATTAAAATCAAGTTTCCTAGAAAACTTAATATAACAAACATAAATTTTTACCCAAAACTTTCTATTTAAAAATGTTTATTTTATGTCATCTTTAGATTGGGGTTAAATCTTTATCACAGGATACCTATGTGGAAGAGATGCTTCTCATAAAATATCTTGCTCTTCAAACAGCATGAAAATTTTTGATAAAGATTTTAAACCTTTAAAAATTTGATAATCATCCATATAATTTAATTTCACAGTTTTCTTAACCTCTATTAATGTAAAAATTCTTTGAACTTTAAGATTAGTAATGTACAAACAATAAATATCTTATATCCATTCATCATACTGCATAACATAATCCCCACTATTTTAGAAATATATCTATGCCTCATTCCATTCCTTTGACTTTTAGCTAAATTAGATTAAATTTCAAGAAAAAATATGAAATTGGTATTATGTCGTATTTTAAAGAAAAACATTAACATCTTTATAATGGAAACATGTTGGGACAACATTTATCCAGTATCATTTTAGAAAGATTTTATTTATCTAACCCAGCTCAGTTATCTAGAGGACACAAAGTAAATCCATTATGGTATGATTTATTTATTAAACATTAAGTTTAATTTTATGCATCATATATAGATTGAATGTATAATGTTTTAGAAATTATGCCAAGAAAAATTTTACTCTATAGATTTTTAAATAACTTAGCTATTTTATATGCATGGGTGAATGATTGTATACTAGAGATAGTGTAGCCTATAAGGGTATGCATTCCTGAAGAATATTAACTATCTCTCCCCTAGATGTCATAAATTACAAATAGATAATTAGATAGAAGTTGGGCTTAATAAGTTCCTCCCTCACGTATTCTGGGATTTTGGATGATTTGGTCAAGTGAAGACTTTGTGCATATGCTCACAACTTTTGTAACTTCATGCTTGCATTGACACATTTTCATATCAGCAAATACTGTTTCATTGCCCAATCTACTATCTTTAGCTTTTCGGGACTTTATACTCCTCCTACTATGACCCTTCAGGCTCACATATAAATATTGCATTTTAGATGTTCCATGTAGCACTTGTAATATATAGTTTCTTATTCTCTGAAAATTAACCAATTGTGAATTTCTGTAAAAATCATCATCTGCTATATAAAAGGAGTTTTTTGATGAGTACTGAAGGATCCATGTAATAATATATGGACAGAAAGAATTTATTGTACCATTTATTACTGTATATTTAATTTTATATGGTGAGATTATAATTAACACTCCCATTGATTTTTTACTGTTTTTTTGAGCTATAAATTTTTCTCTGCTCCCCTCCCTTTCTCTCCCCTCTCCTTCAGCCTTGTCTCATTGTCCCCTAGCTCCCAATTTACTCAGGTGATATTGTATTTTTCTACATGTAGATTAGACCCATGCATGTCTCTCTTAGGGCCCTCATTGTTGTCTAGGTTCTCTGACATTGTGAACTGTAGGGTACTTTTCTTTGTTTTATATCTAAAAGCCACTTAAAAGTCACTACACATTTTTTTTCTTTCTGGGTCTGGGCTACCTCACTCAATATGATGTTTTCTAGATCCATCAATTTACCTGTAAATTTCAAGATGTCATTTTTTTCTGCTGTGTAGTACTCCATTTTATAAGTCTGCCATATTTTCCTTATCCATTTTTGGTCAAGGGGCATTTAGGTTGTTTTCACATTCTGGATATGACAAACAATGCTTCTGTGAATATAGTTGAACACATATCCTTGTGGTATGATTGAGCATCCTTTGTATACATACCCAAAAGTGGTATTGCTAGGTTTTGAGGAAGGCTGTGTCCTAATTTTATGAGAACTTGCCATAGAGATATCCATAAGGGACTGTACCAGTTTGCACTCCCACCAGCAATGCAGGAGTTTTCCTTTTACCTCACATCCTACCCAGCATAAGTTGTCATCAGTGTTTTTGATCTTGGCCATTCTTACATGTAAAAGATGAACTCTCAGTATTGTTTTGATTTGAATTTCTCTGATGGCTAAGGATGTTGATAATTCCCTTAAGTGTCTTTCAGCCATTTTAGATTCTTCTGTTGAGAGTTCTCTGCTTAGGTCCATACTCCAGTTTTTATTGGATTATTTGTTATTTTGATGACCAAATTCTTGAGTTCTTTGTATATTTAAGAGACCAATCCTCTGTCTGATATAGGGTTAATAAACATATTTCGCAATTCTGTAGGCTGCTCTTTTGTGTTGTTAACCATGTCCTTTGCTTTACAGAATATTTTCAGTTTCAGGAGGTCCCTTACTTGTTTCTATCACTGGCTATGCCACTGGGGTTATATTTAGGAAGTGATCTCTTGTGTCAATGCATTTAAGTGTATTTTCCACTTTCTCTTCTATGAGGTTCATTGTGGTTGGCTTTATGTTGAGGTCCTTGTTCCATTTATACTTAAGTTTTGTGCATAGTGATAGATATGGGTCTATTTTCATTTTTCTACATGTTGATATCCAGTTATGCCAGCACCATTTCTTAAATATGCTTTCTTTTTTTGTTGTAAGGAGAGCAGTGGCCCTTTGTTTGTTCCAGCAAGCCAGCTAGCTTATACCCAAAATAATCATACAGAAACTGTATTCATTTAAAACTGTCTGGACCATTAGCTCTAACTTCTGATTGGCTAATTATTACATCTTAATTTAACCCATTTATATTAATCTGTGTATCGCCACGTAACTGTGGTTTACTGGCAAGATTCTAACCAGTATCCATCTCAGGCAGGAGATACATAGCATCTGCTACTCTGCCCTTCCTCCCAGCATTCAGTTCTGTCTACTTTGCCTAACTAAGTTCTGTCCTATCAACTAGGCCAAGGTAGTTTCTTTATTCATTATCCAATGAAAGCAACACACAAACAGAAGGAACTCCTATACCATTTTCCCTTTTCTGTTTAAACAAAAAAGACTTAACTTTAGCATAGTAAAATTACATATAACAAAGTAGTTATCAAGCAAGAATTAGAGTTGCAATATTTATATCTACTTTATCTTTTATTATAACTAAGGAAAATTATAACTATAACTTTAAATTCTTCAACTCCATCAATGACTCCAGAAGGATATAATATTACTTAAGGAAATAGGAAGTGCATTGTAAGCAACTTCTAAAACTCTAGAATTGACAGAGACTCACTGCCTGGACAGTCACCCAATGTTCTTCTGTACTGTTGGGGCATCTATCTTCAGCCTACAGGCCCACCATATCCAGCAGACATTTCCATGAAGCAGGAAATTTTAAAGACAGTTCAGTCACTTTCTTCTGTGTCCTATAGAATATCCCTCAGACTCTTTCATAAAACAGGAACCCTGAAGGATAATCTCACCTTTAGGCAAGATTAGCAGGCTTCTCTCTTCATGTTCTTCATGTCCAGTTTATGCATCAGTACATGCAAGAGCAGTTTCTTGCCCAAATGGCTAACCCACTCCATAAGATGCCTCTTTGATACCCATCTTCCTCTTGAAGTAGATTGGTGCCACCAGGAGCAGATATGTCTCATTGTTATGAAAAGCCCTAAGTTATTAAAACATTTTAAGTGCCATATTCTGTAGTCTTTGAAAGATATGAAAAATGATTATCTAACTGAAATATATCTCTATGCATATCTAGAAAATCTAACTAACATGACTGCAAGCTTATCCATTAGCAACCTATATTTTCTAATTATACATTACATTTTTAAATGAACTACACGATCAAAATACCTTAATCAAGAGCAGAAATATACGTATAACAAGATTGACCATCAAAGCCATGACTTTAACCCTACCCATATTGCTTAACAAATTAAAGAAACATCTGGTCAGAAACAGTGAGAGAGATACAGTAAAGAGAGATTCAAAGATGAGAAAACCTCTAAATGGTTTAGAGTGTGTTAAAAAAATATGTGCAAGCTTGAAAGAAAAAGGTAAAGTCCTTAAAAGAAAAAAAGAGAGTAGTTGGGTGTGGTGGTACACACCTTTAATCCCAACATTTGGGACGTAGAAGCAAACAGACCTCTGTTAATTCAAGCTGTGTTGGTGCACAATTTTAATCCCAGCACTTGGGAGGTTGTGGATGCAGTCTGAGTTAAGAAAAATCAGATTTCATCAAGGAAGACCACCTGAGAAATCTCCAGTAGGAACAGAAGACCCAGATGGCTGAGTTCTACATTCAAAACATATTCAAGACTGATATCTGAGATGATCAAGACTCATAGGAAACTCTAGTCAGGACTTAATCATAATTCTAAATTTTCTTTAGGTCCCCATAAGATTATCAGTGCCTCCAACCAGCAGGAAGTAGCCTGGAATACTATGCCCACTTTTCCAAAAAATGGACCACAGATACTTTCCTTATTAAAAAAAAAGAAGAAGAAGAGGGAGAAATGGTGTGGAACAATTCTATATCCTGTCAATTATGTTTTAAATAAATGCTGATTGGCCAGTAGCCAGGCAGGACGCATAGGCGGGACAACCAGACAGGAAGTAGAGGTGGGTCAATGAGAACAGGAGTATTCTGGGAATAAGGAAGCTCTTCGTCCAGTCCTGTTTAGACAATGAAGAAGCAGAATGTGACCTACCCCACTGAGAAAGGTACCAAGCAATGTGGCTAACATATTTAAGAATAATGGGTTACAATTAAAAAATGGGGTACTGAACTTAACAGAGAATTCTAAACAGAAGAAATTCAAATAACCAAAAGACACTTAAGGTCATGCTCAACCTCCATAGTGATCAGGTAAATGCAAATCAAAACAACTTTGAGATAAGGTCTTACACCTGTCAGAATAGCTAAAATCAAAAGCACCAATGATAGCCTATGCTGAAGAGCATGTGGAATAATGGGAACACTCATCCATTGTTGATGGGAATGCAAACGTGTGCAACCACTCTGGAAATCAGTGTGGCAGTTTCTCAGTAAACTGGGAGTCAACCTACCTCAGGATCCAGCAATTCTTGGGAATATACCCAAGAGATGACCACTCATACTACAAAAGCATTTGTTCAACTATGTTCATAGCAGCATTATTTGTAATAGCCAGAAACTGGAAACAACCTAGGTGCCCCTCAACACAAGAATAGATAAAGAAGGTATGGCAAATATACACATTAAACTTCTACTCAGCGGTAAAAAAACAATTACATCTTGAATTTTGTATGTAAATGGATGGAAATAGAAAACACTATCCTGAGTGAGATAACCCAGACCCAAAAAGAGGAATATGGTATGTACTCACTCATAAGTGGATTCTAGCCATAAACAGAGGACATTGAGCCTATAGTTCATGATCCTAGAGAAACTAAATAAGAAGGTGAACCCAACGAAAAACATATATTTATCCTCCTGGATATTGGAAGTCAACAAGATCGCCATGCAAAAATTGGGAGCATGGGGGTAGGGGTGTTGGAGGGATGGGGAGATAGGGAGAGAGAATGGAGAGGAGAGGATTGGGGAGAGCTTGGGGGAATGAGATGGTTGAGATGGAGGAAGTGTCAATATGGGAGCAGGGAAGAAGATATCTTAACTAAGGGAACTATTTTAGGGTTGGCAAGAGACTTGGCTCTAGAGGGGTTCCCAGGTGTCCACGGGGATTTCTCCAGCTAGGTCCTTGGGCAGCAGAGGAGAGGGTGCCTGATCTGGCCTTCTCCCATAGCCACACTGATGAATATTTTGCATATCACCATAGAACCTTCATCTGGCAATGGATGGAGATAGAGACAGAGAACCACACTGGAGCACTGGACTGAGCTCCCAAGTCCCAGATGAAGAGCAGAAGGAGGGAGAACATGAGCAAGGAAGTCAGATCCACGAGGGGTGCATCCACCCACTGAGACTGTGTGACTGATCTAATGGGAGCTCACCAAGCCTAGCTGGACTGGGACTGATAGAGCATGTGATCAAACTGGGCTCTCTGAATGTGGCTGGCTATGAGGGAAGACTGAGAATCCAATGATAATGACAGCAGGTTTTGATTCTACTGCATGTACTGACTTTTTGGGAGCCTAGTCTCTTTGGATGCACACCTATTTTGTTGATTTTTGCAAAGAACCAACTCTTTGTCTTATTGATTGTTTCTGCCTATTTTTAATCAAGTTCAAGTCTTTCGTTTTTGTATTTTATTTAATGGTTAATATTCACATATCAGTGAATAAACAACATTTTCTTTTTTCTGATATGAGTTTCCTCACTCAGGATTTTTTTTCTAGTTCCATTCCTTTGCAAACTTCATGATATCATGTTTAATGTATTTGTTTTATATCCTGACCCCAATTTCATTCTCTTCTGTCTTCCCAGTTCCTCACCTCTACTCCCTGCCACATCCACTCCTTCTCAATTTCTATTGAGAAAAAGTCAAGACTCCAATGGATATCAAAAAACATGGCACATCAACGTGCAACAAGAATAAGAACCTTCCTTGTATTAAGCCTGGCAATACATACGAATATGAGTAATAGAGTCCCATAAGCCAGGAAAAGAGTCAAGGACAGCTCATGCTTCCACTCTTTAGCCTCTCACAAGAAGACCAATCTTCACAGTTGTCACATCTATGAAGAGGTCCTAGGTTAATCCCTTGCAGCCTGTCTGGTTGGTGATCCAGTCTCTGTGAGCACCTATGATCCCAGATTAGTTGATTCTGTGGATTTTCTCATGATGTCCTTGACCACTCTGTCTCCTACAATCCTTCATTCCTCTTCAGATGGATTCCCTGAGTTCTGCCTAATGTTTAGCTGTGGGACTTCCCATCAGTGTCTATCAACTGATTGCTGGATTAAGGTTTTCTGTTGATAATTGGGCTAGGCAGCAATCTAATAGTATAACAAAATATTGTTAGGCATTATTACATTTACTTTATTCTTTTCCAGTCATGTTTGGTTCTCTCCTAGGTCCCCAGGCTGTCCAGCCTCTGGGTTCTGTTACTCCTTGCAAAGTCAAATGTTGGCATGGGTCTGAGTCTGTCATTAGTTTACTACTGCCAGAATCTCTGTGCCACCCTTATCCTAGTATAGGACAAGGACAGATTGTAGTTCAAAGGATAGTTTTTGGTGTCCTAGTTCCTCCACTAGAAGTCTTGCTTATTTACAACAGATGGCCAGTTCAAGCTACTATCCCCTATTTCTAGAAACCATATATGGTGTCATACTTGTAGATTTTGGGGAGTTTCTTTTGCACCAGCTTTTTTCCATACCCTAAAATGCCTTCCATTTCTAGTCACCTCTTTAATTACTCTCAGGACATATCCCCAACCTAAGGCCTCATGTTCCCATCTCCATCAAACCCTAGTCCAGCAAAAAAAAACAAAAAAACAAAAAACAACTATTTTCCCTTTCCAGGAAGATCTGACTATGCATATTTCTTGAGATACCATCATTTCATAGCCTCTCTGAGTCTATGGGTTATAGCATAGTTATCCTTTACTTTACAGCTAATATCCACTTATATGTGGGTATGGTCCATGTTTTCCTTCCTGGGTCTAGTGTTCCTCACTCAGGATGATTTTTTTTCTAGTTCCATTCAATTTCATGATATCATTGTTTTTTTAAAAGATGAGTAATACTCCATTTTGTAAATGCAATACATTTTCTTTATTCATTTTTCAGTTGAGTGATGTCTAGCTTCTTTCCAGGTTTCCATTGAGAAATTGAGTTCATAGATATTGAGAGATATCAATGGCAAATGATTGCATACATACATATATAATATATTAATTATATATAATGATTTTACGTATACAATTATATGCATATAATGATTATATAAATGCATATCACACAATACTGTATTTGTTCTTTGGTAATTTCACATCATGCATCTGAATCCTGCTCATCTCTCTGTCCCCTATTATCCACTCTTCACCCCTGCAGCATTCCCCCCAATGAATCCCCTCGAATTTATTAAAAACAAACCAAAACATACAGCAAAAACACACTGACTCTCCCATTTTTACTCTTTCTCTGACACCTCCTAATTTGTCCTAGGGGCACTGAGAGTTGTGGCCTGTCATGCAACCCCTTTTGTCCAATCACCCACAACTGTTCGTTGTAATGAGTTATTGGTCTGGCTCATGGTCTCTTGCTCCTGTCACACCATCTTCATTGGACCCTCACTAAAGCTCCTCTTGGACATCCTGCTGTTGCTCTGAATCATAGGGATCCTGCAGCTATAGTTCAGCAGGAGCAGTCCCTTCACACAATCCAGTAGGTCATAGATTGAGTAGATATTAGGGTCATTCAAAACAATGCAGAGGATGTGGGTCTGAGTGATAACTGATTTGGTCAGTCTGCTACTGGGAACATCCCTCAAGCAAAGGACAATACTAGTCCTCCTAGGCCCACATCACTGGGGCCAGCTCCACCATTTCCATGATGAGGAATGGGGACATCTCTCCTGAGTATAAGGCACAGTTTTCCAGGAAGGACTAGATGGGCTCAACAAGCACTTCCAGTTTCAATGCTCCTAGTTCCCATGGCCCCATATGGTTACACAGACCATGGATAAAAATACAGACCCCAGCTGCAGGATGACTACCAACCTAGATATAGCCAGCAGCAGCTAAGTTCTGGACATCACCATATGGCCAGGTGGCAGCACGGCCCTCGGAAACTAATATGGTAATGCCCCAGGCTTTATTTATTTGCATGGTCTTCTGTAGGAATAGACGCTACAGACATCAACATAGACCTTGGCTGTGGTAGGGCCCAGTCATCACCATGGCCCCAGGTGGCAGTACAGACTCTCAGAAACCAACATATGAATCAGGTGACTCACTAGACTCCAGGCATTCATATGGCCTTCAGTGGTTACTGAAGACAGAGACTTCAATAAGGACTCTGGCTTATGTAGGGCCACAGACAAAGACATGTCCCTTGGCAGTAGATCAGTTGTGGATATCATCATGGCCCCAGGTGGAAGCAAAGGCCAACAGGCCATTCAGACCAACTTGGCACAAGCAGTGGCATCGTGTCTTTTGCTGTTTTCCTTATTCAACTCACAGTTAGAAACTCACCGTTTGGAACTATATGAGTATAGTTTCTGACAATCCTAGTAGACACCATCTCACATTGAACTAGATGTTTCTCTGTCTCTTACAATCCCCCTCTTCCCCAATATTTCCTAAACCCTTGGTGCTGGACTAATAGTGTAGATATATCCATTGGGACTGAGATCTCAAACTATGCACTTTGATTGGGTATATCATTCCTTAATAGTTTCTTCCATTTCAAAGAGATGTTTCCTTGAGAATAGATGAGTCATACATTTATCTTTTGGCTTAAGAAGAGATATTTAGAGTGCAGTTATGGGGTATGCCAATTTGGTAAAGTGACAGTTGTAGGTTCTCCTCTAGAACCATGACTTCACTAGCTTTGGATAACCATTTCATCAAATCGTAACATTTACATTTGATACTTACATTTAAAGGAATAGAACAATATGATTGAAATAAATCCCATTGTTCTCAGATCATACTGAGTAAGGAGCCTGCTTGTTTCATGGGGTGGCCCAGAAAGCATCTTTGAGAACTACTAATTATACAGTTATTTACAGGACATTCATCATAGAAGTTCAATTAAGGTTCATAAATCTATGATATGTTTTTGATTGAGATTGTAAAGTGGTCTAGAATATGTATGTATTCACAGATACTTCATTTTCATATTTAAGAATGTAGGTAAATTAAAATTCAATTGGATAACAAGTGGCACTGATACTTGTTGAAATAGGAGCAGTGGGCTGTGTCCCCGGCACCCGGCCACCCACATGGCTAGCTTTACCCAAAATAATTACACAGAAACTGTATTCTTTTAAACACCGCTTGGCCCATTATATCTAGCCTTTTCTTGGCTAACTCTCGCACCTGGACTAGCCTATTTCTAATAATCTGCTGTAGCCCCACGGGGTGCACTTACCAGGAAAGATCTTAACCTGCGTCTGTCTGGAGTGGGAGAAACATGGCGAATCACTGACTCAGCTTCTCTCTCCCAGTATTCTGTTCTGTTTACTCCTCCCACCTATGTTTTAACCTATGAGGGCCAAGCAGTTTCTTTATTGCTTAACCAATTAAATCAACAGATTGATATATGACACTCCCACATCAGATACTAATGTAAACTTTGTAAACTTTTTTTCTGAATCCATTATTCCATTGGTTTATAAGAAAACATGCTAGAGGAAAGACAATACAGTGTCTGAGAAAAATGTTCACAATTGTGAGATACTAATATATATTAGACCTACACTTGATAACAAAAATGACAGAAGGAAAAAGATTAGCTTCTTTAATAAATTTTACAATTCCATTTAAAGCTCCTGCATTTAAAATACAGTTGGTAAAGTATTATTATGAAGTAACAGAAATATCAATAAACTTAGTACAGTGAGAATGTTAACACCATATAGTGTAATTAAAATAATTCACCAGGAAAGTTTTTAGAATAAAACAACAACCAGAAAATTTAACCTATACAGGAGTGAATTAATATACTAATCCTTTTGAAATACATACAGAAAAGGAGAATACACATGCAATTAATATAGAGAAAATGAGATATAATAATATTTTCTTTTGTAGTTTTGTGGAAAAAATTATGAAACCATTCACATTCAAGAAAGAGAAAAATCAGATTAACATACATGAGGTTGTTTTAAATATTTTGGAAGCATTTATTTGACCTTTTAAAATTGCTAATTCTTTAAAATTGAAAATATATCAGTAAAAATTAATGAAACATAGGCAGGTAATATTAGTCCATAGATTAGGGAACTTGCTATAAAACACGATGATCCGCATTGTACTAGATTATGAATGCATGAACATCTGAATGCAATAGTGTAGAAGAAGAAAAAAAATCCCTCATGCTATATTGTGACCTCCAGTTTCATGGTATTGCATGTATACATACACAAAGACATACCCAAAATATGTAAGGACAAAAAGCATTGCTCAAACTTGTATATAACTGTCTTATCAGAGAACACTGAAGGAATAAATAATATTTTTATAAAGAACACGAGTTTATTTTATTTTATGTATGCTTGCTTGAATGTGTGTATGTGTACCGCATGTGTGCCTGAGGAGGTAAGAGAGTGAACACCTAGAATTGGAGTAACAGATAGTTATGTCACCATTTTTGTGTAGGAAATCAAATGTAAAACACCCGTGTAAGCATTACAGCTTTGAGGGGAAAGGTTTTCCCAGTGAAAGTGTCACAGCTCTGAGGAAAAATGATTCTACCATGCAATTGTTGTAGCTCTGAAGGGAAAGCTTTTCTGGAAGCTGGGAGCCACAATCAAGAAATTTATTGGTAAAGACAAAAGTAGGTGGCTGTCTCTGCGTGGGCAGGAAGTAGCAAAAAAAATGAGAGAGGCTTAATATAGGATTTCCTGGGAGATAGAGCTTTTTCAGGAACAGCTGGAATTGTATCATGAGGCAAACTCACGGATTAGTGGGATTCTGTGGCCTGTTCTGCAAGTCAAAGTTTTGCTGCCTGTGTCTTGAGGGATTGGAAAGGCTATAAAAATCTTTAGAATAGTCTGAAGAGTGGGGTCTTGCCACTTGCCTACCTTGAGAGGCTCAAATATCTGTACTTGTGAGGGCCATTCTCATTCAAATCGCTATGAACAATAAAGAGCTTAGTCACCTTTTTCAACTCTTTTCCTGCTGAGTTCCAGGTTCACAATGGCTGGAATATCCATATCATAACAGCATAACATAAATCGTAACCCATTTGGCAAAGTTTAACTCTGCCAGTGTTTTCCTGTTACCAGGCTTCCCACTGCCTCTGAAGACACAGAGAATGGGAGGGTCTTGGCTTCTTTGTTTGTTTGTATGTATTTTCAGTTTGTAGGGCCTGGTATGCTTTATGGTCTTTATTTGCTAATTTAATCCTGCTTACCCCACTTCAATTATATAATTATATGCTATTTGCATTATCACAGTCATGCTAGATACACACAAAGAGAACTAAGAGACCTTTCAATTTCATCACAGAAGACACTCCAGAACAGTTTAAAAATTCTATTTTTCTTACTCTTCATACTGGATCATGCATTATATAGGGACGTTTTAAATGCTAAAAATAGGATATAATGTTGAGAGACAAAAATATTATTTGAAAATTCAAAACATGTATGAATGCATTTTCTTACATATAACCACGACCATACATTATGTTTCTACTATACATACTATTAAAGTAAGTAATGCCATTGACCCTCCTGTTACAAATTACTTAGATTTATAAAAATACTTTATAAACTGAATACAGTTTGATTAATTTCTGGAAATGGATAACATGAAAAAACATGAACCAAGTAATCAAATATCATGTAGGTCATGGTCCCATTTAATACATAAAACAATGATCTTTTCAATAGGGACAGAACAAAAGCAAAAACCGTCACTGATGTAACTGAGAAGAAAATATCTGAAACTTCTGATGGGAGACACATTTGCAATCAAAATTCCTACATGTTTGTGAAATTAACCTAATGTATAATAAAATTAATAGTAAAGAGTAAATGGTATATGAAAGTAAAGGTATTATTTATTGAACTTTGCATTCTTGTTTAAAATGAAGAATTTATATAGACAGTACAAAATTAATAGTTTACTATTCACATTGAGTTTGGAATAGTCACCGCAATCAAAGTAACTGATTGTTAATGTTTTTTTATTGTGTGAAGTTATACTTTTCTATGTTTCAAATTTTAAATATAAAATAGAGAATCATAAATTTTTGGTATTTTGTAATTATATTGCTTATGGCTGTTTTTATAAATAAGCAAATTTTATGCCTCTAGATTTGCACTTATGTCCTCCTAGCCTCATGTTACAGTAACCACATTAATTTTAAATTGTTACATACATTATTTGCTCCCTTTCCTACCACAGAAACTATTATAAAAACCATATGGAAGAAGCTTTGTATAGTATAAAATGACATGTTATAAACTGGAACATACAGAACAAGATATTTTTCACATAAAAAATAGACAATTCGACTTATAGAGTATGGAATGAAAAAGCAGATTCTATGAAAATTGTTACCTGGTTGATTACCAAAGGAACACCACAGCAGTGGAGAGGATGGATGCCCCTTCTCAAAAGAATGAAAACACACAGACAAAACAAAAAAATGCATATGAAGTCAAGTATGCAGGGTCTAGAGATGATCTGTAAACAGATCACAGAACAAATATAAATGACTTCAGTAAGGAATTACTTGGTAACTACAGATATACAAAACAGGTGGGAATGCCTTAAATATAGTATATGAAAATTAAATATAAGAATCACAATGGGTCTTGTATGTGACAGGAAATATGTTGAAGTTTGTTTAAGGTAGTGGGAAGATTCTATATGATTAAAAATAGTGAAGGAAAAGTGAATTTTTTACTTTCTTCTGGAAATGTTCTTGCATATATATATATATATATATATATATATATATATATATATTCTTTCATATATATATATATGTTCTTTCATATATATATATATATATATATATATATATATATATATGAAAGATAAAGATAAATATGTGTGTATCTTAATATTCAGGAACAAATTGAAGCTATACCAGCCTGACTAAAATTAAGTTTTAAATGGGAGACATGACACATAGTTGTGTAAATTTTTGTGTATATGTATCTGGGGTGACTGTGTATGTGTAGTGTGTTGGCATGTATATAGGTGCACATATATACACAAGTATCTGCATCCCAGAGATTGATATCCAAGGTCTTCTTTGATTAATTACTGTCATTCATATATAGGCAAAGTGTATTCATTGAATCTAGAACTCAATCTATTCTAAGTAGCCATCTTGTTTCTAGTTCCCAAATACTGAGTTGACAGGCAAGACACTGTCCCCAACTGTTTTACTATATGGGTTCTGGTTTTCTAGCTCCCATACTAACACTTGTTTATCTATTGCTTCATCTTCTGTCTTAACCATCACTTTCTCAATCATGAGATTGTTGAGATCTTTCCCAGTGTTTTCTAAATTAAGTAGCATTAAACCAGGATGTTAGACAACACTGTCTTCTCAGCAGTCCAAGAGGAAAGCAAGTTCCAGAGCTAGAATCTGAGATCTCATTTAAAAAATCCAAAATTAATAAATAAACAAACTCAGTTGATAAAGCATGTGATATAATTATTTGTTTGGGTTTTATTTATATGATGATCAACTTCTAGACACAAAATTGTCTTTTGAATCATTCATAAATTTAGTATTATTATGCCTCTATTTAATATTATTATGCCTCAGGATTAATGGTCTATTTTTGGTGTGCTTTGCATTATATTTACAGTATAAACATTGCATGTAATCTTTATTAAGGACATTGAAATAGGATTCATGGGCCAATACAGAATGACTTTTTATATTTAAAATATTTTTCTGGTGCAGTCATTCTTACTAGAATACTTAAACAGTCTTGGACTAAGTAGGGATTTTGATCACATAAAAAATGTATTTCAGCTAAAAAGCACATTTACAAAATAATAGTAACATGTTCTGATTTTGGAAACACTCAGGTAACCATTATTATAATAGTAGGCTGATGAAATTACTTTTCCTCTTCACACACTTTACATTTCTTCTTTTCCTTAACCCAAAATAGCAACAAATCTCTATGTATAATGGTATGTTAAGTTTATTCAATTGATACTGATTTATGAAATAATATTTATGTCAAATCAATATATAGCTATAAAACTGATTAGATACATTTTGCAATGCTCTATTATCTCTATAATATTTTATGATAATAAACTCATTCTTATTTTCAAATATTTTAAATGAAAATAAAGGATTTATGAATAATGGAGTTAAAGAAAAAAGTATCAAACATTAAAAATACCTAGTCAAGTTCATTATGGATAAACTTTTTACAATGTTAATGTAAGTGCAAGTGCAATACCCTAAAACAAATGATGTATTTTGCCTTGGTAGAGATCTCAATTTACCTGAGAAAGTGATCATTTTATTATATTGCAGGGATAAACATGAAAAGCAAGTTTTAATGCTAGATAT
The DNA here is from genome assembly GCF_018167655.1 of Microtus oregoni. NCBI lineage: Eukaryota > Metazoa > Chordata > Mammalia > Rodentia > Cricetidae > Microtus > Microtus oregoni. Next base: position 2,170,828 of record NW_024544152.1, on the reverse strand, counting down.
TGTTGGAAGTGAATTCTGAGTAGGAGTTAAGCACATGTTCTGTGTGCTCTTGGATGACTTGAGTCACTATAATACTATTTTCTGAGCTCAGTTCACCAAGTAGTTCTCTGAATAAAATTGCAAAAATATAGTATATAATTGTTGTTATGCTCAAATTATTTCAAATTGTGTTGAAAGAAATTTATGTGTTCAAAACACGTGGTGCAGCAATACTCAATGCAGTCTCTTCTCTCTCATAAATTTGACAGAATCCAAATAAAATTTGCTGAGTGGGTATACTTTGCTCATATTTATATTTCCTGTGGGTTTCTCCACATAAATGTGTTATCACAGTCAAATAATTTCAAATTTATTGCTTTTACAGCAGTGGAAGCATCTCTACAATTTTTTTTTTGTGGGCTAGTGTATTTTATTCAACTTGTACACAACTGCACATTAATGAAAACTGACACATTTTAGGGAGAAAAGTGCATATATACTGTGAGCCACAGGTTTTGCTATTTTAAAAGTGAGATTTTTGTGGTTCAATGTACAGTGACAAGAAACTATGTAATTCCTAAAATGAATACATAAAACGACAATTCCAGAGTCCACCTTAGGTGTAATCTTTCACTTGACTGTAGGAACAGTCTTCTTAAAGAAATTGAGTTACTGATAACAGAATGTACATCCAAGAACTAAATGCAGTCATAACAGTGGAAAGAGGTATAATGTTCTTAGGTTCAATAAATTGCTAAATGCCTTGTTAAAATGCTAGTTTTGTTTGCATTCTTTCCTCTTGATTGATTACTGAAATATGAAATACTACATTTCTATAAGGAGTTCTGTCTCTCATAACAAAATTACAGGTATCAAAAGGGAAACTTAATCTCTCAGAGAGACTTAGGAATTTTTTTTTCTTCCCCAGGAAGGTATTATAGAACAAAAAAAGCAAAAACAAAAAGTAAAAAAGTTAAATGTGGGAATGGTCAAAGCTAATAGAATGTCAAAGGGTCAGCTGCACCCATGTGTGCAATATAATTAAAATAATGTAAAAATGTCTATTATAAATATTTAAAAGAGTGTATTTTCCAATATTTAAAATCAGAATTAGAGAAGCTATGCAAATAATATTTTCTTGGCTTTGTGGTTGGATTTCATTATTTCCCCAAATTTCTAACACATTTTAACATAATACTTTATTTATTTAGATAGATTTATTACAATTTATTTTTATCTTACCAATTCTGCTACCACCCTTTAATTCTTACCCATTCAGACTACATGCACATGACACCACTTCTGAATTCAGTTAGTTGTGTACATATAATATCCATTGTAGATAAGCAACTTAACAGAGACATGCCCCTGAAGAAAACAATCTCTTCCTCCCCCAATAGAAAACAAGTGCCAATAAATTCTCACTTAGGTATGGGAGCATGTGTGCCCTTCTCTTATCTATAATAGAATACTGACTGACTTGATTTTGTACAAATAACAGAGCTGTTATGTATACATAAGTATAAAAACCCTGTAATGTATAGAAGATACTTATTTTCACCTTTGCCTCCAACCTCCAATTCTGGCTCTTATAATCTTTCTGTCACTTTTTCTGAGATGTTCCATCAGCTTTGCCAGGAAAATCTATATAAATGTCAATTTAGAACTTATTGCTCTACAGTCAAATATTCTTGGCATTTTTCTTAATTTTTTAATTTGTTTCATATGTTCCCCATTCCTTCTCAAACCTTTTTTATAGTTATTATTGTTATACAACACGCATACATATGTATGTATGTGTGTATATACATATATGTATATGTGTGTATGTGTTGTAGGCTATATGCATATGTTTATAATATGTATGCATGATAAATGTATATCATATAATACTATATGCATATATGTAGTATATATATATATATATATATATATATATATATATATATAATTACAACAGTGAGCCCATTTAGGTTAGCTCTTATTGATTTATTGAGTTTAGTGTTGACACCTTGAGATTTTATGATCTATCAAGGTGCTTGTCTTTCAAGAAGTTTAGTTTCCCTGCATTAACAGCCATTGATTGCCTATGGTTCCACAGTTAGTATTAGGGCCTTGTGAAAGTTTCAGTATCTGTATTAGTATGTTGATGGAAGTTGTTATGATTCATATGTTCTTTAGGAAACAATAATGTCAAGAAGACATTATCTTGTAGAAGACATCCATCTTTCTGGCTCATGTACTGTGATGTTCCCTAACCTTAAGGTATGGGAGCTAAATTATAGTTATACAAGTTGGGATTTGCACACCATAGTCACTTGTTCTCTGCATTTTAAGCATTTGTGGATTTCTCTGCTAGCCCCTTTCTTTTGGGAAAAAAGCATATTGGACAAGGGGTGAGAGCTACATGTATCTGTGAATACATGAAGAAATGTCTAGAATACACATAAAATTACATTGATTTAGTAAAAGTGGCAAGACTAGATTATCCTTTAGGTATATGATATGTTCAGTTATGAATAGTTGGCTAAGATTACATTGCCAGATATTATTAATTCCCTCTCATTGACTTGCCATTAAGTACAACTTAAGAGTTCTTGATTGACCCAAGATAATATAGATAATGCAGTTACATCATTGGGGATGTATTGTAGGGGAGGCATTGCTCTGGTTCATCAAGCTTTATATATGGGTAGGATTATAGTTTGCTTTTCTTACTTGACTAGCTGCCATCAATGAGATTTGGGGGATATTTATAGCAGCATTCTTCTAAGTCTTGTGTTTGAAGTGTTTTCAATAGTATAATAATTCATTCAAGTTACATGAGATAGCCAAAAACAGTAGCAATAAACTCTACTTTTTTGTGATTCTCTTGGTTCTCTACCCTAATGAAAGCTTTATATGTAGTTTATTGTTTATGTCATCACCCTTTGTGGCAAGGTAGTAGTTTCCCAATTAGCACCACCCCCCCTTTTTTTACTTCCACCAATTTACAGTAATTCCATCCTACTATGCCCTCCTTGTATTTATAATTTCTTTGTATATAATGTATATTAATGATCTATGAGGTATATAGTCGGAAAAGTTTCTCTTTGACTCTGGGAGCTTCTTCTTATCAAAAGGAACTACTTCCTCTACTCTATAGAAGCTTTTTGTATAATGAGTTCTAATTGTCAGCCTTACTTTTTGAGTGAATTGATACATAGCCAGAAAGTCCTTTCCTATACCTATTTCTTTTATGGTACTATCTATACTTTTTTCAAGACTTTTCAGCAATTAGGTTTCATACTAATATTTTTGGTACCTTTGAAGTTGAACTTTGCACAGAGTAGTAGATTCAGATCCAATAGGAAGACATTCAGTTATCCCAACACAATTTGTAAAACTGCTGTCTTTCCTACAATGTGTATTTGTAGCATCCGTATCAAATATGAGATGGTTCTAATTATGGGCAATATTGCTAAGATATTCTATTTTTCCATTGATTATATGAAGAAAAATCCAACTCATATCCAGTTGCTATGTAGAAATAATAAAACCCAGAGCATAAATTAAGAAAATGGCAGCAATGAAAATAAAACAAAGAATCAATAGATATAAGAGCTGGTATATTGGAAAGATAAACAAAATTGGCGCACCCTTAGCCCAATTAGCCAAAAACAAGAGGAGGCCAAAACTAACAGAATCAGATATGAAAAATGGAAGATTGCCACAGACACCAGTGAGCTTCAGAACATTATAAGGGAATAATTTTCAATACTGTTACTGTGTATTACATATAAAAACTTAAAGGAATTATAAAAATGTCTAGATTCATTTGGACTACCAGAGTTAACAAACCCTAAAACATCAACAACTCAAAGAGACCTATAAAAATTAAGGAGATTACAAACAGTAAACAAATTCTTTAAACTAAAAATACCCCAGGACCAAATAAATTCAGAGCAGAATTCTAACAAACTTTCAACAAAGAAGTACAAGTTTTTCCTCAAAAATTTCCAAAAAAAATTGAAACATAGTAACATCAATCCATTAATTGTAGGTGACTTCAATACCCCAATTTCTCAAATATGTTGGCCATCTTAACAAAAAGTAGAGAAAATTCAGCATTAATAGACATAATTCATCAAATAGACTTAACAGACATCTACAAAACATCCCACTCAAACACCAAAGAATATACATCCTACTGACTTCAGATTGTGATGCAGTTCTTTCAGCTCCTATCCAGCATCATCTCTGCCTGTATGCTGTCATTAGTCTTGCCATAAAAATAATGGCTTAAACCTCTGAAGCCAACCTAAACAAAGTCTTTTTCCTTTAAAAGAGTTACGATGATCTTGAAGTCTCTTCCAAGCAATAAAAAAACAAATTAAGAGAGAAGTTGGTACCAGGTACTGAGATGTTGCTCTGATAAGACTGAACATGCTATTGTTGGGAGGAATGTGGGCTTTGGCATTTTTTTGGTAAGAAAATCAGTAGAATTCATTAAGTTGTGCTTAATGGGTCATACTAGTAGGGTCATGCAAGATATTGAACTGAGGGCCTGGTTCAAGGGATTTCAGAAGAGAAGAAATCTAGTATGTTGTAGGAGTTCTTATACAGCTGAAAAATAATTTCAGTGCTGTGTCAGGATACAAGATCAACTCAAAAAAATAGTAGTCTTCTTATACACAAAGGATAAAGAAGCAGAGAGAAAAAAATCAGAGAATCTTCACCTTTCATAATAGCCACAAATAACATAAAATATCTTGGGGTAACACTAACCATGAAAGTGAAAAAAATATTTGAAAAGAACTTTTATAAGTTTTTGAAAAAAGATATTGAAGGAAATACCAGAAAATAGCAACATCTCCCATGCTCTTGGACATGAAGGATCAACATGTTAAAAATATGCAATTCCACCAAAAGCAATCTATAGATTTAATGCAATCCCCATCAAAATCCCAACACAATTCTTTACAGACCTTGAAAGAACAATAATCAACTTCATATACAAAAACAAAAAACCCAAGATAGCCAAGACAATCCTGTACAATAAAAGACCTGTCAGAGGCATTACCATCCCTGACATCAAGCTCTATTACAGAGCTACAATAATGAAAACAGCTTGGTATTGGCATAAAAACAGAGAAGTCAACCAATGGAATCAAATAGAAGACCCAGATTTTAACCCACAAACCTATGAACACCTCATTTTTGATAAAGGAGCTAAAAGTATACAATGAAAGAAAGAAAGCATCTTCAACAAATGGTGAGGCATAACTGGATGTCAAGCTGTAGAAGAATGAAAATAGACCATATCTATCACCAGGCACAAAACTCAAGTCCAAATGGATCAAAGACCTCAATATCAATCTGACCACACTGAACCTGATAGAAGAGAAAGTGGGAAGTACTCTACAATATATGGGCACAGGAGATCGCTTCCTCTGTATAACCTCAGTAGCACAGACATTAAGGACAACATTGAATAAATGGGACCTCCTGAAACAGAGAAGCTTCTGTAAAGCAAAGGACATAGTCAATAAGACAAAAAGACAGCCTACTGAATGGGAAAAATCTTCACCAACTCCACAGCAGACAAAGAACTGAGCTCCAAAATATATAAAGAACTCAAGAAATTAGACATTAAAATTCTAAATAACTCAATTTAAAAATGGTGTAATGAACTAAACAGAGAAATCTCAATGGAAGAATTTCAAATGGCCAAAAACACGTAAGGACATGTTCAACTTCCTTAGCTATCAGGGAAATGCAAATCAAAACAACTCTGAGATACCATCTTACACTTGTAAGAATGGCTATGTTCATAGCAGCATTATTTGTAATAGCCAGAACCTGGAAACAACCTAGATGCCCCTCAACTGCAGAATGGATAAAGAAAGCGTGGCACATCTACACATTAGAGTATACGCAGTGGTAAAAAACAAACAAACAAAAAAACCAATGACATCTTGAATTTTGCATGCAAATGGATGGAATTAGAAAACACTATCCTTAGTGTGGTGACCCAGCCCCCCCCCACAAAAAAAACAAATATGGTATGTACACACGCATAAGTGAATACTAAACATAAACAAAGAACATGGAGCCTATAGTTCATGATTCTAGAGAAGCTAAGTCATAAGGTGAACTCAAAGGAAAACATATATAGACCCACCTGAAATTGGAAATAGACAGGATCATTGGACAAAATTTGGGAGCATGGGGGCAGGGAGGAGAAGGAAGGAGAAAAGGGGACAGTGAGGAGAACTTAAGGGAATGGGATAGTCGAGATGAAGGAAGGACAGATATGAGAGCAAGGAAAGAGATATATTGATTGAGGGAGCCATTATGGGGTTAGCAAGAAACCAGTATCTAGAAAAATGCCCAAAAATCCACAAGGATGACCCCAGCTAATACCCTAAGTAATAGAGGAGAGGGTGTCTGAACTGGCCTTACCATGTAGTCAGACTGCTGATTATCTTAAATATCACCATAGAAACTTTATCCAACAACAGATGGGAACAGAGGCAAAGACCCACATCAGAGCACTCGAGTGAGAGTATGAAGAAGGAAGTCAAGACCATGAGTGGTTCATCCAATGAGAAAGTTTGCCTGAGCTAATGGTAGCTCACCAACTCCAACTGGACTGGGAGTGAACAAGCATGGGAAAAACTAGCCCATCTGAATGTGGTTGACAGTTGGAGCAGACTGAGGGGCCACTGATAGTGACAATGGGATTTGTCTCTACTGCATGTACTGGCTACTTGGAATCCTATTCTCTTTGGATATATACCTTGTTCAACCTTGATATGATGGGGGAGTGTCATATATCAATCTGTTGATTTCATTGGTTAAGGAATAAAGAAACTGCTTGGCCCTCATAGTTTAAAACATAGGTGGGTGGAGTAAACAGGGCAGAATGCTGGGAGAAAGAAACTGAGTCAGTGAGTCGCCATGATTCTCCCACTCCAGGAAGATGCATGTTAAGATCATTCCTGGTAAGCCAGCTCATGGGCTACACAGATTATAAGAAATGGGCTAGTAAAGGTGCAAGACTTAGCCTAGAAGAGGCTAGATAGAAATGGGCCAAGCGGTGTTTAAAAGAATACAGTTTCCATGTAATTATTTCGGGGCATAAGCTAGAGCTAGCCATGTGGGCGGCCGGGTGCGGGGATGCAGCCCCGCCGCTCCTACTACAACATAGATGTAGTAGGGAAGGCCTTGGACTTTCTACACGGTGGGATGTATTGCTCTCTTAGAATTGGAGGGGTTGAGAGGGTGTGTCGAGGGTGTTAGAGGAGATTGGGTAGAGAGGAGGGAGTGGGAATTTGGATTAGTATTTTTTAAGTATTAAAATAATAAAAAAAATATAAAAAGAAATCTAGTATGTTGCCTGGAACTTGTTCTTGTGAAAAAATTAGAATAATAATAATTCCATTGCCAGAGGAAATATCAAAACAGTCTAGTATAAACTCTGTCATGTGGTTATTCATGTTAACTCCAATGAAGATTTATAATGAAAAGCAGAAAGTTGAGCAAATAAAAATGCAAAATGTACAGAGTGAGTAAAAAAGGGATACCCAGAAATTGAATGGTTCTAAATTCTGTGTTCAAAGAGATAAACAGATTAATAAATGGAATAAAGACAATAGCGTCCTCAGGGCAAGACTCCACCCAGCTAAGTTTCCAATTTGTGAAAAGGAATTAGAAAAATACTGAGAGCTGGGTATGGTAGCACACTCCTTTAATCCTATTATTCCAGAGGCAGACACAGTTGGATCTCTGAGTTTTAGGACAGCCTAGTCTCCAGATCCTGTTTCTGGACAACACAGATTAAACAGTGAAACAAATCATTGAAAATAGAAAGCTCGTAAAAATGTAAGTGAATAATGGAGCCATATTCCAGCCCCAGCAAGCAGAAGAATTTAGCAGCTTCAGCCACTGGTTCTGGCTGTAGAGCGAAGGATAAAAGAAAAGGGATATGGAATTTTCCTCTATGACTAAAGAAAGCAAGTGAGGAGAGGAAGGTTTCAGGGTGTCCCTAAATATAGGCCTAGAGAGATAAATTGTCTGAAGTTCTGAAGGTGAAGCCAGGCTTGCCTTGGAGACAACAAGAGGTTGGAGAGCCAAGAAAAATGCCAATTAAGAAGGAGACGGAGCACGAGTGAAAACAGCCCAGGGGAGAGAAGTATGTTCCATTCAACAAAGCTGAAAGGAATAGGAGATCTCAAGAGTACTTTTACATCAGCAAAGGAGATGCAGTAACTGGAGTTTGCTTAGCTGGGTTTTGGTCTTATTTTGGTACAGTGCTTTCTCACTGTGCTTCCTTTCCTCTATTTTGGAATGGTAATGTATATCCTGTCTCATTATATGTTGGAAGTATGTGATCTCCTTTTTTTATTTAATTTAACAGGGATTACAATAAGTTTGCAAGAATTACAGAAGAGATTTTGAAGGTTGGACTTTTAAACAGGGTTGAGGCTATGATAGACTATAGGGACTTTTGAAGTTCAGCTGAATGCATTTCTTCATTGTGTTATGGCTATAAGCCTGTGGGGTCAGAGAGTGGAGTGGAATTGTTTGATTAGGTATGATTCTTTTGACGCATGTGTTTGTGTAACAAGAGCAAGCGGGCTGCTTGTCATCCCAGTCACCCCACTAGTTTACACCCAAAATAATCACACAGAAACTGTATTCATTTAAACACTGTCTGGCCCATTATTTTTAGCCTCTTATTGGCTAACTCTCACATCTTGATTTAACCCATTTTCATTAAATCTGTTTGTCACCAACAGGTCGTGGCTTATCGGGAAAGATTTAGCATGACTGACCTGGCAGTTCCATGACGGTTCTCTGTCTGACCTTCTTTCTAGCATTCAGTTCTGTCTACTCTGCCTATCTTAGTGCTACCTATCAAAAGGCCAAGGCAGTTTCTTTATTAACCAATGAAAGCAACACATAGACAGAAGATCCTCCTACACCATTTCCCCTTTTCTGTTTAAACAAAAAAGAAAGGCTTTTACTTTAACATAGTAAAATTACATATAACAAAACAATTATCAAGCAAAATTACAGTTACATTATTTATATCTATTTTATCTTTTAGCATAACAAAGGAAAACTATAACTATCTATTTATTCTTTAACACTATCAAAGACTTCACAAGGATATAATATTACCTATGTAAACTGGAAGTAAGCAACTTCCAAAACTCTAGAAATGACAGAGACATCTTACTGCCTGTACAGTTACCCAAAGTTCTTCTGTATCATTGGGGCACCCATCTTCAGCCTACAGGCCCATATTATTCAGCAGACTTTTTCATGAAGCTGGAAATTTCAAAGACAGCTCAGTCACTTTCTTCTGTGTCATGCAGAATGTCTAGCAGACTCTTTTTTTGAAGCAGGAACCACGAAGGATTATCTCACCTTTAGGCAAGATCAGTAGTCATCTCCCTGTGGGCACTGCATGTCCAGTGAAGCAGTCCAGGGAAGAGCAGTTTCTTCCCCAAATGGCTAACAAACTCCCAAGAAGCCTCTTTGATGCCCATCTTCCTCCGGCAGTAGCTTGGTGCTGCCAGGAGCAGATGTGTCTCATTGTCATGAAAATCCCTAAGTTTTTAAAACATTTTAAACACCATATTCTGTAGTCTTTGAAAGATATTAAGAATGCCTTCCCTTTTGAAATGCACATCTAGAAGATCTAACTAACATGACTACAAACTTAACTATTATAGAGAATATCTATTAACCTATATTTCTTAATTATACATTACATTTTTTAATGAGCTGCACAATCACAATACTATAATCAATATCAGAAATATACATATAACAAGGTTGACCTTAAATTTATATTAATAAAGGCAAATCCATACCAATGCAAATTATTCATATCTATATCATGTTTGAATGCTTGGTCTATATGGAATAGCACTATTAAGATGTGTGACATTTTACAGGAAGTGTATCATTGTAGGGGTGGGATTTGAGGTCTCATATGCTCAGATTATGGTTAGTTTGTTCCACAGTTTACTTGCTAAGGGCTACAGATCAAGATGCAGAAATCTCAGTTCCTTCTCCAACACCATGTCTACTGGCATGCTGCCATGCTTCCTACCATTATGATAATGCATTTAACTGTAATCCAGTTCCAGTTAAATGTTTTCCTTTATAAGAAATGCCATGGTCGGGCTGGAGAGATGTCTCAGAGGTTAAGAAAACTGACTGCTGTTCCGGAGGTCCTGAGTTCAATTCCCAGCAACCACATGATGACTCACACCCATCTATAATGAGATCTGGTACCCAGAACACTATATACAAAATAAATAAAAATTTAAAAAAAAAAGAATTGTCATGGTCATGGTGCCTCTTCATAGCAATAGAAAGCCAAACTAAAATAGAGAGGGTGGTCCAGCTAGTTCAACAATGGCTTCCTAACAACTGAAGGTCCTAAATCCAAGAAATAGTTGTTTGGTCTCTAAGACTGGATATCTCAGATGGTCTTCAGTATGCACCAGAATCCCAAAGAAGTAGGCTTTAATGCAAATGAAGGAATGGACTTACTGGTAAGAATGAGCGCAAGTAGGCAAAGAGATAGTGCTTCCTTCTTCGATTCCTTTTAGTACCCTTTTTAGATACTTCCAGAAGATGTATGGACCAAATTAAAATGTAAATCTCTTCAGAGTTCTTAATAACGATTGGTTCTTTTCACTTCGAGTGATTTCATCAAGAAAAAAACCCTCACAGGTACACCCAGATATTTTCATTTCAATAAATTCCAGATGTAGTCAATTTGATTTCTAAAGAAAAGGATCACAATGGAATACTATTCAGCTGTAAAGAAAAATTAAATCATAAATTTTTCAGTGAAATCGGCAGGACTCGTATTGACCATATTGCACGAGGCAACCCAGATTCAGAAAGATAAACCCTACATATATTCTATTGGAGGTTCCTACCTCCAAATCTTCAAATGTGAGTACATAACCTTGTAGTAACTGCAAAAACTAAGAAAATAAAATGATACTATTGTCAGTATAGGGAAGTTGAGGAGCAATGGAGAAGAGAAAAACAGTTTACGAAGGAATCTGATCACAGAAAAGGATAAGGAAAAATCCTTTAGGATGATAAAGTAAACACAGAAGAAGGTGGAAAATTGGTAAAGGAGAATAACAGGATATAAGTTATCTGAGATTAAAAAATAGGAAATAGTAGCTACTTTGAGAATTAGAATGGAAATACATGGATTGATGGGAGGGGAGAACACCAACAGGTAGAAAATGAACATTACTTTCCTTGAATACCAAAGACAGATGGAGGGAGATTTATATGGAGTAAAGACTGGAAAGCTAGAAAAATTCTAGTTCATAATTGTCCTGTACTTCTGTAGGACATGTATGCTATAATAATATAACTAGTAGGAATCTGATTTTTGCAGCTCTGAATATTGAAATCATAGGTCTAATATTAAATTCTTACCTTGGTAAATATTGCTTACTGAAGTGTAAGTTTCTATTTTAAGTTATATTGGAAGATTTGAAAAAGAATGCATATCATGTCTGAGACTGGCACTTGGTAAAGCATGTATTTAATATGTGGAACTTTTGCTATAGTACAAGCCAAGAGATGAAATTAAAATATTACTGTGGGCCTGATCCCTCCTCTTATTTAAAAGTATATATCCAGGAGGAAGTTTGAGGCAAGAGATGTGAATATGCTATTTTCTAAGAACACTGAATTTCCACATAATTTTCATAATGGGAGTACTTTGAATCTATCATTATAGAACCTAAGAGTTAAACAGTTGATTAAATTTCTGATACCTTACTTGTCTTAGTTAGGGTTTCTATTGCAGTAACAAAATATTATGACCAAAATGCAAGTTGTGGGGAAAGGGTTTATTAGGCCGACACTTCAGCATTGCTGTTTATCGCTAAAGGACAGGAACTCAAACAGGGCAGAATCCCAGAAACAGGAACTGATTCAAAGGCCATCGATGGGTGTTGCTTACTGGCTTGCTTCTCACAACTTGCTGATTCTTCTTTCTTATAGAAGTAGCCAGGAACAGCACCATCCACCAAGGACTTTCTACTCACACCCTTGCACTGCTCGCTAAATGAGAAAAAGTCTAACAGCTAGATCTCTTCAAGACAGTTCCTCAACTGAGGCCTCTTCCTCTGATGAAAATAACCTGTGCAAAGTTCATATACAAAACCAGCCAGTACAACTGACCCCTTTTCAACTTGAAACACAAACATCACTATTAAGCCATGTCCATTCCTTTCTTATCCATCCTCAAGATCTTACATAACTTTAAATGTCCAAAAGTCTTTACAAACTGAAACATATTTAAACTGTCAGTTCCTTTAAAATAGTCAATCTCTTTAAAACCGCAGTCTTTTAAAATTTAAGTCTCTCTACCATAGTCTCCAGTAAAATACATTCTTACTTCAGAAGGGAAAACCAGGGCACAGTCACAAAAAAATAAAAGAAAAATAAAATTCCAACTATCCAATTCCTGGATTCATTCATGATCTTCTGGACTCTTCCAAATGGCTTAGGTAACTACTCAGACTCTGCCCACTGAAGCACACACAGCTTTTCTTCTAGGTACCAGATGACTCCGCCCCAATGTCGGTACTGTTCTTGGCAGTCTTCCCACAATGCTGGCATCTTTAATATGCTAGGGTTCCTTGCTGCAACTGTGCTGCATTTTCACCAATAAATTTCATAGGCTCTCCTCACAGAACCAGTCCTCAAATTCTTTGCATGACCCCTTCAGTCTTGGATCTTCAACTGCCACTGAAGCTGCACCTTCATCAAAGGTCTTTCCTGGCCTCTCATAGCGCCAGACCTCAGCTGTTCTCTGTGACCCCTTCATGCCTTCAAATCCAGTACCATATGGGTGACACTTGCATATTACCTACTTAAGTTGCCAGCAGGAGGTACAACTTGGGCCACTTTTGGAATACAGCTTCCCTGTGCTATCAGGAAATACTTCCCAGATTTAAGCTCAGTGATGCTGATCTCTTCTTAATCACTACCAATTTCTTAGCTCCAGGTGACCAGTATCAAGTATCCCAACAAAGCAAAAATTTGCCTTAGTAATTTTGGTACATTGTTAATCACAGCTGATTCTTCAGCCCCAACTATCCAGAACCACAGTATATTATTTCAAAATAGTAAATGGCCCTGATAGAGTCTATAAACTTCCCTCTGAATCTTTGCAAGCCATGCCTCCATCCTCTGCACTAACCATAGCATTTTTTCTTTATTTATGTTTAATTCATTAATTAATTTTTAAATAAAACTATCTTTTCTCATTTTACAAACCAATCCCAGTTCCTACTCCCTCCCACCCATACACACCTCATAGAGAATAAGGCTTCCCAAGGGGAGTCAACAAAGTCTTGCACATGGCTTTGAGACACGACAAAGGCTTTCCCTACTATATCTAGGTTGACCAAGGTATCCCTCCAAAAATAATGGATTTCAAAAAGGATAAGTACTGGTCTCACTGCTAGTGGTCCCACAGACTGCCCCACCATACAATTGTCTCCCATATTCAGAGGGCCTAGTTTGGTCCTATGCTGTTTCCCTTGCTGTCAGGCCAGAGTTGGAGGGCTCCCATTAGCTCAAGTAAGCTGTTTCAGTGGCTATCCACATCATGGTCCTCTTTGACTTCTTTGCTTGTATTCTCACTCTTTCCATCCGTCTACTGGACACTGGGAGCTCAGCCTAGTGGTTCACTGTGCATCTCTGCATCTGCTTCCATCAGTTGCTGGATGAAAGTTCTATGATGATGTTTAAGATAAACATCAATCTGACTACAGGGCAAGGGCAGTTCAGGTATCCTCTCCACTATTGCTTAGGGTCTTAGCTGGGGTCACCCTTGTAGATTCCTGGGAATTTCTCTAGTGTAGGTTTTTTGCTAGCCTCATAATGGCTCCCTCAATCAAGATATCTCTTTCCGTGCTCTCCATCTCTGACCTTCCCCAATATCGACCATCCCATTCCCTCAAGTTCTCCTTCTGCCCTCCCTTCTCCCCGCCCCCCCCCCCCCGACTCCCATGCATCCAATTTTCTATGTTTCTCTCAGGGTTCTCCTTGTTACTTAGTTTCTTTGGGGTTGTGGACTATAGGCTTTACAGAGTGAGTACATACTGAGTTAAAGTTTCTGAGTTTGGGTTTTCTCATTCAGGACGGTTTCTTCTAGTTCCATCCATTTGCATGCAAATTTTAAGATGCCATGTTTTTTTTTTTTGTTTGTTTGTTTTTGGGGTTTTTTTTTTGGTTTTTTTAACCACTGAGTAGTACTCCATTGTGTAAATGTACCACATTTTCTTTATACATTCTTCGTTTGAGGGGCTTCTAGGTTGTCTCCAGGTTCTATCATCTGCTATTTGCAGATGATATGATATGATATGATAGCATAAAATAGCGACCCAAATAATTCTACCAAGCTGATAAATACCTTCATTAATATGACAGGATACAAGATATAATTAAAAAAAATTAGCAGCCCTCCTACCTACAAATGATAAAGAAGTTGAGACCATAGTCACAAATAACATAAAATATCTTTGGGTAACACTAACCAAAGAAGTAAAAGACCTATTGGACAAGAACTTTAAGTCTTTGATAAAAGAGATTGAAGAAGATAATCAGAAAATGGAAAGGTCTCCAATGCTCTTGGATAGGTAGGATCAACATAGTAAAAATTGTAATCCTATCAAACAAATTGACATGCTTATCTTACAAGTTCCTACAAAACATTTCACTAAAGTCTCTATACTCAGTGGCATTTCTAGCCCATTTTTCCAAAGTCGTTCTATAATCCTTGCCAAAACATGGTCAGACTGGAAACAGAAATACTGCACTCCTGGTACCAATTTGTCTTAGGGTTTCTATTGGTGTGATAAAGCACCATGACCAAAAAGCAAATGGGGAGGAAAGGGTTTACCTAATGTCTTACACTTCAGCATTGCTTTTCATCACTGAAGAAAACAGAACAGGAACTCAAACGGGGAAGTTTCCTGGAAGCAAAACCTAATGCAGAGTTCATGGAGTGGTGCTGCTTACTGGTTTACTTCCC
Source organism: Microtus oregoni (assembly GCF_018167655.1). NCBI lineage: Eukaryota > Metazoa > Chordata > Mammalia > Rodentia > Cricetidae > Microtus > Microtus oregoni. The sequence goes on along the minus strand of NW_024544152.1, from coordinate 2,155,764 downwards.
ATGACTTGCTTGGCCCACCTTCTTATAGAACCCAGGACCAAAATCTCAAGGATGATGCCACACAACAAGGGCTGGGCCCTCCCCCATTGATTACTAAATGAAAAAATATCTTACAGCTGGATTTCATCAAGGAATTTCCTCAACTGAGGTTCCTTCCTCTGATGACTTTAGCTCGTGTCAAGTTGCCATGCAAAACCAGTTTTATATTACTAAATAAACTGCCATTTATACCAGTGCTGATACTGTGAAAAATTAAATATCTGGTTATCACTAATAATAACATTCTGGCCTCTGTTGTGTTACTTGAACAATGTTGATTTTCAGTAACACATTTAAGTAAGGGATTTTAATTGTCAATTTGGATATGTGTGTCTTTTTCCTTTTGATTTTAGGGTAAAACTTAACTTCAAATTTTATAATAAATTCCACTATTCTGATCAAGAACATAACTGTAGCAGAGAAACATATCAATTTCCTCATAGGCTGATCCAGTATAAGATCATACCAACAAGGTGAGTTTGATAATCATTTTGGTTTCTTTTAACCAGAATATCGAGACACTCATTTCAGAATGATGCATCTGTTGACTTATATCAAGAATAATTTTCTATACTCAGACAGTGTATTCTAACTGTATAATAATAGCATTCATAGAAAAATTTTGAAGTGCTGAAATCTGAAGGAAACACAAGAGGAAAAAACCTAAGTCTTATTTTCCTCCTCTGATTACTGTACCTGATTCATAGCCACTTACCAATATAACTTTGTTGGGTCCTATAGTTTCAAAAAATCAGTCCTATTAAATTATAATTCTGAATGTATATAGATAAATAAGTGATACCTGTGCTGCTTCTAAAACCCAGTATACAACCTTTATAAGTACTGTCTTATTTAAAGTGACAATTAATCCTTTCTGAATACAAGCACATATAAAGACTGATAATTTGTTTATAGTTTTAGAGGAGTTAGAAGAATAGGCCTGAGGGGATAGATTCAAATAAGAACAGGTGGAGTAAAGGGAACACTTCTCCATTGCTGATGGGAGTGTAAACTGGTACAGCCACTTTGGAAATCAGTGTGGTGATTTCTCAGAAAATTAGGAAACAATCTACCTCAAGGCCCAGCAATACCACTTTTGAGTATATACTGAAAGGATACCACAAGGACATGTACTCGACTATGTTCATAGCAGCATTATTTGTCATAACAAGGACCTGGAAACAACCTAAATGCCCCTCAGCCAATGAATTTAATAAGAAGGTATGATACATTTACTCAATGGAGTACTACACATTAAAAAAAAATGACATCTTGTAATTTGTGGGCAAATGGAAGGATCTAAAAAACATCATGTTGAGTGAGGTAACTCAGATCAAGAAAAACAAATATAATATGTATTTATAAGTGGCTATTAGACATAAAGCAAAGAAAACACAGCATACAATTCACAATCCCAGGGAACCTAGACCTCAAAGAGGACCCTAGGAGAGACATGTATGGATCTAATATAAATGGGAAGTAGAAAAAGACAAGATTTCCTGAATAAATTGAGAGTGTAGAGATCATGGGGAAGGATACAAGGGGAGAGAGAAAAGGAAGGGGTATGGAGAAAAAAATATACCTTAATAAAAATAAATTTAAAAATAAAGTAAAATAAAATTACAACACACAAAAAAGCTATGAAGAAAAATCCAATAGGCAGAACTCTTCACATCCTCTGTTTCAGTTCCTGTCTCCAGGTCCCCAACCTGCTTGTGTTCCTGTCCTAACTTCCTTTTGAGGATGGTTTGTAATGTGTAACTGTAAACTAAAATATATCCCTTCCCCGCCCCCAAAAATCGCAGCTATTATACCCATGATTAATTTCATTATTATGCATCCAGTACCAGGATTCTTGTACATGAAGTGCTATGTGATAAATAGATGGAAATCTATTGACAGAGGTTTCTGTCCTGTCTGCTTCTACAGCCATTCAGTCCCAAAGAAATACAGAGAAGTCTAAGTTAATTATAAACCAGTTAGTTGGCCTATTAGCTCAGGCTTCTTTTTAACACTTACATCTCAACCCATAATTCTTGTCTGTGTTAGCCATGTGGCGTGGTATCTTTTATCAGTGAGGCATTCCTATCTTGTTCCCTCTGTGTCTGGGTGATAACTACAGACTGAGCATTGAGTATTTCCTCTTCCCAGAATTCTCCTATTCTGGTTACCCCACCTATACTTCCTGCCTGGCTACTGGCCATTCAGCATTTTATTAAACCAATACAAGTGACAGATCTTTGCAGGGTTCAAGACCATTGTCCCACAGCAGAAAACTGAAGGTATTTTGGTCATAACACACTCTTTTGGTTTAAGTCTTTTGAATATTATGCATATTCGAAGCACATTAGTAGAATCTATATATTGCAAAAAAAAGTAAAAATTATAAAGCAATAATTCCCCTGAGATACAACATCAGTCTTTGGTTCAGTTGTTAATGCTTTAAATCATTAACCACTGGCAAGACAGTTGTTAACTCCAGGCCCCCAACCTGCTTGTGTTCCTGTCCTAACTTCCTTTTGAGGATGGTTTGTAATGTGTAACTGTAAACTAAAATATATCCCTTCCCCGCCCCCAAAAATCGCAGCTATTATACCCATGATTAATTTCATTATTATGCATCCAGTACCAGGATTCTTGTACCCAAGACTTACTCTCCTTATGCAGTCATGTAGAAAAAGGTTTTCCTTATTAAAAACTCAGATTCAGCAAAGGAATATGCAAGTGTTAAATGTAATACTTTACCATTTATTTTACTAGCCTATTTGCTTCTTTTGAATAGTAATAGAATCATATCAAAAGGTGAGGACGTTCTTAGCAGGTAGACTTTACACTTGATCTTACATTACTACTTTAGAATGTTTTACTAGCATTTATATTAATTTCTTGAGAATTTCATGCAGTGTAAATTAATCATTTTTACTCCCAACCATTTATGATCCTCTCCCACTCAACTTCATATTTTTTAACACGTAAGTCCAATTTCTGTTGCCTAGATATTTTTAGGTATAAGGCCTGAGCTGAGTATTTTTCACCTATCAGGTATAACAAATAAAGAAAACTGACTCTCTCTCTCACAGCAGCTATCAAATGTCAATACTTTCTCAAAAAGGTGGTATTTCCTTTGTACCAACCTCCACGCTGGAATTTTGTGTTTGAGCTTTCCCAGGACTTACTCATGCTGTCGGAAATATTGAGAGTTTCTAAGTACACTTGCCCTTTTGTGATAAAAATCCACTGTTTCCTTGTACTTATCCATAGCCTTTCAGTGTTCTGTTTTGCAAGGATCTATTGAAAAAAAGTGGGGCTACCCCAAAATGAATATTAGGCTCTCTGCCGCAAGGAGGTCCAACCTCTGATGAATTGAACAACCAGGACTCTTCAGAAGCTCTTTTTATTGATACATAAAAAACACCTTAATGAAACCAATTTCCATGTACCAAAACCTGTTATCTGGAGTTGTTTAATGGAACCACTTGCCTAAGGAATTCTCAGCCATGAGAACTCCTAGTTTGCCAGTTTCTCTCAATACTAAGTTTTGCAAAGGTTATGAAATTTCTAGGAAGAAGTGAGATAAGAATCACTGACTTAAAATAAAAGGTATCAATTGCTAACTTTAATCAAAAGGTAGTTCGAAGTCTAGGTGCTATCATTCCAGAATTTAAGCCAGATGTAATGGCTCTGTGGTATCTCATGCTACAGTGGCCTCTGGCTCTTATACACTTTCTGCCTCATCATCCATGATGATTGCTGGATCTTGGGTAAGGAATTTACAGGTACAATTATAGATGTCCCATTTAAGACTGCACACTCAATAGTATATTACTCTCTGCATGTTCACTAATTTTGTACCTCTGTATTAGTTACTATGTGGTAAATGCAGAAGCGTCTCTGGCAAGAGTTGAAAGATACAATAATCCATGTATATAACAATAAATCTTTAAGAGTTGTTTTAATTCTTTGTTCAATGAGATGAATATTTGTATCATGTTTTTCCCTTGGGCATGTGATCTGTCTAGCCACAGATTATTCTTCTTTAAACAAGTACCAAGTATGGCTTCTCTCATGGAGCAAGTCTTAAAACGTTTCAGGAAGTGGTTGGTTTTTCCCATAACATGCATGCCAGATATTGCACTAGTTCTACCTAATTTCAAGTCCTAGAGGGTAAATAAGAACAATGACAATAGCCAGTACTATATTTATATATTTTAGGATACTTATAGGTTTTTCTGAAGGATTTTAATGTTAGTTATTCCTCCCCCTGTTTCTTCATCTAGGCAGAAACACTAGATTCCAGCTACTGATTCTACCCAGACAAGCAATACCTGTATCCTCTTTCTCCAGATGGGGCACTAGACTCTAGTCTCTCCTAGAACTGCTTCTTTAGATATGGACCCAGAGAATTGATGTGGGATTTCCCCTCTTTGTGCTGTGAATATCATTGGTGAATAAAGAAACTGCCTTGGTATGCTGATACAAGGCAGGGAAAGCTAAACTGAATGCTGGGAGAAAGGAGGCAGAGTGAGGGAGAAACAATGTAGTCCTGCTGGACAAAGACGCCAAAACTTTACCCAGTAAATCACAGCCTTATGGCAGTACACAGATTACTAGAAATGAGTTAAATTAAGATATAAGAGTTATCCAATAAGAAGCTAGAGCTAATGGGTCAAGCAGTGATTTAAATAATATAGTTTCTGTATGATTATTTTGGGTCTGAGTTGCCAGGCAGCTGAGTAACCAGTGGTCTCCTTACTAGAGAATCACTACTCCCATTGATTATTCTTGTTCCCCAATTTCTAAGCAAGGAGTTAGATGTATAGATCCTACTGGAAATGCATAATTCTTAGTAACTAAAGCTGTAAGTCTCTAACAAAATTTAAAATCCACATAGCAGTGTCTCCCAAGATTGTATTTAAAATTGCTATTTTGGTAGTATTTCATGACATGAAAATTTTGTTTCCCCTATTTTGAATGGGTGTTTGCTCTATTTCCTGTTACCCTAACTTATCATGTTGATAACCAACTGAATGGTACTTGGTGTTCAGCTGAGTTTCTCAGTTGAGTGAATAATAGTTGCAGCTTCTGAGATCATAGTTGCAAATTCCGAGCCTAAGAGCAAACCTTCTGTATGCTCAAAAGCGTCTCTCCATCAGTCTTTCAATTCTTTGGAAAGCTCATTAGATTTGACAGTGGTCCTTAAGTGCAGGGGGTAGAATCACAGTATGTATGTGTAGTTCTCCATTGGGCTCATGTGCAGAATGTAGTATGATGTGGGATTCCCCTCTGTATTATGTGAATATATTTTATTACCATTTGTTAATAAAGAAGCTATTTTGGCCTGTGGCAGGGCAGACTAGGGCTAAGCAGAAAAACTAAACTGAATGCCAGGAGAAAGAAGGTGGAGTTAGGCAGATACCATGTAGCTGCTGAAGGAGAAAGATGCTGCAACTTTTCCAGGAGGCTACAGCCTTGTGATGATATATAGAATGATAGAAATGGGTTAATTTAAAATGTAAGAGAGAGCTAAAAATATGAGTTAGCCATCGACCAAACTTGTTGAAATTAATATAGTTTATATGTGATTATTCAGGTCTGCATGGCTGGGAAACAAAAAACTGTCTCCGATTACAGCAATACCCTCCTCAATATAAGGAAGACCATATGGGGGCTATACTCATATGTCTAATGCGTTATAAACATAGGATTCCATGAGGTTCCAGACTATCTTGGTAAGTGAGGTGGCAGACTGTATATGGAGGTTCTTGGTGTGACAGGTACAAGTCAACATATGAACTCCAGCTTGAGGCATGTGGGCAACATAGTGACTGGCAGGTAGCCAGACAGACTGAATCTCCAGAGTTTCCATCCCCTTGTCCATATTATAGAATGCAACACAATCCCAGAGCAGTGTGTTAAGTAAGATTGCTGATACATAGACTGGTTCTAGGGATTTCTATGTGGAGTTTTGGGTTGAATGGCTGAAAGGATAACAAACAAACTGCCTCTGGTGGTGCTTACCTGAGACTCTGGATCACAAAACTTCAAGTGGTCCAAAGTGACATGGTGAGTGGGGTTGCTTTAGACATGTGCACAGGGATGTGAATGTTTGACTTTGTGGAAATAGTAACAAGAGAATTAACTCTTCTTTTGTTCCATATGAAATAAGCTGCCTTTTAAAAAAGCATATGAAATATTTTGAAATAAATTGCTAGATTCATTTCCAAAGGTTCCCATATCTGTGTATCTTTTCAGACTGCTATAGAAATAACTTCTTGGCTTAATATTTACTATTTAACAGTTAAAAAATAGCTCAATGGGTTAAGAAACTTGACACTGAACCTGATGATCTGAATGCAATCTGCAGGACCCAGATGGTGATATTAGAGACTTGTCTCTGACAAGTGGTCTGATGGTCTCTATTCATGCTCCATGGTACACACACACACACACACACACACACACACACACACACACACACGCACACACACACACACTGAATTTAATTGCTTCTTTTTTAATTAAAAGAATCATTATACTATAATGTCATTGGGTGGAAGAAGAGCAAGATATATATATATTCTCACCATGGAATCAATTATTTCTATAATAATTTAAAATATTCAATTCAAAAACAAAAATAATTATAATACAGCAATATTCTGTCAATACTAGTTAGAACATGGATCATCTCTTTGAGAGACTCAATGGTTTAGCCAAAGAGATCCTACTTTGTGCACAGATAATTATGGTTGTCACAATCTGCCATAGGAGGTTGGTTTTGGTACTAGAATCCAGCATATAGAGAAGGATGTTGCTAATCACAGTGTATTGTACAAGATGGCCAACTATAGGGGGGCGGTGGTGGCACATGCCTTTAATACCAGCACTCTGGAGGCAGAGGCAGGCGGATCTCTGTGAGCTTGAGGCCAGTCTGGTCTGCAAGAGCTAGTTCTAGGACAGGCTCTAAAACTACAGTGAAACCCTCTTTTGAAAAAAAAAAATCAAAGAAACATAAAAAAAAGATGGCCAACTAAGAAGAGTTATCCAGTGAAAATGATAGTGTGACAGTTAAAATACCGTTAATATATGAAATAGAAACTAATATATAATTTTCTTTTTGAATCTATGTATGAAATCCAAATAAGAATTAAAAAATAAGGAAACATGATTCATAAAAACATATAATAAAAATTGTGTAGAAACGGAAGAAATTTTCAGGTAATGAACTATTTATGTCATAAGAGATAAATTTCCATCTGAATTTAATAGTGGAATAAAAAAAGGAAAGTCAACGTGGTAGAAGCAGAGAAGATGTGTTTGTGGTTCCTTTGAGGATGAAAATTTGTTGAAATTTTTAAACTGTGGAAACCTGAGTTGAGCAGAGCCTCAGATGTGAAAAATAGTCCATCTGGTTTAGAAAATGAGAATGATTAGTGAAGGTTAGAGTTGTTGAAAAGAAACTAATAGATTCCTGGCATGTGCTAAAGCTATAAGTTATAATATGAATCAATATCATGGATTGTTGTAAATTTGCACATGCTTGGGTAACTTACAAATAACAAAAGATTGTCTTTGGAAAGCATGACACACAAAGTAAGACATTTGATTTTTAGCATTTAGTACAAAATGAAGGAAGAGTGAAAGCCATTTATTTCACCAAAAAGTATAGATAAACACATGTATATATCTTTCTTTTTACTATTTATTCTTCTTCTTATTGGTGACACTGAAATGTCTGATTCATTGAATTGGAAAATGAAAATACTGTAGAATTTTAAAAAGTATTTATACTCTACCACTTAGTAAAAAAAAATAGTTTGATGATTAAACCTAAAACATTAGTTTTTTTTAAAGATTTATTCTATGGATTTCTCTCTCTGTATTTGTGTGTGCGTATTAGTATCTTTCTGTCTGAGTATCTATATGAATGCATACACATGTATGTGGAAGTGAGTGTCAGAAAATGGTGTTAGCTCTCTTGGAATAAGAGTTACAGGTATTTTCAGAATGTCTGTCTGTTCATAAGGATGGGCAGACCTGAGCCCTAGACCTCATGAATATGCATCAAACACTTAGAAAGGCTAATACATCTTTCTAGCCTACTTCTGTGTACTGTTTGAAAAATAAGAAGCATGTGATCTGGGTATATTTTTATACCATGCAATCACAGTACAGTAAAGGCTGAGGAATGTGGACCACTGTTTTTCTTAGGTCAGGCCTACCTTCACAATGAGTGTAAGAGTAATCTGGACTACACAGCATGACACTGCTCCCAAGCAAATAAATAAATAAATAGATAAATAAATAAATAAATAAATAAAATATATATCTAAAGAGAACTTGGTAATGAACTTAATACTGTCACAGTGGTTATTCTTTGCTCATAATGTTAAACAGTACATTTATAAAATGTATAAGTTCAGAAAAGCATAGTAAATACAAGCAGGAGATTGTATAGTAATTACAATTCATTAAAGTAACATATTTTAAATATTCATATCTGACTCATGATTTCCTGCAGCTTGTTTATGAATTTAGAAGTTGATCCTACACCCACAATTTCCTTGCCATATTGCTTAAAAATTCCACGGATGCCCTAACTTTAATAACTTTCCCATGGGCTCCCAGAATATTTTATAAAATTCATGTAGGAAATTGTTTCATGATCCTTGTAGTGTACTATGTTCCTGTTGTTTTTCACAAAAAAATGCATTAGTCAAAGATTTAGTGGAAAAAGATAATTTAAAGTTGTTTTTATTTAATACTATGATAAAGGGAGAAGAAAATACATTCTGTGGGTTGGTGGAAATGTAATACTTTATTTTTTCCTATTTTATCAGTAGAGTCTTGTACTATGATAAAAATGTTAATACTCAGAAGACTTTCCTCACATTGGCCTAATGTCACTACTGAAGTCAAACTAATCTATTATTGATGACTTTTGGTGCTTTATTATTTGTCTATGTTTCAGTACTTCTGAAACGTTGAGTAAAGCCTATTGATTCATGCAGCTTTGGCTTTTATAGTAATTTACAAAAAGAGACCATTGAAGAAAGCATACAGAAGGAGTGAACATTTTTCAGTTCTTTACTAACTGGAATGAAAGAAACATAAAAGGTCTATTTTCTATCGATGAATTATTTTATCTGGGTTTAGTTTACTATGGGTGGTAAGGGTTCATAGAAAGGAAAGAGAGTGAGAAATAGAGTGTCTCTTCAATTATTTAACATTTAATGCAAAAACTAAGGTGTTCACTTTAAAAGATAAAAGCATTAAACATAAAAAATAAGATTCAAATTAGTTCTTCATTACCTGTAAAAAATTCCTTTTAAGATGAATTTGTGTGTTACCTTCAGGGTTTATTAAGTGGCTTATATTATAAAATATATTGTGATTAATAATTCTCCTATTTTGTATCAGAAACATCTAAAATTAAAAGAAAATATCTTATTTATCTACCGTGGCTTTTCAGGTAATTTGGTAATTTATTTTGAATGACTCTAAATTGTTGAGCACAGGGAACACATGCCCCTCATGAGACACCAAATTGAATTTTTATGTGTGTTGTTATAGATTGACTACATTTGTCTGTTTTTATCTCTGCTATGAAAAAAAAAATTACTTAGTTTTATCTTCCCCGTGAGAAATAGAAGAAACAATATTTTCTTCCATATTGATATGTTTCTTCCAGAAAAAAATGCAAAGAAATACGTTAATTTTAGGCATCAGATAAGAGAATATTGAACATTGAATAAAATTGATGCCCAGTGAAGAATAATCTGAAAACTGGATAGACTACCATGATGTATCAGATTGTGGATTAAAGAAAAAATTATTGATGTTTGATGAGAAACAATTGAATAATGACAAAAATCAGAAAGATTTTGATTTTATCCATTATCTGGTGCAAGTTCTCTAAATTTTGTTACTATAAATCTAGTCCTTAGGTTTCTTACAGAAAAAGAGCAAATCACTGGAATATCAATGTATTTCTGGGAGTTAACTTACTGAAACAAATTCTTGTATGCTTTACAAGTATTGTGGTACATTTGAACCCTTAAATTCACCTTTAATTTTAATAATGTGAGATGATCTGAAAATTAAGAACAGATAGAGAAAGGGGATAAAACACATTACAATGCCAGAAGTATTACTTTAGTGGATAATGAAACTTGTGGGTAAAATATTTAGAAAATATTTCCTTTATTAAAGATGGAAAAACAGCATAGGTTCATAGGGAAGCTATGTAACTCATTTCTGAGAGATGTCATGTTTTACTTTTATTTTATGTATGCAATTATCAATGTGGAGTTAAGAAATTGATAATGCATTGTTTACAAGTGATGAGAATTATTGTAGGGTTAAGCCCAGCCTTAGGGGGGGCGTGTCCGCCTCAGGCAAATATTTACCTATAAATCTGCTGGGCTTGTGCACAGCTGGCCCTTCTGTTTCCTGTTCTCCTCGGGAACCATGGTAATGTAAGTCTAATTTCACCATTAAAGCTGTGTAATTTTTTTTTACAATCTGTCTGCATTCATTTACGCCGCTACAAATTATTAAGACATAAAGGCATATGTTAGAAAAAAAATTAAAGAACCATCTCATCAAGACAACCTGGCAAAGTAAAAGAGGAACAAAACTATGCACAAGAATCAGAGACACACTCAGGAGTTCCATAAAAATACTAACATGAAAGTTTTAACATACACAGAAGACATGGTTTTGTATAGGCTCTGTTCTTGCTGTCTTCTGTCTTTGTAAATTTGCATAATTCTTGATTGGTTTTGCATGTACGATCTCTGCAGTAGCCATTTTAAATGGATGGCATTAGGGCATGAAAATTATGTCTCAATAAAAGTATTAAAATATACTCTGAGCTTTTAAAAACTAACTTTCATTCTAAAGCAAACATTTTTCATTTGGATCAATGTTAACTAGTAAGTACTAAAATCAATGGTTTGGATATACTACTCACATGTAAAATCTTTTCTTAAAAATGTTATATAGTTCAAGGCATTCAAATTCTTACCAGTCTTAGTCATATTTCAGCTGTTCATTGGCCACACATTTCCACAGAATACAATATTGAACAGTGAATCTATGAAATATTATCTATTCTCAAAGTTTCATCAGATAGAACTTAGTGTGGATGAATTTTTTTTTCTATTGTGATACAGATTTGATGAAATCTTCCCACAATTGAATGGGAAAGGCTGAGGCCAGTTTTAGGAAGCAATCTCTCACTTCTCGTTTAAACAGGAACCTTCAGCAGTATATCCAGGTTTGTACTGATTGTATATATTGCTTTGCCTTTTGCTTTATGTGTGAGAAAGCTCACTTGCTGGTCTTAGTGCAGACAGCAATTTGCCAGCAAGAAATCCAAGGGTAGAGAAACTGTCATTACAGGGAGGTAGGAGAGATGTATCTAAAGAAAACAAATAGAAATCATCCATGAAATAAAGAAAAATGTCATCATTTTGTTTTTAACCTCTTATTCTGGTCACTTTTTGTCATATGGTAAAGGAAGCAAGATATTCTGTATTATTCCTACTCCAATACTGACACAAAACAGAAAATATATCTGATTGTTCTATCTATTCTCATAATAAGTTCAATGGGTTTGTTCTCAATTGCAAAATTCTGTTGAAGATTACATGTGCAAACAGAGAGACACACCACAGTAAGCATAAAAGTACTTAACATAATTTCATTGTTATTCAGAAATTGTATTGAATTAAATATTTTGATATCTTTTTCAAGTACATTTCCTCAAAAATATTTTTCAATATTTTTATATTTGAATTTTAAATATTTTAAAAATTAATATAGTCAATTACCTTATTTTGTTATAAATAACATGGTAAATCTATTAGTTACAATTGAAATAAAATATTATTGCCAGAAATAAGTATATATTTATTTTTATAAAGCCATTATAGTTGCAAATGATAATCACCCTTAAAAATGCTCTTTGAATACAATTTTACCCTTAGGATATTCGTAGTTTGTAATGATAAATGACTTCCTGACATTGACAAGCCATTTAGAAATGTTAATTTATTCATGATTCAAAATATGTTTATACATAGACATTTTCTTTTAACAAAGCCTTATTAGCTTTATTAACTGGAGTGACTCTCAAAAGTCAAAATGCATTCCAAATTACTTTCTTCTCATACTCGGTTCAAGAAATTGAAAGCACATCTCAGTTCAAGGATGTAAATTCATATGGAATTCTAGTTGATATTTGACAGTTATATCACAACCTGCACTCTTAAAACTGTTGCACTCCATCTAGTATCCAATGTTAACATGACATGACCTGTAATCACATTTGACATTGCAGATGGAAGCTGCTGGGCAAAAGAAATGAGAAACTCAGTTATAATTTGCTATATCTTGTCAGCATGGATCTGTGTTCAGATCTGTGAGGTGAATATTTACAAAAGTATATTTACCATACCTGAGTATGAATAATTAATTTGGCTAGACTGTATTCTCTTGGCTATTATTCAGAAAGAGTTTGGGATGCACAAATACTTAAATTGAATACTTTTATCCAGTCTGTGCAACCCTTGGGTGTGTGTCATGCCTAGTAAATCAATCACACTCTAGGAAGGCCACAATTAGTAATGTTATATATAAGGTTATGGTTGCATTTTATTTTTTTTTAATTAGTACCAATTTGGGGGTCAAATTACTTTTACAAATTTATTTTATATTTTTTTACTTTTATATGCATGAGTAATTAGCATGGAAATAAATGTAAAACATGAAATTTGGTATATTGGGACAGGAGATATGGCTTAGAGGTTAAAAACACTTGCTGTTCATGCAGAGGATCCAGATTCACTTCCCATCAACTCCATGCTGGTTTACCACCATCCACAACTCCAGTTATTCACAATACAACCCCTCTTCTATATATTCAGGTAGCAGGGCTGCATATAGTATACATAAATGCAGGCAAGAAAACATAAACTAAAATAAATCTAAATGTTTAAAAGATGAACAATATATTTGCAGCTATTTTAGTATAATCTGTTGCCCTCAATCACTGAGAATGATTTCAGTTTAAAATGCATAACTAATATTTAGTATTAGTATTCACTTTCTTAAATCATATTAGTAACTAATAGTGATATGTTGTATAATAACACTCATATATTGTTGGACTGGATTAATGTGTTAGACCTGGGATAACAATAGAAGAAAATTTCCCATCCATATTTTATAAAGAAAAATTCTATAAAGTTTTGACTGAAGTAAGATATAGAATGAGTAAAACAATCTTAACAAATAAATAGAGGTGATTTGACCAATCTAATATTTCTTTCATATCTTGTACCAGTGTTTGACCAGGAGGCCTATCACTGATACCTATAATCTTAGAAAGCATAATTATAGTTGTAAGTAATACAGACATTATGAAAACCTAGGTTTCAGATCTTATCATTGTCATATAAATTAAATTTTATCCTTTCTCTGGTTATTGAATAGAAATGCAAATTAAACACACCAACAAAATTATTTTATTCTAAAAATATTAAGGCTCAATATCTATAAAGTTTTTGGCTTTATGGGCCTCATTTATATCCACTATCAATGGAGAAAACAAGACATTCCAGGATAAGAACAAATTTAAACAATACGTAGCCACAAATCCAGCCCTACAGAAAGTAATAGAAGGAAAATCGCAACCCAAGGAATCCAACACTACCAACACTGCCTACAATAACCCAGGCATCTAGTGACCCTTCACCAGCACATCTCAAAGAAGGGAGACAGACAATCTCTACTACCAAAAGCATTAAGAATAAATGGAGTAAACAACCACTGGTCATTAATATCACTTAATATTAAAGGTCTCAATTCACCTATAAAAAGGCACAGGCTAAAAGATTGGATACGAAAACAGGATCCAACATTCTGCTGTTTGCAAGAAACACATCTCAACCACAAAGACAGGCACCTACTCAGAGTAAAGGGTTGGGAAAAGGTGTTTCAAGCAAATGGTCCTAAGAAAAAAGCAGGTGTGGCCATACTAATTTCTAACAAAACTGACTTCAAACTAAAATCAATCAGAAGAGACCAAGATGGTCACTTTATATTCATAACAGGAACAATTCATCAGGATGACGTCTCAATCCTGAATATCTATGCCCCCAATATAAAAGCACCTACTTATGTAAAAGAAATTTTACTAGAACTCAAGGCAGACATCAAACCACACACACTAGTAGTAGGAGATTTCAACACACCTCTCTCTCCAAGGGACAGGTCAATCAGACAGAAACCTAATAGAGAATTAAAAGAATTATTGGAGGTAATGAAGCAAATGGACTTAACAGACATCTATAGAACATTCCATTCAAATAGGAAAGAATAAACTTTTATATCTATTTTATCATTTATCATAACTAAGAAAAACTATAATTATAGCTATCTATTCTTCAACTCCATCAAGAACCCCAGAGGGAAATACCTAAGTAAAGAGGAAGTACATTGTAAGCAACTTCCAAAGCTCTAGACATCTCATTGCTTGAATAGTAACCCAGAAATCTTTTGTAACATTGGGACATCCATTTTAGGGTATAAGTCCATGGTATCTGACATTTTTCTATGAAGCAAAAAATTCAAAAAAAAACTATTCTGCCTTGGACTGGCAAAGTTCATTAGTTGTTTTTTCTGTATCGTGCAGAATGTCTGGCTGTTTCTACTGTAAAGCAGGAAACCCGAAGGACAAACCATTAGTTTTTTTTTTGTTTGTTTGTTTTGTTTTGTTTTTTTATTGAGAAAAGGAAAAAAAAGTATCCGCCTCCTCCCAGCTTCCCATTTCCCTCCCCCTCCTCCCACCCTTCTCCTCCTCCCCCAAACTCCTCTCCCCCTCCCTCTCCAGTCCAAAAAGCAGTCAGGGTTCCCTGCCCTGTGGAAAGTCCAAGGTCCGCTCCCCTCCATCCATGTCTAGGAAGGTGAACATCCAAACTGGCTAGGCTCCCACAAAGCCAGAACATGAAGTAGGGGCAAAACCCCGTGCCATTTTCCTTGGCTTCTCATCAGTCCTCATTGTTCGCCATGTTCAGAGAGTCCGGTTTTATCCCATGCATTTTCAGTCACAGTCCAGATGGCCTTGGTGAGCTCCCAATAGATCAGCCCCACTGTCTCAGTGGGTGGGTGCACCCCTCGTCGTCCTGACTTCCTTGCTCATCTTCTCCCTCCTTCCGCTCCTCATTGGGACCTTGGGAACTCAGTCCAGTGCTCCAGTGTGGGTCTCTGTCTCCATCCCCATCCATCACCAGATGAAGGTTCCATGGTGATATGCAAGACATTTGTCAGTATTGCTATAGGATAGGGTCATCGTTGAGATATCATCTTACACCTGTCAGAATGGCTAAAGTCAAAAACACCAAGGATAGCCTTTGCTGGAGAGGCTGTGGAGGAAGGGGTACCCTCATTCATTGCTGGTGGGAATGCAATCTTGTGCAACCACTGTGGAAAGCAGTGTTTCGGTTTCTCAGGAAATTCGGGATCAACCTACCCCTGGACCCAGCAATACCACTCTTGGGAATATACCCAAGAGATGCCCTATCATGTGACAAAAACATTTGTTCAACTATGTTCATAGCAGTATTATTTGTAATAGCCAGAACCTGGAAACAACCTAGATGCCCTTCAATGGAAAAATGGATGAAGAAAGTATGGAATATATACATATTAGAGTACTATGCTGCGGTAAAAAACAATGACTTCTCGAATTTTGCATGCAAATGGGTGGAAATAGAAAATACTATCCTAAGTGAGGTATCCCAGACCCAAAAAGATGAACATGGGATGTACTCACTCATAATTGGTTTCTAGCCATAAATAAGGGTCACAGAGACTACAATTGGTGAACCTAAAGAAGCTAAGTAAGAAGGTGATCCCAAGGAAAAACATATAGTTATCCTCTTGGCTATGGGAAGTAGACAAAATTGCCGGGGAGAAAATTGGGATCTTGGGGATGGGGTGGGAGGAGAGTAAGGGGAGATGGGGAGAGAAAAGTGAGAAGGGAAGGGGGGGGAACTTGGGGAAACAGGAGGATTGGGATAAAGGAAGGTTGGACAGGGGAGCACGGAAGCACAATTCTTAGTTAAGAGATCCACCTTAGGGTTGGCAAGAGACTTGACCCTAGAGAGGCTCCCAGGAGCCCATGGTGATGTCCCCAGTTAGTCCATTAGTTTTTTTGAAATGTTCAGCAGTTACTTTTCTGTTGATCCTGCATGTCCACTTCATACAGCATTCCATTTGGTCTATGAATTCTTAAACACAGCAGCATGATGCTTTGATAGATATTTTCATTTAATTTCAACTGAAGAAATTTAAAGATTTCAGCCTTGTTTCTAATCAATATTACATTGGTTTTTAATATTCTTTTTTTAAGTTTTATTTTTAATTACTTGTTTTTATGCTACATGACAGAATACATACCATGTCTACGTGGGTGACGTTATAGGCCAGAAGATGGTGTCATGTCTTTTGAATATGGAGTTACAAGTAGCTTACACAAGTGCTGGAAATTAAACTAGGTTTTCTGGTAAACTAGTATCTTATTTACTATTCTATTTGCCATGAGAGACACTATTACCAAGGCAACTCTTTTTTTTTTATTTTGTAAATCTCTTTTATTAGTTTATATACAAGGTCAGAATGAAGATTTTCATTCTCTTTAGCATGATTGTCTGGGGTGTGTCTCTGAAACATATGAGGGACTATTCTCTCTAATTCTTGTGTCTAATGTAACATAACTTGATTTTCTTCACTTAAGTTTGGACACACTTAAAATTATTCATGATGCTCCCCATGCTGCCTGAAAATATGAAAAACCTTTTAAAATATAAAAATAAATAAAAGAAAATTGTATTTTATATGATCAAAAGAATAATAAAAATTGTTTATTGGGTATGTCTTTTTAAAATTTTCTTTCTTTTTTTAGCCAGGACAAACCTTTCAACTTTTTAATTTTTGCAAAGCATAATTTTTTTTTCTTGTCTGTGTCTCCCTTTGATAGTATCTATTACCCTATTTGCTTCCCTGTAAACCTGCAACTCTTATAAAGAGATAGATTTAATTGTGTAGAAAGAAGTTTCTGCCCACACAGTCTCTCAGTCATTCAGTCCCCAAGAAACACACAGATGCTTATTTTAATGATAAAGTGTTTGGCCTATTCGTCCGAGCTTACTATTAACTAGCACTTACAACTTAAATTAACCCATAACGCCTTTGTGTAGCCACATGGCTTGGTACTTTTTTCTCAGTGAGACTTATTTTGCTTCCTCTGGGTTTGGCTGGTGACTGACTCTCTGCCTTTCCTCTTCCCAGAATTTGTTTATTCTGGTTACCCCACTTATTTGGCCTGTCTGTCTACTGGCCTATCAGTGTTTATTAAAATAATATGCATGACAAATTATCCCACATCTTAATTGGGGCTTGCTTGTAGTTTTAGAGGTCTAGTTCATTATCATGATGGAGAAACGTATGGCACCAGGCAGACAGCCATGCTGCTAGAGAAGTTGCAGAACTTTACATCCTGATCTACAGGAAAAGAAACAGTGAGAAAGAGAGAGCGAGAGCAAGAGAGAGAGGGAGAGAGAGAGAGAGAGAGAGAGAGAGAGAGAGAGAGAAGGGGTTTGTGTGGACTTTTCAAACAGCAAAGCTTGCCTCTAAGTGACACACATCCTTCAATAAGGTCACACCACCTCCAATAAATACTTCATACACAAAGTTATTGGGGAATAAGCATGTAAATATATGAGTCTATGTGGGGGCATTCTCATTCAAATCATCACAAGTAGGCAAGTGGTTTTAACTGGTAAGCCATCCCTCTATCCCTCATTTTATGTTTATATGAATTAAAAATTAACTTTTTAAAAATATAATTTATATAATAGAATATACAATAATATTAGAAGTCTTTACACCTTCACCTTCATAATAATTTCTATTATAAGTTATTTGAAGATTTATATATTTCCTTCTAATTATATATAGATAAATATTTTATGTAAATTACATAGAAATACCAAAATTAGCATATTTGTTATTGGAACATGCTATAGAAATACCAAAACTCTAAAATCATTGGAGAGGTGGCTCAGCTCTTAAAAGTTAAGTTCACAACAAATGTTTCTGTTGACGGAGATCTGTAATACTACATTTTAAAATTTCTGAGTGCTTAGAATCATTGTCTATGCATGTAAAAGAGGTCAGAAATTAGGTAAAATATTAACAACTCAAAAGAAGATTGAATTAGCACATAGCTTCATTATTCTTGAAAAATTCAAGTGGCTTTTTTCTAGAACCATCAGAACTATACAGAGAAACCCTGTCTTGAAAAAAACAAAACAAAAAATAGATAAATTAAATTCTCAATCCTTTTTATATCTCTTACTACTCAAATTGTTAATTTCAGAAATCCATTTTTGAATATAAAATAATTTTCTAGATTCAGTCCATTTTCTTTGAACCATCTACATAGATGAAATTTACTTCCCTCCTAGAATATATTTTCAGGTAAGAGGCAATGTGGTACTTCAAACCATAACTAACAAGAAAACTCTCTTCTTTCAGAGAAGGAAATGTGACAATTTAGGGGTTCACTTAACGCAATTACTTTTTATGATTATGTCAAATTACCCAAATGTTAGACATATTAAGCCAGAGTGGCATTGCTCCATGCTTTTTAAATTTTGTTTTACTTCAGTGTTGTTAGAACAAATTCCCACCCAAGGTGTATTTTTAAATGCATTCTTCTGAAAAAAGTGCATATAAGTTTATGCAGATGAATGTTTGGGAGTATCATCCCAGGAAAGTGACAATAATTGTTGTAGAATATTATTTAAGTTGTGTTCCTTTTGTTGATTCATTATAACATTTGATGGTGCGAAGACTTCTTTGATTAAATAAAATTCACCTTTGGTCAGGGGGTTGAGTCAGCAACTAGCTGACAGGAAGTGGTAGGAAGGAGCCAGGTAGAGAAGGGATTTTAAAGAGGGGTGAAGAGAACAATCACAAGGTCGTTTGGAGAGAGGCAAGAGAGGGGGTGAGTTACTTCCTATTCAGCCTCTCCAAGGAGCAGAATTCCACCTCAAACCTTGAATATTATTATTATTATCATCATTATTATTATTATTACAAATTTTCGCCTCCTTCCTTCTTCCCATTTCCCTCCCCCTCCCCCCCCTCCGTCTCCAGTCCAAAGAGTAGTCAGGGTTCCCTGCCCTGTGGGCAGTCCAAGGTCTTCCCCCCACCATCCAGATCTAGGAAGTTGAGGATCCAAACAGACTAGGTTCCCACAAAGCCAATACGTGGAGTAGAATCAAAACCTAGTGCCTTTGTCCTTGGTTTCTCAGTCAGCCCTCCATGTCAGCCACATTCAGAGAGTCAGGCTTGACCACATGCTTCATCAGTTTCAGCCCAGCTGGCCTTGGTGAGTTCCCATTAGATTGGCCCCACCGTCACAGTGGATGGGTGCACCCCTTGCGGCCCTGACTTTCTTGCTCGTGTTCTCTCTCCTTCTTCTCCTCATTTGGACCTTGGGAGCGCAGTCCAGTGCTCCAATGTGGTTCTGTGTCTATCGCCATCCATCGCCAGATGAATGTTCTATTATGTCCTTCAATAGAAGAAGAGATATAGAAAGTGTGGAATATATACACATTAGAGTACTACTCAGTGGTAAAAAACAATGACATTTTGAATTTTGCATGCAAATGGATGGGAATAGAGAACACTATCCTGAGTGAGGTAACCCAGACCCAAAAAGATGAATATGGTTATATACTCACTCATTGGTGGATTCTAGCCATAAATAAAGGACATTGAGCCTATAATACATGATCTTAGAGATGCTAAATAGGAAGGTGTACCCCCTCAAAAAAACTCGTAGTTATCCTCCTGGATATTGGAAATATACAAGATTTCCAGGCAAAAATTGAGAGCTTGGGGGTGGGGGCGGGACAGGAGTAAGGGGAGATGGGAAAAGAGAAGTGAGAAGGGGAGGATGGGGAGAGCTTGGGGAAATGGGACAGTTGGGATGGAGGAGGAGTGGATATGGGAGCAGGGAAATATATATCCTAATTAAGGGAGCCATTTGAGGGTTGGCAAGAGACTGGACTCTAGAGGGGTTCCCAGGTGTCCAAAGAGATGTCCCCAGCTTGTTCCTTGAGCAGCTGAGGAGAGGGCACCTGAACTGGCCCTATACTCTATCCACTCTGATGAATATCTTGCATATCAAACCTTGAATCTTGAGTTCTTCAGTGGGACAGAGATTTAGTTAATTCGCTTCATAGCTTTGAAGGAGTTGTTTCTTGGGGGAACAGAATTCCCTCAGGCTGCAGTCCTCATGACCTAAGCACTGCTGAGAGCAGCAGCATTGCAGTTGCTGATTCGGACAGCTATGAATTAAAAGGCTGCAACAAATTTAAAAAAGGAAAACAAATAATTATTAAATTACAGCATGAAGCCGGGTGGTGGTGGCACATGCCTTTAATCCTAGCATTAAAGAATGAGTCCTACAGTATGAGTTCCAGGCCAGGCATCAAAGCTACACAGAAAAACTCTGTTTCAAAACAACAACAACAACAACAAAATTACAGAGTACCAAATATATTTACAAAGCATGATGAGTTAGTTGAATTGCAAATAAGAAAGCTGAGTTATATTATGGAAAAATCTAAGAAGATCCTAGGATAAAATTATACTGTTTCATTATTTTAAAAATCCAAAGACTATGTTTATTTATTCATTTCCCTTCAAATTAGAACATTTATGAGTTAAATCTGATTTTATTTGGAAATATTATGTTACCATTAATCATCATAATCACAAACACATTAGCATCTCAATTTGTGCTAAAAATTGTTCTAAACACAGTTTCTGAATTGCATCATGTACTTCATACCACTGCCCTGTGACAAATAGGCATCATTTGTGAAGAATAAATTTCCAAAGAGACAAAGAATGAGAAAAGTATATAGGTACATATTTCATTGAGGTATAGTAAGATTAAACAAAAAAGGAAAAATATTTGACAATGACAGTTGCTTCTCAGGGTACTTTGGGAGTGGTCTCAAGAAAATGATACAGATTACTCACACTAAGAGTTTGCTAAAGTGTACTTCAGAAGCAAGTTTATCTTTGCAGTTGGATTCAATATATCTTGTGTTCATTCTGAGAATTTGCAATGTTTTCTAAACAGATGTAAAACTTGATCTAAGGACCAAACTTTGGAAATATTTGAATGAGTTGTGCCATCTGATGGAAATATGGTTGTAGTATGACTTTACAGATTCATTTCATCATCATTTCTGGATGAAAGTTGTTCTGTGGAACATATTATTTTGTTTTTGTTTTTTAGAAGAAGACAAGGCATAAACTGTCATTTCTAGACTGGATGAGTTAACCCGGTAGGAAGAAAAAGCTTCCAAGAGCAGGTAAAAGAGTCAGAGACACGCACACAGCCATAGTTAGGAGTCCCACAAAACCACCAAGCTAACAGTCCTCACATATATGCAAAGAACCAGGTGCAGATCATGCAGGCTCTGAGTGGAGGGACCCAATGAGAACCTCCAATGTATGCTTGCCAAGTAATGTTTGACTGTGGGTCAGGTCTCAGCTGCACCTTCTCCCATCTGCTGATGGAGGAAGGCTCTCTGATGATAGTTGGGCAGGTTACAGATATCTGAGTATAGGGAAATATCATTAGGAATCATTTGGTTGATTTTTTTGACCAGTTGGGTTTGGTTCTACCCTAGGTCTCTAGGCTATTCTGTCTCTGGTTCTTGGACATCTAAGTGGTATCTTGTATGAGCTCTCTCTTATGGTATGGGACCCAAATTAAACCAGTCCTTAGTTGGACACTCCCCTAAGTTCTGTGCCACCATTGCCACAGAAATCTTAGCGGTAGGACACATTGTAGGTAGAAGGTTTTGTGGGTACATTGGTCTTCCCGTCACACCACTGGGAAGCCTTGCCTTGAATCAGAAGATGGCTGCTTCATGTTTCTTATCCTCCAATACTAGAAGTCCTCATTTCTATCGCCCTTATAGATTCATGGAAATTTCTACTGCACTAGGTTTCCATATTGTCCCCCAATTCCATCTGTCTCTCCCCAGACTCTGTCGCTCCATGCCCCCCACAAGATGCCTTATGTTCCCTGTCAACCCCCAGTCCACCCACAAAAATCTATTCTATTTCCTTCGCCCGCAGAGATGGATGCATCCCTCTAGAAACCTCCTTGTTACTTGGCTTCTCAGGGATTGTGGATTGTACTATGATTATTCTTCACTTAACAGCTAATATCCATACATACCATGTTTGTCTTTCTGAGCCTGAATTGCCTCAATCAGGGTGATTATTTTCTTTTTATTTATTTTTCTCTCATATAATATATCCTAATTGCAGTTTCCCCTCCCTCCACTGTCCAGTCACTCCATTTCCCCTTCCCAAAGATCTACTGCTCCTCCATGTCAATTTCAATTTAGAAAAAAAAAAACAGGCCACCCAGGAATATAAGACAAACAAGATGGCAACAAGACAAGGTAAAAAGCCTCATATCAAAGCTGGATGAGCCAACTCAGTGGGAAGGAACACGTCCCAAGAGCAGCCAAAAGAGTCAGTCATGAACCTCCCAGGGCTAGGAGTTCCACAAGAACCCCAAGGTCAAAAACCATAATATATCTGCAGAGTACATAGTGAAGCCCCGTGGAAGCTCCATGATAGAGGCTTCAGTCTCTGTGAGCCCCTATGAGCTGTTTAGTTGATATTATGAACCATGTTTTTTTCTGGTGTTCTTGACCCCAGTGTCTGTAGGTTCCCTTCTATAGAAGATACCTCAACTAAAATCATAGAGCAGTTGTCAGCACAACAGCCATGCCACTTATGCACATTTGGCATATCTTGATTCAGGAGTAGGGCTCAAGGCTTAAAGAGACCAATAAAGCCTTTTCTCCTGCCGGTAAAGCACATTCTGGCACTATTTAATCTAGCCAGGAGGGGGCAGCAGTCAGCCCAGTTTCAGTTTGAATTTTCAGTTTCTTGTAATCATACATGATATGTGGTTTCAGCAACAGGTTCTGTCTTAATCTGATTTTTACTGCTGTGATAAAGACCATGAACCAAAGGATCTTAAGATGCAAGGTTTGTTTCATCTTATAGCTTATAGTAAATTATCAGAGACAATCATGGCAGGAACCTGGAGTCTGGAACCAAAGCAGAGACCATTGAGAAGCACTGTGTACTGACTTGTTGTCTATGGTTTGCTCAGCCTTATGTCTTATTCAAGCCAAGATTGCCTTCCCAGGGATAGCACAACCTATGGATAAATGTGACCTCCCACATTAATCAATCAAGAAAATGCTCCATATACTATTTGCATATAGGCCAATGTGAGAGTCATTTTCTCAATTGAGGTATACTTTCTTCCCAAATGATCCTAGCTTTTGTCAAATTGACAAAAAACTAACCAATATAATTATCCACATGTAAATTTAATACACAAAGACATCACTACAAAACTACAAACTTTTTTCTAGTATGTCCTCAAGTTGTAATGTTATAATATTAATATCATAAAATAAAAGATGATGAGAGTTTAAAAGTCCAAATCTTTAATTTTTCTCAACAGTTTAAAAGTTCAAGTTCTCCCTAAAACACATGTCTCTTTAAAACTCCAAATTTCTCTAAAATATCCAAGATCTCATAACTATAGGTTTCTGTAAAATCAAAAATCAATTTAAACATTTTTTTCACTATAAAAGGAAAGAACCATGTCATATTCACAATGAAATCAAATCAGAATCAACATGTAGCTGTATATATCTAATTCTATAAATGAATGTCTGTAATCTGGGATTTTCTTACAGTATTTTGGACTCCAGTGGGCCTCTTTATATTTCCATCTTTTTGATCTTGCCATTCATAGCATACATAGCTGGTCTTAAATATGCAAATTGGCTCCAATCCAGAGCTGTTGCTATCCTTGGCAGTTGTCTCACATTCTTCACATCCCTAATATACTAGGGTCTCTTCCGGCTGATCCTTTACCAACTTCTCTCCTGCTGTCTCATTATGCCCTCTCCATATCACGTTCAACAGTTGGTTTACCCAGAGCAAATGCAGATGCATCTTCACTAATGGACTCTCACTGTGCCAAGTATCAGCTGTTGTCCATGATCCTTTCATTCTTTCAAAACCGTTACCACTCGAGAAATTCTTACACATATCCAAGTTTGACTGTCAGCTTGAAATGAAGCCTCGGCATCCTCTGAACAGTATCTTCTTTGTTCTGACCCTGAAGATTTCACCACCATGATACAGCTCCCCCCTTATTTACAAGTGATTTCCCCGCTTCTGTGCATCCTTGTCAATTGTCCCAGGAAAATAAATATTTCACTTCAGTGGTTTTTTTGTTTTTGTTAATCAGACCTGATTTCTCCAACCACAGCTGACTAGACACCATAAATTCTTAATTCAATATATCACACAAGCAACACTGATAGTCTTTGAGTAGCATTCAAACTTCCCTCTGAACCTTCCCAAGCCAGACTTCCAGGAAAGATGGTCTTTCCTGCTCTCAACAAGCTCACACAAAAGAATTCACTGAGCTCTGAATATTCTACAACTTTTGCAGCCTGAAATTTCAAATGCCTCTGCAACCCTCCCAAAAACAGGTGGCCAAGTCTGTCACAACATTACACTCCATGAATCTGGTAGCAGCTTATTAGTATGTTTTATATTTTTAAAAATAATTTGACCAAAAGCAACTTGGGAAGAAAATGTTTTTTTCAGCTTACAGCTCATATCTGTTGTGAAAGAATATCAATGCAGGAGCTGAGGGCTACAACCTGGAGTGAGTAATTGAAGCAGAGACCTTAGGGAAAACCTCTTATTGGTTTGCTCCCAATGATTTTTTCAGCCTGATTTCTTATACAGCCCAGGTCCACCTGCCAGGAGTAGGTAACACCAACCATGGTGAACTGTGCCCCCCCCATATTAATAACTAATCAAGAAAATATTTTAGTTTGTCTTGTCTAAATCTCCCTAATAGTCAACTATATGAAATCACTGCATATTTTAATTTTCTTAACTTTCTGAAAACTTTCAAAGTGTATACAAAAATCACATAAAAGCTAGACAATAAGCTGAGTGGTAAACTGTGTCCTTAGCACATATGAGGCTAACAATTCATCAGTAGAAGCAAATATAACAATGTGTGTAAAGGCAGGCAATAAAAAGTAAATGCAGGCATTTGTGAGCAACATACAATGATCTATTCACATGAAAATGGCATCATGAAACCTATTAATCTGTATATGAACTAAAAAGAAGGAAAGAAAAACGTTTGTACCTTAAGTATATCTAATTTAAAGATAAAATGCTTAATATTGAGAACTGACAGGATTGTGCAGTACATAAGGGTACTTGTAACCAAACCTGATGCCCTGAATTCATTAACCAGGAACTAGATGTTAGAGGGAGATAAATAATGGCTAAAACTTGTGTAATTTTTTCACATTTGCTGTGGCATATAAATGCCACTATACACATAACAAATAATATCTATAATACACAATATAAACTAGTGACTTTGTGTGACATATATTAATTAAAAACATGATTACAAAACTCAATAATGCAGTGATGGAGGAAATGACAATCTGTCTGTGTTACTTTCATTGGTTAATAAAGAAACTACCTTGGCCCATTTGATAGGCCAGCCCTTAGGTGGGTGGAGTAGACAGAACAGAATGCTGGGAGGGAGGGAGGCAATCGCCATGCCTCTCCTCTCTGGGTCAGATGCGATGAAGCTCCAGCCCAAGATGGACCCAGTTCAGACATGCTGAATTCTTCCAGTAAGACACCACCTCGTGGTGCTATACAGATTATTAAATATGGGTTAAGCAAGATATGAAAGTTAGCCAAGAAGACGCTAGATATAATGGGCCAGGCAGTGTTTAAAAGAATACAATTTGTGTGCTGTTATTTCAGGTGTAAAGCTAGTCATGCGGGAACCAGGCAGGACAAAAAAGCAGGCCTGCCCTCTGCTCCTTCTACAGTGCAGTATCTCATATTTGACAATTAAACTTACATATCTTCTAGTTACTGAAATTTACTACAGTACCAGAAAAGGGTGCTCCAAACTAGAGGATTAGGGCAAACTAGTACACCACTAAAAATTTAATAACACAATAGGTAAATTGCCTGACCATTAGCAGCACCAACATAAAGATCTGGGTGCAATGATATATACTTGCAGTCCCTTTATTCCACAATAGGAGACAGAACTTCCCTGGTACTCACCATGCAGCAAGTCTAGCTCATTTTGCAAGTTTTAGATTAGTAAGAATCCATGTTTAAAAGAAGCAAGGTAGACACTACCCGTGAAACAACATTCAAACACAAATTTGATTTCTGACCTATATCTGTATACCCACATAAACATGTGCACGCTCCCATACATGTATAAGCATATTCCCTGGAAAATAGTGTTTCAAAATATCTGTAAGTGCTACTGAAATACTTTCTGATGTAGCATATAGATATATATATATATATATATATATATATATATATACACACATATATATATATGATATTCTATCATATAATTGCAATAAAATTCAGTAATTTTAGAAGCGATGTTGAAAATTCAGCTATTTTCTATTAAAGTAAAAAATACAGAGATCTTTGGGGAAAAGGGTGAAACAATTATCTGTATTCTAAATAATTTTATTTTGTTTTAAAAATGTATCTCTTTTTCTACAGCTATGATATTAATGCTAAAGCATTATTATATTAACTAGACTAATATGCCATTTTATTTTTATTCATAGAAATTGCTCAATCTGCTGTCACACTTATCAAAGTACAGCAGATAGCCTGTTTCTTATATTCCCTATTCTAATATGTGTTCCTTTCTGTTTTCTAATTAGCAATTTTTTTCCATTCATCAAGGGTCAGACAAAACATTTAGATTTAGGCCTTTTCTACACCTCCATAATTTACTGGATTCAATTTCTGACTTTTAGTACATGGTTTCTGGAAATTTCAGCTTTGTACCATATCTGGTATCTTGCCTTTTCCTAGGTATGTACCTTAGAGAGAGAAAATTTGGCCTTAAGCAACTTTGAATCTACACAATAGAGGTGTGTCCATGGAAATTACCAAAAGGTATGCCTAATGAGAGTTTTATAGTAATTTATATTCAAAGTGAAATAACTCAATAAAGAATTCACATATTTTCTTATCATTGTTGAAATGTCATCACATTTCTGTAAGCAATACAGGAAGCATTACTTCTTTACTGTAACATTATTCTCTAACACATTTGTTAATTTATTTTGTCTTCTTGAAAGCTGAAAGCCATCAAACAAACATTTTCAGTATACTTGAGCTTGCTTTATATTAGTCTGGAAAATCTTCATCAGTAGTTTGCATTACTGCATCAGATATTGTCGACCTTAAGCACTTTATGTGAAAGGTGATATCCAACAGAAAGACTCTGTTTCTACACAGTCAACTTGAACTTCATTTTGTCAGTCTGGCATAATATTTCATGGGAACAACATATTTTCCAAGTAAACTGTCATTGACCACATCACATAATCCTTAAATTTTTCTCAATGCTTGGTCTCTGTTTTATATATTCCAATAGTTTGCTACTCATTTGCCAAGTGATATAGTTTATATCATACTTGTTTTGATTATTAATATGGGTTATAATGACCATCACAGCTATAAATCACAAGAGAAGTAGCAATGTATGACCTCCCAGAAAAAGTCAGAAGGAATAATACAGCATCTCCCTGACTCTCTCTGTTGATACCCCTGGCCTTGCTATCTAGTCATTATGCTGTGAGGAAGAAGAACCAAAGGTTTCACCTAATCCTCAACATCCCATGAGTCAACAACAAGCAAAAATTTGTGAGCCTTGTAAAACTACACTCGCTTGAAGTAGATTATCTATTACCCTGTCTCTCAATTCAGCCCCTTCAACTGATACCAAGTGAACTGCCATTAGCCTTCTGTACCAATCTCTGCTCTAACAATAGAATTATGATCATAGTAATAATTATCATTTTAAGCTATTAGGTTTTTGATTATTTGACACTCACGAATAAATAACAGGAAACATATTCAAATAGACAACAATATTCAATAATAACACTATGGGATAATGAAAGGATTTATTCTGTTTATTGTCAGAAGAGAAAATACTGTTTAACTTAATGTCTGTTTCCTCTTCCTCTTTCTCTTTTCTATTTTTTTTTTTGTTTTGTTTTTTTGAGGCAGGGTTTCTCTGTAGCTTTCATACCTGTCCTGGAACTAGCTCTTGTATACCAGGAAGCCGCAAACTCAGAGATCCACCTGTCTCTGCCTCCTGAGTGCTGGGATTAAAGGCATGTGCCACCACCACCTGACTATTTCTCTTCTTTACTATGAAAAAAAAAAGTATGAATTTTTAAAGGATTATATTCAATATTTTTCCTTTACGTATTATTTTCTAAACTTAGATTCCATTTCTTTCTAGTCTTACTGACTGTTGGCCTTTATTGACCTTTGTTTTACTGTTTGTCAGCTCTTATGCCATCTTGGTTTTCTGTCCTTTCCCAAACAACATATCCTTATAACCAGGGCATAGAAAACATTGAAGTAGAAGTAGTGAAAAAAAATATAGTAATCCAAAAATGCTGTACTTTTATGAAATATACTGCCTTTTTCTTCATGTAATGTGCAGTATTGTTGGTTAACACTAAGTATCAGAAAAGTCTGATTTCCTCTTTGCTTTATACAATGGATAGTGAGCATAAATATTGAATGATTAGCTGAGTATATTTGCTTGAAGAGTCAAAAAAATAAAGAGCCAAGATAAATAAAAAGACAGGAATAAGACAGGCATGGTGTTGGAGCAGTATCTGAGAGCTTTGCATCCTGATCCACAGGCAGCAGGCAGAAGACTTGGCTTCATAATATATCTCATCCACCAATACTTCCTAATTCTTGCCAAGGAGTTTACCAGCTGAGTACAAAGAATTCAAATGTATGAGCCTATGGGGATCATTCTCAATCAAAGCACCACACACAGATATGTATTAAATACAGATTGCTAAATAAATCCTATTCAGGGCTAGTTATATGTATGTTTTCAGGGATGTCTGGCCCTGGACAACCAATTGATAAGTGTTTTCCTAAAGAATACTAACTCTCCCACTGCAAGTTTTCATTAGTTGTCTATATTTCTTTGTGTAGAGTTGAGAATTCATGTTCTTTTCTCTGCTTTGCCACATACGTTGATATTGTCTTTGTACAGCCAAATTTAAGTACTCATGTTGGTAAGACTTCATATGTATAGATTCTGATTATTTTTTCCTTTTATTATTACTTGCACTTTATTTTTTTTTTTTTTTAGTGTGGAATAGGGTGTCATGATACAGTAATGGCTACCCTGATATTCACTATAGAACTCAGGCTTCCAAACTGACTATCAGCATTCATCTGACTCTAGATTGTATAAATATGCTACCAGGCCTCAGCAAAGATTACACATTTTAAAACTAAATGATCATACTCTTTTTGGGAAGAAGTCAGGTGGATAGGCTGAGAGAAAATATAGTCACAAAATTATTGATAGTAGCATAAAATCTACTTATTATGACAATAATTGAAACTATGTATTAATTATTTTCATAATTAATTACAAACAATATTATGATCTACACCTTAGGGTTCTTTGAATATAGTGGAAAGAATTAACTTTTATCATTTGCTTTCAGTTTGATTGTAAAAGGGAAAAGTTGGAATATAAATAATTCAGACACTGTGAAATGTTAAAGGAACTCTTAAATATACATTACACTAGCTTTTGTTGGTTTAACTGAGGAGCATATTGACATAGTGATAGCATACTCTATTTCATTGAATTATTCAAAAAATTCAGTAGTCTTTTCAAAAGTTGTGTCTTCTGTCAGGATGGAGCTAAGAATTTTCGAATTTGCTGATTTTATGAATATTGATTTGTGTTTTCAATTTTATTATCTACATTTGAATTTTTTAAATATTGAAGAATATGATTCTCATAATCTGGATTTGAGTGAAACCCTCTTTCATTATAATCAGATATGTACATGTTTTAAAAACTTTTCATACAATAATTTTGTTATTGTATTTTGAGACAGGGTTTCTCTGTAGCTTTTGAGCCTGTTCTGGAACTAGCTCTTGTAGACCAGGATGGTCTCAAACTCACAGAGATCCACCTGCCTCTGCCTCCCTAGTGCTGGGATTAAAGGGGCATGCCACCATCAACCAGCTTCATACAATACTTTTCTTTTTTGTGATTGTTTTGTTTTGTTTGAGGATTATTTTCTTTTATCTTCTTTATATTTTTATTATTTAAAACAATTTTTAAGCTTAAGTATATTTTGATCATATTCTTCCCCTCCCCCAAGTCCATTGAGATCCTCTACATCTTAACCACCTAAGTGCAAGTTCACTTTTCTTTCTTTCTTTCTTTCTTTTTCTTTCTTCCTTCCTTCCTTCCCCCCTCCTCTCTCTTTTTCTTTCTCTTTTCCTTTTTCTTGGTTTTCCAAGACAAAGTTTCTCTGTGTAGCTTTGGTGCCTGTCCTGGAACTAGCTCTTGTAGACCAAGCTGGTCGTGAACTCACAAACATCCCCCTGTGCCTCTGCCTCCTGAGCACTAGAATGAAAGGTATGCACCACAAAAAAACTCCAAAACAATAAAAAAATGACCCAAACCTAGAAAACAAATTATATTACCTCCCCCTTCAAAAAATACCTCCAAACTGTAATTAAATAAAAAGCACACAAAAATGTGGAGTCCATTACATGTTGCTTAACTTCTCCCGAACATAAGGCCTGCCCTGGAAAGGTTGATATACTCAGTGTGACTCCATTGCCAAAAATGGATGTTTCCAATCACAGGAGGTAAAAGTGACAGTTCAGTTACTATAGGTTTTCATTTATTCATTTTTAATATAACAAAATAAAACATAATAAGGTAAAACACAAAATACCACATTGAAGTTGAAGAGAAAGCAACAACAGGAAATCAGCCAATGAGAAACACAAGAATCAAAGCCCCACTCATTCACATTCTTCGAAATCCCATAAACTCACAAACTAGATGCAATAAAATAAACACAGAGGACCCAGAGCAGACCCATGAAAACCCTGTACATGCTGCTTCAGTCTCTGTGAGTTCATATGAGCTTTGTTCATGTTGATTTAGAAGGCCTTGTTTTCTTGGTGTTCACCAACCTCTGGTGTTTAACCTATTTCTGTCTTCTCTTCCATGGGATTCCTTTAGCTTTGAGGGGGTGGATATAATGGAGATGTCCCATTTACGGCTGAGTGTCACAAAGTTTCTCAACTAACTGGGTAATGTCTGAATTTCAGTCTCTATATTTGTTGCCATCTGCTGCAGGAGGAAGCATCTCTGATGATGAATAAAATGGGCACAGATCTCATATAATATGTTTTGATTATGTTTTTTTCTCCCCCAGCTGCTCTCAGATCTTCCCCATCTACCCATCCACCCAAAACCATACTTTCTTTCTCTTTCTCATTTGAAACTAAAAAGGAAACTAATGTTTGAGACACCACAAGGAGAGATATAAGTTCAGAACTATATAGTCCATCAATAAGTAATTAGTGCTCAGAAATTGTTTGTGCCTAGTTATGTGGCTATCTTTACAACACAGAGACAATTTCTGAGAGAATTTATGTAATGTGAAATCGCATCACCAGAACTACTTTCTAAAAATTTTTTATTTTTTATATTTTTTAAAAAGTAAACAAACTTTTTTCATTTTACAAACCCATCCCAGTTTCCATTCCCTTTCCTTCTCTCATTCCCTCCATTTCCCCTGCACTCCACCCCCTATCCACTCCTCAAAGAGGGTAAGGCTTATTGCTTTGAGAAAGGTCCAATGCCCTCCCTACTATATCTAAGCTGAGCAAGATATCCATCTACAGAGAATGGTTTCCAAAAAGGGAGTTCAAACAGTAGGGATAAATCCTGGTCCCACTACCAGTGACCCTGCAGTCTGTCTCAGCCATGCAACTGTCACCCATAGTCAGAGGGTCTAGTTTGGTCCTATGCTGGTTCCTTCCCTTTCTGTCTGGCGTTAGTAGGCTCCCATTAGCGCAGGCAAACTGTTTCAGTGAGATTCCTCATCATGGTCTTGACCAATTTGCTCATAGTCACACTCCTTCCACTCTCCAACTGGACTTTGGGAGCTCATTCCAGTGCTCTCCTGTGGGTCTCTGCCTGTTTCTGTCAGTTGCTGGATGAAGGTTCTACGGTGACATTTAAGATAGTTAACAGTTTGACTACAGGGCAAGGCCAGTTCCGACACCCTCTCCACTATTGCTTAGAGTCTTAGCTGGCATTATCCTCATGGATTCCTGGGAATTTCTCTAGTGGCAGGTTTCTTGCTAGCCCCATAATGGCTCCTTCAATCAAAGTATCTCTTTCCTTGATCTCCATCTCAACTATCCCATTCCCTCAAGTTCTCCTCCCCCTCCCCTTCTTTCCTCCTCCTCTTCTGCTCTCCCTTCTTGCCCCACCCCCATGATCCCGATTTTGTCAGGCAATGTTATCTATTTTCCCTTTCCTGGAGAATCTGTATGTTTCTCTTAGTGTTCATCTTGTTACTTGGCTTCTCTGGGATCGTGGTCTATAGGTTCATTATCCTTTGCTTTAGAACTAGTATCTATGAGTGAGTACATACCATGTTCATCTTCTGGGACTGGGTTACCTAACTTAGGATGGTATATTTCTAGTTCCATCCATTTGCATTCAAATTTCAAGATATCATTGTTTCTTTTAATCACTGAGTAGTTCTCCATTGTGTAAATGTAACGCATATTTTTAAATTCATTCTTCAGTTGAGAGACATATAGCTTATTTCCAGGCTCTGGTTATTACAAATAATGCTGCTATGAACATAGTTGAACAAATGTCCTTGTAGTATGACTGAACATCCTTTGAGTATATGCCCAAGAATGTTATTTCTGGGTCCTAATGTAGGTTGATCCCAATTTTCTGAGGAACTGTCATACTAATTTCCAGAGTGGGTTTTACAAGTTTACATTCTAACCAGCAATGAAAGAGTGTTCCCCTCACTCCATACATCATTTCCAGCATAAGCTATCATTAGTGTTTTTGATCTTAGCCATTCTGACAGGTGTAAGATGGTATCTCAGAGTTGTTTTGATTTGCATTTCCCTGATAGCTAAGAATGTTGAATATTTCCTTAAGTGTATGTCAGCCATTTGAGATTCTTCTGTCTAAGATTTTGTATTTAGATCTTTTTCGGGATTTAATGAGATGACTATGTTTTTTTTTTTTCTTTCAGTTTATTTATATGTTGGATTACATTGATAGATTTTCATATGTTAAACCAGCCCTACATCTCTGGGATGAAGCCTACTTGATCATGGTGGATTATTTTTTTTTTTTTGATGTGTTCTTGGATTCAGTTTGCAAGAATTTTATTGAGTATTTTTGCATCCATGTTCATGAGTGAGATTGGTCTGTAATTCTCTTTCTTGGTTGAGTCTTTGTGTGGTATTATTATCAGGGTTACTGCAGCCTCATAAAAAGAGTTTGGCAATGTTCCTGTTGTTTCTATTTTGTGGAACATGGTAAGGAGTATTAGTTCTTCTTGGAAGTTCTGGTAGAATTCTGCACTGAAACCATCTGGCCCTGGGATTTTTATGGTTGGGAGGCTTTGGTTGACAGCTTCTATTTCCTAGCAGGTTATCGGTCTATTTATATTGTCCACCTGGTCTTGATTTAATTTTGGTATGTGGTACCCTATCCAGAAAATTGTCCATTTCTTTTACATTTACCAATTTTGTGGAGTACAGGTTTTTGTAGTATAACCTAATGATCATCTGTATTTCCTCAGTGTCTGTTGCTTTGTCCCACTTTTCATTTCTGATTTTGTTAATTTGGATGTTCTCTCTCTGCCTTTGATTAGATTGGATAAGGGTTTGTCTATCTTGTTGATTTTCTCAAAGAACCAGCTCCTTGTTTCTTTGATTTTTGTGTTGTTTTGTTTCTATTTTATTGATTTCAGTCTTCAACTTGATTATTACGTCTTCTGCTTCTCCTAGGTGAGTCTGCTTCTTTTTGTTCTAGAGCTTTAAGGTGTGCTGTGAAATCTCTAGTTTGAGATTTCTCCACTTTCATTATGTAGGCACTTAGTGCTGTGAACTTCCCTGTTAGCACTGTTTTCATAGTGTCCCATAGGTTTGGGTATATTGTACCTTCATTTTCATTGAATTCTAGGCAGGCATGCAGGGTCTGATGGTTGTCATGGTGGTAATAGGGCAGCCTATGTGCAAGAAACTCTCCTGCTGATGGCTAGAGAAGCCGAGGCAGAAGGGGCTCAGGGTTTTGCTCAGGTATAGAGGGCCTAGAGAGTGGCATGTCCTGCCTGTTGAAGGGGGCAGGCCACTCACATCTTGGTCCTCTTTGTGTAGTAGTAAGCTGTGTGTCAAACTTTTTTTGAGGTTGCAGAAGATAGAATGGTTTGGGGTCAGAGTGAAACTTATTGCTTAAAGGGTCTAGTGAATGAGATTGGGGTGTTGGAGCACCTTGTCTGCAGGAAAATTGCCTGCTTGCTGGCTAGAGACACTGGTGGGGTAGGGGCCCTGATTTTCCCCTGGTTTGGAGGGTCTAGAGAGTGGAGTGCCCTCTGGGTAGGTAGTCACCTTTTGGTCCTCTGTTTATTTGCAGCCTGTGTTTTAGAATTTCTCTGAGGTTGCAGGAGATAGGAGTGTTTGGGGGTAGAGTGGGACTTGTAGCTTACAGGGTCCGATCAATGGGATGGGGGTGTTGGAGAAGCTTGCCTGCAGGAAGCTTGCCTTCTGGCTGGCTAGAGAAGTTGAGGCAGGTAGGGGAGGGACCCTGGGTTTTGTCCTAGTATGGAGGACCTAGAGAGTGTGGTGCTCTACTGGGTGGGTGGTCACTCACCTCTTGGTTCTCTCTGTGTAGTTGCCGCCTGCGTTTCAGAGTTCCTCTGAGGTCAAAGTGGATAGGAATATTTATGGGTAGAGTGGGACTTGTAGAATGGTCCAATTGATGGGTTGGGGTATTGAAGCAGCCGACTTGCAGGAAGCTTGCCTGCTAATTGGCTAGAGAAGTTGAGGTAGATGGAGGAGGGGCATGGAATTTTGCCCTCCTATGGAGGACGTAGAGAGTGGGGTGTCCTGCTGGGTGGGTGGTCGCTCACCTAGTTGTCCTCTCTGTGTAGTTCTAAAACTACTTTTTTATTTTTCTGCTTAACTTATCTTAGAAATGTATGTGAATCCAAATGAAATAATAAATCTGCTCTATACATTTTTATAGTATTCAGAACTTTTTCTTATTCTACCATTTAGTTATCCTTATTCATTTTGGAATTATAGAGAAATTTCATATTCTCACGTTCAGAATAGCATGCGATAAAGCAAAGAAATAAAATATGTTTAGCATTCTTCAAGAACTAGTTCATGGTCTAGAATTTGTACCCACAGTATTAAGGGCATTATGGCAGATTTCCAATAGTCAGGGAAATCAAGATTTATGAAATGACAGAGCTCATAGTTTTCTGTAAACTAACAGTAATTTTTGCAGCTCACAGCTATCTTATTTTAAGTACAGAAGTACCTCTCTTTTTTAGTGATATGTCAATTTGATTTGATCTGGCATTCTAGTACTCTGAAATTAGAACTGAACATTTTCATGTTGACACTAAAAATGGCACTAGAAAGGAAACTCCTGTTCTTACGTAAAATATATGTATTTTTAGAACATCTGTTCTCTTTTCCCTCTGTAACTCTGTGTTGTTGTAGACAGTAAAAATAAATTTAACTTCACTGGTGTCAAAGTATTTTATATAGAAAGATTTTTTAATCACCCACATTGAACTGAACCCTCCCATATGAGTCATCAATCAAAAATGCACCACAAGATTTCTTATAAGCCAATTGATGAGAACATTTTTTCAGTTTCGGTTCCTTCTTCCAAAATGATTCTAGCTTGTATAAAGTTGATAAGAAAAAAAAAAAAAACAGGAACAACAGTAAAACCCCAAACAAAACAAAACAAAATGAACCAGTACCACCACCTTCTCAAGATTTCCCAAGCTACCTTTTTTGTAAAAAAGAAAAAAAGAAAAGAAAAAAGAAAATGTTCCTCTCTCATATATTATATGCTAACAACTGTTTCTCCTTCCTGCATTCCTCCAAGCTCCCCCGACACCCCCCTCTCCACCAGATCCACTCCTCCTCCATTTCCCTTCAAGAAAGGGCAGGCCTCCAAGGGATAGTCACCAAGAGCAAATCAACCTCCATTGCATATCAAGTTGCAATAAGAGTAGGCACAAACCCTCATATAAAAACTGGAAAAGGTGACTAATAGGAGGAAAATGGTTCCCAAGAGCAGGCAAAAGTGTCAGGGACACCCCCCTTCTTGCACTGTGTATGAGTCCCACAAAATGCTAAACTAACAACCATAATATATATTCAGAAGATGTAGATTAGACCCATACAGGGTTCATGATTGTCATTCCAGTCTCTAGGAGACCCCATGAGCCCTTGTTAGTTGATTCTCTGAACTTTTTTCTCATGGTGTCCTCAATACCTGTAGTTCTATAATTCTTTCCCCTCTTCTCCAACTTACCTTCTTGATGGCAAATATTTATAGTTCCTTGAATGACCCCAGTGAAAACTAAAAGAACCATGTCATTGACCAAGAGACAAATAAATATATCTTTTAAGCCACTGAGTTTGAACGACTTTTTAATTTTGGTTTTATTTTACTTTATTTTTAAATATCTTTTTTTAGGTTGAAATTGCATAATTTCCCCTCTCTGAAACCTCTTATATACTTGAAATTTACTATAAAGTATATTCGCAGTCATGTACATGAAGATAGCATTTTCAAGACAAATGCATTATGACACATAACAGTTATAATGGTAAGTTGTTGACTTGGCTGAGGGAGTGTAGCATGCTGAGGAGAAAATCCAGAGTATTTTACCTCCTAGGTAAGCACTCTGCCACCAAAGCACATACTGGCCTACATCATCTAGTTCTACTTCTATAATTAGCACATTAAAATTGTATTCCATATGTGGATCCTCTGTAGTATATGAGAGGAATTTAGTCTTTGGAGTCATAAAAATATAATTCAATACTCAGTTCTAGTCACATTCATTTTTCTATTGTTATGTTTGTTAGTGATTGTTGCATCAAAAATTACTTCACGCATAGCAGCAATTAATGAAGAAAAAGGCCATGAATTGGAAAGAAGGCAAAGAGAAATATAGAAAGACTTTTAATGGCGATTTAAATTTGAAAAGTAAACACTGGTAATTAGGAAAAGTAACTAAACTAACTCTATGGGATCTATTAGTGTTAGGAAACAGACAAATATAGATTTATATGAGTTGAAGGGAATATATGAAGCAATAACTAGATAGAAAAGGAAGGAGGAGTGGATGGAGAAAAGAGAGTGACACAAAAAAAAACCCAAAAATAACAAAAGAATGAGACTGAGTACAGAGAATGCACCAATTCACTTATTAAGTGCATTTATTTCTCCATGAACTTATTTATTTTGGAATGTAGACAATGACTCAAATGATCATATATGCAGGAGCTGAAACTAATCTTGGAGCTCTTTTAAGATTATTATCAATTAAAGGCTGCACCATATTATTTAAAATTTCTACACAGAATAGCATCATTTAAAAGTGAATGAAATAATATCTGTGTTGCACACAAGAGAATATGAAGAAATTGACAATATCCCAATATCTATATTGAAACTTTAAGATGTTGAAAAAGTACACTTTCTGTGTCTTAGATGCATGACTGTTGTAATACATCTGTCACTCAAGAACTATATCTAATATGGGAATGACATACTGTAATAAGTTCGTGACATGCAGAGAAGACAGGAGAGTTTATCAATGACACAGACAGATAAATAATGAAACAGAAGGTGATAGAAATAGACAAGAAAAACAAGGAACACTGCTGAAACAGGTTTATTAAAGAAGACACCCAGAAATTGAAAACTGCAGACCCAGCTGCTCAAGGTGATGCTAACACATCTTTGGATTAGATATGGTTCATACTATTGAGCTCTTTAAAAATTCCTTGTATACAAATTGGAACAAACAAAATGGTTTTTAACTGTTAAATATAGAGGATAATGTTAGAAATAAATAATCTGAGTAGAAACCTTATAGCACTGAAGACCCTCCACTCCATAACTTCAGGCTCAAATATGGACAGCAGTAATATTCACTAGCTCAATTGCCTAGTCTGACCCAGGACTCTCCACATAGCTTCTGCAGGCTCTGGTATGAGTCACATGTACAAACACTTTTTGAGAGCTTAATGAAGTTCCTTCCTCCCACATCAGCACCCTCAAGGTCCTTGCCTAGCCAGTAGTTGCATACTCATGCCCTACTTACTGCTGAAACTTACTCAGGATCCTCAATCTTTGCTATCACCTCCCTGACAGAGTCCCCATTCAGAAACAAATTTAAGCAGGAGCCAATAGGGAACACATTGTTACCTATTCTGACTGAAAGCCCTCACCTCAAACTACCTTTCCAGCTCCGGGTAACATATACTTTTCATCCAGGATCAGCCAGAAGCCACATCCATATGCCATCATGTGGACTCTGACCTTTTGCTGTTCTCCAAGCACAGCCTGGAAACACATTAGGATGCTTTTTCAAAAGTTTTCCTAATCCATTTTTCCATAGTGCCTTTCCACACTTAGGACCAGTTAGGAACTAAATAAGGGGACTTAACCTGTAGTTCACCCAAGCAGTATCAAAGAAACTACATCACACCTGTTACCAATGAATTGGAATGACAGTCTCTCCAATCAATAAGCAACACTGGATATCTGAAGCACTGACCTGTTTAATTCTTCCCCCAGTCATAAAATCATCCAGATTCAGAGGCAAAACAGAAACAATCTTCCACTCAACATAGACTAGAACTTTAGACATACAATGAAGTAAATAAATCCATATGCCTAACTCCCAT
Organism: Microtus oregoni; assembly: GCF_018167655.1. Classification (NCBI taxonomy): domain Eukaryota; kingdom Metazoa; phylum Chordata; class Mammalia; order Rodentia; family Cricetidae; genus Microtus; species Microtus oregoni. The sequence goes on along the minus strand of NW_024544152.1, from coordinate 2,116,611 downwards.
CCCAATAGCACAAACAAAGCCGGGCGGTGGTAGCACACACCTTTAATCCTAGCACTTGGGAGGCAGAGGCAGGTGGATCTCTGTGAGTTCGAGACCAGCCTGGTCTACAAGAACTAGTTCCAGGACAGGCTCCAAAACCACAGAGACACCCTGTCTCAAACAAACCAAAAAAAAAAAAAAAACACAAACAATATTATGTACCAATATGTTATATCCTCCCTCCACAAAAGGCCACCAGTCATATGAAAATTTTCTTCAGTGAGAATTACTTACATAAATTTCAGAATAAAGAATTGAAGAGGACAATTATAAACCTTATCAAAGAATTCAAGGAATTCAAAGGGGACATAAACACATACCTGCATGAACTTTATAAGTACAGAAACAAACTCTAAAATGAAGTCCAAGATAAAAATTGAAAAGATTATCACAGACAACACAGAAATTCAGAATATTATAGGAGAAATAATAATAATAAAAGTGATCTGATATAATTAGGGAAAGCTAGGTTTTAATTAGAGAAGGGATAGGGAGATAAATACAGTATAAGGGTAGAGACAAGTAACATAACAGTAAGAATGTCTGAAAAAGTCATAAGTAATCATAATATTAATTATATACCTAAATGAACAAACCCTAAAGTACATAAATTTATGCATAAATATATTTATATAGTTTAAATTAAACTTTCTCATCAAGATTGACAATGCCTCTTCCAAGAGCCAAAGATCCTATGACGGCCAAGGCAGTTTCTTTATTTAACCAATGACCTTCCGCCATAACAGCATATGAAAATCTATCAATGTAATCCAACATATAAATAAACTGAAGGAAAAAAAATCATATGATCATTTCACTAGATGCTGAAAAAGCATTTGACAAAATTCAACATCCCTTTATGATAAAGGTCTTGGAGAGATTAGGGATACAAGGGTCATACCTAAATATAATAAAAGCTATTTACAGCAAGCTGACAGCTAACATCAAATTAAACAAAGAGAAACTCAAAGCCATCCCACTAAAATCAGGAACACGACAAGGCTGTCCACTCTCTCCATAACTCTCCAATATAGTGCTTGAAGTTCTAGCAATAGCAATAAGAAAACATAAGGGGATCAAGGGGATTCAAATTAGAAAGAAAGAAGTTAAACTTTCATTTTTGCAGATGATATGATAGTGTATATAAGCAACCCCCAAAAACTCCACCAAGAACTCCTACAGCTGATAAACACCTTTAGTAATGTGGCAGGATACAAGATCAACTCCAAAAAATCAGTTGCCCTCCTATACACAAAGGATAAGGAAGAAGAGAGGGAAATCAGAGAAGTATCACCTTTCGCCATAGCAACAAATAGCATAAAATATCTTGGGGTACCTCTAACCAAGGAAGTGAAAAATCTATTTGAAAAGAACTTTAAGTCTTTGAAGAAAGAAACTGAAGAGGATACCAGAAAATGGAAGGATCTCCCTTGCTCTTGGATTGGGAGGATCAAAATAATAAAAATGGCAATTCTACCAAAGACAATCTATAGATTCAATGCAATCCCCATCAAGGTCCCTTCAAAATTATTCACAGATCTTGAGAGGACAGTAATCAATTTTATATGGAACAACAAAAAACCCAATATAGCCAAAACAATCATATACAATAAAGGATCTTCTGGAGGCATTACCATCCCTGACTTCAAACTCAATTACAGAGCTACAGTAATAAAAACAGTGTGGTACTGGCATAAAAACAGAGATATCAACCAATGGAATCTAATAGAAGACACGAATTTTAACCCACAATCCTATAAACACCTGATTGTTTGATAAAGGAGCTAAAAGTATACAATGGAAGAAAGAAAGCATCTTCAACAAATGGTGCTGGCACAACTGGATGTCAACCTGTAGAAGAATGAAAATAGACCATATCTATCACCATGCACAAACCTCAAGTCCAAATCGATCAAATACCTCAATATCAATCTGAACACACTGAACCTGATAAAAGAGAAAGTGGGAAGTACTCTACAATATATGGGCACAGGAGATCGCTTCCTATGTATTACCCCAGTAGCACAGGCATTAAGGGCAACATTGAACAAGGACTTCCTGAAACTGAGAAGCTTCTGGAAAGCAAAGGACACTGTCACTAAGACAAAAAGGCAACCTACTGGCTGGAAGAAGATCTTTACCAACCCGGCAACAGAAAAAGGTCTCATCTCCAAAATATATAAAGAACTCAAGAAACTAGACTTTAAAATGCTAATTAACTTAATTAAAAAATTGGGAACTGAACTGAACAGAGAATTCTCTTCAGAAGAATTTCAAATGGCAAAAAGACACTTAAGGTCATGTTCAACATCCTTAGCAATCAGGGAAATGCAAATCAAAACAACTTTGAGATACCGTCTTACACCTGTCAGAATGGCTAAAATAAAAAACTCCAATGATAGCCTCTGCTGGAGAGGTTGTGGAGGAAGGGGTACACTCATCCATTACTGGTGGGAATGCAAACTTGTGCAACCACATTGGAAATCAGTGTGGCAATTTCTCAAGAAATTCGGGATTAACCTATCCAAAGATCCAGCAATACCACTCTTGGGAATATACCAAGAGATGACCTATCATATGACAAAAATATTTGTTCAACTATGTTCATAGCAGCATTAATTGTAATAGCCAGGATCTGGAAACAACCTAGATGCCCTTCAATTGAAGAATGGATGAAGAAAGTATGGAATATATAAATATTAGATTACTACTCAGCAGTAAAAAACAATGACATCTTGAATTTTGCATGCAAATGGATGGAAATAGAAAACACTATCCTGAGTGAGGTAACCCTGACCCAGAAAGATGAACATGGGATGTACTCACTCATAATTGGTTTCTAGCCATATATAAAGGACATTGAGCCTATAATTTGTGATTCTAGAGAAGCTAAATAAGAAGGTGAATCCAAAGAAAAACATAGTTATCTACCTGGATATTGTAAGTAGACAAGATTGCCAGGCAAAAATTGGCAACTTGGGGGTGGGGTTGGATGGGGGTAAGGGGAATTGGGGAAAGAAAAGTGGGAAGGGGAGGATGGGGAGAGCTTGGGGGAATGGGATGGTTGGGATAAAGGAAGGGTAGATATGGGAACAGGGAGGTATATTTCTTAATTAAGGGAGACATCTTAGGGTTGGCAAGAGACTTGACTCTAGAGGGGCTCCCAAGTGTCCAGGAAGATGTCCCTAGTTAGTTCCTTGATAGTTGAGGAGAGGGAACCTGAAATGGCCCTATCCTATAGCCATACTGCTGAATATCTTGCATATCACCATAGAACCTTCATCTGGTGATGGATGGGGATAGAGACAGAGACCGACATTGGAGCACTGGACTGAGCTCCCAAGGTCCCAATGAAGAGCAGAAGGAGGGATAACATGAGCAAGGAAGTCAGGACCGCGATTGATGCACCTACCCACTGAGACAATGGGTCTGATCTATTGGGAGCTCACCAAGGCCAGCGTGAGTGAGAATTAAAAGGCATGGGATAAAGCCAAACTTTCTGAACATGGCAGGCAATGAGGGCTGATGAGAAGCCAAGGACAATGGCACTGGTTTATTATTATTATTATTATTATTAATTATTATTATATTATTGTTGCTGTTATTTATTTATTTAAGATTTCTGCCTCCTCTCTGCCACCGCCTCCCATTTCCCTCCCCCTTAACCAATCAAGTCCCCCTCCCTTGTCCGCCCAAAGAGCAATCAGGGTTCCCTGCCCTATGGGAAGTCCAAGGACCACGCACCTCCATCCAGCACTGGGTTTTGATCCTACTGCATGCACTGGCTTTGTGGGAGCCTAGCCTGTTTGGATGCTCACCTTCCTAGACCTGGACTGAGGGGGGAGGACCTTGGACTTCCCACAGAGCAGGGAACCCTGACTGCTCTTTGGACTGGAGAGTGAGGGGGAGAGATGTGGGGGAGGGGGAGAGGAGTGCAGAAGGGGGGAAATGGGAGGCGGGGAGGAGGTGGAAATTTTTTCAATAAAAAAAAATGACTGAACATTACAAGAACATTACTAAAACATTTCAGACTATTGATGATACTCTTCGATGTTCCCAAGATGTGGAAGGTCCCTACTTCTGAAGAAAACAGGTACTTCAGACACAGGGCACAAAGGTGTCTATGCTGAACATGACCTGAATATCTCCTCCCTGAGCACTAACTCTCATGATACCAGAAAGTGTCATGTAAGCTTCTAAAGATGGGAAACAAACAGGAGTCCTACTTAGCTATGACATCTATGAAATACATCAAATAACTCTAAGTGTGCATTAGTGATACTCATATCTTGGAGGTAATCAACAGCTATTAATTTTAGTAAAGGCCCACGCAACAACAGGAACATCAAGCCTAGCATCCTTGGCAACTACCCATAAATAGTGAAGTCATAAATCTTGGAGGAGAAATCTACCAGAATTTATAAGAAGGAAACTACCAATACTTCACGAAGTCAAGGAAGGAAGGAAGGAAGGAGGGAAGGAAGGAAGGAAGAAAGACAAGAGAAACAAGCAGAAAGAACCCTTTCAAACTCCATCTGCAAAGCTAGTATTACTCCAATACTAAGCCCATGTAAAGATACAATAACAGCAAAACCTGTAGGTCTGTATCCCTGATGAACATAAATGCTAAAATTCTTGCAACAGAATTTAGCTGGAAAGATTACCCACCACAATGAAGTTGATTTTATCCTGAAAATGATGAGAAAGTTCAACACAATGAATTGAATAAACCATAAATGGTCTTAAAGACAAAGGACACAGAATCATCTGAAGAGAAACAGAGAAGGCTTTTGAGAAACTCCAATATGCCTACATTTTAAAATTCTTAGAGAGAGTAAGAACATACCTCAACATAACTTAAGCTGTACATGAGAAAACCACAGCCTACATTATCTGAATTAAGAGAGGAATGCAATCCAATTTAAATAAGAAACGAGTGGGGGCTATCCACTCCTTTCCCTCTTGAAGCCATAGCTAGAGTAATAAGGCAAGAGAAGGAAATTAAAAAGGTACAAATATGAATAGAAGTCAAATTATTCATTTATATTATATTTTATATGTAAAAGGTCACAAAATTTCTTCAGAAAATGTCCAGAAATAATCAATAATTTCAAAGAAGGATCAATCTACAAAAATCAACTTATAAAAATCAGTATATTTTTTGTATACCAATCACATAAAAGTTAAATAATAGCCAAATATCTATCCTTCTTTCCCTTTATAGAAGCCACATGAAAAAGGTATCATGCTGACTGTTGCAACAGCTGGTAAATGTTACAGAAGAAGATTGTGGGTTCATCACCTTGGTGACCAAGCTTAGAGGCAAAATGAAAAAAAAAAACATAGGATGTCAACAGATATAGGCTTTTGTGAGCCCAGCAAAAGATTCTAGTGGACTTTGACTTGGCATTTTAAAACTTTTTTTAAACACCAATCAAATACTTCCATTTATCTCAACATTTGATATTTGGGGTCTTTTAGATTGGCTCTCTGGGCAGATACCCAAATATTGCAACATCTGCTACTCCAATTTCTCCTGGTAAAAGCCTTATCAGTTGTCCTCCTAATCAAACAGTGGAAATTAGAGTTACCTCTTCAGAAGCAAGAGAGATGCTAAGAGTAAGGATAGTTCTGGAATAACCACTCTGCAACAATGAGAGTGAAAGAGAGGATGTCTCCCTGCTGGACAAAAGAGCTCCTGAAAATGTCTTGGGCTTAGGTTCAGTTTGCATTCTCATTTTATACTTTAAAATCACAAGGTGGGAAAGGCAAGCAAGCAAGATTTTACAGTAACCGATATGGTAGTCAGCAGGTTCAGGGCAATGACTCATTGTTTCAGGCATTTCTCCACCTCACTCTGTTTTAGGTATCAAATGAAGTCATTTTTAGCAAATAGGAGTACAAGCAGTGATTTAAGTCAATCACAAATAAAGCAATAAATCAACATCTGCTAATTGTTATTTGTACTTGATTCTACTTCAGCAGGAGATAGAAAGTAGCTAAGCTGTTTAGGATAAAAACTCCCCAAAGAAAAGTAATCAGTTTCTATCTTGACTAAAAAGCTAGAAATATTCTTGAGACTCTAACCAGTTTTGATTTGTTTGTTTTTGTTATTTTTTTTCCTGTCAGAGGCCAAATATGCCAAGAGTTTTGGGATCTCTGATCTCTTATCTAAAGTGATTCTACAGGGTTTAGAAAGATAGAATGTCAAAGTAGCAGTGAAGGCCTGTTAAAAGAATGTGCCTCCTGGTCACAAAAATAGAAATTTGTGACCTATGTAGAGCTATAACATTCCAGGGGAGCCAGGCCAAACTCCTGGCCAAAGAGTCACCTTTAGGAAGGCTTGCTTACCTTAAACCATGCTAATGAAATCGGTCAAATAAATAAATCTTTTTAGTGAGAGTTTAACTCAGGATTATAGGGTCAGCTATGACTAGACAAGGACTCCCTCTCTACTGCAACTTCTTACTCAAAGATAAAACAGAAAAAGATAGATAACATCTTGATGAGTTTGAGGAAAAAGTGTTTAAAAATCAGAAGGGATTTGTAACAAATATCAATTATGAATCTTTTCTATCAAATACTGTAAAACATATTTAGAACAATTAATTTTTTTTATTTCCTCTGTCTTGTAAGATTTTTATTCAAATGTTTTAATCCTCTCCACCCAGTAAAAGGTTTGCACAAAGGTCCACTTCTCGTTCCCAGAATTTGATGGCCTGGACAGTGGCCCCTTTCCCCTTCGTCCTTCATGTTCTGTGCACCAGTTCTTTGCAGAGTAATCAATTGAATAAGACTGTAAATCTGGACCCCAGTAAATGGGAAAAAGACACAGTCACCACGACTGTTATACTTTAAAAAGAGGGGAGAGGGATCATGCAACAGGGCTCATTGGGAGGGTTTTTTTCTATGGGGGAAGGGAATGGGGACAGGAAGGGGTTGAAGGGGTGGCCTCTGGAGACAGGAGCAATGGAGGAAAAGAGGAGGAAAGAGGAGGAAGAGGAGGGGGAGTGAGAGAGGCTGCCTGATTCGCCTGCTTTGACACGGCCTAGCACGTGGATGATGTTGTCAGGACCCCAAACAGGTCGCAGTATTGTCAGAGTACCACCTAAGCACAACCTGCTAGGTCCCCAGGGCGAAGGCTAGCATAATGCCTAAGTGCTAACAACCACACTTCCTAAATCCCAGTGTTTTCTCTTCCAATCACATCTTCTTGATCAAGAGTAAGATTTGCCTCATCCAGACACTGAAAAAACACAAACAAAAGGAAGGAAGACAGAGAGAGAATACATACTTTTTTTTAAGTGCACAGATAGAATATGGAGCAGGGTGGCTGGAAGGATGGGAAGAATAATTAAAGATTGCTTGAGAAAATCGTCCATAGATTTTTAAGATCAGAAGCCAAACTAGGTATAACATAGGCATTTCCAAAATGATGGGAAAATTTTAGTACTTATTTTTGGTTTTTGAGCAGATAATTAGCCATAAACAAAATGTTCTCTTATGTCTAGTGTAGTATATGCTTTCTGAATTTTATTACCTAACTTCAGTCAAGGCTAGGATTGCCAAGAATGGTGGTATTGATCTGTGGAAATTGAGTTATAAGCTAAGGATGATATAAGTTATACTTATTTAAGATTTGATTGAGGAAAAATCAGGTATCACTGAAGCAGATTAATGCACTAAATTTAGTCCATGGCTTATAACAAGAAATAATTCTATATAAAAAATGTAATGCATTATAACTTCTAATCCTTAGAAAGAACTGGGGTAAATGTATATATTTCTTATTTTTACCAACTGTTCTTTGCTGTATAATTTCAGCAAAGGTAACATTATTTTTGCAATCCTTAATATTTAAGCTATATATGTAAGGACTGGGAGGAGTACCTATGGGCAAATGGAAGAGCAACCCCACCACCACAGTGGCTTTATTCAGGTAAAGAGCAGAAAAGTGGGAAAGGAACTGAAATTTTCCATTATTTGTCACAAATTGGCCTTAAATAGGGTAAACTAGGGAAAAAGAATGAGGGTTAAGTTAAAAACTGCCAGGTGATCAATAAATATCTTTCATTGTAAAGTGTTACTGGGAGGGGTGTATAGATCAGAGAGACAGAAAAAAAATCTACACAATTTACATCAGTTCCAAAAATTATTTAATCCTTTCAACTAGTTGTTCATTATTAGTCCATAAAGATTCTATCGTTCTTAGGAGTGTCATATTCTTCCTTAATGATAGAATATGGAAAAGAAAACTGAAACCTAGTAACAAGTAAATTAAGGTATCCCCATGATCATATAAACCTTGCATGATATAATCCATTGTATTAGTTAAAAAAAAAAAAAGCAGTAAAATTTGCAATGGAAACAAAAACTGCCATATTACCTATTATCCAGCAGGTGGCATTGTTGCGGAGTCGCGACTAGAACTGCTGCAAAAGTGACGAAAACGGGGTCCTGTTTGAGTGTCAGCCTTAGTAGATGTTAAAAACTGGGAAATGTGAGTTTCTCAGCAAAGTAAATGTAATTAAATCAATTCCATCCATGGAACCAGAAACCCAGAATCCAGGGGTAGAGAAGAGCAACCAAGAAGCGGCCTATGCCTCCACATGACAGAGTCGCCCTGAGGGGTTGCAGCTCTGGTTCGTGCCACTTAAGTGCTGCTTGCAAGGGAGATTTAAAAATGACTCAGAAAACAGCAAACCAGGCAGGCAGAGACAATGCAGGCCTGTGGAGTTTAAATCCACGAGGGGAGGCAGGGCACAGGCCTTGGCTGAGGAAGGGCTCCTGTCAAACCGAGCTGGCGGCAGCCAGCCCAGGGGGGGAGGGGAAGGAGGGGTCCTAAAATCAAACATTTGGGCGCCAGATGAAGGTGTAAATCACAAACAATCCCACACCAGTTTGGAAATATGATTAATAGAATGGTTATTTATTTAAAGGGGAAAACTTACAGATCACTGTCCCAGACAACAGCCCTCTGCACAGTCAGGAAAGGAGCCTAGTTGCTGGAAGTGGAGCCGGAAGCCAGAGAGAGAGCAGAGGGAAGTGGTCACTTTTTTAAAGGGAGAGAGACCACACCCCAATGGGCTGGTATCTCAGTGGCTATTGGCTAAAGGAGCTGAAGGAGCTCTCGCAATACCACCCCACCCCTATCCAATCCTCAGAGAGGGTAAGGCACATTGCTTTGTGGAAGGTCCAAAGCACTCCCTACTATGTCTAGGCTGAGAGCAACGTATACATCTGAAGAAAACAGGCTCCCAGAAAGCCAGTACATGCAGTAGGGATAAATCCTGGATTCGGTTTGGCAGTACTTTATTGAGTATTTTTGCATCATGTTCATCAGTGAGATTGGTCCATAATTCTCTTTCTTGGTTGAGTTTTTGTGTGGTTTTGTTATCAAGGTAACTGTAACTTCATAAAACAGATTTTGGCAATGTCCTTTCTGTTTCTATTATGTGGAACACTTTGAAGAGTATAGGTATTAGCTCTTCTTGGAAGTTCTGGTAGCATTCTGCACTGAAACCATCTGACCATGGGCTGTCTGTGGTTGGGAGATTTTTTGGTGAAAACTCCTATTTCCTTGAAGTTTATAGGTCTATTTCAATTGTTCACTTGGCCTTGATTTAATTTCGGTATATGTTATCTATCTAACAAAATTGTCCATTTCTGTTACAATTTCCAATTTTGTGGAGTACAGGTTTTTGTAGCATGACCTAATGATTCTCTGAATTTCCTCAGTGTCTGTTGTTATGCCCACCTTTTCATTTCTGATTTTGTTAATTTGGATGTTATCTCTCTGTCTTTTGATTAGATTGGATAAGGGTTTGTCTATCTTGTTGATTTTCTCAAAGAACCAGCTCTTTGTTTCATTGATTTTTTGTGTTGTTTTCTTTGTTTCTATTTTGTTGATTTCAGCCCTCCATTTGATTATTTCCTGACTTTTACTCCTCCTGGGTGAGTCTGCTTCTTTTTGTTCTAGAGCTTTCAGGTGTGCTGTTAAGTCAGTAATGTCTGCTTTCTCTGTTTACTTTATGTGGACACTTAGTGCTATGAACTTTCCTCTTAACACTGTTTTCATAGTGTCCCATAGGTTTGCATATGTTTTGCCTTAATGTTCGTTGAATTCAAGGAAGTCTTAATTTTCTTTATTTATTTCTTCGTTGACTCAGGGATGGTTCAGTAGTTCACCTTTCAATTTCCATGAGTTTGTAGGCTTTCTGAGAGTAGTATTGTTGTTACATTCTAACTTAAATTCATAGTGATCTGATAAGACACAGTGGGTTAGTCCAACTTTTTTGTATCTGTGGAGGATTACTTTGTTACCAAGTATGTAATCAATTTAGAGAAGGTTCCATGAGGTGCTGAGAAGAAGGTATATTCAGTTGTGTTTGGTTGGAATGTTCTATAGATGTCTATTAAATCCATTTGATTCATGACATCTGTTAGTTCTCTTATTTCTTTGTTTTGTTTTTGTCTGGATGACCTGTCCATTGGTGAGAGAGGAGTGTTGAAGTCTTCTACTAGTAGTGTGTGGGGTTTAATGTATAATGTATTATTTACGTTTTAATAATGTTTTTTTTTTTCGTTTTTTTGAGACAGGGTTTCTCTGTGGTTTTTGGAGCCTGTCCTGGAACTAGCTCTTGTAGACCAGGCTGGTCTCGAACTCACAGAGATCCGCCTGCCTCTGCCTCCCGAGTGCTGGGATTAAATGCATGCGCCACCACCACCCGGCCCTGTTTTTTTTTTTTTTTTTTTTTTTTTTTTTTTTTTTTTTTTTTTTTTTTTTTTTTATATATGTGGGTGCTCTTCAATAAGGAGCATAGATTGTTAAGTCTGGAGGATAGTCCCAGCCCCTTGGCATCCAGCCCAGCCCCCTGGCCTGTGGGTTGCATTAGTCTAGACTCCAAACCCCAGCATTCCAAGTCCTGACCCCTCCCTTTGGTCAGGACCACACCCACAGGGTATTTAAGTGGGCTCCCAGAGGAGAAACACGTGGTTCTGGGTTTGTATGTTCTCCTTGCTTTCCTGTCTCCCTGCCATGTGTTCAACCACCTGAGAGTGCTGTAATTAAAAAAAAAAAAACAATGGGCATTTTAATTTGTTTTTATCTGACCTAACTGTATTTCTTGGGGCCAGTGGAGCCGCCTGACTTAGGAATTTTTCCTAACATATGGAGGTTTCCCACAGAGAGGCCTCAATTTTTCTTAAGGGCCCAGGACCCAGGACCCGGGGTCCAGAGCCATGCTGGAAAAATGGGCCTTCCTACACACGTGCTCTGACAGGCAAGTTCGGCTTCACTTGGTGAGTTCCGTTTTTTTTTTTATTTAAATTTATTTATTTATTAAGGATTTCTGCCTCGTCCCCACAACCGCTTCCCATTTCCCTCCCCCTCCCCCGATCAAGTCCCCCTCCCTCATGTGCTCGAAGAGCAATCAGGGTTCCCTGACCTATGGGAAGCCCAAGGACTGCCCACCTCTATCCAGGTCTCGTAAGGTGAGCATCCAAACTGCCTAGGCTCCAAAACACTATCCTGAGTGAGGTAAGCCAGACCCAAAAAGAGGAACATGGGATGTACTCACTCATATTTGGTTTCTAGCCATAAATAAAGGACATTGAGCTTATAATTCATGTTCCTAGAGAAGCTAAATAAGAAGGTGAATCCAAAGACAAACACATAGGCATCCTCATGAATATTAACCTTCATCAGGCGATGAAAGGAGACAGAGACAGAGACCCACATGAGAGCACCGGACAGAAATCTCAAGGTCCAAATCAGGAGCAGAAGGAGAGCACGAGCAAGGAACTCAGGACCACGAGGGGTGCACCCACACACTAAGACAATGGGGATGATCTATTGGGATCTCACCAAGGCCAGCTGGCCTAGGTCTGAAAAAGCATGGGATAAATCCGGACTAGCTGAACATAGCGGACAATGAGTTCCGTTTTTTAAATTGCATGTGGGTAGGGTTTTGAGGTGACCCATTAGCTTTTTGTGCTTTCATTGAAGTCACGGGCTGTGCCAAAAGCTTGACACCTGTGCGGCAGAGGCTGGGCCTCCTGCTGAGATGAAATTTTGGTTGCTGGCATACATTCCCAGCCAATTTCTCATGTACCCCCCCTGCCCCCCCCCCTCCCCGTTTCCTAACTCAGTGCCATTCTGGTGGATCCACTGCAAGGGGCTCGTGTCAGAGGCATGCATTTAAAGTGGGTTTCTTGAGAGTCCTAGCCAATTTCAAATGCCCTTATGTGGGCACGTAAAAACCTTTTTTAAATTGCAACAATCTAACTTAAAGCAAATTACATTCAAAGTCTGTTTTTTTTTTTTTTATGTATGGTGTTTCTGTCCCTCCTCTTCTGCTTTCCTTTCTTTGTTCATTTGCGACTGCGCTTTGTCCTGCCTCCATTTTCATCTCTCTCTATGTTTTCCCTTGCTGACCGCTCTTTTGTCCCACCCCCACTTCCATTGCAAAGTGCTCCAAAGCTGCGTGCAAGTGCACGCACAAAAACGTGGTGGATTCCTAGTAAGCACCTTGTCGTGACAATGGAGACATGGTGCGGCAGGTTCATGGAGCGGCATTTGCCCATCAGTTTCACTAGCCTGCATCAATACAGGTTCCTATCTGGGCCCCAGCACAGGCTGGGTGCTTAGCCTTACATTCTTCATAGCTGTTTCCCTGGTCTCTGTCTTCCGCACTCAGAACACTCTGGCATCTCTGCTGCTGCCCCGCCCTTCCCTGCTAACAACAAATCCACTTTTTTCCCCATTCTTCCACTCTAAAACTCTACAAATATGTTTCATCCTTATGTTTCTGTTCTCTCTTTCAACGTCTATTCAGCTGACACAGGTCCCTAAGGCTGTTCTGTCTCTCTGTTAATAATGTGGCCACGGTGTGTTTATGTAAGTGTGTAACAATGTTTCATGATGTGAATTTAAGTTTTGTGTATATATGTGCTTCCAGATTACAACAGCTCTAAAAATTTATTTTTTTTATTAAGAAAAGAAGAAAAAAAAACATAAACAAAAAACAAGTTTCCACCTCCTCCCAGCCTCCCATTTCCCTCCCCCTCCTCCCACCCTTCTCCCCCTCCTCCCACCCTTCTACCCCTCCCCCCACTCCTCTCCCCCTCCCTCTCCAGTCCACAGAGCAGTCCAGGTTCCCTGCCCTGTGGTAAGTCCTAGGTCCTCCCCCCTCCGTCCATATGCCCAGTTTAAAATACCAGGTAATGGTACCTGGCTCTCAAGTGCCTTAAAGATCTGAGATCATGGCATTTTAACAATAATAGCACTTCTAACACAAAGACATGCCAGTCTTGCAGCACCCTATGACTCCTCCAAGAAGACTGAAGACCCGCCATCTCCAGGCTTGCTCTGAGATTGCAAAGCCACCAACACAAAAACAAAAGAGGCCTTTTACCCAGGGAATCGATCTGCTTATTCTGCCAAGACAGGTAAGACAATCTTATTGCTCAAAAATCTTTGGGCCTCTCACACTCAACAGCTAATGGCAAATATTGCTTCTACAAGGAGAGGACTTAAGAGTGCTTGCTAGCCAAAAGCTGTCTCGTTTTTGGCTCATCTATTCCTACCAGATACGTCTAAAGGCATTTGACAACTCAAGGTACTGTTCGTTAACAGGCTTCATAGTCCAAGATTAACAGGTTTTAACCTTCAAAGGTTCAGAGTTCCCAATTTCCTCTAATAGCATTCTAATATTTACGTTATTAGAACGTAAATAAATAGGTTTATTCTAACCTAAAATAATAGCCTTTTGCTATGACACCAAAATATAAAATCTGTTCCAGTTCTCTTACGGGTTCCTGGAAAAGTTCTATTGCTGCACCAAAATAGGTCTGGTAAAAACCAAGGCTTTTAATTTTAATCCCAGCCAGTTTGAAGCATATTTTGTATGTTACTCCTGCTGCCTAAGTCAAGGCAAACCTACGAAATGCTCCCAGGACAACACCAAGAACACCTGTACCAGCTCCTGAGACTTCATTGGTATCAGCTCTCCTGGATCAAGGACACCTACTGACTCTTCTTGATCAAGGACACCTGCCAACTAAAATATGATTTCATCTGCTATTGTGTCTCATATCCCGTTGCTAGCCCCATTTTATAGGACCAATGATAACAATATTTTTTCCTCCTAAACACCTGCCTTATTACCTCCCTCAAGAAACAAATGTCTGGTATTTCTGGGATGACAGTGAACAGAAGGCCTTTCCAGCCACACATCCTGCTGAACGTGTACCCACCAACACCCAGCTCTTCCCTCCCCCACATCACCCCATACCCACAGGCGTTTACAAGACTTGAGTCTATGTCATTTTTCCAAAGAGAGCTTAAAATGTTGGTCATAATTATCACTTCAACTTCCTGTCACCCCTATATCCAAAGAGTCTGGAATGTTAAATCTGGAGCATAGCCCCAGCCACTGGCATTCATTCCAGCCCCTGGCCTGGGAGTTGCATTGGTCTGGACTCCAAATCCCAGCACACCAGTGTATTAAAATGGACTCACAGAGGACAAACATGTGGTTCAGGTTTGCATGTGCTCCCAATGCTTTCCTGTCTCCCTACCATATGCTTGGCCACCTGAGAGCACCGTATTTAATAAAACGATGGGCATTTTAATTTGATTTGATCTGACCTAATTGGATTTCTTGGAACCGGTGGAGCCGCCCATTAAAGATTTTTTTTCCTAACATAGATAGATTTTCACGATTGAGACTACATCTTGATGGATTGTTCCTGTTATGAGTATAAAGTGTTGTTCTTCATCTGTTCTGACTGATTTTATTTTGAAATCAATTTTGTTAGATATTAGGATAGCTACACCCACTTGTTTCTTAGGTCCATTTGATTGGAAAACCTTTTCCCAACCCTTTACTTTGAGGTAGTGTCAATCTTTCTTTCTTGTATATATTAGAAAGCTGGATCCTGTTTTTGTTTACAATCTCTTAGCCTGTGTCTTTTTATAGGTGAGTTGTGTCCATTGACATTAAGCAATATTAATGTCCAGTGGTTGTTAATTCCAGTTATTTTTCAGTAGTAGTGTTTATGTGTTGCCCTTCTTTCAGTTATGCTGATGGGGGTTTATCAGATGCCTGTGTTTTTGTGGGTGTAAAACTTCCTTGTGTTGGGATTTTTCTTCTAGTACTCTCTGTAGGTCTGGATTTGTGAATATGTATTGTTTAAATGTTTTTGCAAAGGCATATTTTGTTTTCTCCATCGATGGTGATTGAAACCTTTGCTGGGTATAGTTATCTGGGCTTGCATCTGTGGTCTGTTAGGGTCTGCAGCACATCTATCCAGGACCTTATGGCTTTCATGCTTTCTATTAAGAAGTCAGGTGTAATTCTGATTGGTTTACATTTACTTATTACTTGACCGTTTTGTGCAGCTCTTAATATTCTTTCTTCATTCTGTATGTTTTGTGTTTGGATTATTATATGGCAAGGGGATTTTTTTATCCAGTCTATTTGGTGTTCTGTAAGCTTCTTGTACCTTCATAGGAATAGCCTTTTTTGGTTTGGAAAGGTTTCTTCTATGGTTTTGTTGAATATATTTTCTGTGTCTTTGAGCTGGAGTTATTCTCCCTCTTATGCCTATTATTCTTAGGTTTGGTCTTTTCATGTTGTCCCAGATTTCCTGGATGTTTTGTGCTAGGCATTTGTTGGATTTAATGTTTTCTTTGACCAATGAGTCTATTTCCTCTTTATCTTCAGCACCTGAGATTCTTTCTTCTATCTTTTGTACTCTGTTGATTATACTTGTCTCTGTAGTTCCTATTAATTTACCCAGATTTTCCATATCCAGAATTCCCTCAGTTTGTGTTTTTTTATTACCTCTATTTCAGTCTTCAAGTCTTGAACTGTTTGCTTCACTTGTTTGATTGATTTTTCTTGGTTTTCTTGGGTTTCTTTGAGGGATTTATTAATTTCTTCCAATTTTTTGTTTGTCTTTTCCTCCATTTTTAAGGGAGTTTTTTTTTTTATTTCCTCTTTAAAGTTCTCCATCATTTTCATAAAGTTACTTGTAAAGTTGTTTTCTTCTACTTCTGGGTTAGGATGATTGAGTCCTCCTGTTTGTGTGACCAATGGGTTCTTGTTTTACCATATTGCTTTTTAAGTTTTTGGAGGAATTATTGCATTGGCGCCTTCTTATCTTTTCCTTCAAATGAGATGAGCAGTGTCTTTGCCTCTTGATCCAATCCTTGCAGTGGCTCTCTGATTCTTTGGGAGATTTTCTTGGTCTTCCCTGTACTGTCAATATCTGTCTCAGAAAGCCTCTAAGGTCTCTATAAGACTTCTCTCTTGGTCTTCTCTCCTGGTTTGCTCTCTTGGTGCTCTTTCTTAATCCCCTTAGTGTTCTAGCAAGCTCTTGTTCCTATTATTGCCAGCTCTTAGGCAGGGTGTGTCTAGTAGTTTGAGTGGTCCAATGCATAGGTTTGGGTTTGGGGAGAGCCTATCCACGGGAAAATCCCTACTGGTTGGCTAGAAAAGCCTAGGAAGTGGGGGGAGGGGCCCAGAGTTTTGTCCCATTGTGGAGGTCCTATAGAGTGGGGTGTCCTGCTGTGTGGCTGTCCACTAACCTCTTAAGTCCTCTCTGTATTAAAAAAAAAGACTTCTTGAATAAAATCCTGCTTTCTCTGGATTTAAGGCCAACAATTGACAAATGGGATCTTTTAAAACTAAGGAGTTTCTGTATAGTCAAGTAAATACTTGAGTGTAAAGAAGTCCACAAATGAGACAGATTATTAGCCAGCTACACATTGGATGGAGGATTAATATTCAAAATATAAAAAACTCAAAAAATGAATAATAAGGAAGACAAATACCCTAATCCAAAATAGCCTATATATATGATCAGTGTTCTTTAAATAAAATGATACATTTTAAATGCCAAATATAAAGCAGCTTAAAAAAAGAGCAAGAAAAGGGTGTTCTGCCATCATAAGATTAACCAGGAGTGTGGAGGCCTAGAAATGCAGCCCTATTCTCACCTTATCTTATGGTCAGAGCAACTGGAGACTGACAGGCGTAATGGCACCTTCTAACTCACAAGTTGATTGCCTGGCCCCCTTTTGAGGTTAAGATAGCTTGATGCCAGCCAGGCAGTGGTGGCGCACGCCTTTAATCCCAGCACTCGGGAGGCAGAGGCAGGCGGATCTCTGTGAGTTTGAGACCAGCCTGGTCTACAAGAGCTAGTTCCAGGACAGGCTCCAAAGCCACAGAGAAACCTTGTCTCGAAAAACCAAAAAAAAAAAAAAAAAAAAAAAGATAGCTTGATGCCATACTGACAGATGGATGGGATATGCAAATGTGCTTCTCCTTTTTTAGTTGTGAGGTCACCTGGGAAAGGACTGTCTTTCAGGTATGTGACTCAGTGTAAATGATTTGGGGCATCACGCTAGGCAATAAAATGCTGATGATGGGAAGTCTCAGAGCTGACTGTGTGAGTTAACCTCTTTGTATCATCTTAATGAATCATTTTTTTTTACCTTCTCCCCCAGTTTATATTGGGTGTAAATTTGTGGAAAAAACAACACAAGGGGATTTTAGGATCTCTGTAATCCTTAAAACTTCATCCTTACTGTGTGGTGTTTTTCTTAGTATTTTCATGCATCTTCATATAATTTTTATTCCCATGCCCCTATCCAGGCAAGAAATATTTTTGTTGAAGCCTGTCCTCAAAACAGGAGATAGAGGATATTTACTTAAAAAAAAAAAAACATGATGGAGGAAGGTCATTGGCTAATAAAGGAACTGCCTTGGCCCATTTTATTGGTTAGAAGATAGGTGGGAGGAGTAAACAGAACAAAACGCTGGTAGGAAGAGGAAGTAAGCTCAGACTCCACAGCTCTCCTTTCGGGAGCAGAGGCCTCAGAGAGACGCCATGCTCCTGGCTCCTGGGCAGACACTCACCATGAAGCTCTGATCCAGGATGGACTAGGCTAGAATCTTCCTGGTAAGACCGGTTCTCACAGATTATTAGAGATGGGTTGATCGGAATATCAGAATTAGCCAGTAAGGGCTAGAGCTAATGGGCCAAGCAGAATGGGCCAAGCAGTGTTTAAATGAATGCAGTTTGTGTGTTGTTATTTCGGGCATAAGCTAGCAGGCGGCTGGGATGTTGGGGACACAGCCCCACCACGCCCCCTATTACTACAAACACAAAATAAAGAAGTATTTTAAGGGTAATCACCATCCTAGCTGCTACTTAGAAGTATAAGTTTATTCAGATATATCAACAAATGAACATCTTGGAAGACAGACTCCACAATAGCAAAGACAAAAGGAAAGAATTAATAAAAATATATCTTAAATTGCTGGAGCAAAACAATTTTTCCCTATAGCTATCAAGAGAATTTTCTGTTTTATTGGTCCTGTAGTACACATATTGTCATCTGTAATGGTGACCTACCAACATTTTTTCTTTGATAGTAGAAAAACTGTGAGTAGGCTCCTAAATTTAGACCCTTTCTTATCCATTCTGACCTCAGGGGATAGTGAAAACTAGAACTACTACCTTGTGTCTGTAAATGTAAACTGTGTTGATCCATACTGCCTACATCTCCATAAAAATATTTATGAGTAAGCCAAAACAAACACAAACTGTTAACACATTTCAGAAACCCTATTTTCTAACTAACTTTATGTTTTAACTAACATAATGTCCTCTATTTACTAGCTGCTAATTTTTCTATTATCTCAAGTTTTCCTACTACTAAAACTAAGATTAACAATGAAACAAAGTGATCATCAAAGAAAATATTTCCCTGAAAAAGAGATAACTGATCTTTAACAGAAATGAGTTCATGTTGCTCTCACTAAAAAATGAAAATTATGATTTACTGAAAGATTTTCGCATTACTAATTGTTATGAATGTTTGTCACTTTAAGATACAAGCCATGCCCACTCCCTGCAGCTCTGTTCCCTTTCTTGTTCCCCTTCTTTTTTTCTCTTTCTGCCCTCTTCTTTTTCTTCCCCCACCCTCTCTCTTTCTATCTCTCTCTCTCTTTTCCCCCTTCTCTCTTCCCCCTCCATAACACCCTGAATAAATATTCAACCTCATTCTGCATGCCATGTCTATCCATGTCTCTGTCTCCTGCTTGCCCACCATGTATCTCCCTGCCTGGGACCAGCAACTGCTATGGGACTGACAGCCCTCTCTGCCTGGGACTGGCTGTTCCCAGGGCCCGCTGCCTGTCACCACATGGCCCGCTACCACCATTTGGAGACCTACAGCATTTCTGCTGCCTACTGCCGCCAGGGACCTTGTAGCATTTTTTTTTTTAGTCATAACACTAATGAATGAAGAACCTGAAATAAAAGGAGGACATGACTAATCCTAAAGTAGGGAAATAATTTTTCTTGTAGATTTAAAAGAAAAAGCAGGCAGAGTGAAGTGTCCGGGTTGAACATGGCTGACATATTAACTGGACCAAAAGAGGAGGGTTTGTGGTAAGAAAGGAATGTACAACCAAAAAAGGCCCAGGTCTAGATAATGGCATAGCCAAAATAATTGGTTTATTATATAAGGATCAGGCTTGGGAAAGACAAGCAAAAGCCTAGCCCTTAGTAGTAAGAGTTTTGGGGTAGGGTGTAAAGTATACCTGCCATATTCTGTAACAGATAGGGACTGAGGGATAATGGGAGAACCTGACAGCCAGGCTTGCTTTGATATAATAAATAGGCACCTTAGTCATTTGCACAGGGTTTGACACCTAGAAATTGGATTACCAAAGAAGGCTTGCAAGCTTGCTGTGTTCATCAGGATGCTGGACAATGGATACTCTCTGTAATTGTTGATTAGAGCATAAAACATGAAATCCACATATACAATCTCTTTCAAGTTATTCTGCTTCAAGTAATTCATGTAAAAATATGTACTGGCATATATAAAGAGTTATTTATTTAGATATTATAAGTTTCAGTAAAAGATCAGAAATCAACTAAATATTCTATTCAATTTTTGGACTCTTATCTAATTATTAAATATTAAGGTAAATGCTAGATATCAATATATAATGAGATAATCCCTTAAAAGTAATACAAAATCACTATGAACTCATATTTTAATAGAATAATATCACATATAAAATAAAGCTTAAATTTTATATAAAATTATGGAATTTCTAAGTTATTAATGATTATTTTTATACTTGATGTTACATGACTTCCTCCCCAGAAGTCCTCTCCTGAATTTCATGGTATTTTGTTAGTTTTGCTTGTTTGTTGCTGATGTTTGATTTGACTTTCTTTTTGATTTTGTTTTGAGGTTCACTCACTTTCACCAGAATCAATTGTTTGATTACAAGTTTGAAACTATACATTGAAGTCTACTGGATTCCTCAGTGGATACACAACTGAAAACAATTATTTTCACTGCCCCAGAATCCATCAGTAACCAATCAGCTCACCCTTTTCTATGACTGAAGGTTGATAAACTCAGTATTGTGTGACTGCAGAAGTCACAGCTGATAAGATGTCATAATTGCTTTCACCATGCCATACTAGAGAAAAACTGTTGTTAACATTCCTCCCTATGTTCCAGCTCTTATTTTCTTTCTGTCCCATCTTCTATAATGATCCCCGAGCCTTGGAGAGTATGGTATAAATGTTATATTTATGGCTGTTATATTAATGGCTGTTAAAAATAAATGGATGCCAATTATTCTTAGCAGCTTGAGCACCTAAGTATCTAAGTAGCCACTGAAATTAATTGTAAGGAGATTCCCCTGGGAATTGCATTTAACTGTAAACACAAATACTAAAAAGCCAGCTTGGATGTATAATGACAGTTTAGCTAAACAGCAGCATTAAGTTCATCCACAGGGCCAAAGACATTCTCAGCCATTCATGTTTTCTGTTTTGTTTTTTTTTTTAATCATGCTTACTGTATTAAGTATGAATATACTTTGGGGAATAGGGCACAGATTCAGGAGAGATCTGTAACATCCTAAACAGTCATGCCTCTATTTTGCCAGTAGGCATATCTTGTCTGACAGGGTAGTATTATAGTTCATAGCGGTCACAACTGAGTTTTATCATTGATATCTTGTCTTGCCTAGCAGCATGCACAACACCTTCTGAGACTGTGAACACTAGTCATGACGAAAGAAACTTCTAACTTAGCTCCAAATTATTTCCGTATTTTTTAGCTAAGGTGTGTTTGTCTTTAGCAGCAGATTATACTTCCATCAAGTATAAGTTAGGGTTCCCTGTATCCTCACCAGTTCTTTCACTTTATTTCTCTTTTTTAAATATGTGTTTTTTTTTATTTTCACTCATATATAAGAGTCGCTATGTATATATGCCACATGCATGTTGGTATTCACAGAGGTCACATGACAGTGTTAGATTCCTGAGATTTGGAGCTACAGAAAGCTGAAGGCTACCCAGTGAGGGTGTTGAGAACTGAACTCAGATTCTCAAGAAGAGTAGCAAACTCTTTTAAGCTCTGGGCCATCTGTCCAGCCCTACCATTTGGTTCATTGACTACAGCCATTTTGAGTGTGCTAAGATGGAAGGAATCTCAATGTAATTTTAATTTGCATTTTTATGAGTAATAATATTGAATACCATTTTCAATGTTTATTATCCATTTTTATTTCTTCTTTTTGAGAATTGTGTTCAGAATCATGGACTTTTTTAAATTTTGGTTTTTGCTTTCTTGATTTTTATTTTGGAATTTTTTGTTTATTGTTTGTTTGATTTCTTTTGTTTGTTGTGTATTATATCTATTAATCTTCTGTCAATGGTATAGCTTGGAAACATTTTGCCCACTTTTCTCATTATGTGGGATCCATTTTTATTCAGCTAATGATTTCCTTTGATACACTAAAGCTTTTGAGTTTGATGATATCCTATTTATCAAGCAACAGTCTTATTATCTATGCTACTAGAGTCTTCTTCAAAATCTTCTTTTCGGTGTCTGTCTATATTAGGGAATTAATGTGATTTGTTTTCCTCTAGCAATTTTAAAGTAGCTAATTGTACTTTGAGCTTCTTGGTCCATTTGGAGTAATATTTTATTCAGTATAAGATAGATGGTTTTTTTCTACTAGATGTTGATATGCTGTTTTCCTAGAATGATTGTTTGAATATGTTTTTTTTTCTTTCATTGTGTATTTTTGGCATCTTTATAAAAAATCATATCAAGTTGTGAGTGAACTTCTGGTTGGAGTCTCCATTCTATTCCTCTGCTCTATGTGACTGTCTTCTGCAGTATCATGCTATCCTGTAACTCTGTAGTGTAACTCGATGTTAGATATGGAGATGCATTTTGTGGTATTTTTTATTAAGTATTATTTTGACTGTTCTTAGACTTTTGTGAGTCTAAATAAATTTTAAGTTATTCTCTTCATATATAAAAAATTTCCTTAGTATTTTGAATGGGGATCACACTGAACTTGTAAATTGATTTTAATAGAATAACAATTTAATCAAGATTAATTCTATAAATCCATGAGAATGATATCTGCATTTTATGTCCTGGCATTTAACATAGAATGTTGTTGAATGCCTATAACTGTAGCAACTTTAAGGTCTCCATAGGGAGCATATGGAAATCAAGGAAGGTTGGGTTATATAGGTAGAGTATATTCAATTTAAACAATAATGATATGGTTTAATAATGATATAGCCATCTATCTCAATGGCACATAATGCATTTAGCATGTGCAAGGTGCAAGGTCCTAAGTTCAGTAAAAGTGTGAATATTTACACATAGATATAATAATTGCATTTTGTGAAGTTGCTCCAAATATCATGAAGATTATTCTCTTTGGAAGTATATTTTTAGAAAATGGAGACTTCCAAAATGTACCTTTTACTTTGAGGAGAACACATTTATCTAATCAATAATAATAATTTAAGATACTATCTCTGGGGGGCTGGAGAGATGGCTCAGAGGTTAAGAGCATTGGCTGCTCTTCCAGAGGTCCTGAGTTCAATTCCCAGCAACCACATGGTGGCTAACAACCATCTATACTGAGATCTGGCGCCCTCTTCTGGCGTGTGGGCATGCATCAAGGCAGAATGTTGTATACATAATAAATAAATAATAAATCTTAAAAAAAAATACTATCTCTGTTGTACTTGAAATTATAGAAAATAAATATGAGAATATTATAGTAAATTACTTAAAATGGTCATGTACAGGTTAGAAATCCATTAATCATATTTCTTTTTTGTCAGTAAGCTACTGTAACACTATTTTGTCATTGCCATTCCTGCTCTATCATTTCTTTATATGTATAATCATTCTGTCTTCCTTATTCTTAATATTTCTACATTTCCCCACCATTTTCCTCTTCTTTCTATTTGTGAATCTGGTTTTTAAGTGTTATTCCACTCCTAGTTTCCTCTAAGTTGTTCTATCATTATCTTTCATCCTACAATAATATCATGAACTAGAGTTTAACATATTGGCACTAAGAATATGGATCTATGGTAAAGTACTTGTATATGCAAAGCCCTAGTGTTCATACTATTTTCTAATATTTAGTTCACAACTATTTTTAGTTCATTTTTTCTTCTTTCATGCAGTGAGGGTTACATGACCGAGATATTTGTTACCCCATTGTTCACCAGGGTTCTATTCACTAATCTGGCTACCCAGATGGATGTCCACTTCTACCATCACCATCCCATATGAGTCTCTCCTGAAGCTCTGTGCTTTGAGGAAGAGGAAATAGTTTCCTGAAGAGAAGAGAACTGGTCTCTGATCAAGAGTATGTAAGTAGCTCTGTTCTCCAGTTAGAACCTTCAAACAAGATCTCAAGATCCTTTTGTTCACATATTAAAGTACATTTCTCCATGTTTCCAACTCTGAACCTAAAGTATAAATTTGAGAAAACATTTGTGATTTTTGATATGCAGTCTAGGTTTAGCTATATAATGCTCCTGGAGTGTTATCTGCTTTAAAAATCTTCATTTGTTTCTTATTATGGTAGTTTGAAAAAAAAATACTCCCAAAGATAATGCCATTAATAGGAGTTGTAGCATTATGAGAATAGGTGTGATCTTGTTGGAGAAAGTGTGTCACTGTGGAGATGGGGTTTGAGATCTCATATAGGCTCAAGCCACACACACTGTCTCAGATTATTTTCTGTTGCCTATAATTCAAGATATAAAAACTCTCAGCTCCTTCTCTAGCACCATATCTGCCAGTATTCTGCCTTGCTTCCCACTATGACTATTATGGACTAAACTTCTGAAATATCAGTAAGTCACCACAATAAAATGTTTTCTTTTAAAAGAGTTGTCAAAGTTATTGTGTATCTTTACAGCAATAGAAACCCTAAAAAAAAAAACCACAAAATTGGTACCAGGGACTGGAGTATTGCTATAAAACGACTGACTGTGCTTTTGTTTAGTGGAATTTTAACTTTGGTACTTTGGGTTAGAAAAAGAGTGGAACACTTTAAGCACTGATTAGTGTGTCATACCAGTAGGAGCATGAAAGACATTGGTGCCAAGTGATTTGAATTAGGGGAGGGAAGTTGGCTCATGGGTTTGGCTCATAATCTTAGTATGGTCCTAGAAATCATTCTTGTGATATTTTGGTGAATAAAGTTGCTAATTTTTTTTGCCCTTGTCTTAAGTTTGAATTAATTCACTTGGTAGAGGAAATCTCCACATAGCCTAGTATAGACTCTGTTATGTGGTTACTAGTTTTAACTCGAATCAAGGTACATAATAAAAATGAGTAAGCTCAGCAAGCAAAATATTTGAGAAGAAAAGGAACACCATAATGTGAAATGGAGCCAAATCATGTATGCAAGGGAATAACAAGATTAAGTAATGGGATAAAGTAGTGGTGACACCAGGGCAAGATCCCACCCAGCTAAGTTTACAATTTGTGAGGAATTAAAGAAAAACTTAGAGTTAGTTAGGTATTATGATTTACAACTTTAATCTCACTACTGGGACAGTAGAGGATGATGGATCTTTGAGATTGAGACGTGCATGGTCTGCAGAGCAAGTAATAGAACAGTCAAGCTTAAGCAGTGAAGAAAATTATTGAAAATAAACAGCTGTTGAAGATTCAATTAAAGATATTTTATTTCAAAACCAGTCTGGTCTACAGAGCCAGTTTAATGACAGTCAAGCTAACTGTCTTGGGAGTGAAGTTAACCATCCAAAGCAGAAAGTTGGTGAAAATATAATTGAGTGAGGGGACCATGTTCCAGCACCAGCAAGCTACAGTACATGGCAGCTTTGGCCATGTGGTTCTGATTTAGGATAGAAGAAAAGGGGTAAGGATTTTCCTCTCTGATCAAGCAAAGCTTCTTAGGGCAGGCATATGTCAGTAGTGTTCCTGAATGACCTAGAAAGGTCATTGCATGTGGTTTCAAGTTGAAGACTAGATTATCTTGAAGCCCCCAAATGTTGGAGATTCCAGAACTTTGAGAAACTTGTTGATGAAAGAGGCTAACAGGAAGCAGAACCAGTCCAAGAAAAAAAAAGTATGTTGCAGTCAACAAAGCTGAATGGAGTTGGATATCTGAAGAGCACTTTGACATCAGACATGGTGATGCAGAGTTTGGTGTTTCCTACTTGAATTTTGGTCTTGATTTGTTCTATTTTTTCCTCTCTATGCTCCCTTCCATATGTTTTGGAATGATAGATTATATCCTATGCCATTATATGATGGAGGCATGTAATTTGCTTTTTTATTTTAATTTTATAGGGGATTACAGTTAAGAGACTGCATGAATCTCAAGAGACCAAACTTTAGACTTTGAAACAAGGTTGAGACTGTGGTAGAGTATCAGAACTTTTGACATTAGAATAAATGTACTTTGCATTATCATATTGTTACAAGCTTTGCAGAGGCAGGGAGTGGAATGTGGTGTTTTGAAGGAAAATGCCCCTAAACGTGAATGGAATTATTAGGAGGTGTGGCATTGTTGTAGTATGTATGGTCTTGTTGGAGGAAGTGAGTCACTGTGGAGGTAGGCTTTGAGATCTTATATATCCTCAAGACATGTTCAATATCTCAGACCACTTACTACTGTCTATGAGTCAGGATATAAGAACTCTCTTTTCCTCCTCTAGCTCCATGTCTGCCCACATGATACTTGCTTCCTACCCTAAGGATAATGGACTTAACCTCTGCAATGTAAGTGAGCGCACAAAATTAAATGTTTTCCTTTATGAGTTGCCATGGTCATAGTGTCTCTTCACAGCAATAGAAATGCTAACTATGACACTCTTACTCAAATTTATTCCCATCATATTCAATATATACCACAAAAATACTGGGTATATACATTAACTCAAATTGCTAGGCACAAAATTAATATAAGAAGCCACAGACATGAGGAATGGAATATTATGTCTTTTTTTTGCTACCTATTAGTTTAAACTCTGCTTTATATGGACATTTCATCTTGAAAATGTTCTGTTTTTTTTTTTCTGGACAAAGATGGTATCAAAAGAAGTTAGTTAAAGCATACTTTTTATTTTTTTATTTTTGCCACATCCTCTTTTACTTTAAATAATTCATGCAAAATATCTTAATCATATTCTTTCCTTTTCCCAAAGTCCTCCCAGATCCTTTCCATCTCCCTACTCACACAACTTCCTGTACTTAATTATCTCTATCTCTCTGGCTATCTCTGTCTCTCTGCCTCTTTCAAAAAATGAAGCAAAACAAACAAAAATACTCCAATAAGACAAAAAATAGCAAAAAGAAACCACTCAAAAAGTATGGGGTATATTTTTTGTTGGGCAACTATTCTTGGGCCTGAGACTTGTCCTGGAATGTAGCTGATAAATCCAATGGCAGTTCATTGCAGAAAATTGATTGTCCCTTTTTAAGTAGGTATCAGTTGCAAACAACTTCCTTTGAAGTGGGACTTTTGTCCTCTTTTTCGCTATGCTGGACTTTTGTCTCATTTAAATTTGCACAAGTCTTGTGCATGATGTCACAGTGTCTGTGAGTTCATATGTGCATCAGTTCTGCTGTACCTGAAGGATGCTATTTCCTTAGAGTCATCCACAGTCTCTCACTCTCAGAATCTCTCCACTTCCTTATCTGAGTCTTGAGGAGAGGAATTTGGTAAAGACATAATTAAGGTAAAAAGTGCCAAAATTTTCTCACCCTTTATACATTTTTCAGTCGTGAATTTATGTGCTAATGACAAACAATGACAAGAAAAAGCTTTTCTGATGAGGGTTGAGTGATATACTGATCTTTGAGTATAGCAGCATATATTCAGGACTCATTTTCTGTGTCCCTTGCTTCTATATATGTATTTCCAATTTTTTGTATTGGGATTTCCATTTATAAGTTCAATAATAATACTACTCACATATTCCCACCCCAAATAAAACTATAAATCTATATTATATTTAACTAAAATAATATATATAATTTTAGTTGTCTATATAATTACTATTGTAAATATCAATAGCATTTTATGTTATTAATGATATTAGTGTTATTAATATTTTCTATTTATATAATTACATGTGATATATAGGTGAAATTAACAGGAAGTACAGAGGTAAAAATAAAAATCACTAAGTTCAGACCCTTATTTCTCACAAATAGAATGGATAACAGCATATAAATTTTGTGAGAAGTCCAGAAATGTTGTCGCTTCTTCACCTATGAATAGTATGCACCCAGGCAATCATTGTTTCCCCCCTTTGTTATGGCTCCATGTGACAGAAATCTCAGCTACAATGCTTTCCTTAGGGAAATAAAATGTTGTCCTAAATCCAGGAAGATTATTCATGAGTTTGATATCCTCCTAATCTCTAGTGTAGTATTCATGAGAGCAGGGATATTCGACATGCCTAGAGGTTTGTAACAGCCAAAAGTGACCAGATGACATGTTGTTGTTCCAGAGTAATCATGTTGTGACAGGCTAAAGTATATAGAGTTCAGTGAATTTTTTCTTTGTGGGGAAATAAGAGTGGAATATATACATATAAATGTGTGTGTGTGCCCAGTGTTTGATTTTTTCGCAGACTTGTTGATGGATAGGATTCTGTGTTGTCTGTCTCAGAATACAATCGGGTTCTGGCATATTTCCCCCTTAGGAACTGCTGAGAACATAGTGTGCTTTTGTCCCAGTGAACCTGCAATGCAGCAAAAAAGCACCAGAGGGAGGTAGAGATCACAGGTGTAAGATGAAAAGAAACAAACAAATGCTTGAGACTAGGAATCAATGTGCCTATATGTGAAAATGATTCACTCACAGGAAAGTTTAGATGACAAATTTGTAAAGGATTTTATTTTATGCAGTGAGTATCTAAAGATTGTTAGGGGATGAGATTTTCCCAAAGATACAGGAAAAATTAGCTCATGATGAATACAAAAAATACCCACAGAAACTGAATCTAAAAGACTGGTTAAATTATTATATCTTCCCTTTATCCAATCAATAGTCACTCAAAATATTTATCCCAATGCTTTGTTGAACTAAATCAGATGGAAAGAATTGCAACAAATTAAAAATAACATAGTAAGCTTAAACAAAATATTATCAAGTCACATGAACAAAATAAAACTATAAACAAAATTATAGTTTATAAAATAATCTAACAAAACTCTCAAGATGTATTATTTGCTTTATGAACTGAAAAAAACCCATTAAGAATTTGAACAGCAAATCTGATTAAGCACAGTTATAAAACAGTAGACTTATAACAAAGAAATATAATCTATAAGAAAGAAAAAGTATTTAAGATAACACAAGACTCAGAATACTAAAAACACAATCACAAAAGTCAACATAAGACTTAACGGAAGTCTCAGGAGAAGAAGACAAAAAGAAAGGGTGAGAAGCTTATATAATATGAGAATGAACAAATCTACAAATGTGGAGTGGATAGAGAAAGAAGAAAACCAAAGGATCTTTTATAACATGGAACTGCAAGAAGTTCAAATTAAGATGCATTATAATAAAATAATCAAGTTAAAGACAGAAGGAATTTTGAACAATGAATAAGAGAGGTGATATCCCATACAGGGGCATTCCATGATACAGTTAGAGAATTTCGCAGAGAATCTTTTAGGACAGAAGAAAAGAATATTTAATACTTGAAGAAATAAAGGACAACAATTGCCCACAAATAATAAATATCATCTTTTAGAAGATATTTTAAGATGAAGAAAAGGTAAAAATTTTACCTATCAACAAAAGTCAAAAGCAATATTAACCATTAAAATAAACAGATTTTTCAAGTTAAAAGGGAAAAGTATTAATCAACATGTTGAAAGCATAGAAAATATTAAACAGCATATGATTGAGGCAAATGAAAGTATAAAACTTACATTTAAAAATGGAAAGACGGATGGATGTATAAATGAGTACAAAATATGCTAATACTGGGTCACCAGAAAATAAATCACAATTGCTTCTAATATAGATAAAATACAAAACAACAGAAATAGCAATTATAAAATATGGTAATAAATACATGATAATAATATGAAATTAAAATATTTGTACACAAATGAAGTTATCAGTTATGAATTATTTAATATTTCCTCTATTTCTTATCTTATGTTTGATATTATGAAATAATTACAACATTTCTTTCCTCCTTTTCCCCTCACCAAATTCTCCATATACCCCATCCCACTCTCCTTCAAATTCATGGCCTCTTTTTTTTTTTTTGGTTAATTGTTACTTTATACAAATATCAATGAATGAAAACTTTTTTTTGTAATGTGGGGATGAAATTTTGATTTCTACACATATTAGCCAGTTGGGCTGCTCCCTGAAAGCAGGAATGGGGGTTGTCATTCATTGGATATGGTTTCATTTTAAGAAAATGAAAAAGTTATAGACATCTACTATATAGCAATGTGGTGATAGAATTCTCTACTGTACGTGCAAGTTTAAAAATAGACTTCATTTTGTGTATGTAGCAGAGAAAAAGGAAAATGAAATAATAAAAGAAACTAGTAATAAAAATAGTAATGTGTCTATGACTCCTAGTGCCCTGACCTGAGTTAGTACAAACATTTTACACTATTAAGGTACTAGCTCTTGCTCTGAAATTAAAATTAAACACATTTGCTCCCAAATCTCCCTGACAGTGGTCTCTTTAGTTTGCTGATACTTCAGTAAAGATAGATAAAACAGTCCTTAAAATAGCAGGTGGGCTGAAATACAATTTATAATAAAACTCACATAATACAATAGTAAAAAACACAAAGGACCACAATTTTACCTAAAAATAATCATTTATTTCTGCATAAGCTATGGAAGTTTAAACCCAAGGGGCTCTTCATGTCACATTAGTGTAATTAGTTACTTTCTTTATTTTCCTGTGTAAATGGTTGGAAAAATCAGATACTAACTCTAGAATAACGTTATTATGTAAATAAAAATCAACAGTAAAATATTACAATCCAATCACATTAAAAAATCAAAATTTTTA
Source organism: Microtus oregoni (assembly GCF_018167655.1). Lineage (NCBI taxonomy): Eukaryota > Metazoa > Chordata > Mammalia > Rodentia > Cricetidae > Microtus > Microtus oregoni. Next base: position 2,086,155 of record NW_024544152.1, on the reverse strand, counting down.
ATTTTTAATTAATTTATTATAGAAGCATGTTTTGTCTTAAAATTGTGATATAGGAGTTTAATAAGATTATTAACACAAAGAATAGTGAAAATAATTTGAAGAATAAGATAATTTAAGGAAGAGAACAAAATTAAGGAAATATGAGAAAAGAAAAGAACAAAACAATGAAAATGTGACCTTTAAATTTCTGTTATTTTCCTTCTATCATATCTTTAATAAAAAACTGTATTTAATTTTTATTATATCAATTTTTGGTAAGAACCTTGCAAATATATTTGAAATTAGAACTTTTAAAAATTAAAGTTGAGACCTTTACTGTTCTCTCACAAAACATAGTGTATAACATTGAAATCCATAATAAAAAATATTTATTTCTATTACAGACTTTTGTTTGTAAATCCACATCAGTACATATGCATTAGTTTTCTCTTTATATTCCAAAACTTCCATGTAGAGAAAACTTTTCTCATATTTGTTTAGCTATTTTTCTGGAATATCTTTAAATGATCTTTAGGGTAGTCAGAAGAAGAATCATCTGTAGAACAAAGGGAATTCTGGATATAAGAGACATCAGGTCAGACTGAGTCCTGGGTTTACAGATACATTGGTCTGAAAGTGGTCATCGAATCCCTTTTTCAAGAGAAAGTATAATTCTTCAGTTGGGTATCTTGTATTTTTTGACAAAATAAAATGTAATAAGATAAAGCAAAAGGCAACATATAGATGTTGGACAAGGCAATTCAGCAGACGTAAAAGAGGCCACAAGCAGATATAGGAAGCAGAGGTCCCCTCATTCTTACACTCAGGAGTCCTATAAAAATGTTAAGTTAAAAGATATACTATGTAGTCAGAGGAACTGGTACAGACCTAGGTAGGCCCTGTGCTTGCTGATTCATTCTCTGTGAATTCATATGCACCACCTTAGTTGTTGTGCCTGTGTGCCCCAACTTCTCTGGCTCTTTCACTCTTTCTGACTCTTCTTCCATGGGAATTCCCTGAGTTCTGAGGGGAGGGGTATAAATTAGATATCTCTTTTAGATTCTCACCCTGCATAATGTCTGACTATGGGATTCTACATCTCTTCCCATCTACTGCCAGAGGATGCTTTTCTGAAGATAACTCATGAAGGCAGTGATCATAATGGCTATTTCATAGGTATTATGGATCTGGACTACCTCACTTAGGATTATTTTTATCTAGTTCCATCCATTTGCCTTAAAATTTCATGATGTCATAGTTTTAACAGCTGAGTAATATTCCAATATGTAAATTTGCCAAACTTTTCCATTCATTCATCTGTTGAGGTCTATCTAGGTTATTTCCTGTTTCTGGCCATTATGAGTTCATAAGTTCACAATAAATATGTTTGAGCAAGTGTTCTTGGGATAGGATGGAATATTTGATTATATAGCCAAGACTGATAAAACTGGATCCTGAAGAAAATAAATTCCTAACTTTCTGAGGAAACACCATATTGATTTCTTAGTGACTGTAAAAGTTTGCACTTCCACAACCAATAGATGAGTATATCCCTCATGACCCCTCTTTACCAGCATGAGCTGTCACTTATGTTATTGATCTTAGCCATTCTGACAAATGTACGATAGAATCTCAGGTTAGTTTTGATTTTTTGTTTCCCTGATGACTACGGATATTGAAAATTTATTTAAGTGTGTGTCATTTGTTTATGGGAGGGATTGTCATTTTGTATAAAGGAGAGATACTGTTATTTATTGCCTTTATTAAGCTATATATTTTTCTCTGCTCTCCGCCATTCCTTCCCCTCCTCTTCTACCCTTTCCCATGAACCTCATGTTCCCAATTTACTCAGGAGATCTTGTCTTTTTCTACTTCCCGTGTAGATTAGATCTGTGTATGTCTCTTTTAGGGTCCTCTTTGTTGTCTAGATTCTCTGGAATGGTGAATTGTTGGCTTTTTTTCTGTTTTATGTCTAAAAGCTACTTATGAGAGAGTACATATGATATTTGTATTTCTGAGTCTGGATTCCCTCACTCAATATGATGTTTTCTAGATCCATCCATTTTACTACAAATTTCAAGATGTCATTATTGTTTTCTGCTGTGTAGTACTCCATTGTGTAAATGTACCATATCGTCTTTACATTCTTCAGTTCAGGGCATTTAGATTGTTTCCAGGTTCTGGATGTGATAAATAATGCTCCTATGAACATAGTTGAGCACATGTCCTTGTGGTATGATTACGCATCCCTTGGGTATATACCCAAATGTAATTATTCTGGGTCTTGAAGTACGTTGCTTCCTAATTTTTTTGAGAACTCACCATACTGATTTCCAAAGCAACTGTATCAGTTTGCATTCCCCCCAGCAATGGAGGGGAGTTCCCTTTATGCCACATCCTCTCCAGAATAATGTCATCAGAGCTTTTTATCTTGGCCATTCTGACAGGTGTAAGATGGAATCTCAGAGTTGTTTTTATTTGCATTTCTCTAATGGCTAAGGATGCGGAGCATTTCCTTAAGTGTCTTTCAGTCATTTTTGATTCATTGTTGGGAGTTTCCTCTTTAGGTCTGTACCCTATTTCATTATTGGATTACTTGTTCTTTTGATGAACAATTTTTTGAGTTTGTATATTTTTGAGATCAGCCCTCTGTCTGATGTGGGGTTGGTGAAAATCTTTTATTAAATTGATTTTTATTGAGCTCTACATTTTTTTCTCTGCGCCTCTCCCTGTCTCTTCCCTCTCCTTCAACCCTCTCCCAAGGTCTTTTCCCATTCAGTATGCTGCCATTTTGTCTTGTTCACAAAGTCCCTAGCTTTACAGAAGCTTCTCAGTTTCAGGAGGTTCCATTTATTAATTATTCAGTGTCTGTGCTATGAGGGTTACATTTAGTAAGTAGTATCCTGTGCCAATATGTTCAAGAGTACTTACTACTTTCTCTTCTATAATGTTCAGTATGGTTGGTTTTATGGTGATGTCTTCGATCCATTTGGACATGAATTTTATGTATGGTGATAGATGTTGATATGTTTTCACTCTTCTACATGTTGATATCCAGTTATACCAGCACCACATGTTGAATAAACTTTCTTTTTTCAATTTATATTTTTTGCTTCTTTGTCAAAAATCAGGTGTTCATTGTTGCGGGAGGTTCTCCCACTCCTCCAGCCTATAACCGCTGAGATACCAGCCCATTGGGGCGTAGTCTCTCTCCCTTTAAAGAAGCGGCCACTTCCCTTTCCTCTCTCTCTTCACTTCCTGCTCCACCGGCAACTAGACTCCCTTCCTGGTTGCACAGAGGGCTGTGATCTGTAAGTTTTTCCCCTTTAAATAAATACCACCCTATTAATCATAATTCCAAACTGGTGTGGCATTGTTTGTGACTTACGCCTTCAGTTCATCAGTGTGTGGAATGATATTTGGTTCTTCTATTTGCTTCCATTTGTCCTCTAGTCTCCTTTTTATGCCAATACAAGGCTGTTATCAGTACTATAGCTCTGTAGGAGTATTTGAACTCAGGTACAGTGATGCCTCCAGAAGTTCCTTTATTGTACAGGATTGTTTTGGCTATTGTGAATTATTTTTGCTTTTCCATATGAAGTTAAGGATTGTTCTTTCATGGTCTGTGAAGAATTTTGCTGGGAAATTGATGGGCACTGCATTGAATCTGTAGATTGCTTTTGGTAAGATTGCCATTTTTTTCCTATTTTAGTTCTACCTACCTAAGAACATGGGCAATCTTTCCATTTTCTGGTATTTTCTTCAATATCTTTCTTCAAAGATTTAAAGTTCTTTTCATACAGGACGTCCACTTGTTTGGTTAGCATTACTCCAAATATTTAATATATTTTGTGGCTATTTTGAAGGGTGATGTTTCTCTGATTTATTTCTCAGCCCATTTATCATCCTTGATTTTTATTGTTGTTTGTTTTGTTTTGTTTTTCAAAACAAGGTTTCTCTGTAGACTTGGAGCCTGTCCTGGAACTAGCTCTTACAGACCAGGCTGGTCTCGAAGTCACAGAAATCCTCCTGCCTCTGCCTCCCAAGAGTTGGGATTAAAGGTGTGCGCCACCACTGCCTGGCTATTTATCATCTTTTAAGAGGAGGGCTACTGGTTTTTTTGACTTAATCTTATATCCTTCTACTGTACTGAAGGTGTTTATGAGTTGTAGAAGTCCCTTGGTAGAGTTTTGGGGGTCACATATCATTAGCAAATAGTGAGAGTTTGACTTCCTTTATGATTTGGATCCTCTTGATCTCCTGTTGTTTTCTTATTGTTCTAGCTAAAACCTCAACTACTATACTGAAGATATGTGGAGAGAGTGGATCACCTTGTTTCTGATTTCAGTGGGGTCACTTTGAACTTCCCTGCATTTAATTTGATGTGGTTGCTGCCTTGATGTATATTGCCTTTTTTATGTTTATGTGTGTTCTTTATATCACTTCTCTTTCCAAGACTTTTATCATGAAGTGAGGTTGTATTTTGTCAAAGGCTTTTTTGGCATCTAATGAGATGATCATGTATCATTTTTTTTCAATTTGTTTACATGGTGCATTACACTGATAGATTTTTTTTTTTTATGTTCAACCATCCCTGCATCTCTGAGATAAAGCCTAGTTTATCGTGGTGGATGATTTCTCTCATGTGTTCTTGGATTCTGTTTGCCAATATTATATTGAGCATTTTTGCATCAATGTTCATGAAGGAGACTGGTCTGTAATCTCTTTCTTAGTAATGTCTTGGTGTGGTTTGGGTATCAGGGTAATTGTAGCCTCGTCAAGAGTTTGGTAATGTTCCTTCTCTTTCTATCATGTGGAGCAATTTGAAGAGCATTTGGTATTCTTTGAAAATCTTTTAGAATTCTACACTGAAACTATCTGGTCGTGGGCATTTTTTGGGTGGAAGACTTTTGATGAATGTTTCTATTTCTTTAGCAGTATGTGTTCATTGAGAATTCAGGTGATATTCTGATAGGATTGCCTTTATATGTTACTTATTATTTTTCCTTTGCAGCTATTAATATTCTTTCTTTATACCGAATGTTTAGTGTTTTTATTACTATGTAGTGAAGAGACATTTTTTTTGTTCTCTTTGGTCTTCTGTAACCTTCTTGTATCTTCATATGCATATCTTTCTTTTGGGAAAGTTTTCTTCTATGATTTTGTTGAATATATTTTATGTGCTTTTGAGTTGGACTTCTTTTATGCCTATTATTCTTAGTTTGCTCTTTTCATAGTGCCCCATATTTCCTGGTATTTTGTGTTAAGGTTTTGTTAGATTTAACATGTTTTTCACCATTGAATCTATTTCCTCTATAGTGCTTTCAACATGTAAGATTCTCTCTTCTATCTTGTATTCTGCAGTTTTTGCATGCAGTTGTGGTTTCTGATCATTTTCTCATATTTTCCATTTCCAGTATTTCTTCAATTTCTGTTTTCTTTATTGTCTCTAGTTTGGTTTTCACATCTTGAATCATTTCTTTAAACTGTTTGATTATTTTGTCTTGGTTTTCTTTAAGGGACTTGTTCATTTCTTTCAATTATTTTTGTTTGCCTTTTCCTCCATTTCTTTGAGAGAATTTTCTATTTCCCCTCTAAAGGTCTCAAGCGTTCTCCTAATATTACTTTTTAGGTCATTTTCTTCTGCCTCATCTGTATTGGGGTGTTCAAGTCTTGCTGTTTTAGAGCGACTAGCTTTTGTTGGTGTTGTGTTACTCTTTGTGGTGTTGAGTGTGTTCTTACCTTATTTATCCATCTTTTCCTCTAATTGATATTGCTGTGGCCATGTCTCTGGTGATCTCTCCTCCAGGTGCCATTGGATCCAAGGCTCAGATAGCTTATCCTTATGGTGGAGTTGAGGTCCCCGGTTCTAGTCACACTGGAGGTCACTCAGCTTTTCCGGGTTCTTTTTTCCCCACTGTCTTTTTTTTTATTGATTTTTATTGAGCTCTACATTTTCTCTGCTCCCCTCCCTGCCTCTCTCCTCCCCACTTCTGCCATCCCCCAGTTCCCTATGCTCTCAATTCTAGAGGTTTTTAGGTACTCCTGGATGTCTCTCTTTAATCCTGGGGTTTGTTCGGGCCTGTTTCCATGAAGATTTCTTGCTTGGACCTACACTCACAGAGTTTGCTGTCTTGGGCCTGTTCCCATGGAGGTCACTGGCTTAGGCTAGGTCCCACAGAGGTAGATGGCTCAGGCTTGTTCCTGTGGAGGTAGGTGGCTCTGGCCTGTTTTTGTGGAGATAGGTGGCTCCTTTCTGCTCAGGAGGAGGTCACTGATTGGTCCTGCTCACTCAGGCCTGCTTCAGAGAAGGTCGCTGGCTCTTGTCTGCTCTGACAGAGGTTGCTAGCCTGGGTATGGTCCCATGGAGGTTGCTGGCTAAGGCCTGTTCCCACTGGGGCCTCTGACTTGGCCCAGTCCCACAGAGATCCTATTTTATTTTTAGTTAATCTTGTATCCAGCTTCTTTGCTGAAATTCCCAGTGAAATTTTTATGTTCATTTGTGTATATCATCTGCAAATAGTGATACTTTGACTTTTTCCTTTCCAAATTGTATCTACTGGTTCTCCTTTAGTTGTTTTTATTGTGCTAAGTCTTCAAGTACAATATTTAGTAGACATCAAGAGAGTGGACAACCTTGTCTTGCTCCTGAATTTATTAGAATTTCTTTGAGTTTCTTTCCATTTAATTTGATTCTGGCTATGGGCTTGCTGCAAACTGAATTTTTGTGTTTAGGTTCATTTGGTGTATCCCTAATATCTCTAGAACTTTTATCATGAGGGGTGTAGGATTTTGTTAAAGGCTTTATTTTGCATCTAAGGAGAATATCATGTTGTTTTCATCTTTCAGTTTGGTTATATGGTGGATTAAATTTATTGACTTTTGTATATTGAGCTATCCCTGCATCTCGGAATAAAGCCAACTTGCTTATGGTGGATGATAATTTTAATGTTTTGGATTAAGATTGCTGAATATTTTTGCATCTATGTTCATAAGGGAAATTACTTTACAATTCCATTTCTCTGTTGGTCTTATGTGGTCTGTGTATCATGTTAACCATGGCATCATAAAATGAATTGGGCAATGTTCTTTCTGTTAATATTTTGTGGAATAATTTGAAGAACATTGGTATTAACTCTTTTTTGACTGTTCCATAGAATTCTATGTTAAAATCATCTGGCCCAGGATCTTTTTACTTATTTATTTGTTGGTTAGGAGACTTTTAGTTACTATTCACATTGCACTAGGGATTATGGGTCTATTTGCATTTTTCAAATGTTATTGATTTAACTTTAGTAAGTGATACTTATTGAGGAGTTATCCACTTCTTTTAGCTTTTCCAATTTGGTGGAGTACAGGTCTGTAATATATGCATTAATGACTCTCAGGATTTCCTTAGAGTATGTTATTATGTTAGCCTTTTTTTTCTGATTTTGTTATTCTTTATCTGCTTTTTAGTTGGTTTTGCTAAGTTTTGTTATCATGTTCATTTTTCCAAAGAATAAACTCTTTGTTTCATTCATTCTTTTATTGATCTCTTTGTTTCTATTTTACTGATTTCAGCCCTCAGTTTGATTATTTCTTGTGATCTACTCTTCTTTCATATACTTACTATTTTTATTCTAGAGCTTTCAGCATGTTAACATGTTAGTATGAGATCTCCCTATTTTTTTACATAGGCACTAAGTGCTGTGTACTTGACTGATAGAACCACTTTTGTTGTGTCCAATAATCTTGGGTATGCTATGCACTCAATTTCATTGAATCTAGGAAGTCTCTATTTTCTTTCTTTATGTCTTGACTCATTTTTTTTCCATTCAGTAGAGAGTTGTTCAGTTTCTATGACTTTGTAAGCTTCCTGTTGCTTTTGTTTTTGTTGACATCCAACTTTAGTCTATGGTGGTGTGATACAATTTTCTTGTATATGTTGAGACTTGCTTTGTGGCAGAATATGTGGCCAATTTTGAAGAATGTTCTGTGAGTTGCAGAGAAGAAATAATATTTTTTTATGTTGGGAGTGTGAAATGTTCTGTCAATATCTATTTGGTCCATTTGATTTGTAATATCTATTTGCTTCAGTATTTCTCTTCTTAGTTTTTGTCTGGATGACCTCCCTGTTGGAGAGAGTGGTTTACTGAAGTATTCCACTATCAGTGTGTGAAAGTAATATGTTATTTGAGCTGTAATAGTATTTCTTATATAAAATTTTATGCCCTTGTGTTTGGGGCTCAGATATTAATAATTAAAAATCATCTTTGTGAATTTTTCCTTTGATTAATATGCAGTGTCTTATACTATCTCTTCTTGTTAATTTTTATATGAAGTCTTTTGTTATATATTAAAATGGCTATACCAGCTTGCTTCTTAGGTCTATTTGTTGGAAATATTTTTTCCAACAATTTTCCTTGAAATAATGACATTTTTGATGATGAGATGTGTTTCTTGGATACAGCACTATGATGGACCCCATTTTCACATCCACTCAGTTAGTCCTTGTATTTTTATTGGAGAATTGACCAATAATTGTTCATTCCTGTTATTTTGGTGGGGTTTATCTTAGTGGTGGTTGTGGATGGTTGTGGTGGTTGTATTGTGTGAGTCTCCATGTGTGTATGTGTGCTAGTGTGTTTCTGAGTGTTTGTCCCTTCTTTTGATATTACTAATCTGAGAGTATATGTTCCCTGTGTCTTCATGGGTATACTTATATTCTTTACGTAGTAATTTTCCTTCTAAAACCTTTTGTTGGACTGTATTTGTGGAGAGATAATGTTTAAATTTGGCATTACCATGGAATGTCTTATTTTATCCATTATGGTGACTAAAAGATCTTCTGGGTATAGTAGTATGACCTACCACCTGTTGTCTCTAAGAGTCTGTAGCACATCTGTCTGGGTTCTTCTGGATTTTTGTGTCTTCGTTGAGAATTCAGGAGTAATTCCAATAGTTTTGCATTTATATGCTAGTCTTTTTCCTTTGAAGATTTTAATATCCTTTCTTTGTTCTATAAATTCAGTGTTTAGATTATTATGTGCTGACAAAATTTTCTTAACATTGTCCAATCTATTTGATATTGTGAGTTTCTTGTACATTTACAGGCAGCTCCTATTTTATGTTAGATAAATTTTCTTATAAGATTTTGTGAAATATATTTTCTAGGCTTTTGAGCTAGATTTATTCTACTTCCTTGATTCCTATTATTCTTATATTTGATCTTTTTAACATTTCCTAGATTTTTTGTATGTTTCATGTAAGGAGATTTTTAGATTCAACATTTTCTTTTACTCACATGTCCATTTCTTCTATAGTATCTGCAATACTTGATATGAAATTTTTCATCACTTGTATTATGTTGGAGTAACTTGCCTCTACAGTTCCTGTTTGAATTCCTCAGTGCCCTCTCTTTTTGTTTTTTGTCTGTTTAGTTTTGGTTTTGGTTTTGGAGTTTTGTAGCCAGAGATTATCTCTATAGCCTTGGATGTCCTGGAACTAGACCATCCTGGCCTTAGACTCAGAGATCTGCCTATTTCTGCTTCCCGAGTTCTGAAATTAAAGGAATACACCACCACCATCCAGCTAATTTGTAGTTTCTTTATTATTTATTGTTTTTTTCTTATTTTGGCCTCAAACAGTTTTATTCTTTTCTTTCCACATTTATTTTGTGCCTTCTTCAATTTCTTTAAGAATTTTTTGCATTTCTTTAAATTATTTATTTATTTATTCATCTTTAAAGACCTCTGTCATTTTCATATATTTGGATTTAGTGTCATTTTCCCTGACTATTCCAACATAGCAGAAGGAAAGGAAAATGACAATAAATAATAAAGAAACTACAAACTAGCTCGATGGTGTGTGATTCCTATCTTTCTGGCCTACTCATCTGGTATGTTCACAAGAAATGCCTGTTTGCCTATTTGACTCAGCTGGTATATTCTCAGTGAATGCCTGCTGGTGTTGGAGGATCAGATGATGGAATGAATTTGGCAAGCAAGCTGAAATAGAAGATCCTTGTGGTCTGATGTGTGATTCCCCTCTGTATGCTGTGAATACCATTGGTTAATAAAGAAACTGGCTTGGCATGATAGGGTAGAACAAAGCTAGGTGGGGAAAACTAAACTGAATGCTGGGAGGAAGAAGACAGAGTCAGAGAAACCATGGAGCTGCCACCAGAGACAGATGCACTGAAAATTTGCCGGTATGCCACAACCTTGTTATGCTGCACAGATCAATAGAGATGGGTTAAATTAAGATGTAAGAGTTAGAAAATAAGAATCTAGAGCTAATGGGCCAAGCACTGATTTATATAATATAGTTTCTGGGTGATTATTCTGGGAGTCTGAGCAACTGGGAAACAAACAAGCAGCCTCCTTAAAACAAATTTTCACTGCAACAAGGTCGACTAAATCCACATAAAACCCGAAAAAGCTTAAAAAGAAATCCTAGACACTGAAGAACAGAGATAAGCATAGTTTGGTAGCAGTATTTTCTTGAGTGGGCTCCATTAGCTAGACGCAAGCAGAGGCATGGCTCCTTAAAGAGAGGTTTTCCTGATTCATTGGTAGCAGAAAAAGTCACTGTTTTGAAACTGCAGCTTCCTGGGTCATGCTGCCAGTGCGAACTCTGAAGGAGGTCTGGTTATGGACCATTTAAATGGGTTTTATGAGCAGAGTGCTATAACTTGCTTAAAGACAACATAGACCTTCTGTGTGCCTGAAAATGGGGCAGGGTGCATGGCTCTCAGAAACAGCAAACATGTCTCCACCATGTTAGAGTGCCTGGAACAAGCAGGCAGGACTGTGGAGTTGGTCTTAGCCATGCCCACTTAGCATTAAAAAAAGTTCTTCTGATCAAAAGATAATTACAGATATGCAATAAAAACAAACTCAAATATAAAAGACTTCTAAGTGGGTCACAGTGTTGAATAAATGTACATAGGCTTGGGAGAGAAGAAAAGGAGTATAGATAGTTGGCAAAGAAGTAAATGTTTTTTTTTTAAATAAAACAAAGTCTTAAAAGAGACAGAGTACAGACAGCCATATATTAAAAAATAAAAAAAAATCATGTAAATATTAAAAATACATAGAGAGTCTGGATTATGTATATTATTATATTTTCTTTGATTCTTTGACTGCAAACAGACATTTGATTCTAGGGATTGCTAATCTAAACCAACATATATACCTCAAAGGTATCTTGATTTGAAAATATGGATCTAAGGCTATGTTGCTTTGGAAAAGCAGATCTTTTTTTTTGTTTCCATAGAGGATGAGAACCTATGGAATCCCTCCATACTTATGTGGTTTGATAGACGAAGACCCCAGGACAGGTCACCTTAAACATGCCTAAAAAATTACTTCACCCAAAAACAGCAAGTTTATAGAGAACTAAGCCCATATTCCCAAATATTTCTTGTAAATATTTGTTTACATTTAAAGGGGAATATGCTATAGAGATTTGCTGTGGTATGGATCTTGGTTTATTTATACAAATTAAAGGACAATTTTGTTACATCATATATATATATATATATATATATATATATATATATATATATATGCTCTTGATTAAGATATTGAAATTTATGCAGCTCATTTAAAAACTATATTGTGCCAGGCGATGGTGACACATGCCTTTAATCCCAGCACTCGGGAGGCAGAGGCAGGAGGATCTCTATGAGTTCGAGACCAGCCTGGTCTACAGAGCTAGTTCCAGGACAGGGTCCAAAGCCTGTCTCGAAAAGACCAAAAACAAAAAAAAATAAAAACTGTAATGTATAATTAATAAATATAGGTTAGTAGATAATCATCTATAATAGTAAAGCTTATAGTTATGTTACTTAAGTTTCCTAGATATATAGACGTATATTTCAGTTAGATAGGTATTTTTTCAAATCTTTCAGAGACCTTCAGAATATGGCATTTAAAATGTTTCAATAAATTAGAACTTTTCATGACAGTGAGACACATCTGCTCCTGGCAGCACCAATAACTTCAAGAGGAAGATGGGCATCGAAGAGATTTCTTATGGAGTTGGTTAGTCATTTGAGCAAGAAACTGCTGTTGCCTGAACAGTTTGATGAACTGGACATGCAGGACCCAGAGAGAAATGACTGTTGAACTTGCCTAGAGGTGAGACAATCCTTCAGGGTTCCTGCTTCATGAAAGAGTATGCTAGATATTCTGAAGGACACAGAAGAAGGTGACTGCTCATATAGGTGGAAATGTCTTCAAAATTTCCTACTTCATGGAAAAGTCTGCCAGATGCTATGGGCCTGAAGGTTGATGATGGATTCCCCAATATTACAGAGCTTTGGATGACTGAACAGGCAGAGAGATGTCTCTGACAATTGTAGAGCTTTGGAAGTTGCTTAAAATGTATTTCCTGTTTACTTAGGTAATATTATATGGTGCTGGAGTCCTTGATAGAGATGAAGAATATATAGTTATAGTTTTCCTTTTATGATTAAAGATGATGTAGATATAAATATTGTACCTGTAATTCTTGTTTGATACCTGTTTTGTTATATGTAATTTTACTATGTTAAACTTAAAACCTTCCTTTTTATTTAAACATAAAAGGGGAGGTGATGTAGGATTCCCCTCTCTATGCTGTGAATATCATTGGTTAATAAAGAAACGGGCTTGGCATGATACGGTAGAGCAGAGATAGGCAGGAAAAACTAAACTGAATGCTAGGAGGAAAAAGGCAGCATCAGAAAGAAGCCATGGAACCACCACCAAAGACAGATTCTGAAACCTTGCCAGTTGGCCATAATCCTCATGATAAATATAAAGTAATGGAGATGGGATAATTCTAGATGTAAGAGCTAGCTAGAAATACTGTCAAGTAATTGACCATGCAGTGATTTAAATAATATAGTTTCTGTGTAGTTATCTCAGGGCTGAGAAGCCAGGAAACAACAAGCGGTCTCCTTACAACTGTGGTCCACTGGTACTGATGACATAGAGAAGAGGAAGACTTGTAACAAGTGTTCTGCCACAGGGAGGCTCTAGAATTATTTTGGAAAGCTGATGTGCACACCAAAAAAGTCTATAAAATAATTTGTCAATTAATTATATGACAAACGCCATTTTCTCTTCAACTCTACCTAAATAATCTGATATTTTATACAATGCCAAATTATTCATTATTTCCTAAAAATAATAGATAGATAACAGACTATTCATACATCTTCTAGCAAAAATTTCAATTCATGGAGTAAGATGATATAATTCACACTGGGTGTGTTATTAAAGATGTACATAGAATTTTTGAAAAATATGTGAGACCACTTTGACTCTAGTTTCTCCTATTCTACAAGTGATTCTACATTCTCATTCAACTAATGGTGCTAATTAAAAAGTCAAATATATGACACATTCACTTTGTCAACATAAGAATAACTACACAGAATCCATTTAGAAAATCTAAAATATAGATAAAATATATGCCCATCAATGGATAAATAGATAAAGAAAATATTAAGCATATTTTCAATTGGATCTCAATCAGTTGGCAAAGAAAAACAAGTTTATACTATTGGTTGGATATATGGACAGAAATGGATGTTTATTTAATTTCATACTTCCTGGTTTCAGACTGATTCTCATGAACGGAAGTAGCTTCCCTGTATACTCAATTCAAGAGAGCAGACCTATGAAAATCTAATCCTTGGTAATCAGGTAGTATTGATACTTTTAATTGGTTACATGAGTTAATCAATTGCATATTGACTGAAAGCAAAATGTTGGATGTGATTGTATATCCCATTTTGTAAGTGAAAACCATGAAGGATGTAGAAAATCATGTCCAAAGTCATGAAGCATTTGGTTAATAGTAGAGTCATCTTTATAGTGTAAGCCCAGGAAGGATCAGACTCCAGATCCTGTAATCAGTAACTAAGTTATACTTAAATAAGAATATAAAAGTAATTGACAAAACACATTTGAAGAGGAGCCAAAAACTACACAAAAAAATATAAATGAAGAATTCTTTATTTTGTTAATGTATATATGGAAATGATTTGGAATGATAACATGGCAAGAAAATAAGAGGACTGAGGATAGATTAAGTGATGAACCAAGTCAAAGGTCAGGATATCTATATTTTACTGTGGTCAGACAAACACATTGAGCTTTCCAGGTACATCTGTGCTTTTCTGGTTTCAGATGGCATCAGGTAGCTCTCAGCATAGGGAGTCAATTATTTTTGACACATCACCTTGTTATATCTCTGATTTCAGCTACTATTTTTATTTTACTTCTCTTCTTCTAATAATCTCAAACTTCTAAATGTATTGTCCAAATATCTCACTTTAACTTGTGTTTGTAAATGGAATAAACATAGAAGGGGTGAGAAGTTTTAAGATATGTGTCAGGTTTAGGTGTCTAATTCATCTTTAATGTTCACTTATAACCTTGATGTGGGAGTGATTTCTTATTAATAAAGAAACTGCCTAGACCCATTTGATAGGCCAACCCTTAGGTAGACAGAGTAAACAGAATGGAATGCTGGGAGAAAGAAGCTGAGTCAGGGAGTCGCCATGATTCTTCCACTCCAGGCAGATGCAGGTTAAGATCATTCCTGGTAAGCCAGCTCATGGGCTACATAGATTATTAGAAATGGGCTAGTCCAGGTGCGAGAGTTAGCCAAGAAAAGGCTGGAACTAATGGGCCAAGCGGTGTTTAAAAGAATATAGTTTCCGTGTAATTATTTCGGGTAAAGCTAGCCGGTGGTGGGACACAGCCCGCTGCTGCTCCTATTTCAACAGAGTGGCACCCAACATGCTAATGAACTCCACGTAAAACCTGAGAGGGCTTAAAAAGGAGAGAGAGAGAACTTAAGACAGCTTTTTGCTGTTTGTGGGTTGCATGCCGCAAAGAAATTGTCCTGACTCAGCAGCAGGAAAAAACTGGCTATTTTAAAATGCCGGCTTTCTGGGCTGTGCCGCCATTGCGATCTCTGTTTGGCTCCTGTGGGAGACAGAGCTTTTGAAAGGAGCATTTGGAGTAAAGCTCTACGGCTTGCTTGATAGCAATGTGGACTGCTGTGTGCCTGGAACTGTGTGTGGCTCAGGGGCACCAAATGGCTCTGAGGCAGGAGCGGCTTGGCTCAGCTCTGCCATGCTGAACTGTGCTGGTTTCAGGCAGGAATTACCGTAATTACCATAAAAACAGCGCAGTTAAGGTTTCAACTGGGCAGGACACAGGTGGTACCGTATTACCTGTACATGGCGCAACTTAAGTTTTTAAGAACTGCTTAACATTTTAAGAAATGCTCCTGGATAGTAAAAAAATGTTACAGATTCAAACATAAAAGACCACACTGTTGGATGAATGTACATAGGCTTGAGAGAGAGAAGAAAAAAATATAGAGAATAAAGTTAATGGTTTAAAAAAAAGGTAAAGTCTTTAAAAAGACAGAATACAGATAGTTAAGAGATTAAAAGAAATAAAGAAAAATAAGCCACGTAAAAATGGAAAATTCACAGAGAGTCTGGATTATGTACATTGTGTTTTCTTTAAAATTTTTGACTGTGAAGGAGCTAAGTACAGAGAGACATTTCATTCTATGGGCTGCCAAGTGGAACCAAAACGGATATCATGAGGGTATGACTTCAGAATTTGGGTCTAAGGATATGATGCTTTGGAAAGGGTCTTCTTTTGTTTTCACAGAGGACCAGACCCTGTGGATTGCATCTATCCCGATATGGTATGATAGACCACGACCTCCGGAAAAGTTCCTGTGAACACCCTCAAAAAAATTACTTCACTCAACTGGCAACTGAGATAAACCTGGCACACAGGTTACACCCTAAATGATCTGGTTAACAGCGCCCCCATTCAGCAGGAAGCAGTTTGGAGAGAAAAAACTGTGCCCATGTTCCCAAAATATTGTTTGTAAATGTTCCTTCACATTTAAAGGGGGAAATGATATAGGTATGAGTAATTTGCATTGGTGTGGATTTTACAGTCAATTTTATTATATGTATATGTATTTCTGATCTTGATTAAGGTATTGCGATTGTGTAGTTCATTTAAAAATGTAATGTATAATTAAGAAATATAGGTTAATGGTTAATCATCAATAATAGTCAAGCTTGTAGTCATGTTAGTTAGATTTTCTAGATATATAGAGATACATTTCAGTTAGATAGACATTCTTCATATCTTTCAAAGACTGCAGAATATGGCATTTAATGTTTTAATAACTTAGGACTTTTCATGACAATGAGACATATCTGCTCCTGGTGGCACCAATCTACTTCGAGAGGAAGATGGGCATCGAAGAGGATCCTTATGGAGTTGGATAGCCATTTGGGCAAGAAACTGCTCTTGCCTGGACTGTTGCATAAAATGGACACAGAGAACCCACAGAGAGAGGACTGCTGAACTTGCCTAAAGGTGAGACGGTCTTTTGGGGTTCATGACTCATGAAAGAGTCTGCAAGACATTCTGCAGGACACAGCAGATAGTGACTGAACTGTCTTTGAAATTTCCTACTTCATGGAAATGTCTGCTGGATACTATGGGCCTGAAGGCTAAAGATGGATGCCCCAACGGTACAGAGGAACTTTGGGTGACTGTCCAGGCAGCAAGATGTCTCTGTCATTTCTAGAGTTTTCTTATTTCTTGTTTACTTAGGTAGTATTATATCCTTCTGGAGTCTTTGATGGAGTTGAAGAATGAATAGTTATAGTTTTCCTTAGTTATGATAAAAGATAAAATAGATATAAATATTGTAACTGTAATTCTTGCTTGATAACTGTTTTGCTATATGTAATTTTACTATGTTAAAGTTAAAGCCTTTCTTTTTTGTTTAAACAGAAAAAGGGGAAATGATGTGGAATTGATTTCTTATTAATAAAGAAACTGCCTAGACCCAATTGATAGGCCAACCCTTAGGTAGGCGGAGTAAACAGAACGGAATGCTGGGAGAAATAATCTGAGTCAGGGAGTCACCATGATTCTCCCACTCCAGACAGACGCAGGTTAAGATCATTCCTGGTAAGCCAGCTCTTGGGCTACACAGATTAATAGAAATGGGTTAGATCAATATGTAAAAGCTAGCCAATAAGAAACTGAAACTAATGGGTCAGGCAGTGTTTAAAAGAATACAGTTTCCGTGTAATTATTTTGGGTAAAGCTAGCCGGGTGGCGGGACACAGCCCGCCGCTCCTTATTTCAACATAACCTGATGTTGATTTCCTTCTCAGATCTTTCCAAGAAAGCCCTTCTTTATGAAGTCAAACCACAGAATTGCTCAGTAAGGTATTTAAAAACAATGAGTCAAAATAGAGAAGGAGTTATGCCCGAAACTGTCAATAGTCATAAGACGGAGCACCATTCATACACCAACAGCCATAGAACCAAAGAGAATCAAATATTAGAAGCCAGAGAGTCAGTTACAGAATTGTATATGGTGTTTGTTTTCATTTAAAATTCTTATTCATATATCATAAACACCCTTTTGTTTGTAGTATATTTTTAGAGATATACAAGAATCATCAACTCTCATCTTCTAACATATGTATACATCCAAAGCAATCTCCTATCTACTACCAGTAAGTCTTTTGTCTTTCCCAATTCTGAGGCTTAGGAAGCTACTAGTTCCTCTCTGTGTAGTAGGAGGCTGTTTAAGCATATTGCTAGCTAGCTCTTATATCCTTAGTTAACCCATTTCTATTATTTTATATTTTACCACAATGGCTTACTGGCAAGGTTGCACCTGGCAGTTCATGTCTTTCCCCTCTGGCAGGTCCATTGCATCTCCTTGACTCCACTTTCTTTCTCCCAGCATTCAGTTTAGTTTTGCCTGTTTAGCTCTATTCTGCTCTATGCAGTCCCAAAACAACTTCTTTATTAACCAATGGTATTTACAACATGCAGAAGGGTATCTCTCATCATTTCTTTATGGAATTACTGACCTGTATAAAATTACCTAACTTAGACATTCCAAATAACAAAAGAAATTGCTCAATGTGAGGTCATTTGTGATCAACTTCATTAAACATGTGTTCACTGGTGACCTATATATTGATGTGCTGGCTTTCTGGGCTGTCCTGCCAGGGCAAACTCTGACTCTTTTACGCAGGCGGTTCGTGCGGTTTGCAAGCACACGCTGCTGAAGCTCGCTTGCTGGCAGGGACCTTGAAATGCCATAGAGTTGTGGCAGTAAACATGGCTACAGCCAGTACCTCAGCCATGAGGCTGGAAAGCTAAGGAATGGGCTGGATCCAGCCATCAAAGCCACGGCTTTAGTCCTACTGATATTGCTTGGTAAATTAAAGACTCATGCGGTCAGAAAAAGAGAGATATACAGTAAAGAGAGATTCAAAGACAAAGAAAATTTCTAAATGGTTTACTGTGTGTTAAAAAATATATGCAGGCTAAAAGTTAAAAGTTCTTAAAAGTAAAAAAAAGGAAGAAAGAGGGTAGTTGGGTGTGGTAGTACACACCTTTAATTCCACCACTTGGGAGGCAGAGGGAGATTGACCTCTGTGACTTCAAGGTGTGGTAGCACATGCCTTTAATCCCAGTGCCTAGAAGGCAGAGACAAACAGATCTCTGTGAGTTCAAGGTGTAGTAGCTTACACCTTTAATCCCAATGCCTGGGAGGCAGAGACAGGCGGATATCTGAGAGTTCAAGGACAGCCTGCTCTACAGAGTTATTCCAGGACAAAGATATACAGAAAATATAAAATCAAAGAAAAAATAAACAAAATTGAGGTTAAAATAAAACGCACAAAGATGAAAAATACACAGAGATTTTGATACTGTATGCTATTATGCTCTGTTTGAATTGTTTGAATGCTGAGAAAAGAGCAACAGCTGCTAAAAGATATTTGTTTATAAATGCTGCTGAATTAATCCAACATAGATATTTTGAAAATGCCTTGACTTTGAAATTTGGATCTAAGGACATGATGCTTTGGAAAGGAGTTTCTTATTTTGTTTTCACAAAGGGTGAGAGTCTGTGGATTGTTTCTATTCCAATATGGTATGATGTACCACACCCTCCTGAAGGGTTGCTGTGAACACCTTCAGAAAATTGCTTCGCTCAACTGCCAACTGAGATGAAACTAGCACACAGGTTATACCATGAAAGACCTAATTAACGACAGCTCCATTCAGCAGGAAGCAGTTTGGAGAGAAATAACTGCGCCCATATTCCCAAAAATTGTTTATAAATGTTCTTTTACATTTAAAGGGGTATAAGATATAGGTATGAATAATTTGCATTAGTATAGATTTTGCTTTATTGATAGAGATTTAAGGTCAATTTTGTTATATGTATATGTATTTCTGATCTTTATTAAGGTATTGTGATTGTGTAGTTCACTTAAAAATGTAATGTATATAGGTTGTTAATAGATAATCATAATAGTCAAGTTTGTAGTCACGTTAGTTAAGATTTTCTAGATGTGCATAGATATATTTTAGATAGGCATTCTTCATATTTTTCAAAGATTATAGAATATGGCATTTTAAATGTTTTAATAACTTAGCAATTTTCATGACAATGAGACCCTCTGCTCCTGGCAGCACCAATCTACTTCAAGAGGAAGACTGGCATCGAAGAGGATCCTTATGGAGTTTGATAGCCATTTGGCCAAGAAACTGCTCTTGCCTGGACTATTGCATAAACTGGACACAGAGAACCCACAGAGAGAGGACTACTGAACTTGTCTAAAGGTGATATGATCTTTCGGGGTTCCTGATTCATGAAAGAGTCTGCGAGACATTCTGCAGGACACAACATATAGTGACTGAACTGACTTTGAAATGTCCTGCTTCATGGAAATGTCTCTGGATACCATGGGCCTGTAGGCCGAAGATGGATGCCCCAACGGTACAGAGGAACTTTGGGTGACTGTCCAGGCAGCAAAATGTCTCTGTCATTTCTAGAGTTTGAAAGTTGCTTATTTCTTATTTGCTTAGGTAATATTGTATCTTTCTGTAGTCTTTGATGGAGTTGAAGAATAGTTAGTTATAGTTATAGTTTTCCTTGGTTATGATAAAGATAAAATAGATGTAAATATTGTAATTTTTACTTGATAACTGTTTTATTATATGTAATTTTGCTATGTTAAAGTTAAAGCCTTCCTTTTTTTTTTTGTTTAAACAGAAAAAGTGGAAATGATGGAGGAAGGTCATTGGTTAATTATAAATAAGAAACTGCTTGGCCTCATAGGTTAAAACATAGGTGGGTGGAATAAACAGAACAGAATACTGGGAAAAAGAGGAAGTGAGCTCAGACTCGACAGCTCTGCTCTCTGGAGTAGAGGCCATGCTCCCTTCTCCCGGGCAGACACACGCGATGAAGCAAGCCACCAGGTCAGACATGCTGAATATTTCCCGGTAAGACTGGTGCTACACAGTTTATTAGAGATGGGTTGATTGGGATTTCAGAATTAGCCAGTAAGGGCTTGAGCTAGTGGGCCAAGCAGTGTTTAAAAGAATACAGTGTCCATGTAATTATTTTTGGGGCATAAGCTAGCAGGCGTCCGGGGTGCTGGGGTCGCAGCCCCGCCACTCTTACCACTACAAACATATATATTATTTATATTATGTATATATATATTTATTTATATATTATATATATATATATATATAAATGTATAAGAGTGTTTTGCCCTCAGGTATATATGTGAAATGAGTGTGTGCTTGGTGATGACAAAGGCCAGAAGACAAGGTCAGATCTTCAAGCAATGTAGTTACAGACAGAGAGTTATGAGCCACTATGGGAGTTGAGAATTCAACACTGGTCCTTTGTAAGTGCAGCAAGTAATCTTAAATGCTGAGCCATCATTCTAGACCCCAAATTCAATATTTTATTAGGGATATTACCAAATCTATGTACTTATTGGAAAGTACTGTAATTTTAGTTAAACTAATCTAGTATATAAATAAGGATTTTCCTTTATTTATTTATCTTTAATTTAAATTTATTTATAACAAAAATTTTCACTCTTTAATGCTCAAGTATGACACTTAGTGGCTAAATTAATTCATCTATAGTGTTTTTTCTGAGATGAAGTATGATGATATGGCCTAGGATTACCTTTAAATTATAATGTTCTTGCCTCTGCTTCCTTAGTGCTGGGATTACAGAAATATGCTATCATTCATAATATTTAAATTCAATAAATTTGTAAATTAAAAGTTTGTTGAAGCTTTTTTTTTGTTTTTTCTTGATTATTATCTTCTTTATTTATCAATGTTGTCTGATGGACTGAGTAGACTGCAACATGAACAGCCATACAGCATCACATTGATTGTTTCATAAAGTAGTTCCTCATACCGAGGTTTTGAACTTAATTTTGCATGTCTTTTTTTTATTGCGAAAAGAAGAAAAAAAAAACATAAACAAAAAACAAGTTTCCACCTCCTCCCAGCCTCCCATTGTCCTTCCCCTCCTCCCACCCTTCTCCCCCTCCTCCCAACCTTCTCCCCCTCCTCCCACCTTTCTCCACCTCCCCCCACTCCTCTCCCCCTCCCTCTCCAGTCCACAGAGCAGTCCGGGTTCCATGCCCAGTGTTAAGTCCTAGGACCTCCCCCCTCCGTCCATATCTAGGAAGGTGAACATTCAAACTGGCTAGGCTCCCACAAAGCCAGCACATTAAGTAGGATCAAAACCCCGCGCCATTACCCTTGGCAACTCATCAGCCCTCATTGTTCGCCATGTTCAGAGAGTCCGGTTTTATCCCATGCTTTTTCGGTCACAGTCCAGCTGGCCTTGGTGAGCTCCCCGTAGATCAGCTCCACTGTCTCAGTGGGTGGATGCACGCCTCGTGGTCCCGAATTCTTTGCTCATGTTCTCCCTCCTTCTGCTCCTCCTTGGGACCTTGGGAGCTCAGTCCAGTGCTCCTGTGTGGGTCTCTGTCTCTATCTCTATCCATCACCAGATGAAGATTCTATGATGATATGCAAGATATTCGTCAGTATTTCTCAAGGATAGGTTCATTTCAGGTTCCCAATCCTCAGCTTACCAAGGAACTAACTGGGAACCTCATCTTGGGCACTAGGGAACCCCTCTAGGGTCAAGACTCTTGCCCACCCTAAAGTGGCTGCCTTAACTAAGAAATGTGGTTCCGTGCTCCCCTATCCACCTTTCCTTTATCCCAATTCTCCTGTTTCCCCAGGTCCCCCCTCCTTCCCTTCTACCTTTTATCTCCCCATCTCCCCTTACCCCCATCCCACCCCACCCCAAGATCCCATTTTCTCCCCGGAAATTTGGTCTACTTCCCTTAGCCAAGAGGATAACTATATGTTTTTCCTTGGGTTCACCTTCTTCCTTAGCTTCTTTAGGTTCACCAATTGTAGACTCCGTGACCCTAATTTATGGCTAGAAACCAATTATGAGTGAGTACATTCCATATTCATCTTTTTGGGTCTGGGACACCTCACTCAGGATAGTGTTTTCTATT